>NW_026947504.1:33594973-34194973 GCF_034190915.1 Cavia porcellus | reverse complement strand
GCTGTTCACGTATTTACTTCCAGTACGGGTAGGGTTAGCGTGGAAGTGGGGGAGAGAGGAGAGCACAGGAGCGCACCGTGGCCAGTCAGAGGCCTTGGAACTTTATCCTTGGAGTTAGAAAACCTTCGTGTGTCTCAGGGGCTATGTTCCAGCCTTTATCGGTTAAATTCTACTACGTGATAAACTGGGCAAAATTTATTGTCTTAGGGCAACAACCGCTTCCTACCCAGGTATAGCTCTGGGGGTCCGTTACGTTAACCCAGGTCAGGCGCCCCTGATCCTGGCACATCGCTTCCCTGCACCATGGATAGCACCCCCAGATCCTGCGGGGAGAAATGGGGCCTGGTGGCCTAAGTCCGGCTCACCCTGTCTGGAGCCGGTTATAGGATGTGACACGAAAGTGGCAGTTGCTGAGTCACATGTCTCAACCTCGGGCAGGTTGGCAGGGCTTGAGTGAGCAGAGGGTTCAAAGCCTACCAAGATCTAGGCTCTGGTGGGGCATCTGCGGTTTGTGCTGCCTTCTGATGGCCAGAGCAAGTCCGCAGGCCAGCCTCGGTTGAGTAGGTGGAGGCAGGCCCGGCTCCCGTGGAGGGGAGGAATGGCACGCTTGGGAGGACCGTGGCAGAAGACGGTAGAGAACACGGCCCATTGGTGCAGGACAGTGCGCTGAGGAATGTGCCCCCAGCTGCCCAGCAGAAGCGCCAGGCCTTGGGGACTGTCCTCCACTGCAGCACCTCCCATGTCATCGGTCAGGCGCAGGGTCCACCACGTGTGCTGTCCACGTTTCTTCCTGTCCCTTTCTGCCCACCTCAGCTGCTCTCCTTTCGCAGTTAAGAATCCTGAACAATCCCGACATAGGCTGGCATAGGTGGTCACCCAGTTTACTTGCTCCTCCTCCCCTGAAGCAGCTTTCTGGAGTCACTGCCACCAGCCTCGGCAGCACCGATCGATCTCAGCTGCCTGTCCTCCCTGGTGGGACACTTGCTTTATGTCTGTCTGCAGAAAGCAGGAGCCCTGGTTTATCTGCAGTGGCACCTGTTGCAGTAAACCAGCTTCCTGAATAAATAAATGTATATCTACAGATTTCTCTAAGAAAAAAAAAATAAAAACAATGTATAAGGAGTGGCTTCCCTGTATGAACTGGAAAAGACACAGGTTTATGATTTTTTTAAAGTCAAGATCTCACCATGCATTTCAGGCTGGCCTTGAGCTCACAGCAGCCCTCCTGCCTCCGCCTCCTGAGTGCTGGGAATAAAGGTGTGCTCTATGATTTATTCACCAGGTTTATGATCATCACTCCAATGTCTTGCCTTCGAGAGCAACTTGTTTCAGAGGAGATATCCCGGAGTATTGGAGTTACATGGACTGTGATGGTTCCCAAGGAAATGTTCCTCCACTGAACTTCAGTTTAACTGGAAAGACTTCAAATAGGGCACCGTTGTCCTACATGCAAGGACGCCTTAAGGAGCAAAGGCGAAACTGTTAGGTTCCAGGGCTGTGGCTCCAGGATGGGGGTCTAGCCTGTTTTGTTAGACCTTGGCTTCTCCTTGTTGGATATGAGATGGCATCAAATCCTCACCCAAATAAGAAGGAAAGGATTGTCTCTTTTAATATGAATAAAATAATTTTCAAAAGGACTCAACTGACTTCCTTCACATATCATAAGCCAGTGTAGAGAAGCTGTAAGAGGAAGAGAATCTAGAGAAGCTAGATTTCAAAAATCTAGCAAAGGTTAGGATGGCCATGACCAGCTCGGACAATCATGGCTCCTCGCCAGGGGGTGAACACACTACTGGCCCTATTCGAAAGAGAAAGAACTGAGAATGGCTGCTATGTACTCTGCCACAAAGCTCTTTCATTTTTCCAGGGTAAAAATGCAGAATATTGGCTTTGGGCTTATAGCTAAGTGGGGTTTTTTTGTTTTTTTTTTTTTAAGCAGAGCTTTAAAAGGAAGAGTTGGGCTGGACCTTGAATCTGGAGCAGATCTCATCACTTCATTCTCAGTTTTACTTCTGCTATTTGGAGTAAGATCATTTTAGCTTATGGTAGTCTGGTAAGAATTCCCAAGAATGCTTTGTGCCCAGGGATAATTATGCTCCATTTTGCACCTTTGCTTAGAAGAGCTCAAAATGTTAGTTCTTTCTCCTTGCAAAGGTTCTTGAAATTTATAGATATACAAATGAATCTGTGACCTTTTAGAGAAGACAATAAGCCACTCATCTAGAGAATTATAAATAGCCTTGCTTAAATTGTTGCTGCTTGTGTTGTAGTTATATAAAATAGTGGCGCAACAATGTAACCCGGCAGACCCAAGTGGTTTTAAAAAGATAACAGAAAAGCACAGGCATAGATACAGACGCAGAAATCTGTGGGTGTTGAGAATGTGAAGGGCAAAATTTGCTAATTCACAAATAATACCAGACTTGGGAAGTAGTTAAGTCTTTATTAGCCAAATAAGAGCTTGAATTCTAGTGGATAGACCAAATCTGCCAAGGTTCCCAGGTTCACAGGCCTCCCCTCTCGCCAGCACAGGTCCCTGAATGTCCGATTTCCCTGGGGCCTCAGTGAAGCTACTCTCCCCAGACAGGAATCCTGCTTCTGCCCTCCACCAGCTCCCCTGTTACTTCAATCAGTGGTCAGCATCACTGAAAATATCCTCTCCACCAGTTTCTGTGGTCTGTGCTGGTAGAGGACACAGAGCACAGCTGGCTTTTCATTCTCCGAGAAGAGAGTAAGGTATCAGATGTGCCCGCCTACCTTCTCTAGTTAATTAAATTAGTTGTCATTGGTAAATTATTAAGCTTACTAGTATTCTCAAACAGCATCTTAATTGTTTGTCTTTATTGATCCTGTAAAATGGATTAAAATACTCTACATTGAGGTTCAGGCAAACAGTCATTGTTAAAATCACAGACCAGCTGGGACCCCACTGACTGCAAATCTTGGCCCTTCCCACCGGTGTGCGAATCAGGATGAAGAAACTCGTCACCCACATGAAGGACAAAGCACAGGCCAGATGCAGGCTCCAAAAAACCCTACAACAGGGCATTAAATCTGAGGGAGAAGAGGGGTCCAGGAATGCTGGTCTCTGGAGCCTGCATGTTCTGTGACGGGAGGAGGTACAGGGAGACGAGGTGTGTGAATGCAGGGAACAGCAGAACCACAGGGCAGGAAGCACACTACACGCTACAGAATGTTGAATAGCCTCATGGAGGGAGCGGTGGTGCTGATCCCAAAGGCTGGTTCAAGACTGGCCTCTGGATGGCAGCTTGTGCCATGTTAAGGAATTGGGGGGTGGGATTGAGACAGGGGCTCACGATATATTTGGCTGGTTTTGAACTCACCTAGCAGCCCAGGCTGGCCTCAAACTTGCAGTAATCTTCCTGTGTTGAGATTACAGATGTGTGCCACTGAGCCTGGCGAGGCAGAGGAATTTACCAGAAGGCTGTGGAAGGGCTTCCTGTTCCTGTGAAGTAGGTAGCTTCTACAGGGTCTGCGCTCGGAGCTTACAGAGGGACAGGATGCAGTCTCTGTTCTCAGTGCTCTTAGACGATCTAATTACTCGTCTTCCATCTTCTCTCTTCCTTCTTAGTCAGATCAAATATTAAATTCCAGCGCGTCTTCTCTTAGCCACCTCCTCTAAAGAGTACCCCACTGGATTTCTTTTCAAAGCCATGCAATTCCCGCAAATTCTAATCTGCTGGGAAAGTGCGTCTGAGAGCGCTCTCCCTGTGCTTTCCCATTAGCAGCTCTGTGGGATGGCCCCTCAGGGCCCCTTAGCACACTTTTTCAGTGTCTGCAAAGAACTGGCACAGAACCCTGGCTGCTTCACGCCTCTGTCCGCATTTCCCAGCTCAGCATAATGGCTGCGGGTGCTGCCTCACTGTTATTATCATAACCCAGCAAGGTGACGAACAGAGTCTGTGCAAGTTTTCTGCATGCATAATACCATTTTCCTCTTTTAAGGGCTGCCAGCTATGAAAAATATGGTATAAGTGCTCATATTCCAAGTAAATCAAGTGCAGTTTCAAATTACTCCTCTTGTACTCAGGAGATAAATCTACCTTTTTAAAATGTTAGCAATTTTACTGCAAAATTTCAGCAATTGTTCCTAGTTTAACATTTCCCATCCCAGTACAACTGTTAACACTACACTAGCAGAAATATGGAGGAGATAGGAATTTGAGTATTTTGTTTCTGCCACAACATTCGGAAGAAGACTTACAAAGAACTACCGTATACTTTTGGAACTGGGTTCAACTGAACAAAAACAGAAGGTAAATGACTAGTTCAGAAGCAGAATTTAAAGTCACGATGATTTACTACCTTTAAGAAAGGGGAAAACATTTCATAGCATTTTTCTTCACTTTCACTGACAAGTATACAAAAAGGAAACTGAATAAGGAGTGAATTAATACTTTCACACCGCCTGGGGTTACTCATTATTTAAAAGGAGCTGCCCTTCACAGCACACACAAGTACACTGCTCAAAGCTCAAGTTCCTATTGGATTCATCTCTGCACTTGCACCCAGCCTTCTAAAACCATAGCCTGCCCACCTGGAGCTGCCTGGAAGGAAGCAGGAGCCCCCGAGATTGCAAGCCTAACTACATCAGAGAAGGAAGGGTTCTCAAACTTCAGCTCGCATTTTAATTATCCAGAGAGATGAGCCCTCACCTCCAAAATTTCAGATTCCGTAAATGTGTTTTGTTTTGCAGTGCTGTTGCTAAGCAAGCCCTCTACTACTGAACTGTCCTGAGCTCTAGGTCTTTTTAACAGGCTCTTAGATGACATTAGTGTCACTGGCCGGAGCACTACATTCTGAGAGCCACTGGTTTAGCTTACAGAGGAGGAACTTAGAGAAGGAAAGGGACAAACGTAGAACATCAAGGAGCCAGGGCAGTTAAGAACTACAGTGAAGATGGAAGTCTCTGGAGGAGCAAGAAATGGGTTGGCCCTGCCGAGTATTAAGGGTAACAAATTAACATAAACAGGCCTCTACATTTATTCGTTAATGACCAAGTTTTTGGCAACCTTTGAGAATAGTTGCATCAGAATAGTGGAGGCGGAAGCCAGATTTGCAGTGGGCGACCAGGAAATGTAGCTACGAAAGGGACCAGAAAGGCACAGAAGACAGCCTGGCTAATTATGTTAGTTTCCAAATCTGTAGGCTGAAGTCAAGGGAGCGGAATGGGGCCAGGGTATAAGACTAGGAATAATCCAAGTGTCTAGAAGCAGTAGTAACTGGGCCTTGTGGCACACATCTGTAATCCCAGCAATCCCAATAATCCTGGCGGCTAAGGCAGCACACCAAGCTCCAGCCAAGCCTGGGCTATTGGGTGACTCTCAAAAACTGAGAAGGGCTGGGAATGTAGCACAGTATGAAGGCCCAGGGTTCAGCCCCCAGTACTGCCCAAAGAAAGGGCTGGGGTGGAGGCAGTAACAACAAGCCCTGTCAACGCCCGCTCTCCCCTTAGTCTGGTTTTTGTTTGGTTTGAGACAGAGTCTCACTACGCAGCTTAGGCTGGCCTCACACTCAGTGATCCTCCCTCAAGCTGGGGTTACCGGGGTGCCCACCATACCCAGCTCTCTCTGTTCTTTTCTACTCTGATAAGCTTCTACCTTGAGGGAGTCTTCCTAATTTCCAAATTGTCACTTCCTGAAGGAACAGTTTTAGGATGTTGTCTTCTTTATCCTGCTTTGCCCAGTCGAATGGGTTCCGGCAAGTATTTCCTAATTTCATAAACATCTATACCTATAAGCCAATTAAAATCTTAAGAGCCCTCCAATAAAACACACTGTGCATCAGTAACTATCACAGAGTAATAATGGCACAGAAAATGATGGAGTTTGCTGTTCTTCACAGGGCATTTGGGGAGTGTTGATAAAATTTGAGCAGTGAACTGCAGGAAGTAAAAGGGACAAACCATGGGGTTCTGTGAAGGAAGGAAGTCTTCCAGACTGAGGACACATTCATTTCCAAAGGTCATACCGAGAATGTGCTTGGCATGTATCAAAGGCACAGCAAGGAGGTTAAATGTGATTGAATCCAACCGTGGGGCTGGAAGTGTTCAAAATCAGAAAGGCGGCCACAGCCCAGTCAAAAGGCATGCTCTGGGGGTCAAGGTCATTGTCAGCACAGACGTGATACTCAAAACTATGAGGCCAACTATCACCCAGAGAACCAGACCTTGTGAAGGTTACAAAGATAAAAGGAAACGAGGACGTGTTAAATTTCCTAACAGAAAAATGTAGCATTTTCTCTGACCAAATGAGCAAAGACTGTATAATAACAATAATCAGGGCTGAAGACAGTGCTAAAGCAAGCATTTTCATGCACTGCAGACTGGAATGCAAATTGGGACAAGCCTTTAAGAAATCACTGTATCAGAATAGATCAAGAATCTGGAAAACACACATATTCTTCAACTCCGAGATTTTCTTGTGAGGAATGTTATCTTAAAAAGATTAACTCAAAACATTAAAAACAAAAAATTAATACCTTTTAATGGCGTAGTACTGCCACTAATGGCTTTTTGGAAAATTGCTGTGCAATAGAATGGAAAATTTTTCACTTTCTGAATATCTGCCCTAAGAAAAGCAGTTCCTCCAGGCCCGCTGTTTCTCACCCTTCGCTTCCCAGTGTCCAGCTTCCTCAGCTCCCCCGAGCTGAGACGCCGGATGGCCATCTGCTCTCTGGCAAGTCACAGTGCGGATTCTCTTTACCAGGCAATGGCAAACAGAACGACAGACTGCACCAAAGACTCTAGTAGCCATACGCTCCAGGCCGCTGCCCTCCCATTACTGACCAGGTCACAGACAGGAGGTGAGGGTGATAACACTGGCAGAGGAATGAAAGGATTATCTAATTCCTCCTGCCCATTCCCCCATCACATGGGGAGTTTAACAATTCCAATTATTCACAAATAAAATTGTTACCAGCCCTCAAATTTCAGAGAAACTAGTTACATAATGTATGGAAATCAGAATGTAGAATTTTTTTAGAGCAGCACTTTTCATCCATCTCAATAATTCAAAGAACATTTACTTAAAGCTTACTATGTATCAGGCATTAGGAATGTGCACCACCACACTCAGGACATAGGTTTTAAAAAATTAAAACATCGCTGGTTACAAGTATAACTCAGTAGAAGAGCTCTTGCCTAACATGTATGAGGCCCCAAGTTCCATTCTCAGCACCACAGAAAAATAAGAAAATACTAACAGAAGCAGATACTATAGTGGAGTTATGTGGAAAACTCTGAAAGGAATGTCTCCTCTCTAAGCACTGTAATCACTGAGCTCCTTACTTGCATTAATTAAGGTATTAACCTAAGGGATAACACTTAAGCTTAGATGTTGAAGGACAAACATGAATCTATCAACTGAACCAGACAGTACACACTTCAGGCAAAGACAAATGTGCAAAAAATTGGAAGAGACAATTTCTTCCTAACAGTTAAAGCATAAAGAAAAGAACAACTTAGGAGGAACTAGAAAATATAGGGCTAAGAGCTGGGGATACAGCTTATCAGCACAAGCGCCTGCCTGGCAAACACAAGGTCTGCAGTTTGATTCCCAGTACCCCAAAACAAGAGAAAACAGGGCCAAGTATGGATGGAATCAAGGTGTTTACATGTGTTCAACTTGGGAAGTAGTATATATTTTGTCTGACAGTGTCCTGATGGGTTGCCCTACATTTTAAACATGTGCAGTCTCTTGCCTATCAATTATACTCAAGGAGGGTATGTAAAAAGACCACCTGCCCTTCTTTATATACTGCCTACTGCTTAAGTCTCCACCAGTCAGCCTGACTAGGGTAAGTCACCAGCAAGGACACTGTGGTGCACTAAGCCCCCACAGTGCAGTTTCTGACAGTGCCAAGTCTTTCCCCTTGCTGCTGCTTCCACATAAAATATGACAGTCCCCACATGGTGTCATAATGAAACAACACACGTTCAGTGCGTAGAAATGGATCTAGTGTGTAATTTGTACTAGTTGGTAATACACGAGAGCACCAGCCACGCTGCAGGTCGAGAAGCGCAGAAGCCATAAAGACGACCTCTAATGAGCCCATGGTACCACTCAGAACTGCCAGCCGACGCTGTGTGCGCAGCAGTGGTAGCTGACACTTCTGCCTGGGAGCTGGGTCATTTTGAAGTCGCCATGCTACAGTCAAAGAAAAACTGGAGATCAATGCCATGTGATCTGTCCACACTATTCCAAGAATATTTTAAGTGTTCCCATCGCATGCAGTATCAGAGCTGTGGGTTAACTGTGTCTATGAGCAACTACACGGTCACTTTAACATTTGCCACTCTGCACCCTGAGCCAAAGGAAAAGCTTAAAAGTTTTCCTTTAGCCACACTGGTGGTTTAACACGTGCATGTTTTAATGTTCCCATCCTTACAACATGGATGTGAAGTTTCCAGAACTAGAATTTGAAGCATCTCATTTAAATGCTGCCAGGACAATCTGCACATGAGGAAGACAGTTTCCATTTCTCATGGTCTACAATTCCAGTACTCCCATTTTTGAAGGTTAACAAGACACTAGCACTGAGCAGCTACTAAAAAACCTCTGAAGGAAACCAAGACGCAGACTATGAAGTGGAACGTGATAGCAGTGTTGGCAGTCTGCAGCTCTCACCCCAGAGCAAAAGCTCTGCAAATTATTTCCTCTACATAGTACTTAATCCTAAAGTACTGGAGATGGCAATCATGTTTAAAAACCCTTCCCCAAAAAAACAATAAAAAATGACATTCTTAAGCAGTTGTGGGGGGAAACTACTGAGGGTCTTAACTGGTAGGTAAGGAAAAGCTGAGTCACTGACAGTGACATTTATGTTGTGCTTCTCAGTATTTCCGTCTAGTCACTACTGGTTTCTAAGAAAGACAACTGGGCCACAGGTTAAGCAACTTCCTAAGCAGTATAACCAGAGCCTTCACTGCTCTACAGCAAGGACAATCTTGGTTTTCCAAGTGGAAGGTAAATTTGATGGCAATCGGTCTTACTGGGGGTTGAATCCAAGACCTTTACACTCAACTACATCCCCCGCCTCATTCTGTATTCCAAGAATGGGTCTTTGTCATCAAGCCCCCAAGGCTAGGTAGGCTTGACTTGCAATCCCACTGCCTCAGCCCCCAGGGTGCCAGGATTACAGTTATGCCACCATCATGCCAGCCCAACCATAAATCCAATGCTCTACTACTAGAATGTGAACTCTTTATGGACAGTTAGCAACTACCATCTATGTTAAGCATTCAGTGAGATGCAAACTTGGATTTGCCAAATTATAATACTGTACCTATTTCCTATCCTACTTCATTGGGAGAAATTCGAGTTGAAGGAAAGTTAGGACCTTTCCTTCACCCACAGCATTCACTACTTGGGAATACAAAGACGGTCAAATTGAGCGCAGTATTTGACAGGATACGACTTAAACACTAGTAGAAAAATACAGAACATAGCTTAAGAAGACAGCAACAAAGCATGGTAAAATATGGAATGAATCAAACTTGAGGCATGTCCCAGTAGTGAGGATGTTAAGAGGGACAACTGTTTATAATCTGATTCTTAGTTCCCTTGTAAAACAAAAGCTTGGGAAAAGCCAGGTCCAGTCCAAACTCTCACCTCTCCCCACTTCTCAACACATGCAAGTAGTGCATGTATGTGCCCTCTGCCCGGCAGCAACAGGGGTCTCTGAAGTAGGCAACTGGGACTTCCCCAGACACCAAACCTGCCTGCACTGTGTTCTAGGACTTCCTAACCTTTAGAGCTGTGAACATGAATATTTACAGCTGGAGAGACATTAAACAAAAATCTCTAGAGTTCACAGATTATTATCTAAGTGCTTCATGAAATGGTCAAAGCAATTCAGAACCAAAACGTAACTCACAATAGGTGCTTTAAACAATTTATTTAACTGAAATGACTTCCCTTTATTTAACTGAAGTGACCTCTATTTTATTTTGATACATCTCTGCCCCATGGTGATCTTTTCCCCAGTGGATCTTCAAGCCAATATAAATATTTCATAAATATTCGGCCGTTTGGGATAACCTACACAATACCTCAGCAGTATCTTTCAGCAAGAAAAACACCACTGAGTTAAGACCTGACATACACTTAGCCGCCCATTAGGTGCTGAATGGCAGAGCTCCCTCCCCAGCTTATGCCATGAATTCATAGGGAATGGGTTCCAGCAATTCAGGCTCCTTCCCATTGGTCCTCACAAAGTGTGCTTCTCTGGGCGGGGCAGGCTGTTTAGGGGGAAAAAAACATCGTTAAGTATAAAGTATTAAAGATCAGAGTTTTAAAGTATTCTTCAAAATAATCGAAGTTATACTCAAACTCTATTCGAAAAATCAGCAAACCAGTTTTAAAGTTACCAAAGACTAAAACAAACAAATCCTGCCAAGTCAAGGTCTCACCTGGCGCTTTAGTTGAACCCAGGTACCTTTCTCTTTGGCTTCCTTCTTTTTCTGATCATTTTCCTTGACACGTTTCAGGAAGCTATCACGACTCTTTGAGTGTTTAATGTGCTCAATACGCACATTAATCCTCTTGGCCAGGATCTTGCCCCTGGAGAGTAGAAATTTTTAACAAATACTTTAAGAAAAATAAAATAGGGCTGGTGATTTAGCTCAGTGGCATAAGTGCCTGCCTGGCAAGCGCTAGGTCATAAGTTCGAACCAAGAGGGAGACAGCCTAACTATGTAATCACTAATCTTACTGCAAGAGGGCTTGAACATCCCTATGTTAAAAGCACTCTCCTGATGAGTTAGGAGCACCAGAGCCTCTGAACACTAGCAATACAACCCAGTCAGACATTACCGCTACTTTATGCCAAGAAAATCAGAACTGCTTAATACCAAACTGCGCAGACTTTCCAGTGAATCTATTTTGGACTGTTCCCTCTGACAGGTTACAGGACAAACACTAGTTTGCCAGAGTTTTAAAAGGATATTTCCTTTGCCCCACTTGAATGACCAATGAAGACATTAAGTCCCACTGGCAAAGTGAAAGGGGCTTTCTGAAAGAACACTAACTGGCCACAAAGAACTATGACATTACTTACTTAACTTGCTTGTTTACAACAATGCCAACAGCATGCTGGGTAACATTGTAGACTCTTCCTGTTTTGCCATGATAACATTTGTGTGGCATTCCTTTTTGTACAGTACCCATTCCCTGGTTAAGAACAGAGACAATGTTATTTAAGCAATTCCCTCTTCCTTTGATTGGCATGACTAAGAACTTTAAGATATCCTTTAACAGTAACTCAAGAGCTTTCAGAGCCGGTGAAATGTGTTTTTCATATTGCTTCAAGCAATTGCAAAGACAATCATCATTAAGCTCTAGAGTATGAGGGTAGTTAAATGCTTTCACGAAGCTAGCACTCTCCATCTCTAACACGAATTAAATTTGACACTACAGTCTATTCCTTTTCACAATGATAAACTGATGTTCCCCCCACCCCATTTCCCAGTAGTTAACTTTTTAAAGCAGGTAATGAAAAACAGACCCATTAAGAATAGAATTTTTGAATACTTGTAATCCCAGCACTCGGGAGACTGAGGCAGGAGGACTGCCTTGAGTTAAGACCAACAAGACCCTGAACTATACAGCGAAACTGTCTCAGAAAGCAAACAAAATAGAACTTTAATACAGCAATCTTGGGGGCTGGGGATTTAGCTCAGTGGCATAAGCGCTTGCCTGGCAAGTGTGAGATCATGAATTCAATCCCTGGTACCCAAAAAACAAAAAACCAGCAATTTTTTAGCATTAACAATTTCTTTGTTCAGTACTGGAAACTGAACTCAGGGCCTTTACACTGAGCTACATTACCTATCCCCAGCCCATTTTATTTTGAACTTGGCCTAATTTGCTCAAATTTTCAATTTTCCTGCCTTAGCCTCCCAGAGCACTACAAGTATCTGAATTTCCACTGGATTAAATCAGATTTCCCTAACTTCAACAGTTCTTCAATTTCATAATTTACCTTGATGTCTACAATATCACCCTTTTTGTAGATTCGCATGTATGTGGCCAAAGGAACAACTCCTGAAAAAAAATAAAGAAACTCATAAAAAGACTTAGACTTCAACACACACTTTTTATTTTTTACCGTGGCATAGAGATTGAACCCAGGAAGCACTGAAAACTCCTAAACCTCTCTGTAATTTTTGAGGGCAGCGTCACTGTTATCCAAGCTGGTTTCAAACTCGAGACCCTCTTCCCTCAAGCTCTTGTGTTACAGGATTTCAGGCATGTACCAAGCCAGGTCACATATTCTGTCAGTTCTAGAGTAGACAATTTCTCCTGAAAGCAAAGCCAGACTACAACTTGTCTTCAAAGCTTTAATCCTATCCTTATTACAAAATAATTTAGCTGTGTTCTGGTTATTTAATGTCACCAATGAACATTACAAGCCATATATATTAAAAAATGAAAAAATCAATTATATATGCCATGCTTAGCCCTCAAGGAGGGTCAATTTACTTACCATGCTTTCTAAAAGGCCTAGAGAACATATACCGGGTTCCCCTCCTCTTTCCCTTTGTGTTCGTCATTTTGGCGAATTACTGAAAGCACAAAGTATAATAACAATCAACAAGTTTGCAGGTAGCTGCATCTTTAACCCTTCCCAAAAACATTTAAGTATCATTGTTGTTATTTCAGTGACAATTTGAAAATACACTATTCTTAGGGTTTAGACTTTGATTTAAAAAAAAAAAAAAAAAAAAGAAAATACACTATCATTTTAGCAATTAAGGTTTTTACCCAAACAGCGTAAGTTCAGCTTTGGATTTTCACAGGATGGAAAAAGCCCTATCTAACAATCAACCTAATTTTCTACATGTATTTCATGTACTGTCTCCTTAACTGACAATGCCTCAATTTGCTTCATACTTGTTTACTTAGGAAATATATACAGGGTAGAAAGGGAAAACATCTACTGGTAAACTCAGCATAAGCTGCACTTACTTCCTTGGAGATCCACATTTAAGCTCAGATCTCTGTAAAAACTTACTTTCTTTCTTGGTTTCATAAATGGCTCCATTTTTTTTTTTTTTGAGACAGGGCCTCATGATAATAGTTCAGGTTTATGTCCAATTCCTGCCTCTTCAAGGACAAATGGTTGCCTACCTTAAGAGACCTTGAGTGCCCAAAGGCAACCCAAAACCCAATTTATTGCAAAGGGCCAATACTGCAATTAAACCACATTGCTGAGATTTTAGGAGGAAAAAAACCTCCTGCGTTAACATCCCTCCTCTTAAAAAATAAACATAGTATGTGTCCCACAGTTCCACCTATATACATTTAGAATTTAACCTTTCCTTTGTTTCCCAAGAGACTGAAACAATGGTTTTGGTTAATAGTTATTACAAAGGCTTTAAGTGCTATTCTTGGTGTTTAGTCTTAGTAAGGCAAAAACTTTCAGTCAGCCTTTAACTTAAGTTTTCTGAATGGCAGCAGACTCTTAATTTATAAACACTTCTTTTAAAAAACTGTCGGAGAGACACAATGTTTCACCTAACCGTTTCATCGAAGTCAAACCTTTGTTTCAAAGTATGATGCGCACACTACTTTTAGGGCAACAACCAGCTAACCTGTTCTACTCTTCAAAGTCCCAAACCGTATGAAATTTAGTGACGCTGTACAGATTGAAGTCACTTTGTGGAGCTATAAGGCAGCAAAATCAGTAACGAAATTTCTGATGCCAAATTCATGGTTTTTCACCAAGCCCATTTTCGAGTCAAACATCCATTTAATACTAACACACATAAAACGAATTTTCCAACACACTGCTCAATGTGCAAACCAGTAACGGTTAAGTCTACAAAGACGGGGGAAAAAAATCATGCCACTTAGGATCCACCCTAAAAGGGCACCCCAGTTTTCTCAACTCTGGTAGCTGGCTGTTGTCTGTTAATATTCAACCTACACCCCAAAAGTTTCTATTAAGCGGCTACTTAATAAACTTTCGCCCTAAACTTGCAAACACAGATTTATGATCTCCTAGCTGTTTGAGAATCTCTTAACATACACGGCGCAGAGTTAGTCCAAACACCTTTTCTTGGTGTAAAATTTGTGTGGACTTTTTTTTTTTTTGTCTTTTTCCTTTTTATCGGTACCGGGGATCGAACTCACGACTGCCTGCTTGCAAGGCAGGCGCTTATGTCGCTGAACTAAATCCCCAGCCACTTGTGTGGATGTTTTTAAAATTACCTTCTCTTCCTCTATGTGTCATCTGGGCCCCAAACTTAAAAGCCATTGGAATGCACCTCAAGAAACGCACGAAGAGGGGTGCAGAGCCCATTACGCAGCTTAACTCCTGCCATCTCATTCTCTGGCCCGGTGTCCAGGCTTTAACACACATCTAGGTCTCACCGGTCGCAGAAACCGACGGAAGGTTTTGAAGCCGGTGCCAGAACCCTAGGTCCCTGGACTCGAGTACGATACGCTCGGGGGTCAGACCCTGAAATCAGTCCGGGAGCTACCAGGCCAAGCGATCCCGCAACATGGTGGCTCGCGTGCCCCGCACGCCGGGGTTGGAGTTACGCACACATGCTTTGAGTCTCCGCCACGTTAGCCCTAATCTCCACGCCCGCAAAGAGACGGCTCCTTTGCCTCGAGCCCGCCCCCAGGCAGAGCGGCGGCCTGGGAGTCCGCCCCGCAGTCCTGGGCCTCGGACGCAGTGTACGGGGCTCCGGACCTGGCAGGACATGTTAAATTCCGCCCAGGCCAGCAGATCCCAGACGTGCTACACAGTCTCCCGAGGATCCTAACGCACAGCATGAGCGGAGGCAAGGCTGTAACTCGAGTCGGCTAAGCGTAAGAAGCCAGGAGCCACGAGGAGGTCCTACCTGGAAGATGGCGGTTCCGGCCGAAAGGAAGGAGGCGGAGCCCTGGCTCGCGCCTTACTAGGGCCAGTAGGCTGCCCGCGGCGCTGCCTGACGGAAACGCCAACCTGAATTAGCTCTTTTAAGCAACAGAGCCGTCCTTGAGAACAAAGACATCCCATTATAGTATACAGTGCTTTCGTCTGTTGATTGCAAACAAAACAGATTCGGCCAGCGCAAACTGACAGTTGGATTGTGCCAAACAGCCCGGAAAGGGGCCTTCAAGACCGTCAATAAGACGCCGACGACGCGAGCGTGTCGACGTCACTGTTGCGTCACGCGTACGCCGGAAGGGACTCTGCGTGCCTTGGCCGGGAGTTGTGAGGGTGTTTGCCGCGTCGGAAGTATTTTGAGCTTGAAGCTGGTGCTTACTTCTACGGTACTTGTTTGCAAGTGGTTATACAGGCACAAAAAAATACATTATAATTAATTAAAAACAAGTATGTAGTTTATATGGCTTTAAATAGAGTTCCTTCTGCATTTAAACGCGCTTACTAGGGATTACTACCACTTTGGAAAGCAATTTGGGAAGATCTAGTAAAACTGAGTATTTTAAAACACTAACCACCAGTGTACCACTTTTATCTGTGTATGTCCTACAGGAGGTTTGATATGGTTGTGCATATCAACCAGGTTGACAAGGAAGTGCATGCTAGTATTGTGGGTGAAGCCAGAAATTTAAAACTTTTCTAAAAGAATACATTATGCGTTGTAAACAGGATGAAAAAATACATGCTGGCAAAACAGAACTGAACTCAGAAACAGGATGAAGCGAAAGAGAGCGAGGTAGAAGAAATACGCATTATAATTACTATTGCAGTTTAAAAGTTAATAGAACACCATTGTACATTGCTTAGAGGTACAGGTAATGAAAACACAAGGGAGTGAAAAACAAGTGTAGAAAAATGGTCGTGACTTCCCACTTTGCATTTGATGGCTGCTTTATTTTTATCAGGGTACAAAGATGCTCTCCTCTTTTCACTTAAAACGTGCCGTCTTTATGGCTTGTTTACTCTCCTTTCCTAACTCCTGTGCCAGACTCATTTTTTCTACCATCAAACGTGTATTTAACAGTCACGAAATTACTGTTTTTGTACATCACAAATTCTCCAGGGACCAGAGACAAAGCTCAGAGGTAAAGTATTTGCCTAGCATGGGTGAAGCCCTGGGTTCAGTCCCCAGTACCTCAAAATGAAGCAAAACTGTAATCAGTTATCATACAGTTTAACCTAAAAGTGAACACTGCCGCCTGTCCCATTCTGTTCTGACTTTTTTTACCCGCCGCCATGCTACTAAAACTGCTCTTTTCAAGGCATATATTACTTCTGTGTTGGCTTAATTATTTTCCTCATTGGGGTACAAAAAATCTGGCAGCTGAAACTTGAGAGGTTTATTTTGGCTCATGTTTCAGTCCCTGATCTGCTGGCTCCAGGTAGAATGGCATGGCACAGGAGCATGCTGGAGGGAAGGTTGCTGGCTTCCTGGCATTCAGGAAGCAGAGAAATTGAAGGGAGATGCCCAGAAGGGAGATACGCCCCTCTGGGATATGCCCACGGTGACCTGCCTTTTTGGACCAGACCTCACACCCTAAAAGCAAGTCAGTTATAACCTGATCATCTCTAAAGTCCTGAGTATGATCTCATGAAGCTTTAGCAGGACATCTAGATAACGTATAAACCAAAACATTGCCCAAACCAAATGACATATCCTGTTCTTGTTTGTCTTCATCTCGGAAACATTGCACTCTGGGATACTTTTCCTTCCTGAAATACTACCTTTTCTGACCACTTCGTAGGCTCTTGCTGTTTTCCCTTTTACTGTTTCCTTACAAACAAACAAAAGCTCTTTGAGTTTTGGAACTAAATTACCTGCTTTTCTCTATAACACTTTCATTTACTCCCATCAATCTAAATTTTCTCTATATACTACTTACTACCAGATTTGCTTATTTAATTCAAGTCTCATAAAAACTTCTATTCAGCTTGACATCTATTCTTAGATACCCCATAGCAGCTCAGAGTTAATATGTCCAAAATAAAGCTTTTGATTCCATCCCTAAGTCTATTTCTGCTCCATTATTTCTCATGTCAGTAAATAGCACGAGCACTGTCATGGTTTAGATTTGCAATGTTCCTGTAAAACCCCATGTGTTTGGAAGGTGATTGGATCGTGCAGGGGGAGTCATTGGTGGATTCATAGCTGACTTACTCTTAGGAGCTGGGGCCCTGATTAGAGGGAGATCACTGGGGTTGTGACCTGGAAAGGTACATTCCTTTTTTTTTTTGTCTTTTTGCGACAGGGTCTCACTATGCAGTTCAGGCTGGTCTTGAGCTCAATTTGTAGCCCAGGCTGGTCTCTAACTGGCAATGATCCTCCCACCTCAGCCTTCCCAGTGCTGGGATTACAGGCCTGAGCCACCATGACCGGCTGGAAAGATACATTCTTGCCCTGACTCCTCCCCGTCTCTGTTTCCTAGTCACAATAAGGTGAGCAACTTTCCTGTGCCCAGCCCTTCCACCATAGCATTTCTGTCTTGGAGCTATTAAACCACTGAATAAACCAACACTTGTATACCTGTAAGCCAAAATAAAAGCCTCCTCCTTGAAACTGCAAGCCTTGAATATTTTGTCTCGGGAAGAAAGGGAAGAGTAACAAGAAACCAATTTTCCCTTTCTTTGAACCAACCCCACCCCTCTTCCGGTTAGCAGCCTGCTGGTTGAGAGGACAGGCTGAGTTGATGGCATTTGAGGCACTAAAACAACTTAATGCTTGTATTGTCTGATTGACTTTGCTGGCCTAAGACCAGTAGTCTGAGGATCTTTTAAGAGGATAACAATATGCAATGTAGCAAATAAGGGAGATTTCCTTCTGTATTGTTTTTGAAATTCGATACTGTTCTCACTGTTTTGTTTCGTTCTGTTTTACTATTTTGTTTTATTCAATGTTCTGTTTTGATTAGGTTTATTCTGTGTGATTTTAGTATGTCTAATAGTATGGGCAGCAGTTTTGAAGATAACAAGAGGCATTGTGGTAGTCATTCGGGGTTTTCTTTTTTTGGGGGGATTGGGGGTTATTGGGGATTAAACTCAGGACCTCATACTTGCCAGGCAGGTGCTTATGGCGCTGAGCTAAATCCCCAGGCCCCTTGATTTTCTATTACCCTGTTTTGAAATCCTGTATCACTTTCACTGTTTTGTTTTATTGGCTTTATTCTGTTTTATTTTGTTTGGTTTTATTCTCTTTAAAATATGCTTTTATTCTTCTGTTTTGATAGGTTTTATTCTGTTCTGTTTTGTTTGATTTTATTATGTCCAATGGTATGGGCAGCTATTTTGAAGAAAACAAAGAGACATTATGGTAGCCATTGTTGATTTCCTATTACCTTGTTTTGAAGTCCTATACTGCTTTCATTGTTCTGCTCTGGTTAGCTTTAGTCTGTTTTGTTTGGTTTGGTTTTATTCTCTTTAAAATAAAATCTTTAAAAAGCAGGTACAGATGCTCTCCAGTGATGTCAAACACTTACACGTAACTTCAACATTATTCCTCAAACAGTGCATGGATGGTACTGACTTTATCCTGTTGCCAGTGATGTTTCTGCTTTCTTGAAGACCCTTAAAATATCAGAAACAATGTTAGGTCTATCTTTAGTGGAGCACTCCAACATATTGCAATTCTAGAGTTATCCTTCTGTGTGTCTTTTGGGGGGGGCTGGTTTTCTTTTGGTACCAGGGATCAAACTCAACACCTCACTCTTGCTAGGCAGGCGCTTATGCTGCTGAGCTAAATCCCTGACTGTTAGAGTTATCCTTTGAAAGCTCCAAAACCTCTTTATTGCTTCAAATTACTGAATGAGAAAGCATATGCCAAGCATTTTCTCTCTCTCTCTTTTGAGACCAGGTCACTATGTAGAACGGATGAGCCTTGAACTCACTTAAGTAGCCCAGGGTAGCCTTGAACTCACAGTGCTACTCCTGCCTCAGCTTTCCCAGTGTTGGGCTTACAGGTGTGTGCTACCATGCCCAGCTAGCGTACTCCATTCTGTAATGCTTGTGCTGCTCCTGCGTTATCATCAGGAGCAGGTTTAAGGATCCCTGTGATGGTTATCAATAGTGATTATTCACACATGATTAAAAATAGTGGTGCAATAACTTCCAAAATTGCTAAAATGGCTTATAATTAATATTTGTTTTGCCAAACTCGTAATCCTAAAAAGACAATAGAAACTGCTGGTGGTGCACGTCTACCATCTGAAGAGCCCTTTGTACACTGCATCATTTGTTCTCAATGTGTGCTTGAAATTGTTTATGTTTTCTAGCAGGACAGAAGCTTTCCTGTAGGAAAGCTGATGCTAGATAAGAGACTAATAGAAAATGTGCTTCCTTTATGGGACATCCCTGCAGAATTCTGCATGAGGCGTATGGGACAGTGATCTCTAGATAGATCAGATACCTTTAACAAAGTCCTGTGGTCTAGCAGGAAACAACAGAGATTGTTGGATCTGTGAGCTAATTCCAAAAAGTCGGCACATCCCAGGGCCTCTTGACATTCCTAACAAGAAATACCCCGCAACCCCAAAGGATAAATGAAAAGTTATTCTTGAAATTTCACTTTTTTATTTTAAAGAGGATAAAATCAAGCAAAATAAAACAGAATAAATCCAATCACAGATCTGTGGGACACAAAACTTCAAAACAAAGCCAAGCTAACAATAGCTACCAAAATGCCTCCTGCCGTCTTCAAAATAGCTGCAGATACCTTCGAACATAGTAAAAGGCAAACAAAACGGAACAGAATAGAAACAGTAAAAACAAAACGATGAATGCAATAAAGGACTTCAAAACAAGACAATAGTAAATCCAAAATGTCTACTATATCTTGTTATCCTCAAATGAGCGAGCCATGGATACAACATGCCATTGGATACAACAAGATCAAACAAAACAAAACAGAATAAAACCCAACCAAACAAAACACTGAAAATGATACAGGACTTCAGAACAATATAATAAGGAGTTAACAATGGCCACCACCTTCAGAAGGAGATAGCCCATAGATGCCACACTGTGTACCACTATCCTCCTGCATCAGTGATCAGACCACTGGCCCCAGACCTACAAAGTCAGTGAAATACCAAGCACCAAAGCATCAAATTGCATTTCTCCTCAATGGCTATTGTCACAGCCTGTGTTTCTCCAGGTCAGTGGTCATTTAGGGCAGGGCGGTGGGAGGGCACATTGGCTCTTCTCGTTTCCCAGTCCATGCGGTGGCAGTCTACCCAGCAGCAACGGCCCATGAATGGCACTAGTTTCCAGGGAGGGCTTTCCTCCTGGTGAACATTATTCCCTTCCCTGCAGTCTGCAAATGGTGCTGACTCATGGGGAAAGGCAGGAGTCTGGCCGTCCCCCTGGCAGTGGCAGCCCATGCATGGCACTTCTTCGCCTATTCTTGAAATTTTAATACCACTATTTTTCTTCCTGTGGCTTGCTAGACAAAGTAGTCTTACTTTTCTAATCAATAGGAGGATTGTTAAGTTATTTTAAAAAGCCTGGCTCGATGGTTCCTGTACAAAATATATTGTGCTTCCAGGAATTGGATATTTGATACAGTAGCATAGCTGGATACAAGGTCAACACTCAAAAATCAATAGCATTACTGTATACAAATAAACAACTGAGAGGAAATCAGAGAAATAATACCTTTCACAATAGCATGAAAAATGAAATACCTACGAATTAGTCTAATAAAGGAAGTAAAAGAATTTTACATTAAAAATCACAATACTCTGAAAAAAAATCAAAGAGGGTATCATAAAATGGAAAGATATCCCTTGTTCTTTGGAAGAACCAAAGTAGTGAAAATGGCCACACTGCTAAAATTGTTATACAGACTTAATACAACCCTGATTCAAATATCAATAGCATATCTCACGGAATTAAAGAAAACAATCCTAAAATTCATTTGGCTACAGAAGAGACCCAGAATAGCAAAAGCAACTTTGGGCAGCAAAAGCGAGGCAGGGGACATCTCAATCCCTAGCTTGAAATTATACAACAAAGTTACTATAATAAAATCTGGAAAAAAAAAAAAAAACAGGCCCACGGATCAATGGAACAGATTAGGAGATGAAGAAACAATTCCAGATATACTTAGCCACCTTATCTTTGACAAAGGGGCCAAACACCTTCACTGTAAGAAAGATAACCCCTTCAATAAATGCTGCTGGAAAACCTGGCTTTCCACATATTGAAGATTAAAATTAGACACATATTTCACCATATACTAAACTAAAATTGAAATGGATCAAAGATCTTAATATTAAAACAGAAACATGAGGTTAGGTAGAACTCTTAAAGATAGGGGTAGGCCAAAGACTTTGAACAAAACCCTAATCTCATAGGAAATCACAGAGAATCAACATCTGGGATCTCATCTTATTAAAAGCCTTTTCTGCAGCAAAGAAACTTTCCACAGAGTGAAGAGACAATCCACAGTGTAGGAAAAATATTTTGCCAGATCTTCCTCAAACAAAGGACTAATATCTAGAATATATAAAGAACTCAAAAAAATCAGAACCCCCAAATTTAAAGACCCAATACAAAATCAGGCATCTGAAATGAACAGACACTTCTCAGATGAAGAGGTAGAAATGGCAAGTGTTTGAGAGAAAGTGTTCAACGTTTCTGTTCATTCAAGAGATACAAATTAAAACAATGCAAAGATTCCATCTCACTCCAAAAAATGACTATTTTGAAGGAATCAACCAATAACAAATGCTGGAAGGACTGTGGGGGAAAAGGAAACCTCCACTGTTGGATAGGAGTGTAGACTGGTGCATCCACTGTGAAAATCAGTGTGAAGATTCCTCAAAAATCTAAAACTAGAGGTTCCATTTGACCCACTATTCCCCTTTTTGATATCCACCAAAAAGAGTTAAAAGCATGAGCATATCTCTCAGTGTTTTACTAGAGAAACAAATAGAACACAAGGTATACAAGTGTACAAGAAATTACAAAATTGGGTTATGAAAGTCAGCCATAGAGTTGGACAAAGAAGCCTGCATAGTGTATCCCTATAATGCAGACCAGAGGTTTCAGTCCAGGGTCTGGAGCTCACTGCAATGTCCTGTACAAATCTGTATCAGGAGGCCAATGGGTCTGCAGTGGAAGGCTGATGACTCTTGGAAGGCTGTAGGATCGGAGGAGGAAGACAGAGTCTGGCCTGGAAGCCAGGAGATGATGCCCAAGCTGAAGGTGAAGACTGGAGTTCCTCTGAAGAGCGGAAGCAAACCCTGCTGCCTCATCTCCCCTTCACACTGCCCAGGTGACAAATCATCCTGGGACAGCTCATATCCTACGGTGGAAGATTGTTGAGATGATTTAGTTAAGTTTCTAAACTTCTCAAGTTGACACAGTCAATCAAACATTACAGTCCACCCCTTGTCAACCAGACACATTCTTTAAACCAGTCTACAGACAGAAAGATAAGCCTATAATTATGCTTACATACTATAACTATCCTGTATAACAAACAGAAATGAACTAATTCCCTCACCAGAATAGAAGGTGAGTTTTCTTAGGGCAATGCTTCTCTCATCATTTTATAACCCAAATATTATATAAGCTTAATTATCCTTAAAGAACAGTATTAAATCTACCAACATTATGTTATATGAGAAACATATTAGAAGAGAAACAGTACAATTACAACCCTCTTTTCTATAGGAGATCACAGGATACTAGCTGGTATTTAGAAGTACCTTCTTCCACTACCCATTCTGTATTCTCTTGACCTTTAGCAAGTACCTCAGCAGGTCTTGGTTCTTTTCCTGGTGGAGGGATCCATAACTTCATTCCTGAAGGGTTTGGACCATTTATCGTTCTGCCTGGTTTAGGTTGCTGTAATTTTCCACTGATTTTAATAACAGAGCATAATACTAAGAGGCGCCCTAAGGGATCTCCTACACTCTTCATATATTCTTTCTTTCTTCAATTGTGGAGTAGTAGTCTAATTTCCCTTTGATAGTCTGGGTCAATCACCCCTGACAACACTGTGACTCTCTATTTAACTTGTTTCCTCAGAGGCATGAGTAGACCAAAATGACCAGGGGGAGGTCTTAGCTTCCAGTTCAGTAGTATCATTGTTGTGCTTCCTGGTACAAACTTTCCCCCTCTGCAACCAAAACTTCTAAGCCGGCAGAATATGAGGTCATGGGGACAGGAAGCAGCAGTTTTGCAACTGGATCACTGGAGGTTATGGTAAGTGGTACCATTCCACTTCCATGCCTTTATTCCTGGATCCATGAGTCCCAGCTATGGGAGACAGAGTACCATGTAGTGGATGCTGATTCAAAGCATATTCAGCCCTGCGAGATATTGCCACCTTGCTGGTGCTGTAGCTGTGTCTTCTAAACGCCATTCCCCCTTTCTATCAATCTAATTGCTTCTAAATAATGAAGAAATAGTAAGACTAGTGAATTTCATAAGCATGAGCCTGTTGCCTCACTTCTTTGGCTGCATAATGTGGCCCTGGGTCATAGGCAATGCTATGTGGAATTCCACGATAGTGGATAAGGCATTCTGAGAGTCATGGATGGTAGTTTTGGCAGAAGTATTGTATGCAGAGAAGGTAAATTAATACCCAGACTATGTGTCTGTGCCAGTGAGACAAAAAGCAGTTGCTCCCATGATGGACGTGGTCCAATGTAATCCAACTGTGACCAGGTTGTAGGCTGATCACCCCAGAAAATAGTGCCACACTGGGGACTCAGTGTTCATCTGTGGCTGGCATATTGGGCACTTGGCAGTGGCTCATCAAGAGGTCATGCTGCTGAGTCTATGAATAACCTTCATCCCTGCCACCATAACCACTCTGTTTGTGGGCCTATTGGGGAACAAGAGGGATAACTGAAGAAGGAGGTTATCTAGTATCCATTGAACAGGTCTTCTTATCCACTTGATTACTGACGTACGCTTCTGCTGAGGTCACCTTGTGATGAGTGTTTATATGGGAAACAAATATTTTTACATTCTTTACCCATATAGAGATTCACATACCTCTATCCACATACCTCTTCCCCAATAACTTTGTCACCAATTTTCCGATTATGTTGCTTCCAAATCCCTGACCATCTAGCCAGACCATTGTCTACAGCCTATCAGTCAATCTACAGTCACATCTGGTCATTTCTCCTTCCAGGCAAAATGTACTACCAATTGCTCTGCTCAAAGTTCTGCCCACTGTGACGATTTTCCTTCACCTCAGCCTACTGAGTAACTGGGGTTACAGGTATGCACCACCATTACTGGCTCACAAATACTCACTTATAATGATCATGTTCATTTCCTAGGTGACACCATCACCTGGAGCTATCCATGTATATTTCTAGAAAAGTTGCTTTTTCTATTTGTGAAGAAGAGAAGAAGTTTTTCCTATGGCCCTGTATATTTTCTTCATGATGATTTAGGTGAGGGATCTCTACATTTCATGTCTGCATTGAATCCTAATTGACTGATTGATTGATTGATTGATTGATTAGGGCAACCTGGATCTGTGCTGAGAAGCTCCTGAGGCTAATTCCAGGTTCACTGAAAATTAAAGATTACTAATACTTCCTGTGAGCTCACCAGGAAGAAAAGTACCTTCACAAGCCCTATTTCTGTCACCTGTGATTTAGACAACTGGTGGGAGAATTAATTTTATTCAAAAAGGTCATGGCCTACACAGACATGGAAATAGGCCAGGAGATATATTGGGAACATCATTTACATGGGAGTATAGTAGAGATGGGTCCCCATAACCAAGTTTGTGAAAAGGAAGGTATCTTTTACCACCTCGGGGAAAAAGTACAAGATTTGGAGGAAGGTACACAAAGTCCTATTTCACTGTTCTATTATTTTCTGTGTTTCTTAGTCTTTAAACAAATATTTACTTAAAGAGATCTTGCTGGACCTGGTAGTGTATGTTTATAATCCCACCTACTTGGGAGATTGGGGAGGATCACAAGTTTGAGCCCAGCCTGGAAACCTTTCAAGGCTGTCTCTAAATAAAAATTAAAAAGGACTGAGGATGTAGATCAGTGTTCCCTGGGTTGAAACACAGTACCATAAAAGAAAATATATCGGATTTAAAATTTCGCATGAGATAATGAATATAGGACATCTTTTGGATTTTGCACTGTACCTGGAACCTGAAAACTAAAAGCACATCATTTTTCCTTCTCTCCATTAGTGCTTTTCATAGTCCAACAATTCTCAAAGTCTGTTCTGTGAACCCCAAGTGTTCTAAGATCCTTGCAAGAGATCTCCAAGTTTTCATGGGGCAGAGGAGTAGCTCAGAGTTAGACCACAGACTCAGCACTTACAAGGCCTTGGGTTTAATCCTCATCAGAGCAAAGAAAAAATTCATTTTCACAATAATATTAAGACGATATTTGTCTTCAGTCGCCATCCTCAGTATATATCCTGCATGTAGGGGGTGTGACATGAGACGTTTGTGCCGCCTGGCCAGAAGAATGGTAACATGGAGAAATAGTGCTTTGCTGTCTTGTTTGAAAGCTGAACTAATACCCTAGACCTCTATTCTACTAAACACTCCTTACCTGAAAGAATAGCATTTGATTCCTGGTACCAAATACTAATACTACTCTTACTAATAAAAACAAGCTATGGTTATTCAGACTTTATGTACAATATTTGGCAAGTATTTATGAGAAATGAATTAATCCAGAATGTCACTCTGATGGAAACAAGTGGTAGAACTTGCTGCCAAAATGTGAGCTCTTCATTGAAAATTAGCAATTTGGGAAATTTGTAAACAATACTTTGTAGGCCCTCAAAACTTACTTATCTCATAAGATCAGTGAGATGATTAACAGATGTTGTTTTATGTTAAGTAAGATATCAACATGTGAATGCTCTACATAATTAAATGAGCTGTATTTTTCCAAGCAATCAATACATTTACCAAATAAGAAATGGGAAGACAGCCATTTGAACTGTAAGAGAGATCAGTAGATTTTGATATAGCGGGAAACTGAAAACTTCATTGCTAGAGGTTTTGTTTTGTTTTGTTTTTTACCAGGAGTCAAATTCAGGACCTCATGTTTACCAGCCAGGCTCTGCACCCCTGAGCTAAATCCGTGGCTCATTGCTAGAGTTTTAGATCACACTGCAACTGTCTTTTGAAAAACTGTCACTTGTTGAATGTTGGTCAATATCAAATAGGAATATCCACAGCTTTCTGAAAAGATTATTAAACTACTCTTCCTTTTTGTAAAATGTCTTATGAATTTGGAATTTCTTCATTGTCTTAGTTACTTTCTCATTGCTTGGACAAAATACCCAATACCCACTAATTAAAGAAAGAAAAGTTTATTTTAGATCAGTTTGTAGAGGTTTCAGTCCCCTCGTCAGCTGACGTCAAGTGATGGTGTGGCAGAAAGGAAACAGTCCGTAGCATGGCAGACAGGAGGCAGCAGGCTCACTGTCTTCCGTCTTTCCTCTGTGTTCCATTCATGTTACAAGCTTTGGTTGGGGCTGTTAACACCTAGGGTGAGGCTCCCCTCTTCGGTAACTTCATCACCCACAACTATGCTAAATCAATCAGTGGACTAATCCCATTATCCCACACCCATGATCCATCCTGTGACTGTATGAAGGTTTGGGAGACATCTAGACACAAGGCATAACATTCAGAGACTTTAACCGAGCCGTACGTGGCAATAGATTCAATGCAAAAGCAGCTGTGAGTATCCAGTTGTCTTTAGTTGAGCTAGATATTAACAATTTGTAAAAATGCCATGCTCTCATTTTTTGGCAAAGTAATTTTTAAAAAAATGATATAACATATAGTGAAGATTTTATTAACTTTATATAAATATATTTGTTTCAAAAAAACCTCCATTTTAATTTATAGTATGGTAAGTATTGATAAGTAAACTTGCATAAAGAAAAGTTCTTACCAATTGTCAGTGATTTTTTCCTACTTTATCTTTTTTATTTTAAAAGGAACAAACAAAACAATGAAATGCAACCGAACAAAACAGTAAGAACAATGTTGAATTTCAAGAAGAAAGCAGAAACGAATTCTGCATAGTTGCTGTCTTGCATAGTGTTCTCCTCTAAATAAGATGCTTGACTACTGGCTCTAGGCCTGCAAAGTCAGTCAAACAATACAAGCATTAAGGTTTTTTTTGTTTTATTTTTACTTCAGTAGCTACCATCTCAGCCTGTGTTCCTCTGAATCAGCTGGTTGCTTAGGGGAAGGAAGGGAATTCATCTCTTTTTGTCTCCCAGCCTAAGCGCTGGCTGGCTCATGGGAAAGGATTGGCTTCTTGGTTCTCCTCCTGGCCCACAACTTCTCAGTAACGTTTAAGATATAAAAGGAGTTGGGCATGCTGGCACACGCCTGTAATTCCAGCACTTAGGCGATGAGGCTGGAAGATTGTTGTGAGTTTGAGGCCAGCCTGGGTGGTACAAAGAGTTCAAGGCCAGCCTGCATTACCTGGTGAGATTCTCTCTCAAAAAATAAGTGAGGGGGTCTTGAGGTTAGAAAGCTACAAAACACTGTGTTGATCCATTTTATATGCTATTGCTATTATACTTGATCTGGAAAGAGGGTTGTCACTGGCAGTTCCTATTTCTTTTATTTTTCTTTTTTTTCTTTTTGTCTTTTTCTTTTTTTTATTGGTACCTGGGATCGAACTCACGACTGCCTGCTTGCAAGGCAGGCACTTATGCCACTGAGCTAAATCCCCAGCCCCATTATTTTTCTTTACTTTTTAGGGGCAGAGAGATGAGCTTTAAAATGGAGGCTTTCACTGTGCTAACCTAACCCTTCATACATCCTTAAGCTATTTTTTAGTTGTTACTTATTTTTATTTTTAGTTCTTTCTAACTCACTCTATTTCCCAGGCTGGGATTGACTTTCCAGTCCCCCTGCCTTAGCTTCTGAGAGTGCTGGGATTATAGGCATGCACCACCATGCCAGTTAGTAATCTCTCTTCTTTTAAACCATCCATTCTATTATGCTCTTTGGGTGAGTCCCTGGCCGTAATTTGTGCATTCCCGTAGTGACCTTGCATCTTCAAAATTTTCCGGGAAAGAGGACTCCGTGTTATTCTCATTTTGCTTTATGAATTATAGTGCTTCATTGCTGAATTGCTTCAAACTGAAGGTTTTGGATTTTAAACTTTGATTTGTACTGTAAGTTTGCTTCACTGTAATTCTGTAACATCTTTTGATTTCTAGTAAAATTGCTTATAAATCAACCAGGTCAATTTTCTGGGCAAATCATCAGGAACCAGCTCTTTGAAACAGCTTTTCTGGTTGTCAGATGAAGTAGGTGAGTATTTAGGCTTCTTGTCTCTACCTCTGAGCTATTGTTCAGATACTTGGCAGTACTCTGATGGAATAAGAGACTACAGTTGATGTATTTTGACCACAGTACTTGCAGATAAAGGACTAAAACATTTCCGGACATTAGCAAAATTACTCTGGCTAAAGTTTTGTGTATGCCAGGAATTTTTGAAATAGACATGCTTGGGGAAATTGACAATAATTTAAATTATTATAATGAGCTACATTGATTCAAAAAATTGCAGCAAAATGCTTTTTAATATGGACATGGTGGCACACACCTGCAATCCCAGCACTCAAGAGGCCGAGTCAGGTGGATGGTCATGGGTTTAAGGCCATCCTGGGCCACATTGTGAGGTCAAGGACCCTGTCTCAAAAATCAACAAACAAAAAAGCTTTTTAAAAATTTGGCACAGATTTGTAGCTGATGCTTAAAATGTAAAATGAAGAACGCTTGTCAGATGTTAGTTGAATGCTGTTAATTTGCATTACACTTTCACAGGCCGTAGATAAATTTCCTCTGCCTTTCAAATGTCTTTGATACTTGAAATTTCATTCTGTAGAATAAAAAAGCTTTTTTAATGTGTTTATATTGGCAAACCTCCATTACTAAATACAATAGAATTCTAAGAAACAATTTAAATGGAGCCTTGTTTTCTAGAGTTCTATTGCATTTTAGTTTATCTGAAAGATTCTTGAAACTGGGAAGTAAACTTAATAGGAAACTTCCCCACAATCGCAGTCTCATTACTCTGACAAAGTAAATTTCATAAAATTATAAGCTTTCTAAGTGCAGAGATTCCATCCCTGTAGATTTACCATTTCACAGCCAGCTGAGCAGACAGCAGATGTTCAAAATGATGTGGAGACGACAGGCAATGACAAGCTGGCCCAACAAGAGTCAGATTAATTCAGGTAACTTCAGTAACTTCGATGGCAACGATGGAGTCTTAAGAAGGGGGTGGTCCCAGTTAGGCTGCAGAATCTTACGAGACAGAATGAAGTAGTACGCAGCATCCTTACGAGATTAACCAGTGAATCTGACTTCGTCTTCTTCCTCCCTCTGTGTCCGGGGCACTGATCTACTCATGAAGTACACATTTATGGTCACCCAGCGGTGTAGTCTTGGCCATGCATGGGATAAAGCACATCTCTGTGGTCTTGAAGTTTACATTCTGAGGAAAGACAATAAATACAGGAATCCATTACTAATGTTATTGTATGTTATGACAGATGGAGACAAGTACTAAGGGAAAAATATCAAGAAAAAGTAGGAGATGTGACAACATACAGTGGTCAAAGACCTCAGTAAGAAGGACATTTGAACAAAGATCTGAAGACAGTGAGAAAAGGAGCTGCGAAGTTAGCTGTGAGATGAGATGAGAGTTGTGGACAGACAGGATCTGACATATGTAAGCAAGGAAAGATCAACGATGTGGCTCAGAGAGGAGGACAGCACAGAATGTGTTAGGAGGGTTTGGTTTGTTGGACCAGTAGGAATTGTAGTTACTTTGGTTTTTACTCTGAGCTGGGAAAGATATTAGGAAAAGAGTAACAGAATCCTGCTCATTTTTGTAAAAATTCACTGTAATCTCAGCCCCCTGAGAGGCTGAGGCAGGAGGGTTACAAGTTCAAGCCCAGCCTGGGAAACTTTGCAACTTAGGAGACCCTGTCTCAATATGAGAATTTTTTTAAAATGGCTGGTTCCTAGTCAAGCTGATACTCACCTATGCTATTATTAAAAAAATGTTGTAAGTTTCTGAAAACTCTTCAGACGTTTTATAATATCTTTTTCACAAATTAGTACAATGTCAAGTTCCCTGTCTCCTTTAGGTCAGTCAGGCTGAGCCTTTTGGTCTCTGGCTAGACAGAATCGTTCTCCTTAGCCTGGAGCAGTTAGGGGAAAAAATGACCTTTGAGCCCTTTGTATCCATTAAGGATATGGAATCAAAGTCTCATGGGAGAAATTATGTAAAACAGAAGAAATAAATGTGGGGTAAAGGTGATGAGGAAAACTATTATTTTGAAATGATAACTTTTTAAGAAGACAACAACTTCTGGGTTGCAAAGTTACCAAACCTCTCCATAATCAGTATTCTCTTACTTAATTTATGTTTTTGTGTTTTTTCTTTCCAGACCCAGTACTTCCAAAATTCCCTAAGGATACTCTAGGTCCATAAATTAGCTTAGTTGCTAAGTTAACAGCAGATACCTGATTTTAAGATAAAAGAATAGACTGCAAGAATTCAAAGAACACTTAGGTGGTCCATCTTAAAAAAAACCAGCAACAATAGATGGACTCATACCTTTTGCCTGTATGATGGGCCATTATCATTCTGGGAAGTGGACCAATATTTTTTCTTTTTCCTATAAGTCAGGACCAAGTCAGAACCTCTTATAGACTCACAAATTCCAGAGAAACAGAAATGTTCTGTGTTCCAGAAAATAGCATGTCTCACTCTTGAGGGCCTATGCTCTTATTTCTTTGGTTGTATACTTTTGTTTTGTTTTTTGAGACAGGGTCTCATGATGTAGCCCAGAAAGACCTTGAACAGAGTCTGGAGTCAGGAGGAGTAACACTCCTGACTCAGCCTCCTGAGTGCTGGAATTACAGGTGTTCATCACCACATCCAACAAGTTTATATGTCTAACATCCTACTGTCTTGTTACTTTTTATTCATTGCTGGGACAACATACCTGACACCCAAAATGAAGGAAGGAAAGGTTTATTTCTTACAGTTCCTGGAGGTTTTAGTCCATATTCAGCTGGCTCCAAGGCAGCATGACATGGCGGGGCAGCCATTCATGGCCATTGCAAACAGCAAATTGCGAACTGGCAAGAGAGAGACACACACACCTTCTCCCCACCATTGTATCATATCCTGGCTCCACCCCTGGGTGGGTGTAGCACTCGCACTACCAGTCCGAGCACTAGATGATGAACCAATCACAAATCTTAGATTTGGTTGAGTGATGGTTAGGGGCCACTGACTAAACCATGACACTGCCCAATATGTTCCTTTATGCCTCTTTAAAAAGGGTTGGGGGCTGGAAATGTGGCTCACTGAAAGCCCCTGGTTCAAGCTGGAGCACTAGAAAACACACACACACACACACACACACACACACACACACACACGCACACATGCATGCACACACATGTGCACATATACACTCACAAAAGGCAACCTACAAATATGAAAAAAATTGTAAATTATATATCTAATTATTGAACAAAGAATTCTTTTTTTTTTTTTTGTCTTTTTTCTTTTTATCGGTACCAGGGATCGAACTCATGACTACCTGCTTACAAGGCAGGCGCTTATGCCACTGAGCTAAATCCCCAGCCCCTGAACAAAGAATTCTTAACAGTTCAATAATAAAAAAAGACTAGCTGTCCATCTATCTTATCTGTGTGTCTATGTATGTGTCTAGTCTAGTGGTCCAGGGGAATGAGCTAAATGTCTAATGCAAGATCCATTTTTCTTAAGTGGGTAAAAGAATTGATATTTATAGAAAGAGGTTGTACAAATATCTAAAGCGTACATTAAAAGATGCCTAAAATTATGAATATTCGGGGCTGGGGATTTAGCTCAGTGGCATAAGCACCTGCCTCGCAAGCAGGCGGTGGTGAGTTTGATCCCTGGTACTGATAAAAAAAAATTATGACTATTATCCAGGTGCAGTGGTGCACGCTTTTAATCTCAACACTTGGGAGGCTGAGGCAAGAGGATTGCTGTGACCAGCCTGAATCATATAGTGAAACCCTGTCTCAAAAAAAGACCAAAAAAAAAATGATAAGTATTCAGGAAACACAGGAGACTGCACGGGTATGAGAAAGAGAAATTGCTGCTGGTCAGAATATAAAATGGCAGCCACTCTGCAAAATACTCTGCCAAAGCCCAAAAGGTTGGACTTGAGTTAGCCTATGATTCAGCAGCTCCGCTTCTGGAGCAGCTGTATCACAAGAGCCGAAAATGCTACTGAAATATCCATCAATTAGTGAATGGATAAATTAAATGCAGTCTATCCATAGAATACACTGTTACCTGACAGTGGAAGAGAATAAAATACTGAGACATAGTAGAGTGTGAACAAACCTCAGAAACCTTAAGCTCAGTGAAAGAATTGATACTGTATCTTTAAGAAGATAGAGCTTAAACAAGGAAGAAGGTTATTGAACACTAATTTTTTTTGTCTTTTTCTTTTTCATTGGTACCGGGGACTGAACTCACCACTGCCTGCTTGCAAGGCAGGTGCTTTTGCCGCTGAGCTAAATCCCCAGCCCCTAAACACTAATTTTTAAACCTGCTGTGAAAGCCCAGCAGAGGCCTTGAGAACATGAGCAATGTGACTCTTAGTCTAGGTGAGGAAAGGATCCCCAGAGGAGGAGTGAGAGGGAAAATAGGCTCAACATAGTTTGAATCATTACCCAATCCTCTGGTTGCATCCATAGTCTTGACCAGGATTTATTGATCAGAAGCCACAAAATTATGTATGTTATTTTATTGATCAATGATATATGGTTTAGAAAACAGATATACAAATTTCTAAAAAGTATAGACATGTTTCCAAAAAAGAATTTTTTTTTCTTTTTTTATCGGTACTGGGAATTGAACTCATGACTGCTGCATGCTTGCAAGGCAGGAATTTATGCCGCTGAGCTAAATACCCAACCCCAAAAAAGAATGTTTTTTTTCTTCTTGAGCCAGGGTCTCGCTGTGCAGTTCAGGCTGGCCTTGAGCTCACTTTGTAGCCTAGGCTGGTCTCGAACTCAGAACAATCCTCCTGCCTCAGGGATTACAGGCTGGGATTACAGGCATGAGCCACCATGCCCGGCCCAAAAAAGAATTTTTAAAATTTGTTTGTTTGTTTGTTTTTGAGGCAGGCTCTCACTACAATATTCTAGGCTGAGCCCAAACTCACTCTGTAGCCCAGACTGGCTTTGAAGTCACAGGGGTGCTCCTGCCTCAGCCTCCTGATTGCTGGAATTAGAGGCATGTGCCACTGTGCCTGGCTAAGAGTTCCAATTTTGGGGGGTTTTGTTTGTTTGTTTTGTGTTTTGTTTTGTTTTTGAGGCAGTATCTCACTATGTAGTTGAAGATGACCTTGAACTCACTGTGTATCCCAGGTTGACCTTGAATTCCTGGCAATCCTTTTGCCTGGGTCTCCTGGGTGCTGGGATTACATACATGTACATCGAACTCACTACTGCCTGCTTGCAAGGCAGGTGCTTATGCCACTGAGCTAAATCCCCAGCCCCTGAACACTAATTTTTAAACCTGCCCAGAGCAAGCCAGGTAAACAAGCTGCTCCAGCTCAAGAAGGCAAGGCGCCCAGGCCAGCCAGGCAAACAAGTTGCTAGGCAGAGGGTTGACATTAACATCAACCTCCTGAGTGTATAAATAAATGTGATGCAGTGGTTGAGCAATTTCTTTTCTCCCATCAGGGAGAGAGGGCTCCACCTGATCTCAGCTTTTGTCTCTTTTCTTTATTTTCCCATTCTTTTACCGTCCTTCCCCACCAGGAACTTTGAGAACTGTGCTCCTATGTGGCACTTGTTTATATCCTGTTCAAGTATAAATTTATCCTTTTCATGGTACCACACTACATTGTTTGTTTTTGTTTTCCTGGGATAGCGTCTCAGGTAGTTCAAGCTCGCCCTGGACTTACCATGTAGGTCAGAATGGCCTTGTACTCATGAAGATGATCTTGTCTCAGCCTGATATTTTGCTAAAGTTGTTTGTTAGCACTAAAGGATTCATTAGGCATCTCCATAGATGAAGTCTATCAGAGAAGGTATGAATGGTGTTACTTCCTCCTTTTCAGATTTGCCATTGAGTATACTGCTGTGTGTGTGTGTGTGTGTGTGTGTGTGTGTGTGTGTGTGCAATGCTGGGGATTGAATCCAGGGCTGTGCACATCCTGGATAAGCACTCCACCACTGATACAGCCACAGTTTAATACATAATTTATTTTGATTCTGACAGTTGAAAAAAAAAAGAGCCTTTGCACTGAAATGCATCCCCAGCCCTTTGTATTTTTTATTTTGAGACTCGTGTAAGTTGGAAGGGGGTTCCCTAAATGTAGTTAAGTACCAGTAGCACACTGGGTGCAAAGCAATTCTGACTGCCCTGTGCTTTTCAAACTTTAGTTATGCATATACATTGCCCGGGGGATTTGCTAACCAGAAGACTATGATTCAGTAGATCTGGGTGGGGACTGAAATTCTCAGTTCTAACAATCTCCCAGGTAGGACTTCCGGGAGAACATGGCGGACAGATAGCAGCAGCTATGGAGGCTCTCTGAAAGAACCAGCTTGGAATTCAGGAATGGTGTGGAGTAAGGAGTCGTGAGCAGGTGGAGATATGCCCTGCTGACCCAAGAACGAACTGGGCTGAGAGAAACCAACTTGGAATGCAGTCCTGGTGCTATAACAGGAACAGAAAAGCCTCAGTGTGGAAGCTGGAGCCTGCGGCATTGGAAGCCATGATTTGGGTTTCCCGCCGCGCAGCGGCTGCGTCTACATCGGCTCGGCAGGGAGAGAGACGCGCGGAAGCTTTGAGAATGGGAATCAGCGAACGGAGTTGAAAACAGGACGGGCGGGGAGCTGTGCAATGACTTGCGGTGAGGTGAGTGAGAGAAACTGACACTCTTCCCACGGTTTGGGAGACTCCAACAGAGGACATTCTGGGACTGGGCAGACTTGCGGGAGCAGGGCACTGCAGCGACTTCAGCCACATATCCCCCTCTCAAGCGGGATTGGTGAGAAGTGCCTAGCCTACGTGACACTGCTGGCTGAGACCCAGTAGGCTAGCATAACCCAGATCCCAGAGCCTGAGGGTGGCCTGGAGGGGCGGGCCCCGCGTAGGCTGCCTGATCTGCAACTTCCTGGTGTGCTGTGGTGGGTGGGAACACCTAGCTGGCGCAATTCAATCAGACTGTGGCTGACAGGAAAGGAAGCTGGGCCTCCTATATACGCTTTCATATATAAGGAACAAAGAATATGGGAAGAGGCAGCAACAAGAAAGGCCCTTCGGCCCCCAATCCTGAGAAACAGGCAATAGCGGACACCGCACCAATAGACATAAAGTGCCATCTAAAGAGCCTCATAGATCAGTTCAGGAATGAAGTTATTAATGACCTGAAGCTAGAAATAAGCAGAATAATTAGAGAAATGCTAAGCACCACCCAAGAAAAAACAGATGGTGGAATGGAAGATCAGAAAAAGAGGGGAGAATTGTTTGATGGAGAAAATAGAGAAAGCATAGAATACGTGAAGCAGGTTCAAAGAGACTACCAGGAAACTAAAAACTCTATCGAAAACTGGCATAACAGCTTGAAAGAAACTAAGGACAGACTATCTGAACTGGAGGGCAGATTTGTAATTTGGGAGATGAAATGAAAAACTTCTTAAAAGTAACAAAGAAACAAACAGCAGTAATACAAAGACTAGAAGATGATAAGAGGATCCATAACTTAAGAATTAAGAACATAAAAGAAGAAGTAGGGACACAAACAAATGAACTACAAAAGCTACTCACAGAAATAATCCAGGAGAATTTTCCTAATTTAGCAAAAGGTAAAGATACTCAGTTGTATGAAGCATACAGGATCCCAGCCACCTACAACCCAAACAGAGCAACACCCAGGCATATAATAATTAAAATTCCAGAAATTCAATACAAGAACAGAATATTAAAAGCTGTCAGAGACAAGAAACAGACCACTTACAAGGGAACACCCATCAGAATTACAGCAGATTTCTCTGCACAAACCATCAAATCACAAAGAGCGTGGGGAGAAATAATTCAAGCTTTGAAAGATAATAATCTCCAGCCAAGATTGATATATCCTGCACAACTATCCCTGGAAATTGATGGAAAAACAAGGTGCTTCCAGGATAAAGAGGAACTAGGGGAATATGCAACCACCAATTCAACTCTACAGAGAATACTACGGGATATTCTAAAAAAGAAAAATACAAAGAATCCAGAAATAGTGGCAGAGAGGCCACAATGAATGGAGCAGAAAACAAAATGAAGACAAACTGACAACTAATGACAGAAAAAGAGCTCAACAGAAATGAGGCAGAGAAGATTGGATGATAGGAACAGCTATTTTGGAGAAAATGATGTCTTAATAGGTAATACTGATTTAGTATCATCTTGTTTTGAAGTCTCATCAAGCTTTTGTTCTTCTGTCTCCATTGGTCTAAACAGGTTGTATCTTATTGGATTTTATTATGTATGATAGTATAAGCAAAAACTTTTAAAGACAAGGAGATTATACAGAAACCATTGTTCGTTTTCTGTTGGTTGATTCTAAATACCCTGTCATGCTGTCATTCTTTTAAATGGTTTTACACTGTTTTGATATATTTGATGCTACAGTATACGAAGTTATACTCAAAGATTTCAAGGAAAGAGACAATATGGTAACTACTTTTATGTCAGGATTATCTTGTGGTGAAACACTATTCTGCTTAAATGATTATGTTTTGATCTGCGCTGTTTTGCTGTTATGCCCTCTTTTATCTCAGTCTCCACTTCATTTACTTTTTTATTTTTATCCTTTTAATTAAGGGAAAAATAAATAAAAAATAGCAGGATGTATTATAGTAACCCACTTTGACTTTCCATTATCTTGATTTAAAGCCCTGTATTACTCTCACCATCTTGTTTTTGACTGATGTCCCCCTATTCTGTTTTGCTTGATAGTACCAGGTTCGAAAGTTTAAGCAACAGCTGTGAAGATAGTGATATTCATTATAACGCCCATTCTCGTTGACTATTATCTACTTTTGAAGACCTATAATGTCTCCAATGTTTTGGTTTTTTCGGTTTTGTTCTTTACTGTTTTGTTCAATTTTATTATAACTGATGATATAGGCAATTCTATTAGAGATAGCGGGAGGCATTATGGTAACCATTGTTGATCACCTTGTATTATGCTTTTACATTATCTATTATGTCCACCCTTTTGATTTGATTGACTCTGTTCTGTTATGTCACATTTGGTTCTACTCCCTTCCAAAAAAGTAATAAGAACTGTGGGAGCAACAAAACTCAAAATGTGTAATTGTCATTGTACAAAAGAGAGGAAAAGAAAGTGCTCTAAACGATATAACTGCATGTATATATAAGTGTATAAGATAGATAATGATATCACTGAGTTTTATTGGATCATTGAACAGAACTGTTTGCAGTCTCACTGTTGGAATGTCCACTTTTACAAGCTTTAATTTTGTGACTTGAACAATTATTTCTAAGATAACAATATGTAATCCATTAACTAGTGATTTCCTACTGTTTTTTTTTCTGTAAATCTGTATAACTTGTACCCTTTCTCTGCTTTTTTTTTTCTCCTTAAATAAAATTAAAAAAAAAAAACAATCTCCCAGGTAATGCTGCTCTTGGACCTCACTTTGAGCAAAAGGATATAGAGTTGTGGTTCTCAAACTAAATTTTTAGAGACACTGGGGTGTGGCAGCACCTGCCTAAAATCCCAGCACTGGGGAGGCTGAGGCAGGAGGATCACCATGAGTTCAAAGTTAGGCTGGGCTAGATAGTGAGTTCAAGTCCAATTTGGATTGCATAGTGAGGCCCTGCCTCAAAAACCAAAAAGATATAATGTATATATATTATATACATATCTCAATTTAGATATATATTATATAATATATATCTAAAATATCTAGTGTATACCATATATACCTAATATATATATAATATATACCTAAAATATCTAGTGTATACCATATATACCTAATATATATTATATATTTATATATGAAGATTCTGATTCAATTGACCTGGAGATTTTGGTATTATTTTTAAAAGATCTTTGAGATAGTGCTAATGACTCTTCAGAGGAATATTTACCAGTTCATATTTATCTTCAGTTATTTCCAATTCATTAATGATGCCTTGAATCAACTATTGATCTGTTTATTCAATTTTCAATCCTAATATTTGAATGTTCTATTTTAAAGAAACTATGTATATGCATTTTCCAACTTCCCAACAGTTTTTAGCATCACCTAAAACTGTTTATCTTTTTTCTGCTGGATTTTCAGTGGGTTACTAACAAATTCTGAATTAACATCCTTCTCACAAATTTCACACTATGCTGCTTCTTTTGGAAACAGACAATAGCCAAAGGAGAGCAAAGTTAAGTAGTTTAGACAAGGAAGAAAAATCTATTTTGAGTTTATGTTTTATTAGAGGTGACTTACCAGTCAGATGAGATGTTAAAATTACCCAGAATAAAAAATAAGTGGTTTTGTGAAACACTTCTTTGTTCCTGTGTCATCCATGCCAACATCCACTTCCTCCTCTTTGGAAATATTCTAAAGCCAGCCTCAGTCAGCAGCTCCTTTCATCTCTAACGGTTTCTGAATGTGTGTCTCAAACAACCAAAATGCAGTTAAAATACCTGAATAACAATCCCTTCAATCGTCAAACACAGTTACTAATTATGTTTCATTTGTTTCATAATTTTTAAATAGTCTTTTAAAATCAGGATACAAGCAAGAGTTGCATGATGATTTTTATGTCTGTTAGATCTCTCTTCATCTAGAGGTTTTCTCAAAACCTGTTCTTCTCTAGCGCTTTCCTTGTGGAGTAAAGTACCCCACATTTTGGATTCTGCAGATTCTAACTCCACTGTGTTTTAACATGTTGCTCTAACCTCTCCATTTCCTGTGGATCGTGAACCTGATAAAGACCCCAAAAAGAAATGTATTAAATAGAAATAATGCCCCATCACGTTATCTTTTCAGGTGCAGGCAGAGGCGGCACTGTTTCAGAAGGGTCTGGCGTGTTGGAGTTGCCCAGTTCTGATTAGAATGAGGCCACCCAGTGGAGGTCGAGCTCATCACTGTGGAGCAAGAGGTGCAGGAGGAAGTCTCAGAATGGGACAGGACCTGCCTTTTACCTCATCTCTTGCAGCCTGAATGCTCTCTGCCTTCCATTCCTCTCCTTCCAGCTGTGTTTGAGTGGGGCTGTAGTTCAGCTCTGTTTCTGGCAGGTTCCATGGAACCACCTGCATGCATTAGTAAACCTAGCCCACTCTCCCTCCTCTATTGAGTGACTCCATATGAAGCCACAGATAGGTGTTTAGCGGGAAGCACAGCATCAGTGAGAACACAGGCTGTGGGGAGACCACTTCCTCTCCAAGTTTGTTGTTTCCAGATCTGCCAGAGGTTGATTCCATCACAGAGGCTCCTTGACTTACAACAGGGTCGCCACCCAACAAACCCACTGAAAGTTGAAACTATATGCAGAAAACACCTACTGTCCCTATCCTAAGAAAGCACCGCAGCTCAGAAATCCCTTTTGATCATGGGCTGACAGTGAGCTGTGCTCATGGCAACTGCCATCAAGGTGTGAGAGAGTCATTCTAACCTCGGGAAAGATCTAAGTTCAAAATTCTGGGCGCGGTTTCTACTGAATGCATGCTCCCTCACACAATTATAAAGTCAAAAAATTGTGAGTTAAATACCACTAAATAGCAGACTATCTGTATATTGATGGGGTTTGGGAAATGCACCCAGAAATTTGAGGAAATAGCAGAAATAGGTTATAGAAAGTAGAAAGTCCTCTGCCTTTCTCTGAAGAAGTCATAAAAGTTATCTGACTTTCCATGGAAAAACAGGTCCCAAGGTCCTTATTTCTGGGCGGTCCTGCCGGCCTTGGAGGAAAGGAATGAGGGTAGGAGGAGCCAAGGGGCATCTGACCACAGGCCTCGGTAGGTTCCCCTTGTCCTCAGCTTACTCCCCCTAATCATACCTTCGTGTCCTCCCTATGACTGTCCATAGCTCTCTGTCTGACTCCATAAAGATGCCCGGTTTTTCTGGTTTCTTCTGATCTTTTTTTCTTAAGTCTCTTGTGTCATGTAAAACTTGGAGAATTCACTTTTGAATTATCTCTGTTTGCTCAGAGTAGCTGTCTGTCATCTCTCTTTCCCCCTTTTTTCTACCTTCTAATAAATTATCTTCTATTAAAAAAACTTAACTAAACGTTTATGCTTTTCTGTTATTAGTCTGTCTTTTGTTGTGGGGTCTCAGCCACAAACTTCGTGATGACTAATGGAAAGACACTGCTTTTTCTTTCCTAAAATATCATTTGGTTTTTTTTTTTCTTTTTTCTTTTTTCTTTTTATCGGTACCAGAGATCGAACTCATGACCACCTGCTTGCAAGGCAGGTGCTTTTGTCGCTGAGCTAAATCCCCAGCCCCTAAAATATCGTTTGTAACTTACAGTGAACTTTGCTCAATACATGCAGACCTCAATGGCCATTTCTCACTCTGAGTCAGGCTCAGGCTCCACCTCGGCTCTCTACCAGCCTCATGCTGCCCTAGGTTAATTAGCATTGTGTGAGGAAACACCTGCAGGCCAAGACTGTGGGAAAGAGCAGATTTAATTTCGTCCAGGTTCAGCCAGGCTGAGATCGGAGTGACATGGCCAATCTCTGGAGGAGACGCTAAGTGTATACAGGGCTTGGGATTGGGGGTCGTGGTCCCAAGGAACGTGGATGGAATGTTTGAGGTCAAGGCTGCAAGGCCAGCCAGCACAGGTGTGCACATAAGGCCCGGACTCCTTTGATGGGGAGACTGCAGGTGTCCTGAGTAGGAAAGTTTATCGGGGAATAAGAATGGAGAATAGGAGAGGGGGATGGAAATAGCTCTGAGAGACAGGAGGGGTCCCAAGTGAGTTGCCAGTCCCAGATTTCTTTATGGCCATCGGTTCTATTTGCTGAGAGCAGCGGGAATTCTTGTTGTTTATAGAAGGCACCACATTCATTGGGAAGGTCTTTCTTAGGTCAGGCCAGAAATTTTTCAAGTGGAAAATAATTGTCACTAGAAAAGCTAGGACATGACCTTTCATGAGTGTACTGGCCCTCACTGGGAGCACCATTGAACTCCTCTGATAGCCAGATTCTTCTGCTCCGTGGGGTCTGCTGGCCAGGCTGTGTGTACCGTAGCTGGGCATGCAGCCATAGCTGTGCACACTCAGAACTAGTAAATTAGGTTAGAGTAGCAACTAAAATAAAGTTCAAAAAGTCCTGCTAAGCACTGTTCCTCCTATCTTTCAGAAAAGGATATTCCCAGCAGGCCATGATGGCATGTGCCTTAATCCCACTACATGAGAGCTGAGGCAGGAAGACTGCTGTGTGTTGGAGGCCAGCCTGGGCTACATATTGAGTTCGAGGCCAGCCTAAACTACATAGTGAGACCCTATCTTAAGAAAACAAAACCGAAACAGAATAAAAAAAAGAGATTCTATATTCCTACATACTATGGGTGTTGGGTAGCTTCTCTACACAGTACTTTTAAAGGTGGTGATCTGCTTCTTGGTATGTGTTTCACCAACAGACCTAAGTGCTTGTTCCTGATTGCTAGATCCATTTATCGTAATGCCACCAGTAAAATAGGCCACTGTGATTATAAACTATCAAAAACACAAGGTTCCTTTGGATCATATTATGACAGTGGTAGTTGATTGAACCCTGAGGTAGGACAATTAAGATATACTGCATGCTTGACAAATGAAGGAAAACTATTTTTAGATTTTGCTGATAGACAAGAGGTATAAGAAAAGCATTTGCGTTATGCGCTGCAAATTAGGTACCAGAAAGTGTTGTCTTTAGAACAGCCACCTACACCAGCCCGCCAGAGAGAAAGGCAGAGTAACAGATACGTAGCCTCACTAGGTTACCAGCCTCCAATCTCCTGCCAGTGCCTCAACTCCCACTGAAACACAACCCTACTGTAATTTAAGAGACAGGAGCAAGGTACAGAAGCGGGAGATGCTTAAGGAAATACAATGAAGATTATTCACTGGCTTGTAAACAGCATAGCACACATCCAATAAAGGTATAAATAAATGGATGCTACTCCGATGTTAAAGTAGGGTTTCTTTCTCACCTAATATTTGTCTCATGTCACTGGGCAGGAAACCTTCTGGAGCAAATTGGTTGAAGTTAGATTGCTAGTACATTATGTACTCTCTATGTAGTGTACAACAGAGACAGAGACCACACACAATAGTGGGTTCAGAATTTGAGACTGAAGTGTCTTTTTTTTTTTTTTTTTGGTACTCAGAGTTGAACTCAGGACCTCACACTTGCCACACAGGTGCCACTGACCAATATACCTGGTCCCTAGTGTCCTCTTTTGATACATCATTTTTAATGATCTTAATGCTCTGAACTTTGACACAACCTAACTCTGTCACCTATTTTTCCCCCTATTCTGGATACTGAACCTCCTCAATACTATGTGCAAGTTCTTCCTGTGACCCATCCCTCACCCACCCTCCCCTTTCAGCTGAGGCTGGGGTACATTCTTCCCTCTGGGGATTACTGGGAGGTACAGGATATTGAAAAATATTGGTACCTATGATGAACCTTGAGGATATTATGCTCGGGAAATAAGCCAGTTATATAAAGGCAAGTACTAAGTGATTCCACTCTTAGGTGGCCCCCAGAGTAGTCAAATCCAAGGAAAAAGAAAGTAGAATGTTGATTTCTGGGGCCTGAAGGGAGAGGTAATGGGGAGTCATTGTTTAATGGTGCCGTTTCAGTTTGGAAAGATATTTTCCCAGGTCCTTTCCTAGAGTTCTAGAGATGAATGGTGGTGATGGCTATACAACACTATGAATGTACTTAATACTATTGAATTAAACATTTAAAAATGGTTAATGTAATAAATTTTGTTATGTACATAGTCATGCTCCACATAAAGACTATATACAGCCCACAAAAAATGTATACATTAGGAAAAGAAAAACTCGTATGAATATTTTAATACTGAATTTATTGAGGTCAATACAAATTACCTTTGGCCTCTACAATTACAATTCTTCTAGACATTTATTAATATGATGAACCACTGAGGTGTATATACATTTTTTCAGTGTGTCTCCCCCTATATAATGGTGGTCCTGTGAGATTATATCATCTGAGAATACCATACCCGTGTTAATTTGGGTAAGTCTTGGTAGGAAGGAAATCATGTTTATTAAAGTGTTAGCAAGTTCGGAAGTTTGTGAGAAGCTATTGTCTCAGATTCTCATCTTAGGGAACGTAAGTACATGAAAGGGCTTTGATGGGGAAGAAAAGAGTGTAGAGGGGGTAATAAACAGGAAAACTATGTGAAGAGCTGTATATCCAGGCTCATCACTCAGGGATGTTTTATTTTTCTTTTCCTCAAACATCTTTGCATAAACACCTAGTGTTTTTCTCATAGGCCAGGGTCTACAATCCTTTTTTTTGTATTTAGAGTATAGGTAGAGTTTATTGCAAAATAAGATATTTTGCAAGAGAATAAATATACCTGAAGCATGCGGTGGGTAAGTGTCAGAACGGCTGCTGCGCCGAGTGAGGTCTCACGAGGTTACGTGGACAGGTCAGCCGGGCCTTTCCTTTTCTTCCTCCAAGGTCAGTGCTCTTGTACAAATAAATGGGGCTGTGTCTGCGTACTTCAGAGAGAAGTAGGTCCCTGTGACTCCTTAGGTGGCTGTCTCTGTTTAGTTGGAGATCTTGAGAGTTTTCTAACCTCTCACTCATTCTCTGGACTTTCTCTTACAATTCTTTAGACAAACACACATCTTCCTATAAGTTAAAGATTATTCCGTGGTAATTGTTACATCTAAACAATTAGATGTAAATGTCCTGCAAGGGCCTCATGTGTTCAGAGGTAAAGTTTTTGGAAAGCGATTGGATCGAGGAGGCACTGTATTCACCAGTAGATTAGTCCACAGGTGAGTTCATAGCTGACTTGCTTTTAGGAGGTATGGCCTTTAGAGGCAGGTCAGTGGGAAGGTGACCTGGAATCTGTATTTCCCTCCCTGTATCTTCCTTTCTGTCTCTGCTTCCCTGGCTACCATGAGCAACTTTTCTCTACCAGGCCCTTCTATCATGCCCTTCCTCCTTGGAGCCAGCCAACTGCAGACTGAAAACATAAGCCTCATTCAAACTGTCCTCTTTTAAGTTGTGAATGTGAGGTTTTTTGTCCCAACAAAGAAAAAGTGACTAAGATTTTGGTACCAGGGATTATGTCATTTCTGAGACTGCACCTAACCATGTGGTTTACAAGCCTTTGGAACTGATTTGTGGGAGGAATTTGGAAAAGTTTGGAAGTTCTAGCTAGAGAAAGAGTTCTAGAATGCTGTGGACTGACCTTGATGGGAGAGTCTTGTCAGAGTTTAGAAGACCAAAATGCTGGCAGAAATGCAGATAGTACATGCCAGACTTAGCAGGTCTCGTTGGGGAACAAGGATGCCACTGGCGATTGGAATCAAGACCATGTGGGTTATGCTGTCACAGAAAATCTGTCTGTGTTTTGCTCATGTTAAGAGACTTTGTAGCAGACTGAGGTCAAGGGCAGTGAACTAATAAACCTGATGGAGAAAACTTCAAGGTTGCCCAACATTCAGACTATGGTGTGTGTGTCTTACAAGATTTTCAATAAGTATCAGAAACAGAAAGCCCATTTAACAATATTTCCGTTTTATTAAAAGAGAGTACCTAAAAGGCTGGACCAAAAGAGAGTGTGTTTCCTGAAAAGATTAGCAGTAAAAGAAGCCAAGTACCTTGCATCAGCACAATAAGAAAGATGCTTTAAGGCATCTCAGTAATCAGCAAGAGTTCAACCTCTCATAGGCTCATGGATACAAAAGTGAAAACTTTGCTTTGTGAAGAGAGTCCAGGAACATCTGCTCAAGAAAGGCCACCTAGGAAATTGGTTGCCTCATATTTAGTTCCCAGTGCCATCCATGCACTCAGAGGCTTCCATAGCCATGATTCCATGGAGCTTGGCTGATGGTTGACCTTGGCATATGTTCTGATTTTACAGGTACGCAGAATGAAAGAGTTGTGGGGTCAGAAAGGCATCCACTAAGTTTCAAAACAAGGCTTGGGAGGCCAAACAGCATGCCTCTAACAGTGTAGTATGTGATTCCAAAGATACAGTGGAGACCTCAGAAGTTGCAGACACCAGGAAAAAGGAATATCTGAGGCAAAATACGGTCAGTGAACAGAGCCAACCCAAAGAGGGGGGCCATGAGGGTTATGTTGGCCATGCCATAAGAGCAGAGGCATCCAAGCCTTTTGGAGCTTGTGTCTGGCCATAACTCCCTGTAGTCCTATTCCTTTAGATTTCAGCTTAGATATCCTCGGGTTTTATGTGAAATAAGCAGTATTTTTGGTCCCTGTCCATGTTCCTAACACACAGCTCCTGAAACCCTTGAAATTTCTTGAATTTCTAAGATCTGGCTGTTGAAGTTGTGCTGCTATAAACATGGGTGCACATATATCACTGTGATATGATATTTTTAGTTCTTCTGGGAAAATACCCAGAAGCAGGAGGGCTGGGTCACATGGAACCTCTAATCCTAGGTTTTCGAGGAATCGCCACACTGATTTCCACAGTGGCTGCACTAACTTACACTCCCATCAAGAGTGGAGAAGAGTTGCTTTTCCCCCCACAGCCTCTCCAGTTTTTGTTATTGGTTCATTTCTTGATTTTGGCCATTCTTTCTGGACTGAGATGGAATCTCAGCATTATTTTAATTTGCATTTCTCTAATGACCAATGATGCTGAACACTTTTTCATGTATTGATTTGCCATTTGTATTTCTTCATCTGAGAAGTGTCTAGTCATCTGAGATGCCCATTTTTGATTGGGTCTTTGAATTTGGGGGGAAGCTGATGTTTTTAAATTCTTTATATGTTCTACATAGAAGTCCTTTGCCTGAGGGAGAGTTAGCTGAGACTTTTTTCCTAACTAGTGGGTTTTCTTTTCATTCTGTTGATTTCTTTTGACATGCAAAAACTTTTTAATAAAATGAGATACCAGTTGTTGATTCTGTGAAGTATTTCCCATGTAGTTTGATTTTTATTTATGAACTTTCTACTTACCTTGTCTTCCAGTAGATTTAGTGTTTCTGTTTTAATATTTTAGGTCTTTGATCCATTTTGACTTTAGTTTAGTGCATGGTGATAGACATGGATCTAGTTTTAGTTTACAGCATATGGAAAACAAATTTTTCCAGCATCAATGATTAAAGACACTATCTTCCAATGAACATGTTTGGCCCCTTATCAAAGATAAGGTGGCTGAGTGTGTTTGTAGTTGTGACTGTATCTTCTAATCTATTGCATCCATTTTTGGGTCTATTTTTTTCTAGTACTATGCTGATTTTATCACAGTAACTTTGTAGTATAATTTCAAGTCAGGAATTGTGATGCCTTCTGCTATTCTATGTCTCTTCTGGTGCCAGATGAATTTCAGGAATGATTTCTCTAGATCTGTGAGGTATGCTAACAGTATTTTGATTGGAATTGTATTAAATCTGTATAACAATTTTGAGAGAATGATCATTTTCATAATGTCTGTTCTTACTATCTATGAGCAAGGAATGTCTTTCCATTTTCTGAAATCCTCTTTGATTTCTTTTTTCAGAGTAATGTAATTTTCAGTGTATAGGTCTTTGACTACGTTCGTTTGATTGATTCCTAAGTATTTCACTTTTTGAGGGATGCTATTGTGAAAGGTGTGATTTCCCTTATTTTTCTCTCAGCGAGTTTGTCATTTGTGTACAGGAATGCTATTGATTTTTGAGTACTGACTTTTCTTTTTCAAATCCATTTTATTCAAGGATTAAAAAGAAAGAAGGAGAAGAAGAAGAAAAGTACAACAAAATTTCAAAACACATCTAGCAGGGGCAACAATGGTACATAAATTGTTCACTGTCATTCCCAAGTCATTCACCCAGAGAACAAGACATCTGTATTCAATTCTCCAAACCATACCAGCACAATCTCTTTTTAGCAAACTCAGAGAATGAGTATTGACTTTGTATCCAGCTACAGTACTGAATTTGGTTATTAGATCTAGAAGATTTTCAGTGGAGTTTTGGGGGTCTTCTATGTAGAGTATCATGTCATCTGCAAATAATGATAATGTAACTTCTTTCTTTCCTCTCCTTATTTCTTTCATTTCTTTCTCATATCTAATTGCTTTGGCTAATGTTTTCATAACTATATTGAGTAAGAATGGTGACAGTGAGCCAGGCGTGGTGGCTCATGCCTGTAATCCCAGCTCTCGGAGGCTGAGACAGGAGGATCACTGTGAGTTCGAGATAAGCCTGGGCTACAAAGTGAGCTCAAGGCCAGCCTGAACTGCATAAAGAGACCCTGTTTCAAAAAGACAAAAAAAAAAAAAAAAAAAAGAGAGTGGTGACAGTGGATAACCTTGTCTTATTCCTGATTTTAGGTTGAAAGCTTTCAGTTTTTGTCCATTTAGTAAGGTGTTGGCTGGTGGCTTATATATGACTTTTATCAGATTGAGATAAAGACCATATATTTCAATTTTCTGTAGGATATTTTTTATCATGAATGAGTGTTGGACTTGTGTCAAAAAGCTTTTTCTGCTATTGAGATGATCATGTGATTCTTGTCTTTGGCTCTATTGATATTGTGTATTACGTTTATTGATTTGCATATGTTGAACTAGACCTGCATTCCTGGGATGAATCCCACTTGGTTACAGTGCAACCAATCTTCTTGATGGTTTGATACACTGTTTGCTAGTATTTTATTGAGGATTTTTGCATCTATGTTCATTAGGGAGATCGGCCTGTAGTTCTTTTTTTTTGATTGGGTCCCTTTTCTCTGGTTTTGGTCTCTCTCTTGCTTCCAGGAATGAATTAGGGAGATTTGCTTAACTTTCAGTTTCACTGAAGAGTTTGAGGAGTGTTGGCATTAAGTCTTCTTCCCTAAATTTTTTGTGGAATTCAGCCATGAATCCATTAGGACCTGGGCTTTTCTTTGTTGGTATGGTTATAATTACATTTTCAATTTCATTAACTGAAATTGGGCTATTTAGTAGTTTTACATCATAGGATGCATGTGAGGTGGGACAAAACTATGGAGTTTACAGCAAGTATAGCTGCTTTGGTAATAGTTATTAAAAGGATGTGAAATTGGGAAGCAAGTCCTGTAGAAAGCACGCATGGGCAAACAAGGACTTTCCTGGAAGAGGTGGGTAAGGAAAGTTTAGCCCTCCACCCAAGGTGATTGATGCTCCACCCAAGGTGACTGATGCTTACCTAGAATATTAGTAACTGATATTCACTCCTAGGGCAAGTTTATGAGTAACTAGCTCTTTACTTGAACCTGGCCTTCAGTGCATGTGCTCCCAGCCACAGTTGTCTTCTGCATTGACTTCTTGAGAGCCCAGCCCTGTTTGACTGTCTGTAATATTTCTACCTGCCTTAACTGTCTATAATACTAACATGACACACAGCATCACATGGTATGAACATAAAAGAGATCACACGGCATGAGAGGAAGCAAGAATACAGACCACAAAAGCTGAGCTCACTTTATGACAATCCATTCTGGAGACATAGGAGACATAACTCACTTTCACAAGATGGACATTAATTGTTTCCAAAGGCAGTGCCCCCAATATCTAATGTCTCTCTAAAAATGCACCACCTCCACACCATTACATTAGAGAACTAACCTTGTTCATGATTTTTGGTGGAGACAAACCACATTCAAATTATGGCACTTAATGTGTTTTGTTTAAAATCACTTGAAGTTTGTAGCAGATGGGATCCATCTTACTGCGTCATCTTGGCTGGAAAGCATTGTATTACTTTTATAATGAAAAAATCAGGGGTCAGGGATTTAGCTCAGTGGCGTTAGTGCTTGCCTGACAAGCACGAGGTCATGAGTTTGATCCCTGGTACCTAGAAAAAAAAAAAAAACTTAAAAAAAAATTACAATAGAGGAACTAGATCCCATTGTAGGATCTCCTCTATGTATATTATTTAGCTATTATTTTCTGTGCAAATGCAAAAGGAAAACTTGTCTTTCAAACTGACAGAGTATCCCTTCTCTAAACTCTGTAGTTACTCCACATCAGCGTGTGTCTCTCAGTTCTGAAGTGATTGCATATTCCTCTCAGAGGCAGGACTTGTGCCTGGAGGGACAGGGCACAGGTAAAAACAATGAACAGGGGGAACACCTGCCTTTCCCAAGTATTCCCCGAGGCCTCACTTTCCCTCATGGAATGCTGGTGTTTTAACTGCCATCCCCACCCGTGCAGTTGTCTCTCCCTGTCAGAAGTCATTTGTGTCTCCCTTTCCCTTTTCTTCTGTTCCTGGTGGAGATGAGCAGTGGCTCCTCCTCTTCCCTCTCTTTCCCTCTGGGCCAGAGTCCTCTGCATAGCAAGAGATCACTATTTAGTCACCCTCTAGCCATCCTCTTCCCAGGCTGACTCATTTCTGCTCCTGAATGCTGATTGCTTTTTAGATATTAGTCATTCTGGTGCCTGTTCTTTGAAATCTTCTCTGTGTCCTTTACCTTTTCTCTAAGCTGCAAAGATCATAATGGGAAATACCCTCTGCCAGGCATTTCCAGGAGGCCTGAGGATGTAATCCTTTTTTAAAGATTTCCTAAAACCCAGTAAGAACAATCATTGGCTGGTCTGCCCAAATGGACAAGCACATAAATAAATCAGTCCTGGAGTTGCCCTCAGTTAGGTGCTGGCTCAGAGCCAGTTTGTTACCCACTAGGCTGTGTTAGGGGATGCAACTTTCTCCTTAATATCCGTCCTGTCCTTTGTTTATTCTAGAGCCCCTAAGTGTTTGTGGCTACATGACCACCCCAAATAAAATCTAGTGTCTAGCTTCCTGGTAGCTAGATGTGGTGATGACTTGGCCAGTGGAATGTTCATGGAAGCACTGGATAAACTGACGAGCAATTTGAAAGGGTAAAAGGCAGGCTCATTTGTGCGAATTGTTCCTTCTCATCATCTGGAAAAGGGCATCAGATGGTAAGAGTCAGGCAGCCTTCCAGGACCATGAGGCAGATTGGGAAGGAAAGATAAATGAGACAAGGAACGGAGTCTGGAGCCACATAATCATCCCCATGACAGATGACAGTAGCCCAGGGCTACCTACTTTTCTCTAACTTACTTTATAAGCAAGAGAAATTAGTTTTTCCAAATTTCTTTCTTTCTTTTTTTTTTTTTTTTTTTTTGTCTTTTTTGAGACAGTCTCACTATGCAGTTCAGGCTGGCCTTGAGCTCACTTTGTAGCCCAGGCTGGTTTTGAACTCGCAATAATCCTCCCACCTCAGCCTCCCAAATGCTGGGATTATAGGTGTGAGCCACCATACCTGGCTAGTTTTTCCAAATTTCTGGGGTCTTTGCATGTATGTCTTCATCTACTTCATGCAGCAAAACTGATTCCTAACAAAGACTATATATATTTACACACACACACACACACACACACATAGTGTTGCTTTGCTTTACTTGCTAGGATAATACAGACAGGAAATATCTAGCAGGTTGTGTTTTTCTTTCCTCCATGTATATAGCTCAAGTGTACTAAATGCTTATTATATACCTAGTACTTTTTTCTGCCTTCTCTCATTTGACCTTGGCATAAACCTATGCTACTACTATCATTTTCATCTTAAATGACAGCAAAGTATACCTCCAGGATAAGTAGCACCTTCCAGGTCTCGCTGGTGATCAATAGCAGGTCCAGAGTTTGCATCCGTGTATGTAGCCTGGCCCCAGAGCCCACCCTCTAGAATCCACACTACCTGATGCTTTCAAATGTTGACTCTGCTTCCCGAGGACCAGCTGAAAAGCATTTCACAGTAGCAATCTTCTTTGAATCTCTGCTCCTGCAGGCACAGTGGTGGGATAGAAAGCAAATTGGAGAAAGGCTGTACTAAGCAGAGTACAGAGAGAGCAACATAAATGCAGGCCCTGGAACTGGGCCACGGATTTTACACGTCCCGGGCACCTTTTATGGTAGCAGGGCTGGTTAGTGCAATTTTCCTCTCTTTTCACTGATGTATTTTGAGATTGTGGTCAGCAGCTGAATCTCTTTTGAAGTTTAGTAACCCAGGACTTCTTTTTGTACTTTAGTCTAAATTGTTCCCATTGTTTTGTGTTGAAGCTTTGGTATCATAAAAATCTTACTCATCATAGGCTTATACTAATTCCGGAAAGTAGTTACACTGAGTCTTACTGATTCACATCTAGATTCATTCTGAGACAAAGGAATATGAAATATAATAAAAATACAGTAATTTTTACCAGCTGCAGGATGATACTTAGAGTTAGTATGTATGAGTTAAGCTGCCAATAAAGTCCAGAAATTAAAATATTTTCAATTTAACTGTTTAAACTAACAGGATAATATCCAAAATCATCCCCTTCTTAGACCAAAGGCTTTAGAAAGTTTAGATACTCAGTTAACACTGTTCATTAAAATGGCCCAGACAATAATTCTTATTTGTCCTCATTACTCTCTACTTATTCATAAACAGGAGAAAACACTTTTCCATTTCTGTTTCAAATAATTGCTTTTTTTGGAGACAGAGTCTTGCTATGTAATTCAGGCTGGACTTGAACTCACTACCTCACTCCCAGGCTGGCTTTGAACTTGCAGCTCCTGTGTGAATCTCAAATATCAGCCTTCTCATCCTTTTCCTTGAGTCCTACAGGGGAAAACATAATTCTGAACTTTGTATAAATCTTACATCTTATAACTTTAAACTAATATCACAAGTTAGATTTTCCCAGTTTCTTGTTGATATATTGTGACAAATAACATTAGCTACAAAATATATAAAATTTTTAATAGGAAAATGGGTCAGTCAAGTAATAGGTTATGAACTACCCAAACAGTTCTTGAATATAGAATTTAGTTTCTGTAGTAGTACAAAATACTGTAAGAAGAAATAGCTCAGCATGAAAGCAGTTGTTAAAGAGACACAATCAATAGCTTTTTTCACAAATGGTATAAAATACCTGGGTGTGGTGGTGGACACACTGGTAGCTCCAGTTTCTTGGGAGGGTGAGGCAAGAGGATCTCAATTTGGAGGCCAGCCCACGCAGCTTAGTAAGACCCTGTCTCAAAATATAAATTAAACATATGAAAAGCACTGAGGATCCAGCTCAGTGCCAGTGCTCCCTGTTTTCAATTTTCATAATTTCAGTATTACAAAAAGAAAAAAAAAACAAAGGCAGACTGCACATTTTTAAGACCAAAGTCGAGAGCTCACAGAAATAAAGGAATGGACAACAGAAGAGTGGCAAAGATTACAAATAAATAATTCACAAAGACAGGAAGTACAAATTGCTAATATACCCAAGAGTTCCTCTCACAAAGAAATGCAAATTGAATACAGGGTAGTTTTAAATATCTCATACTTAAAAATAACACACAGTTGAACAGAAGTGAGGTGACAAGCCATCCACTTTGTTTTTAGTCACAGGGGAACATTCAGTCTGTTATTACTCTGCTCTAATAGGATAACTATGGTTGATAACAATTAATGGAATATTTCAAAGTAGCCAGCAGCAAGGATTTTGAATGTCCCAATGTAACAAAATTATATATATATATCTGAGGTCATGGATATACCATTTACTTTATTCTGAACATTATACTTTGTATACACATACTGAAATGTCACACTATATCCCGTAAATAGATACAAGTACAGTGTCAGTTAAAAAAAGTTTTGAGACAGGATGTCACTATGTAGCTCAGGCTACCTTTGAACTCACAGCATCCTCCTGCCTCTGCCTTCTGAGTGATTTGATTATAGGTGTGTGTCACCATGCCCAGTTTCAGTCTTTTTCCATATGTAGAGAAAAAAGATGGGAAGGAAATATATTAAAATGTCAAAATATTCAGTGGTTTTATCTGCGTGGTAGATTACGTGTGATATTGGAAGGGAGGGGGCATTACTTGGGATTGAACCCATAGCCTCACATATGCTAGGTAAGTGCTCGCTACAGTGCCAAACTGTTTTTTAAAAAGTTATATTTTTGAGGCAGGGTCTTACTAATTTGCTGGTAACTGGCTTTGATCGTCCTGCCTCAGCCTTCTGAATAATTGAGATTACAGTTATATATCACCATATTTAGCTAATCATGGGTGATTCTAATTTTGTTTTTTATGTCTCATTGTATAGTGGCCCAGAACTGTATTTTTAGTAATTTCTGACTGCAGAATATTGGCTTTCCTTTCTTGTGCCAAATTCAGAAACATACCATAATGAAACAAGATAACTAAAAGAAGGGAAAAATTTTGAGGTATAGCTTTTTAATTTCCAGATCAATTCCTAATTCCCCCATAAATGGACATTTCCTCTGGTCTTCTTAGGGCACCTCAGTCACCTATATGAACTTGAAACTTCTCAAACACTTTTTATTTTTAAACTTTAGGGTCAGGTTTCACAGTCAGTAGGCAATTTTTTTTTGATAACTACTCCTAACATATTTATTCATCTGAGATATGGTGCAGCACTCTGGATGGTACAGTTAATAATGATGCACTGTATATTTCTTTATATTTGTCTGTTTTTTGAGACAGGGCCTTGCTCTTTAGTTTAGGCTGCCCCTGAATTCACTACGTAGCCCAGGCTGGCCTCAACCTCATGGCGATCCTCCTGCCTCCGCCTCCTGAGTGCTGGGGTCATCTGGCATGCTTTACTTCAAAATAGCCAGAAGAAAAGATTTTCAGTGTTCCCAACACAAAGAGATGATAAACGTTTGAGGTGATGGGTATGCTCATTGCCTGATTTTTATCATTATTTATTGTATACAGGTATAGAAATATCACATGCTGCCCAGTAAATATATTCAGTTATTACATGGCAATTAAAAAGTAACAAGTGATAGAAGATCAGACATTCCTTCAAACATTCATTTTGTTTCTACTCAATTTTGAGTGTGTCACAAAGATGAGAGCTCTCTCTCTGATGTCTTCAGTCCCTCCTGTGATACGTAGTTTAGGAATCTTGCATGTGGAGATGAGCCATACTTCTCTTTTCTTTTTTTTTTTTTAATTTTATTTAAGGAGAAAAGAAAAAAAAAGCAGAGAAAGGGTACAAGTTATACAGATTTGCAGAAAAAAAATGAACAGTAGGAAATCACTAGTTAATGGATTACATATTGTCATCTTAGAAATAATTGTTCAAGTCACAAAATTAAAGCTTGTAAAGTGGACATTCCATCAATGATACTGAAAACAGTTCTGTTCATTGATCCAATAAAACTCTGTGATATCATTTTCTATCTTATACACTTAAATATACATGCAGTTATATAGTTTAGAGCACTTTCTTTTCCTCTCTTTTGTACAATGACTATTACACATTTTGGGTTTCATTGCTCTCACGGTTCTTATTACTTTTTTGGAAGAGAGTAAAACCAAATGTGACATAACAGAACAGAATCAGTCAAGTCAAAAGGGTGGACATAATAGATAATGTGAAAACATAATACAAGGTGATCAACAATGGTTACCATAATGCCTCCCGCTATCTCTAATAGAATTGCCTATACCATTAGTTATAATACAATTGAACAAAACAGTAAAGAACAAAACCGACAAAACCAAAACATTGGAGACATTGTAGGTCTTCAAAAGTAGATAAAAGTCAACGAGAATGGGCGTTATAATGAATCTCATTATCTTCACAGCTGATGCCTAAATTTTCGAACCTGATACTATCCAGCAAAACAGAATAGGGGAACATCAGTTAAAAACCAGATGGTGAGAGTAATACAGGGCTTTAAATCGAGGTAATGGGTTACGTTTGGACTTCACTGGAAAGTGAATGGAATTCCAACAGGTAGAGAAGGGAGGAAGCCGTGATGTCCTTGTGCGTGGGAACTATGGTTACCATGTTCACTAAAGATTCTTAACTAGCCTGTCCGCTGTCCCCCAGGTACTTGTTTGTGAGCAGAATGGATGGAAGAAACCACGTAGCTACATTTTCACAGGGAGTCAAATGCGGTTATTCTCATAAAATTCGTATAAAAGACTCTTGTTGAAGGGCAAGCTGCCTGAGGAGGCATACTGGAAATTTCAATTGTAAAACTAAACCAGAAGTGCAAGATTAGGCTCACTAAGGAGTAAGTTAGCAGATAATCATGACAGCAGATCAGAAATGTTAACCTGTGTGGCTTTCAAAATCACAAAGACAGAGCCAGGGTGAAGAACCAGTTATAAATGTTGGATGTGGAAATTAAAAGAATTGAGGAAATTTACACAGGGGCTGGGCATTTGATAATGTGGAATTATTGTTCATTCCAATGAGGCAATTATATTTTAGTTATCTTCTATAGAAATATAAGGAAGTATTTACAGAGATTGCCTCCAAATTATCCTGTGGGTTAGAGGGCAGGTGTACAAAGGGCAGCTGTGTAGATACCTGCTACACCTGGGAAATGGCACAGTCACTTTCAGAGGTGATGCAAGTGTTCTCAGTATTGGTTAGGAGTAGCAGTTAAAGAGGTACACACGTTTATTTTAAAAATCGTGCATTTTACTGTATGGAGAAAACTTGCATGATGGATAGATTGGGTTCATTTTACTACTCTGTAAATTTTTATGCTTCAAAATTTCCATAATAAAAAGTAAAAAAAAAAGGAACAAAGAAAGAACAAAGGAGAGGAGGGGCAAAAATCTACTGCAGTCTTGAAAGCAGGAAAATTATTTAAATTACAGTGTAGCATAGAAGAAAGAGAGACAGATTAAGAGCGACACCTTTCAGATTAAAACAGATAATGAGTCCCTCCACTGAGCAAGGTTCTGCTTCATTAGAACACTAACCCTGCATCACAGAAAATGACTTGGGTTGTTTTGATCCAGCCATTAAAAGATGAGGCCACAAAAGATTAATTCCACTTTTTTCCAGTCCAGATTCCATTTCCTCTAACCAATCTCATTGTCAGCATCAGCAAAACATCCACCTTTATTATCATCTGTAAGCTTGGTCTCTGTTATCTCTTAGGGAAAAAAAAAGTTAAATTTTCTGTGATGTGCTTTTAGTTATAGGATTGAGGCTTTCTGAGACTTCTTCATTATATATCCAGGATAAAAGGGTTTTGAGGGCTTTCCAGAAATAAGGCTTAATCCTAGAGTCCTAGCAAGAAGATTAGTGTCCTTTTAAATGTCTTGCATGTGTCAGAACTATGTACACAGACAGACCACACGGACTTACTGGTGGTGCTTGATGCAAATGTTATGCATGTAGTAATGGTCGAGGAAAGTTTCCATGACGAGGTGGACAGACACTGACCAGGCAGCGGGTCATTGGACACTTTACCATCATACCCCAAAATACATTTAAATGAGGGTTGTGTTTGTTACTTTACTCTTGTTGCTGAGACAAAACACTTAACAGCCAAGGTTAAAGAAGGAAAGGTTTATTGAGCTCACAGTGTGTGCAGGTTTCAGTCCATAGTCTATTGGGTCCAAGGCAGGGTGGTACACAGCAGAAGGCATCAGTTCATGGAAGTGGAAAATAGCAAAAGCCTCAAGAGCAAAAGGAAGGGTGAGGGTGTGGCGGAACAAGTCTTTTTTGGGGCCTTTTTTCTTATCCAGACTGATGGGATTAGGACAGTGCCAATCTAATCAGTGGACTGATCTAGCAATCACCCAGCCCAGCCTTGCACCACAGATCAGTCACAAACTCTAGATCCAGATTCCCCTGAAAAGCCTACCTCCCGTGACTGCATGATGCTTGGAGGGGGCCTCCAGACACAAACCATAGCAAGGGTAGAGATGTGTCAACCTAAATAAAACAATCAGAAGGAACAGTACTCCAAATAGTGATGTCAATTTGAGGATAGCATTGTCTCAGCAATGGGAACATGAGTCACATAGTTAACTGTGGGCATGTTCAGAATCAGGGGCAAGAAGAAGTCGATTATGTTAGATGAATCTGAAACAATAATCCTTCACCATAATGACTGATAACTTAGAGCGGCATCAGTCCCAGGTTGAACAGAATATTGCTGGGAAGATGTCTTTGTAAAAGTACCATTTGTACGAGGTTGTGGTGGCCTCCCTGTAAGTTTCTAGTCTCTCAGAGTCTTGTGTGATGATTACTATTAGGCCATTTTTCCTGCCTTCATCCCTTCCTGGCTCTAATTACTTTTTTATTCTTGTTAGAATAAAAACTCATGTTAGAGTTGACACAAGTGACTCCATTTTGACGCTGACAGCTTTCACATTTCTTTCACACATGCTATGATATAAATACACTGGCAGAATTGAGGGAACACATTATCAGAGGTGCTCTGCCCTGGATGGGATCATTTGCTGCTCTTACCTCAAATGGACATCATCTACCTAGCATTTATTTCTGGCTTCTTCCTTAAGACAAAAAGTTTACTGCACCTGGGTGGCTACTGAGCCTCAGAAAGCCTCACGCCTCAAGGGAGCTGACCCTGGCCCAGCTCCAGGAGTAAACTCACTTAGTCAAAGATTTGAAGTCACACTTCTGTAACCATATCAGTGACTGGTTGAGAAATAGCTTCTATCTCTCCACATAAAAGTGAACTCCGTGAGAAGGCAGATATTCACCCATTTTGCCAACTAATTAGAATCGGGCTTATTCTTAAAAACTATGGATTCAATTTTTCTCACTCTTTTTCAGAAAAGCATTAAGTGAACACTTTGGTGTTGGAGACACCTTATACTGGGGATGCTTAGATGCTGAAGAAATCTAACAGGGAAGGTAGATTTATATACAACTGCCTAACAATACATGCTGGTACAAAGTTATACATAAGAGGCTGCGGAAACACAGAAGTTTCTACCAATTTTCTCTAAAGGACATGTCAAAGCTTCCCAGAACTTCTGACATTGAAGGAGGATGAGAGAGTTTCCAGGTGAAGAATGAGGACAAATACATCCTGACCTCATAACCTCTTTCCCAAACCAGGAAACACTGCAGGGGAAAAGGGGCTGTTAACAATTACACTGAGCAACAGGTATAAGTAGATTGTCCTGTGCAAACCTGGCCACACAGTCACTCCTGGCAGAAGGAGCAATCGGAACAGAGGTGGAGGAGGATGGAGGCACCTGGGGAAGGCAAGGATTTGGGGGGGCGATTGGAGTAAGGAGCACCATAAATGGGGGGAGGGTGCCCCAGAGTGGTGGGTGGAGAGTTATCCTCTCTAGCAAAGAACTTTGCCCTGGTCCTTGGTCTGTGGGAACCAAGGGTTCCTGAGCTGGGGAATGCCATGACCAGATTTATATCTGGGAGCAATAGGTCTGCAGGCATGGAATTTGAGGACTGGAGAGTATACTAGGGGGAAGAGACCTGTCAGGAAGCTAGTGTAGGGGTCTTTGACAAGACTAGGCTCCTGATCTGAAGCAGCTGGGGTTGTTCAGAAGGAAACATACTAGGTATTCATGAGATGGGATTGGCTGGGCTGCAAGTGGAGAGATGGCTGGGAGGGAAAAGACAAAATGGATCATGTTGATGATTTCAGGGTGGGTGACTGGTGGCTTTGTTCCCCTCCCCCCAACATGGTGACAAGAAGAGAGTGACTTCAGTTGCTGACTCAAGAGTTGACAAGGAGCAGAGCTGCAGGAAGCTAAATCTTGAAGCAGGAGAAAGGGGACAGTTCAAAAGCTGAGTCACCAAGGGGCCAGTGCTGATGGAGAAGGAGTGCCTCTTAAGGAGCAGGAAGTTTGTGGCTCAGAAGTATAGGAGCAAATGGGCAGGGACACAAGTAATCAAAGTCTGAGTTTGTGTTGTGCATCTTCTGCACCCACAAGTCATGATGCAGAATCAACAGGGGCTGTCTTGCTAGGTACTTAGAGAGATCAATAAAACAGGCTCCTAAGGAGGAGAGGCAGCCTGGAGGGGCAGCAGAAGTGAGTCTGTAAGCAAATCAAGCTAGTGGAAAGGATTGTTGCTCTGGGTGCTCAGAGGAAGAACATGGTGTAAATTAACCAATTGGTATTCGGTTTTGTCTAGAGGTCCCAGATGGGATGAGGCTTTTGGGTTTTAAATTTTTTGCTTATTTGTATTGTGATAAAATATCATGATCATTGTCATCTTAGCCATTTGCAAATCTGCAGGTTAGTGGTTTTATGGGCATTCACTATGTTGTACAACTACCCACACAATCTACAACCAAAACTTTCCATCATCTCAACAGAGGCCCTGTACCCATTGATAATTTCACCATTTTGCCTTATCCTCAGCCATCCAATAATTTCCCATTTTCTTTCATCCTCAGTGATAGGCTTTTCCCCCACACGGCTCTGCCTCCTCATCATGGCAGAGGCCCAACATGGTGAAGAAACCATAAAAAGACGCCTTATCAGACTCTTTCTTGATCCAAACCAGACTTCCTGTCCTTCCTTTTCCTGAATGCCAAACATTCCCCAATCTCCAACCTGCACGTACTAACATGTAACAGTAATGCATCACTGTCAACTAACCAGACCCCTCCCCAAGAGATTATATAAGCAGCTCAGCCCTTTGTCTAGCCGGAGAACCTCTGCATTTCTCCGCAGCCTCCCCGTGCCCCCACATTAAGGGCCTCCTCATACTTTGTCTCCTTGTTATCTCTCCGGCACTACTTGAGACTGATCAATCACTCAGCCTCTGGAAACCTAAATTTTACTTTCCATTTCCAAACATCTGACTATGTAACTATTTCATAGAAGGGGAATCATACACTATTTGTCCTTTTGTGTCTGGAGTACTTCACTGGGCATAATGTTCTCCAGGTTTATTTATACTGTAGCATCTGTCAGAACTTCATTCCCTTTTAAGGCTGCATCAAGGTCCATTGCATGGCTTGAACCACATTTTATTCATCCATTCTTCCTCCCATGACACTTGGGTTGCATCTACTTTTGTCTACTATGAATGATGCTCCTATGAACCTGAAGGTACAAATACATCTTCCACTCCCTGCTTGTGATTATTTTTGGATATATTTTCAGAAATGGAAGTGCTGGATCATACAGTAACTTCATGTTTAAATTTTGGAGATTACCATGTTGTTTTCCATCGTGGCTGTACCATTTCACATTCTTCACAGTAATTTACAGTGGCTCTAGTTTCTTTACATCCTACCAGCACTTTTACTTAGTTTTTACTATTATTATTATATTATTATAGCCATACGAGCAGGTCCTTGTGAATTTGTATTGGAGTAAGTACGTTTCTACTGGGTACAGTGACGCATGCCCATAATCCCAAACTACTCTAGAGGCTGAGACAGGAGGATCACAAGCCCAAGGCCAGCCTAGGCAACCTAGGAAGACCTGTTTGAAAACAAAAAATAAAAAGGTCTAGAAATGTAGCTCAGAGTTCTGCACTCCTGTATTTGAGACCTAGCTCCCCTTCTTGTCATTCGGGACATGTTCATGGAGCACAAGAAATATGAAAACAAAGAACATTCTGGGTTCACCTCCCTTCTTCCCACCACTGACTTCCCTTGTAACTTCTTCCTTTTTGCAGTTCAGGAAAAATAACTTGTAGTCAGCTCCCTTAAAAGAGGCAGATAAATGTTTGTTCTTTAATTTATATCTGTAAAGGAACCATTGTCTTTCTTTAGCAAGGAATCAGAGCCAATGTAGGTACAAGATCAGAGTCCTTAGAGAGTCTAAATAAAGTATTTCAGAGTTCAAATGTGTACTCAATTTAGGCAGAGAGGAACCAGATTTAAAGTATGCTCATGTGGATAAATTGTTTTTAAAACAAAACATTTTCAGGGTGTGGTAAGGCTTATTTGTAATCTCAGCACACTGGAAGCCTGAGGCAGGAGAATTCCAAGCAGCCTGAGCAATTTAAGCAAGACCTTGTCGCAAATATAATTATTTTAAAAGGCTTCAGATATAGCTTGGGTAGGGCCCTGGGTTCAAGTTCTAGTGTTACAGGTAGCTGAGTTAGAAACATTACAGTTAGTCAGAGGACCAGATGTCTGTGACTTGGAGGAGACTGACACCTCCCAGTGTGGGCCACATCTCCAGACAAAAGGCAAAACAAATGCAACTACACCCTAAGTATATCAGAGATTGGTATTCTAAATAGGTATGGATCACCTTGAGGAAGCCAGGAGCCACCATCCCACCCGCTATAGGAAGCCTCAGTGCTGCATAAGAGTGCCTGCTTACTACCATGACTTGCTTCCCCATTTGTGCCTGATTTGTTCAATTTTACCTGAACAATTAATCTTATTGGTTGACAATAGTTCTGCCTTGTGAGTTCCCATGTTTTCCCCACCTTGGACCCACCTCACCTTGTGGTTTTGCTATCTAAAAGTCCCTAGAAAAGACAGTCTTTGACAACCCACTGGAGACCCCTTCTGTTTCTCTACTAGACAATAATTATATTCTCCTGTTAACCTCCGTTGCTCCTAAAATTCATCCTTTGATTTTAGAGAACAGGAACTCACACCAGACATCTAATAGATTGGGAGTTTCATTCCCTTATATCATCAGTACTGCAAGTAAAACAAACCAAAACATAAATGTGTCTGTTTTAAAAAATAATCAAGCTATTTAATTTTTAAAAGTTACATAGTTGCATGGCTACAGACTCAAAAAGTATAATGAAGTATACTATAAAAACTCTGTTTTTTTATCTTACCTCCCAGTTCACACACCGCTATTTTGATTCCAGGAAATCACCATTCAGTTGCTGTGTATCTGGCAGAAGTTTCTTTATGTTAAATATATGTGGGAATTTTTGCTTTTGTTTAGTATTTCTATCTTTGACTGTTTTAATAGAGTATTTTTTAGAAAAAGGAGAAGTGGAAGCTATGCTTATTTCTTACAACTGAAGACGCAACTGGAACATTTTAGGAAAACCCCAAAATGGTATGTGTGCTGTCCCTCGCTCAGTGTCCCAGACAGGCTGAAGAAGGACAGAGAGATGTTTTTTGAATACTCTCTTGGTTATTTTTCTCTCGTTGCTGAGACAAAATACCCAACACCCAAAATGAAGGAAGGAGAGGTTTATTTAGTTCACTGTGTGTGGAGGTTTCAGGCCATAATCAGCAGGCTCCAAAGCAGTGTGGCATGGCACAGGGCCAGCATGAAGGTAGCAGCCAGAGAAAAAGGCAGGGGAAGCAAGCCTCTTTTCCTCCTTTATATTGTACACTGGCCACTCCTCCCCTCCAGGGCGGGTGTAGCACTCACAAAATCTCCTTGCCCTCCTCTTGCACAGGATGAGGATATTTATAAAGTAAGAACCCTGGCTCCCTTCTGAGTCTCTTAGTTAAATTTCTTCTTTTTTTTGTTCCAGGGATTGAACTCACAACCTCACACTTGCCAGCCAGGCACTTATGTCACTGAGCTAAATTCCCATTCTCTTAGACTTCTAAACTTTTCAAACTGACACCAACCATAACAAATACTGACTTGCAAATCTAAACATGAAAGGACAATAATACCATAATTTAATGCCAACTTTTACACTATAAATCCTAAACATCTGGTTAAAACTCTGCTGAAACATACTGGAACACCACTTAGAGAAATCTCAGAGGTCAATTGGGTTTGGTAGTCTGTAGTCCCAGCACTGAAGGGGCTGAGGCAGGAAGATCACTGTAAGTTATAGGCCAGCCTGGACCATATAATGAATTCAATCAAGGCCAGCCTGAACTACAAAGTGAGACTCTGTCTCTCAACTACCTCCCCCAAGGAAAAAAAATCAGAGAAGTAATAGGGAGAGGTGGCATGAAAGAAGCCGCTGTCTCCTTATGAAAAACCCTGCAGGCAAAAGAGAGAGAGAGATTGGGGAAGTCAGACATAGGTGCTTAGGGCTTGCTGTCAAGAGAATGCTGTGATTTCCTTCTCCTTCTCCTTCTCTTTCCCCTTCTCCTTCTCCTTCTCCTCCTTCTCCTTCTTTTGATGAACTTTCTCCTTAGAGCTGAGCAAATGCTAAGAAAATGGAAAACCAGCCTGACACAGTCAGAGGAGCAGGCAGAGGATCTGTTAGTGCCTGAGAAGCTTCTGCACTTATTATGCTGCTTAAAAAAGAAAAAACGCCTCTCTGTATCAACTGTACTTAATGTTTTTATTTGCTCTGGAATTGGACAGAACATAGGCGCCCATCAACTTCAGCTTAGTCATCGAACATTTTACTCTTAGAGGTGTTGGGGACAGAGCTATACACATGGACAAGGCCGGGTCCTCATGCGCTGAGAGGAGGGGCCAGGCACCAAGGAGGTGACAAGTAGCTCGACATCTAACCCTAACAGCCCACCATGCTGTCCAGGGAGGAGTGGCCAGCGCAAAGGCTCAGAGGTGCAGTACTCTGGTGGTTTTTGAGGAGCAAGGAGGGGACATGGTGGTTGAGAGGAGAGGGGAAAAGATGAAGGTAGAAAGCTAGAGGAGCTGGGAAAGAAGAGAAAGAGGAAAAAACCAGGAGAGAAGAGGGGAGGGGGCAGAGGAGATTCTGCAGTATGCGGTAACTTTTTTTTGGTACTACTACTACATATTAACAGTACATAATGAGTACATTACTCCTGGGGGTTGGCACACATCCATAAGACACCTTAAGTCTTTTTTCACCCCTGCCCTCCCCTTCCCCCCGCTCTCTGTACGAGGTCCTATTTCTGATAACCTAAAAACAGGAAAGATCACTGTCTTCTCTGAACCCTTATAATAGTATAAATCACAAAACTGGCACTTGTACAATTTAATTTCTCTCAACTAATGACACAACTTGAACTTTTCAGGAGCCTCCCCTGCTCCCAAGGTTAGGTACACTGCCCTTCAAAGCTGTAGCTGTCATCCCATTTCAACTAATAGGCAATTTCTTCCTTTCTTCCTTCTTCTCTCTCTCTTTCTTTCTCTCCTTTCCTTTCTTTGTCTGTCTTTTTTTGGTGGTACTGGACCCAAGGCCTCAGGCAAGCTAGGTGGGCACTCACTGAGCTACGTCCTCAGCTCTAAAAATAAAAAATCTGAAGGCAGGATGCTGGTTCCTTAGGTACTACCATAAAGTCTGTACATATCAGAGGCACTCAGCAGATATAGAGCTAAGTAAAGGGAATTCAGACCTGCCTTGCTGACTGAGTCACTAGAAAGTTCATGTTTATGTCCAAAGTTGGCAGTGTCTCCGGTGAGTTACGGTAGGCTCTCTCTCACGGAGCGATGGCTAATGAGAACATCTGAAGTCTTTAGCTTCTCACTTTATAATCGGCCATTTTTGAGCTTGCTCTGAACAAATGTAACAATTGCTTTGTCCTCATCAGAATCTTGTTCATTTCCTTCAGATAAACCTGGCTTAAGGAGGAGCTAGGAACACAAAGGAAGTACCTTGTGGTTCATGTTTGTGTTTAAGCAAAGACAAGATTTTCCATTCAAAAATAGATCTGTTGCTGTGATGTCTCCTCAAAATTCTCTCCATGTTTAATCTCAATACTGCAATTTGCATGATTGGTATTCTAGATGGATACTGTAAAAAAAAAAAAAAAAGGTTTTAAGGTAGGCAAAGTCTTCTGCTTTCTGCTGGTGAATATGACAGTGGAGATTCCAGAGACCGTAACCTTTGCTGAGGTCACTGTGTCAGACTGTCCCTGGACATATCACACTCATGTCCACGAAATCCCTGAAGCGTGCCCCGTATCACAGCTGTAGACACATCTGTCACTCTCCTATCAAAGTCTGGCATGCAGCTCTCTGCTGGGAGACCACAGATTCCTCAATACATTGTTCATCCTTATTTTCCAGGTATCTCAGGGTTTCTCTCCTGTGGGAAGAGCTAGTTGTACCCTCCTTAGAGCTGACCACAATTGGTTCTTCATCCTCTCAGCTCATTTTCCATAAGAAAATTCACCTACTCCAATGGACTAGGTCCTCTGTTGGGCCACAGAATTTTCTTATGTGTCGGTAGAAGAGTGAACCCACGAACCCATATATAAGCATTTCAGACTGGAACGGTGGTGCTGAAAAAGGCTTGGGGTGGGGGGGGATGGAGCACCCCTATCTTCCACGGAGGAAAGCGTCTGGAGCCCAAGCAGCTGCAGTAGACGTGGCAGTATCAATGTGTCGTGTGTCCCCACCCCCAAGCTTATAATGGAATCACTATGGAAACAACATTCATGTACCAGAAATCTATTTTTTCACCCAGTGTTGATGTGAATGCTTTGCTCGTTGAATGGTTTGGACCTATAAGATGAGGTATGCCTGATTTTACAGCTTTGTCTGAATTCAGGCTCTCAGCTTCATTAAATCAGGAAAATCCAGGAAAACACCTCACCAACTAAACCTGGCCAGCTTTGGTTTATGAAGTTATTCTACTCACTCGAAGTACTTTCTCAAACAAAAAAAGGAAAGCAGAGCTACGAGTCCCGAGTCACGAAGGACAAGGTGGATGGACGAGTTTGGAAAGCAGGAAACAGCAGCTCCCCGTCCACTAGCTGAGGCTGACCGAGTTCTTCGCACAGGACACTTCCCTGGAGGAGCTCACTACTGCTGTCTCCGGTGGCATCGCACTCCTTGGCTGACAGCTCTGTTTTGTGACTACATATTCTGAATTTGTGAAACAGGCAGGCAGGAAGGCTGCATTTTCTCCCCTGCCCATCACTTTTTCTCTTAACCCCAGTTACTTTGTTTTTTGCTACTTTATTTTCACGTCATTACTTAAGTCTTTTTCTAAGGAGTCTGACACAGGTTATTTACCCAAATTATGTAAAAAAGAAGACGCCAAGTCCCTGGGGTGCACACGGGTTAAACTATCTAGCGCGTGCCTCCGTATTATGTCCCTCGCCTGCGGTAGGGCTCTGCAGGGTTAGCCCCTCCAGCATTTACCCAGGTCGCTGCCAAGCACTAGTCTCCAGCAACCGGAACGCTGGCGCAGACCCTACTACCCTGTGGTAGTCCCGCTCTAGGACCGCGCGCGGCCCGCGGGGAGGCAGGCGGAGCCCTCCTTCTCCCCGCCCCCAAGTGGGTGGAGCGGGCTGCAATCCTAGCGCTCCTGCTCCGCGAGGTGGGCGGGGCATCACTCAGGCTGGGGCGGGGCCGGACGCGCGGCCGGCGCCCCAGGGGCGGAAGCCGGTGGCGAGCGGTGGGCGGGGCCTGCGCCACCGCCCTGCAGGCCGGGCATTAAGGCCCTGGCGGAGCCTGCGCGCTAGCGCGCTGGGCGGGGTGTACGGCGCGCGGCTTCGCGGGCAGGCGCGGGCCCCGAGGCAGCGGCTGCGCCCTGCGCCGGGGCGGAGCCGGGGGCGGGCGGCAAGGCGGCCGGCAGGCGGGGGCTAGGGCCCGAGGCCGGGAGTGCCGGAGCGCCGGCGGGGACCACGGCCGCGGCGGCTCGGCAGGCTCGGTGCGTGGGTCCGCGGCGTCTCGGGGTCCGCCCGCGGGGTGCGGTGCGAGCGGGCGGCCCGGCTGCGCTCCTCCCCCGCCCGCCGCCGCCGCCGCCGCCGCTGCCGCTGCCGCCGCCGCCGCCGCTGTGATTGGGTGGAAGATGGCGCTGGGCGGATGGAAATCCTAATGACAGTCTCCAAATTCGCCTCCATCTGTACCATGGTAGGTGCGGCGGGCGGGGGCGGCACGGGCCCTGCGGGCGGCGGGCGGCCACGTCCCCGCCCCTCGCGGCGCTGTCCGCCCGCTGGGCCTAGCTCGGGGGCGGCGGCGGCGGCGGCAGCGGGGGAGGGGCGGGCGCGTGGCCGTGAGGGGCGGCCCGGGTGGGCCGGGGCCGGGGCCGGGGCGGGAAGTGGAGGTGAGGACGCGGGCCCGGCGGCTGCGTTTCCGTCTGGCTGCCCGCCGAGCAGGAGGTGTCCGGGCAGGGCGGGGGTCCACCGGCGGGAAGGAAGGGTCCCGGTTGCCTGGCGAGCGGACGGAAGCCAAGTGCACATTTCCTCCACCTCCTCCACCTCCTGCTCGCCAGGCAGAGCCCCCGGCCCGGGGCTGGGGAGACCGCGGAGGTGCGAAGGTGCAAACTTTAAAAGTGCTGGGGAGGCTTTCTCCATTCCGGGTTCTGACTTCCCAGCGTGTGTCCAGGTGGCAGTTTTGTTCCTGGGAATCCAGGGTACTTCTGAGAAAGCGGCGTTTCCCTGCCATTTGTTTACTTAATGTCCAGACTAGGTCTGAATGAATTTGAAGTGTATCTGTGCGGAGATAGACCGTGAGGGAGATTGTGTTAAGTTTCATTTAGATCTTTTGAAAAGACTTGAAAAAAGAACACTAAATTTCCCTTTAAAAGTCCCGAATTAACCAAAGGGTGGATGGGTGGGTTTAAAATTCGTGTTTGTTCGGAAGGATTGCAACCTTGCACATGATGTGACGAATTATTATTAGTTCCTTTATGAGCCTATAGACAGGGGTCATAGTTTACGAGTCATCACGGAAAAAAGTTCTTTGCAGCATGTGTGTATGGTGTTGTCATTAAAGACTTCCACAGTTTTCAGTTTTCTTTTTTTGCGTCCGGTTTCATGTAGGAGATCCCCTAGCAGTCTTCCGAATCGGAGTGGTATGTTTTACATAGGTATTTTTAGGGAGTGGTGAATCAGCGGACGATGTTTAACATGTTGATTCTCTGTTGAATGCGGCGGAATGGTAAAAAGTGGCTGGAAGCAAGTGGTCTTCAAATCTGTAGTATTAAAGTCATATTGAGGAAGGAGTCAGTGAAGAATCTATTTCGCCACATAGACGATTGTTCTTTCAATTTACATTTTAGGAAAACGTTATTAAAAGGATTATGTTAAAACGATTTCTGAGGAGTGGTTTGGGTTCGTTACTTTTAGATATGGCAGTTATCATATTTATTTCAAAACATGATACACAGTGCTAATTCTGCCAGAATGCTAGCTCACGTTTTGTGGGTTCATAGTTCATTGTCAGTCCAGGGCTTCATCTTCGCTGACTGTTCATTCACTCAGCTGTATCAGGTACACATTTAAGCACCTACTAGTAAGGCCTCTGAATGACAGCGAGACAGTGGTGATCAATAGTCTGTGTTTTCATGGTGTTTACTAGTGGAGGGAGAAAGACTGTGAAAATGAACAATAAATATATCCATATATCCAATAATGAGAACAGTGAAGCACGGAGAGATTTGCTGAGGTTACACACTAAGTGTAATTCTGATCTCAAGGATGTGAGACTTTGGTCATTCTAGGGTTTCTTATATGCGCATATGTGCCTGGCTAGATAAGATTGTTCTAAAATTGCTGTTAAAATGGATACGTCCATGATCATATTTTAATAAATTTTAATGCACTAGAGAACTGTGCTAAATATGTGTAAGTAATCTGCAGTCTTATCCTCTAAAGAAAGTTGCCATTCACCTTTTGAGAATTTCAAAATTGAAAGTCAAGGAAAGCAAAGCTATTTACCTCTGCCTTGGTAGGTGCTGTTTAGAGTCAGAGCCGGTTTCCCATCCTTGCCTGGCAAGTTTGTACCGGTCTCTTGAACTGGTCGTCTTAACCTAAATACGCCTACCCATGTCCATCTGCTACATGCAATTTCATAGCGTTTTCGTAATCTCAGATTTATTGTGTTTCTCTTACCTATAATTACATGGTGAGGGCTTTTAGGTGAAAGATTATCATTTATTTTTGCAGTTTGATCAGGACCACGCTGCATACAATGAATTTCCCACAGTGCTTGATTCCTTTTACTGATAACCAGAAGAGAGCCTAGTTAAGTAGGGGTGAGTGTGAGGTGTAGGGGAAAGAAGAGGTTCTGGGCTTGAAAAGAGTGATCCTTCTCAGGCAGCAGCTGTGAAAACGTTTAGAATGAGTCAAAATTTTATTCTATAAATATCCAAGTATACATAATTTATTCATTTGTCAGTTAAGGTACAGGGTGATTTAGCATACCTTAAATGGGGAAAATAATTCTAATATAAATAGTATGTATTGTAAGATCACATTTCTTTTGCTTACATGTGAAAATTATTAAAATTTGTTTCTCTTGACTTTGTATATTATAACCTGACCCAAATGAGTCACTGTGTTTAGATCACAGTGAATAAATTCACCAGGGTACTTCTAGACATGCCTTTTTTGGTCCATGAGACTGTAGTACATTTTCAGTGTCACTTTTCTTTCTCCCTGCAGTCCCGGGCTTGAACCCAGCCCTGTTTTTGTTTATTTTGAGATGGGGTCTCACTTAGTCACTGAGTTGCCCACATTGGCCCCAAACTTGGGACCCGCCTGGCTCAGCTTCCTGGATGGGGTTCCAGGTGGGCATCACCACTTGGCTAGATGGTGTCTGTTTTGCCCTGAATGGCTACCAGATGTTTAATATTAGCTGTGAAATAATGGGCTAGGTGGCAGAATGGTGTGTGTGTAGAGCTGTGGTTTGAAGTGGAGGTAGAGGCCTTAAAGCAGCACCCTGCTGCTAATCCAGGTGTCCCTCTTGGTGCTTGTAAGGGGACAGTATTGTGTTTTGTTGGCTTCATGTGAAGCTCTTACTCCAGTCACTGTTGTTTTTCTGTTCACTTGTGGGAACCCTGATTGGGCAGATGAAGACCATGATAGAGAGGGGATTGGATGCTTTTCAGAAGGGGAAGTGGAATTGGCTTGCGGGCAGTACTGACCTGACTGCCCACCCTCTAGTGGAGACCACTAGAATGTGGTGTTCCTGAGCCCCAGGCCACGAGGTGGGTGCTGGAGAGCAGGTCTGGCAGGTTGTACTGCTGAAGGGCTTGTTCCTAACGCAGTACCCAGCCAGGTACATGGTAGACTGCTGCTGCTGCTGCTGCTTCTTTTTTTTTTTTTTGGTCTTTTTGAGACAGGGTTTCACTGAGCAATTCAGACTGGCCTTTTTTTTATTTTTTTATTTTTTGTCTTTTTCATTTTTATCGGTACCAGGGATCGAACTCACGACTGCCTGCTTGCAAGGAAGGCGCTTATGCCGCTGAGCTAAATCCCCAGCCCCCAGACTGGCCTTGATTTCACTTTGTGATCTCACTGAAGAAGCTGCAGGGAGAGGTGACTGTTGTCCATTTGGTATTGCCCTAGTCTGAGTGCTGGGTAAATTCTGTCTTAAATTCAGTTTACCACTGAAGAAAGCAAGAAGGGGAGGGGATCCTCAAAATACCAGATTTATTGGAGGGAGTGAAGTTACAGTCCTCCCTTCCGGGGTCAGACTGTTAAATAGTGAAGCACTTTAATTACTGTTCCAAAAATTGGGAAGGTTAGTGACTTTTAATAACAAAATATTTCATTAGCTTCTATTATTAATAAGACAGTGCTTCAGTGATTGAAATATTCAAGTACCAGTTGCCTTGCTTGATCTTACTTTTGCTGCTTTTATTGTAAACATTAATTTGAGAGGGAAGAAAAAGTCAACAGTGGGCACTCCTCTGTCACCTAAATGATTGGTTAAAGGAATGATTGCGCATGCTGAGGTTTGAGGAGAGAGAATGTTTAGGAAAATATTATACAGATCTTATGGAAGCCTGGTCTTTTGCATTTGGGTAAAATGCATTTTGAACATTAAAAATGATACATTCTTATTACAGAAAATCTAGAAAATACATTATCTGAGAAAGAAGTGAAAAAAATCACTCATTTCATTGAATTTTCTTTGGCTTTAAAAAAACATTGAGCTTATTCCCTAGATACAGTGTTACCTTGTTTTTCCCACAAATGATTGCCTTGTTTGTTTTAAAATTTACTCAATTTCAGGATAAGCATGGGGTTTAATGCTGTTTATTTGTTTGTTTTTGGGGACTGGGGATTCAGCCCAGACCTTTCACACTGAGGCACATCCCTGGCCCTTTTTATCTTTTATTTTGAATGAAGGTCTTGTTGAATTGTCTGATCTGGACTCAAACTTGTGATCCTTTTGCCTCAGCCTCTCAGGGTGCTGGGATTACAGGTGTGTGCTGCTGCACCCACCTGGTTTAATGTTTTAAAGTGATGCTGTGGTAAGATTATGAACTCATTAAGGCACGGTAATAAGGTGTTAGGTCACTGACAGGTCAATGTGTTTATGATTATTAGAGGTAGAGTTAGTGGAAGGGAAACTAGCTGTTACTGGTTTTAATCTTAGGCACTTAGTATTCACAAAGTAAGATTTGGGATCTGATACTTGTAATTGCTGAAAAGCTAGTATCAGTTACTATATTCAGTTATGTGGAGTGTGCATAAAATATTAGGTTTTTCTATGTCTTTGTTTACCTTGTGGCTTTTTTCTTCCATCTTTGGCAAATCCTTTTTATAAGAAGTTTAAAGTAGGTTAATTATCTACCCTGAGCATCATGCATCTTGGCTTGTTTCAGTTCGCCTTTTATCACAACATATCATGTTTGGTTTTGAGCTTTTGATGAAATTCCAAAAACTGTAGTCTTCTGCCTCCTTTCAGCCACTGATCATATTTCTTTTTTCCTGTCTAGAAAGTCATATTTAGGGCTGGGGATTTAGCTCAGCGGCATAAGCACCTGCCTTGCAAGCAGGCAGTTGTGAGTTCGATCCCTGGTACCGATAAAAACGAAAAAGACAAAAAAAAAAAAAAAAAAAAGAAAGTCATATTTACTGTAGTTCTTTTGAAATTTGCTGTCTCAGGCAAGATTAGTTAAGCATTTATTACTTCATGTAATTTTTTTCAGAAACTTTAATTTTTCAGATTTAAATAATGTAATTTTGTTATGGTTTCTATTCCAGAGACTTAATATAGTACATTTCATTATGTGTCCTACAACATGAACTAATAAAAAGAGCAGTTGGACTAGAAGGTAAGTTCTAGTCCAGAGTTTGACATTTAGATGAGTATGTGTGGGAAAGACTCAAACTTTCAGTTGGTTTTTCCTGTGAATACAAGTTTTGAGCTAGGCAATCTTTAATATTTTTTTTTTTTTTTGTTTTCTTTTAGTGCTGAAACTTAGAGTTGATTCTTGAAAGTTTGTAAATGATTATTGATAAATATCCTCATTTGGGGAGTTACAATTGTGGAATTAGACATAGTTAAGTATGCATTATGTCTAGTTTTCTAATTTCGTTTTTTTGTCTTTTTGAGACAGGGTCTTGCTATGCAGTTCAGGCTGCCCTTGGGCTCACTTTGTAACTCGTGCTGGTCTTGAACTTGCAAAGGATTCTCCTCCCTCAGCCTCCCAAGTGCTGGGATTACAGGAGTGTGCCACACGTCCGGCTTTCCTAATTTCTTTTAATGTAGAGAATTTATAACAAATTACAGTCCAAAGTAAACAGGTACTGTTTTTCTTTTAAGACTAAATATATTGGAGGTTAATGGCTTCACCATTTTAGTCATGGACTGATCCACTGTAGCTATCTACTCACTTTGAACACGGTTTTTGTTTTTTTTTTTTTCCAATATGATTTTTAAAAATTTATAGTATTGTTTTATGATGGTCACTCGAAGAGTCAAATACAAAGAAAGTGTGGGAAGTCTGTCCACACACTAAAGACTTCGGAAAATCCTGCCAACGGCCTGGATCCTATGGCAGTAATCTGCATGAGTTCAGCCGAAGACCCAGAGCCCATGACCGTGCCTCCGATTAGTCCAGCTGGAGGCCCAGAGTTCAAGTCTGTCTCACGGATCTGTGCTGGGAAGGCCCCAAGGTCCGTGGTAGAACCAGAAAGTCTAGGGCGGTGGGATGGAAGACCTGTGCCAGTGGGTTGAAGCTTCTTGATATGATTTTTAAAAAATGATTTTACTCTTTAAAATTAAAAAGAAGATTCTAATTGACTCTTTCTTTTGAGAGTCCACATTTATTTTCCTGGCTGATGTTAGGCTGCTGCTATGTGCCGCTCTCGTTGTCCATGAAGTGGAGGTAAAGCAGCGTGCAGTTCATAGCCTCGTGGACTGGTCCTACACCAGTGGTTCGTTCGTCCTTACCCTTGTGGGTTGATTTGTTTCCCTGTGTGAGATAAGAAGCTCCCACCCGCCCTGGTTAATCTGTTAGCTCAACAAATACCAAAGGCAGAATCTGTGTATGACATACAGTTATGCCGCTTCATTTTCCGCATAAGAAGCATTAGTTTATTAGTATATATGTCTGAGGAAGCACTGATTTATTTTGAAATTAAGTGGATTAAATTATAATACAGTATTAAAGCTAAGAATGTAATTGATTATCTCTGTAGGAAAAGATTGATTCTTTTTTATCTGGGAACAAAAATAACCAGTCTTGTATATACAATTTGGAATACTGATTTTATTTTATTTTATTTTTTTGTCTTTTTGAGACAGGGTCTCCTTGAGCTCACTTTGTAGCCCAGGCTGGTCTCGAACTCCCAATGATCTTCCTGCCTCAGCCTCCTGAGTGCTGGAATTACAGGGGTGAGCCACCATGCCCAGCTATGGCATACTGATTTTAGAGGAAGAATCTTTTTTTTTTCAGTAGCAGGGATTGAACTTACAACCCCACGCTTACCAGGCAGGCACTTAGGCCGGTGAGCTGAATCCCTAGCCATAGAGGAAAATCTTGTTTGTACATTTTTCTTTTCCACACAGGGGATTTGCACATACTAAGCCTGGGCTCTATACCTGTAGCCCCTAACTTTATTGTTTAATAGTAGAAACAAATCAGAAAGCATACTGTTTTTGTTGTGGTGGTACAAGGTGTATGTAAGTCAGTTTTAGCCCTCACTCCCTTCGGTATTTTTCTGTTCTTTACTTGCTGAGGCCATGCTAGATAATACTGTCCTTATGAAACTCCATCTTTTATTGCAGTAACATCTTTTGTTTGGTTTATAATGCACTTAACCCTGCTCGGAGATTATCTTTCTAAAATCTGTTGTTGTCCTATCTGGTGGGCCAGAAGAGGATTATCTGAATATGTGTGCATTACTTTGTTACTAGAAGAGAAGTTTAAATGTGAGGCATTACGAAGAGTTGTTGGATTGCTGCTGGATTGGACACTCGGTCAGATTCAGTGTGGCGGGAAATGCATGTCAGACTTGATCCTTTGGTACGTTACAGAGTTTGTCTTAGGTGGTAGCGGTGTTTCATGTGAATAATTTGTTTTGGAAGAAAAATTAAGTTTTTGTTTCACAAAGGCAAAGAGACTTGCAGTAATAGGATATAAACTATTTAATATCGAACATGATTATGTGAAGTGCTGTAGCTTTTCTTAATCCTCTGCTCACTGGTTTATTATGCTTCTCTATTTGCTTTTTCTAAAAAGTGTGTTGTGTCAAAGAAGTGATGCGTAAGTTTGGTTAGACTCTGTCTGTACTGATCCACATGTCTGACGTTGTCTACCAATGAAAATTTACTCTCAGTTTAAAAGAAAAAGTGGAATTTGTTTTTGTGGTAATTGACTGATGTCCTGTGTTCTCACTGAAATGCTTCATAGGTGCAGAGACCAGGTGTACATTTCCTACTTTTAACCAGTGGTTTCAGTGATAGCATCTCTTGGCGAAGCTAGAATATTGTTGTTTGGATTTTATTTCAGTGCATTTTGGTTTTAACTAAATCTCTGCCTCATAGCAGTTGATTGCCTTGGGGAGGGGGAAGGGAGGAGTGCTGTTCGTTGGTTTGTTTTCTCTGTCTGTTGAAAGGATTTTGCCCTAAAGGGTACACTGCAGCGGTAGGAGGCTGGGAGGCATAGGAGGCTGGGAGGCAGAAGGTCACCTTCCCCACGGGAAATGAATTCCAGTGGGCTACCTGTGCTTCAGTAATGCCCTGTAGGCTCCACCCCAAACCTAAGCTACATGCATGTCCCCACACCACGTGTCAGGCAGAAAGCCAGACCTCAGTGGTTGGGGTTCTCTCTCCACATTCTTAAAATAAAGGCCACTTTACTTTATATTCTGCCTTCTAACCACGCCGAAAACTCTTTCATCTGTCTGTCTGTCTTTCTTTCAAAGCTAATATTGATGTTGTGTACCTCCTGCCCCTGGGGTAAAGAGTGTCTTTTCTAAGCCAGACCTGGTGGCTCTAGACCTCTGAGGCAGGAGGACTGTAAGTCCTCCAGGCAACTTAGTGATGTGGTGAGATCCTGTCTCAAAATTAAGAAAATAAGAAAGGGCAGAGCCTCTCTGTGTGGTTGTGTACATGTGTAATCCTAGCACTTGGGAGGCTGAAGCAGTAGGATTGCTGTTTGCTTGCATATAGCTGGCTACGAAGTTAAAGGTCAGTGTGAACTACTTAGAGCCTGTTTCCCAAATACATTTTTAAAAATGGGCCTGGGTATATAGCTTAGCGTGAAGGCTCAGTGGTTCAGTGCTCAGTACACTCCCAAACAAAGATCTCTCTGTCTGTCTGTCTCATCTTTTTCAGTAAATAACGTCAGGGAGTAGGAGTGGACACTTGTGTTATGTATCAGGGTGTATATAAGTTGTGAGAATTTGGAGATGACTGAGGCATGCCCTGGTCTAGGGCTCCCCCCATTTAGTGCATTGTGCGTTGGTTACAGCTATGCTGAGAAGGTCAGCCCTTTAGACTCCTGGGCAGAGGGGGCTGTTAGGGTGTTGAGGGACCCTCTGAGAATCTCATGCAGGGGGACCACACTTACCTGGATGTTCTTGAGGGCTCTGCAGATACTATTTTTTGTGTGTGCTCTGATGAGAAAGTTATGTAGAAAGTTGTGTGGTGGAGAAAAGTAGACAAGGCAAATGAGTGTAGTGAGGTCACTTTTAGTGTGTAACGGTTAAATGCCCATGTGATTATTTGTGGGAAAAGAGGCTTCAGGAAGAAACTTCATAGGACAGGTTGCGCTTTGTATGTGATCATTTCAGCATAGAAATCTAGGCATTATGACTTGGAAGAAATTATGCTGGTCTTGTCTCTTGACTACTTCCCTGCCGTTTGCTGATGTTGCAGTCAGTCTTGGATGTTTAGTTTGTTTCACCAAGATACTCCCAAGCAGGGTGATTAAGGTGGTATGCTGGGAGGAACAGCTGGTACTGTAAATTTACCAAAGTGAGGAAGATGTGTCTTGAAATAACACAGGAACAGTATCATAACGCTCAAAAGGTCTCAGACTTAACGGCCTTGAATGATGGTGCTTGGATTCTCGCATCTGGTGAGGGATAGGAATCAAGTGTTTTCATCATTTATTATTTGATGGACCTAAGTGTGTAACATTGGTGATTTCCTCCATCTGATACAATCAAGTTTATGCAAAAATTTGAGTCACTTGAAATGTCAGAAGCTAAAACCAGAAATAACTGTTCAAAAACAAACCATAATTATTGTCATCTTCAGTTGTATGTTTCTTTAAAAAGATCGTTCACTCTTGGCTGTTCTTGCTTCATTCGTTTTTATTGCATTTTTTTGGTTTGTTTTAATTTGAGAGGGCTTGCATCTCCCCACAGGGAACCCAGCTGAACAGGGACCCGCGTGTTTAAGTGACCAGTTCCACTGGACACCACGATCAGCTTTTCCATTGAAAGCTGAAAAGAAGCAGCTTTCAAATTCTGTTTTCCCTTTCTCTGTAAAAATCAAGCCTTAGCCTGATAACCATACTTGCGTATGTACAGCTCTGTCTAGTTAGAAGATACTGTGGATTGCTCTTTTTAACTAAAAGTATTCAAGTGTGCTCTGGCACTTTTTTATTCTCTATGCAGTGATTTATTATTTTTGCATGGTCTCCCCTCCCACCAGGTTTTTAAGGGAAAATTAACAAATGAAGTTATGTGTATTTTAAGGAATTACCTTTGTTCTTCAAGGACTTGCTCCCATTATTGCTCATTGCAAGTGTTCTTGGGCTCTTGCTGTCAACAGTTTTTACTTCTGTATGTTCTTAAAACTGCTCTTCTGTTTGTTATACATTTCCACCCTAGATTCTACTTGCTTTAATGGATAGTCTTTATTTTTTACCTCATAGATTGGGTTGAGATATTATACCAGTTCATTGCTAATGACCTATTGCTAATGTTTTTTGCGATTTCATATTAATGATACCTTATGTGATATTAGGAGATTTGTAAAGATGAAGGTGACTTCTGTGTAACTTTTAACTTTCTTAAGGAATTTAGGTAGTGATCTAATTATTGGGCAGCAACCAGTGGTTGCTAGATAGCTCATAGTTTGAAATATCACATTTAAAAATAAAAGAAGGCTTGAGTATAGATAGATTTATAGATGATAAACCTAGAGTAAGTTTTTAGATAGAGCTAGACTAGCTTGGTAAATTTTTGGTGGGATATCAAAGTAACAAGGTTTTCTACACATGTTACAGGAATGATATGCCTGGTACCTGTGGAGTGGTTCCTGGTAAATGTTTCTCTCTAGTACTTCTGGGAGCACTCTTATGGTTAATATCGACTTTGGAATGATAGCAGGGTCATTGTTAGAAATGGAGTAGTAATTATGCCTTTTAGTAATTTATAATTGGTTTTTGGACTATCAGTAAGGGCTTTAAAGAGGAACTAAGTTATACATGTTGACTGCATATGTTGTTAAAGAATAATGTGACATCTGATTACTTTTTTAGGTCTGCATTTAAGAAAGTTTATTTACTTTTCTGTGGTGGAGTCTCACTGTGTTGTCTTGTTGTTATCCAGACTGATCTCCAGGTCTTGAGGACAAGTGATCCTGCAAGTTGCTAGAACTGCAGGCCTCCCATTGTGCCTCACGGAGAATGTTTTTTGACGGGTATCACAATTGAACTCAGGACCTTGCACTTGCCAGGCAGATGCTTGTGTCCCTGAGCTATATCCCTGACCCCCCATTTACAGTTTTAGACAGGACAATTTCTGTGAAGTAAAAATAAAAGTCCATTTAAGAGCAGTCGGTTGGTAGTGAGAGGTGATGGGTGTTTTGTGGTATGTCACCTTTGTAGATACAGGAGTACCATGTTGGGTGTGTAGCAGCCTCCAAATAAAATCAGCTCTGCAAGTTTTATTTGCAACTTGTCTTTCTCCTTAATGTATAGTAGTCCTCTTCATTTTCTCCTCCCTCTTTCTTCCCTTTCCGCCCTCCTGTTTTTGTTTTTTTTTTTTTTTTTTCCCCAGTGCCAGAGGTTGAACCCAGGACCAGGCCAGTGCTCTACCTCTAAACTACACTCTCAGTCTTGTCGTAGGCTTTTTTCATTGTCATTATGTTGCTTCATTTTAGGCCCAAACTGCATGTTTCAATTCTCCGTTATTTTCAGTGCTGGTCATATCAGAAATGTCTGGTTATAGAGTGCCAGTTGCACTGGTTTGCTAGGGCTGCCATAGCAAATTCCCAAAAACTGGTTTGAAATAACTAGTTCATTGTCACAATTCTGGAGGCCTGAAGTCCCAGCTAAAGGTGCGCTGGCAGGGTTGGTTCCTTTTTTTTGAGACAGTGTCTGGCTGTGTAGCCCACTGGCTGGGAACTCTAGGCATCCTCCTGCTTTAGGCCCCCGAGGGCTGGGGTTACAGGCAAGCCTCACGGCCTCCCGCAGTTGGTTCCTCTTAGGGCCAAGCCCAGTATTTCCATGTTAATGCTAGCAGCTTCCTGGCAGTCCTTGGCCTGTGCATGGATTGCCCCAGGTTCTGTGTAGCCTTTCACATTGTTGCCTGTTTCTGTCTCTTCATCTTTTCTCCTCTGGTGTTGTATTCAGATTTCCTCTTTGTACCAGTCTTTGGATTAGGGCCCACCCTAGCGAGTTCATTTTAACTTGATTCTCTCTGCATAGACCCTATTTCCAAGTAAAGTCATATTCTGAGATATTGGGGGTTAGGACTTCAGCACACAGTATCTTTATCATACCCTAGCAATAATAGGACAATCAGGCCCATTAATGTCAGTAAATGTTCATTATGTGAGTTGTATACTAGACAGGGATACAAAGTTTCAGTTCACAGGCCTTGGAGGGCGGTCACCTTGGGCGAGGCCAGACTCCAAGGTAGGAAGATAACCAGCCGCACAGACTTGATCTAGGGTTAGGGTTGTATTGTATTGGGAGTGTGGGGAGTGATGTTAAGATTACTGGGAGAAACTTTCTGACTGGTGGTAGGAAAGGAAGCTTGATGGCATAAGAAAAGGGATCTCTTCCACTGTTGGGCCCAAGGGATTCTCCCACTTCAGCCTCCTGAGCTTGAAAGGCAGTTGAAAGGAAAATGAAACCGGGACAGGAGGTGGGAATGTGAATTTTAAACCACTAACACGAAACAAATTAAGAGTTCAGTAATAAAACTACTTATGTAGTTTAGTGTTTGGTAATTTTGTCCTCAAACTTGTTAAAACTGCATTTTTTTTTTTTGAAATGACAAATGTAAAATCTGTGAAATGGCCTATTTTTTAGAAGCTGAAATGAACATTTGGAAAACCATGTTATTTTCAGATTCCCATGACTTGAGTTTAGGGTTCTACCTGAAATCTTTCTCTGTGCAGTCTACTGCTTTTGCTGTGGGCCATACTGCTGCTGGTGTAGGTGTAGGTACTTTTTCCCCTGTCTTACCTGAAAATACATCACTTTACTTGAATGATACATTTACACAAAAGGCATTTGTAAGAAAATTGAAAACAAATTGAAATAGTGGTATCAATTAGTTGTGGTTGTGTGCCTTCAAATGATACATTTACCCTTTAATCTTAGCTCTTTTTTTTTTTTTTTTTTTTTTTTTTTTGTCTTTTTCGTTTTTATCGGTACCAGGGATCGAACTCACGACGGCCTGCTTGCAAGGCAGGCGCTTATGCCGCTGAGCTAAATCCCCAGCCCCCATTCTTTGTTTAGTGGCTGTTAAGGTGTCAGTGATGATAAGTGATGATATGCTGGTTTTCCAAGACTTCCCTTACAGATACCATGAATAGGGTGGCTGGGAGTAGCAGACTTACTACTTCACGATTCTGGGTGCCAGAAATCCAAAATCAGGATGTTGGTGGTTCATGTTCCCTCTGCAGGTCCTAGCGAAGGACCTGTCTCAGATGTGTCTCCCAGCTTTGCGGTCCCTTGAGTACCTGTTGTCTCTCTTCTTTCTGTGTGGCTTCACATATCTTCATTTGTGTGTCCAGATTTCCCCTTTGGATAAGAATACTGGTTGTACTGGATTGTGACCCACTCTTTTGTACTCAGTTTAACTTGATTTCCACCATTAGGATTCTAAATAAGGTCACAGTGTGAAGAACTAGAGGTTAGAACTTCATTCTGTGATTTTTGAGGGGGCCGCAGTTGAAAGAATAAAGATGGGTTACAGGAAGATGGCCATTTTGAGGTCTTTCAGGAATTAGGTAGGAATTAAGGAGTCTACGAGTAGCAGTTGGTTCATTTAGAGGTGTGTGCATTTTTATTTTATTTTTTAAATCTTTCTTTTTCTTGGTACAGAGGATTGAACTCAGGGCTTTAGTGGTGAGCTACATCCCCAGCCTTTTTCCTAGTTTTTATTGTTTTTTTTTTTTTTTTTTTTTTTTTTTGTCTTTTTCATTTTTATCGGTACCGGGGATCAAACTCACAACCACCTGCTTGCAAGGCAGGTGCTTATGCTGCTGAGCTAAATCCCCAGCCCCCATTCTTTGTTTTCAGACAAGGCCTTGCTAAGTTGATCAGGTTGAACCTGGAATTTGCCACTGTTTTGCCTCAGCCTTCTACAGTACAGCCATTATGACCACTCCTAGCTTCATTTAGCTGTCTAAACTATAAGGTTTAAATCATCTGTAAGCTGCTCACTGAGAGCCTGAATTGGAGTGCCGTGGTGGTGGAATCTGTATTTCCTTTTGAATTAAAATAATGGCAGACATTCTCCTTAAGTAGATATGGTTAACTGTTTAACTGCTTATTCTCTTCCTATTTCCCTGAAGTTTTTCAAATAAATTTTATTGTTTTCCTACTTTAAAGAGAGTATTTGTGATAGATAGAAATATGTAAAGAACCTATAGCCTATTAGTGACTTTTAACTTCACGGCCAATATGATTTTTAGAACAAAAACTGAGTCATTAATTCTTTAACATTGTTTTGTTGGTAATTTGAATTAATTATACATGCCAGTACTCTCAAAATTAGACTCTTGTTGGTAGTTTTTCATTCCTTAATCTCTTGGGGCTTAAGGCATTTTTATTTTCTCATTTTCTTTATTGATAAACAAAAATTTAGTGTTACAGAATTACAGAATTTTGGGGCTGGGGATTTAGCTGAGCGGCATAAGCACCTGCCTTGCAAGCAGGCAGTTGTGATTTCGGTCCCAAGTACTGGGGGAAAAAAAATTACAGAATTTTGTCACTGAAAGGGACTTTCGGATAACTAGTACTTAATGACAAGAAAGTGTTGAAGGGGCACCAAATCTGAGATCATATTTCACAGTGCCATTCTAAATGAACTCCTTAGCATAGTAATTTAGATTTAAGTTATATGGGAGCTAGCTTGTATTTGTTATTAATCTGTCTCCTTTCTCTTTCTCCTCTTCCTCTTCTTCTTTCTCTTTCCCTTTTCCCTTTCTCTCTTTCTTTCTAAAAAACTACGATGGGATAAGAAGCTTCATAAGATGATGATTGTGTAGGAAGCTTTCAACAAACATTAATTTCCAGTTTTCCTGAGGTCATACAGTTGTTTTTGTCAGTAATTTGGCGGTACTATTGATTTTTCATAATAACTGTTTACAGTCACTTCCTTTGCTAATGGACAAAATGTGAGTTACCATTATTGCTACTTTAGTTCAACATTATGGAACAAAATAGATTCCTCTGGTCTATAGCTGCCACAAAGAAAAAATGTGAATGGTCACATATTTTGCTACCTGTTAGTTCCTTCCTTGTGTTTCCTCCTTGAAAACTTACATTTTGATCGTTGCTGGAGGGGAGACCTTGATATTGGAGGAAAGAGAGGGGAGTGCTGTGAAGAGTTCGAGGTTTGGGCTGGGGATTTAGGCACCTGCCTGGTGCCTGGAGGTCATGAGTTCCATCCCTGGCACCAAAAAAAAAAAAGTTCGAGGTCTGCGATTGACAGAGTCAAGTTCTCATCCTACCATTTGTTAGTTATGTCTGCGGGCCAATGGCCCTACTCTATTTTGTCTAAAAACAGACTAAAATCTGCTGACAAAGGAGCAGTAGTTACTCCGTGCTTCATACTTCTCTTCTAAGCTTTTTATACATGTTAGCTCATTTAATGCCCATAATAGTCTTATGAATTATACAAATAAGAAAACGGTGGGAGTTTCCTAAGGTCGTACAGTAATTAAGCTGGGAACGTTGGGCTTATCATGTGTAGCTTGTCAGGGAACATTGCTTTGAGGGTTGTACAGTGCGTGTAAAGGGGCCCAGTTTAGCAAATTTCACTTTCCCTCTTATAGCTTTAGTTCCTTGCTGGGAGCCCTGTACTGTGCTCATAATCACAAACTACTGCGCACTCCCTGTCATCAGCAGATGAAACTTTTAGACTCATTAGACTTTTACCTCTCTTGATTGGTCTGCACATCACCTTCTTATCTAATATGGAACTCCCCAGTCAAAATTCAGGGTGTTTTGGGAATAGAAGGCGCGGGCCTGCTGTGGGGAGCATCCTGGCAGTGTCACTCGCTTTAAGGACTGTTCACCTCTGGAGATGGTGAGACCTCCCCTCAGCAGATAGCTTGTGTTATTGGCTTGAATGGTCGGAAGCTATTGTTTTTATAAGTCACAGTTTTCCTGATTCCTGGCATCTCAAATGTATGTGTAGGTTTTGAGAAATACGTGTGTGTCTCATAAGTACATGTTTGTAGCACATACTATCTGTATAATATCTGTCTTGCTTGTGGGGAGTTGCTGTATGTACATCATAATTCTTCTTTCACCCTTTACCTTCCCTCTCGCTTCCGTCCGTCTCTTGACCCCCTCCTTTTGTGCATGTTTGTGGTGTATAATGTCTGCATTCTTTGTGTGGAGTTGATACCTGTAGGTAACGCGTCTCTGTTCCTTTTCATTTTTTATCCCTCGGTTTCCTTCCCTCCCTCCACCACTTGATGTGCTTCCCCTTTGGTAATGACCTGTCTCCCTCCTTTCTGTTACTTTTATTCTGTTCTGTATTCATATTTTAGGTTTCTCTCACAAAAGAGCCCATTTAATGCTGGAGCAGTGTGTCTGATTTATTTCACTTAATGTAATGGACTCAGGGAACCCCCAGTGTACCCTGTATGGCAGAGTGGAACTCCACTGTGCGTGAACACATTTTCTTCAGCCTTTCCTCTGTCGCTGGATATGCAGGCTGTTTCAAAGATTGAGCTGTTATGAATTGTGCTGCTGTAAACATGGCTATGCATTGAACACAAATATGATGTTGCGTTGTTTTGTTGTGCAGAAGCTTTTCAGTTTGATATGCTCCTATGTGTTGATTTCCACTACAACCTGGGTTCCGCTCAGAAAGTTCTTGCCTGTACCTTTTTCTTGATTTCATAGGAGAAGCTTTTAGCTTTTTCCCAATTTAATAGGATGTTGGTAGTAGGTTTGATATAAATGTTTAGCACATTGAGAGAAAGCCCTTCTATACCTTTTTTCTTCAGGATTTTTATCATAAAAGAATGCTGGAATTCTCTTTGTCTGTTGGTGATCCTGTGATTTTTGTCCTTGCTTCTGTTGATGTAGTGCATTACTGATTTGCGTGCGTGAGCCATTTTTGTACTCTGGAAGGAAGCCTACTTTGCTGAGATCTTTAGGATGACTAGTTGCATTCTGCTTACCACTGTCTTGATGATCTTTGCATCTACTGTATATACACTAAAGAGATTGGTCTCTGGTTCTCTTTTTTTAATTGGATCCTTGTCTGGTTTTGGAACCAGGGTAATGGTAGCTACCTGGGCTGATTTGTGGCGCCCTCCATCCTTTTGAGTTTCAGTAAAGACCTTGAGGCAAATTGTTTTTCCATCTTCCCTCAAGGTTTTGTAGAACTCTGCTGTGAAACTCCAGTACCTGGGCTTTTCCTAGTTGGTAGATTTTTTTTCAGTGACTGTTACTGATTATTTAGGATTTTTAAATCTTCTTGGTTCAATTTTGGTATTTAATGTGTACCTAGGAATTTATTCATTTCTTCTGAATTCTCTGATTTTTGGCATGCAGTTTTGCGAAGTAGTTGTTAGTAATAATTTTGATTTTGGCAGTGTTCCATTTTGATTTCACCTTTTTCATTTCTGACTGCATTGATTTGGATCTCTGCTCTCTTTTTTAGAGAATTGGCTAATATCTTGTTTATTGGCTATTAAATTGGCTAATATCTTGTTTATTCTTTTGAAGAGCCAGCTGTGGAACTCATTGATTCTTTGCATTGTCATTTTGGTCTCCGTTTCATTGGTTTCTGCTGTAACCTTTATAATTTCCTTCCTTGTGCTAGCTTTGGGGTTGTTCTTGCTTTCTAGGACCTTGAGGTGCATCATTACGGTATTTGGGCCCACTGTGTTTTTTGCGATGTGGGTATTCACAGCTGTAAACTTCCTCTTAGAACTGCTTTCATTGTGTCTCATAAGTTCTGGTATATTGTGTTGGCATTATTGTTTAGGTCTAGGACCTGTGTTACTTCTTCCTTGATTTCATCTGTAACCCATTGTTTATTTGAGAATGTATTGTTTAGTTTCCATGTATTTACACAATTTCTGAGCTTTTTTTGTCATCGATTTCTGGTCATTGTGCTATGCATAATATAATTTTTCATTTACAGTTACTTAAACTTGCTTTATTGGCTCGTATGTAGTCTATTTTGGAGAAAGACCTGTGCTGCTGAGGAGTTATTGGGTGGAACACTAATACTTATTATTTGTTTGAAGGTTTGGTTCATTTCTAATATTTCTTTGTTGATTTTTTTTTGGTCTAGTTGATCTATTTATGATAGTCAGGTATTGATGTCCCCCACTATAATCGTGTTTATGTGCATCTGCTTTTTTAATTCCAATACAGTTTGTTTTATGTAGTTGGGAGCATCACTGTCGGGTGTATACATGTTGCTAATTATTACTGCTTCCTGTTGGAACTGTTCCCCTCTTTTTACTCTGGAACTGTACAGAGGCATCTCTTCTTTTCTTTAGTTTCCATCAAGTCTTTGAACTTTTAGATTAAAAAAAAAAAGACATGTTTGGTGAGGGAATTAAATGCTAAGAGATCAGTGAACTGTTCCAAGATTTGTCATCTGAAAATAAGGGGGTACCTGAGCACAGTCTTCCCTGAGCACAGTGATGACTATTTATTAATATCACTGAATATTTTAGTTGCCTCAGTTGTTTCAGAAATGTTTTCCGTGACCTTTTGCTTTGTTCTTTTGAACCACTGTCCACAGTTCATACAGTGAGCCTGGCCTGATGGTGCACTGTGGGAGGCAGAGGCAGAGGCAGGAAAATTCAGGTTCGAGCTGAGCCTGGGCAGCATGGTGACTTAGCAAGATCCCTTTTCAGAATTAAAAAAAACTTAAATTAAAAAAAAAAAAAAAAAGCAGGATTGGGGGAATAAGGACCTAGGCTCAGTGTGAAGGCCCTTAAAAAAGAAGAGAAAGAAGTCATGCTGGTCATCTGGTTGTCTCTCTCTCTCTCTTTTTTTTTTTTTGGTACCGGGGATTGAACTCACAACCACGCACTTACAAGGTAGGCGCTTATGCTGCTGAGCTAAGTCCCCAGCCCTGGTTGTCTCTCTTTTAATTCAGACTGTGCATCTTCTCCCCCCTTTTTTTCCCCCCACCTTGGTTTCCTGAGACAAGGTCTTCCTGTGCGATTTGGGCTGGCCTGGAACTCATAGCAACCCTGCTGCTGCATCCTTAGGAGTGCTGTGATTGCAGGTGTGTACCACCATGCCCGGCTCTTGAATTCTCTTGAGCTCTTTTTTTCTCCATGAAAGTTATGTTTTGTACAACAAACTGGTTATCTCATAGAATAATCCTACATGGATTTGTCTGAATGTTTCTTTGTGGTGTCTTATAATTTGCCCCTGTTTTGTAGTTCCTATAAAGTAGAAATTAGGTCTAAATGTTTTATTAAACAGTTTAAAAACTTTTTGGGAAAGAGTGCTTCTTAAGTGATGATAGATACTTAAGATGGGATGCTGAGTTTGATAACCTGATTAAAGTGCAACCTAGCAGATTTCTTTAGTATAATTCAATTGCTTCATTTTGCAGTTACCAAGCAATATGTGGATTTGGCAGCTGGCCAGGTTTTGTTCCATTGTACACTTGTAGATGATAAGTATATTCATAGTGTATTTCTAATTATTTCTTCTGTATTCATTGCAGATATTTTTGTTTGAAGAAGAGCTTTGTCTCAGTAACGTGGGTTGAAATATAGTTGCTCCAAAAAAGAGTACTTACTTCTCCAGTTATTAGTTTTTAGGACAAGAAATGCTGCAAATGAGTTTTTCTCCTTTAATATTGTTTTTTGAATGTCCTGTTGGATTTTGTGTTATAATCAGTTATAGTTGTCTTGATAATCAGTTACAGCTTTCCCTTTTGATGCTTACTCTTGAGTTTTGTCACTGGAAGCTTCCTGATCTGGCTACTATGATTTTGTTAATGTAAATTTGAATCTGGAAAAGTTGCAAGGATAATATAAGAAATGACAAAACCTACTAATTGAAATTTGCTCGTGCTCTTCAAATCCAATATACATACTTGTTTTTGTCTAGCTGCTTAAATTGGCAAAACATCCCAATTTACCCCTTGTTTCAATCTCCAAAACAGGAAAAAATTAGTTCTTCTGCACAGAAGAACAAAGATGAAAACACGTCTTAGGAACAAAGATATTCTCTTTTAAAAACACAGCGTAGTTTTAAAAATCAATACTGATACTTAACCCAGGCCCTTTCTAAATTTAGTCAACTATCCCAGTAATGTCTGATATCAAATGAAAGATTGTCGTAATATTTAATGTCCTTTTAATAACAGTTTTTCAGCAGTTTTTGGTATTTATTGGCCTTGACACTTTTAAGGAGAACATGTTAAGTTATTTTGCATACTGTTCCTCAATTTGGGTTTGACTGATATAACTTCATGATTAAATTCAGGTTATGTTTTTGTTTTTGGTTTAAGCAAAAATAAAAGTTCATCACCTCCTCCACTATCCAGTTACTGTGTATTGCTTTTTAATTAATTTGGGGGAGGTGTGTTTGAGACGTAGTAAGTGTAAAACTTCCCATCAAATTTTGCTTACATGTTTTAGGATCGATTTTCTATGTTTTGGTTGACATTTTACTGCAAGAAAGAGAGTTCTCTTTATTTGTTATGTACTTAATTATAACAGCACAAAGTTCTATTTTGTTCAGTAGTGAGGACCTATTATAATTAATTTTGATGCTCAGTGGCCTCTTGGCCAGTAGACTTCAGGCTGGCTCCTCTGCCCCTTTGTCACATCTTTATCCTTTGAACACTTTCTACCCTCACGGCGTAAGATACGGTAGGTTGGTCTTGTACTGCTGTTTGCTCAGCCTTGTACTCTGAAGTGTCTTTTAGTGGAGATGGTGTTTAGGATCTGAGATATGGGCTTGGATCTGCTAATTCCCACTGGAATGTCTTGGTATTTAGGCTCATAGTGGACAGAACAAGGAACTTACTTTGTTTCTTAAAAAGATTTGATTTACAAATCTTCTTTCAAATCCGTATTAGTTTTTTTCTTCTTTGAATCATCTCTTTTTAATTGGAATAGCCTCAGGGAAGGCTGTAGCAAATTTTTGATGTGGTGTCTCTGAAGTTTAGTTCTACTCTTAGTTTTAGTTTGTTATTTTGATTGGATAGTTAGTATTAGTTGACTTCAAAATAATTGTGAATAATTTTGCTAGAACAAACGAACATTTTGCAACTTGAAAAATTTGAAATTCAAGTTAAAAGCTGTGAGTTATATCTAGATACTGCTTTATTTACATATGAAGAAACATAGCTTCCATCAAATTTGATTTAAGGCCTCACTTGCAGAAAAGACACTATTCTGTTATCCATAGTTAGGATAATATCTGAAAAGATTATTTTGATAATAAAACTATTAAATTTTAAGATTATATATGTGCATTTCATTTAGTCCTCTGTCACAGGTTCTTAATAAATGGTAGTCTGTGTAAACCAATATTATGCTTATGGGCATAATAAACATGAAGAAGTACTTGTTTGATCTGTACTCCTGTTATGTAGATTGAAGATTGTATATTCTAAATCTTTTGACTTTGCGTGGTTTTGTTTTAAACTCTGCTGATCTGAAAAGGATGTCCTGTGAGTGTAATCCTCACGTGAGTTTCAGACTCTGTGCAGCTCCGTGTTGAGAACTGCCATTCCTGGCCCTGGATGATGTAGCCACACATCCCTGAACGATGCACCATTTTCCCTTGCAGAAGGAACAGTATGCTCAGTTTTCTTTTCCTGTGTCATGCTTTGCCCAAAACACAGTACATCTAATAAAGAAACTGTTTTTGAGGTTAATATTGCACTAGATGAGAAACTTGAAATAAATTTTGCAAATAGCTTTTATGTTGCATATTGTGATTTGTAATGTAAGTATATGAATAATGTATTTTGCAGCCAAGGAATCACCTTTAATTTCTATTTTGTCCTATTACAGGGTAATGAGTAGGCTTATTTGAAGAACAAAAATGTTAGAACATTTTTTCCACTATCACCTTACCAATTGTGGATTGAATTCCACAATTCTAGAGAAACTTCAGTTTCCTTTTTTTTTTTTTAAACCTTCTATACCTTACAGAAGTCATAACTGTTCTTAGCATAGTACCAGGCACACATGAACCACATCAAAAACGTTTCTAGAATAAATTTGTGACTCAAGTGCGGCAGATACATGTTAACACTTGTATGTGACTTCATCTTTATTTATATTCCATTTCTGTGAAAGAACTTTGTGGGTCTGCATGTATGAAATTGCTGTAGAGGAGATCTGCTATTCTAAAGAAATGTGAGGTAGTAAGTTGATAAGAATGAATATTTTTTTTTTCTTTCTCTTTTTTATCAGAAACCGGGGATCGAACTCACGACCACACACTTGCAAGGCAGGTGCTTATGCCACTGAGCTAAATCTCCAGCCCCAATAAGAATGAATATTTAGAGAAAGTTTTACCCAAGAATGTAGTGTAAGTTGTAGGAAACTTAGCACAGCTGCAGGAGTGTAGAGTGTGTTAGCATTAGCGGAACTAATCACTCCTCTCAGGTCCGAGAGAAAGTATTACTCTACATGCAGAGCTTTAAGTGTGTGTGTGCCTCAGGTACTTACTGTGCCTTCATTTGTGTGTGATCTTCTTGCCCAAAGAAATGATAAATCTGGGAAACACAAAGCAAACTGTTACTGCACTGATTAGAAATGGTCTGGATAGAGTAGGAACAAACTGAAAATAATCACGAAATGCTGCCGAGAAAGATTCTGTTAATGTACAGGATGTGGCTGCTAAGCAGGCGTAGAATTTCTTGTCTAAACTGGGCACTCGGGAGGGAAAAGCTGTGCTGTTAACAATGCCATGGTACATGCTGCTCAGACAAACTGGAGCGTCGGGCGCGTATCGTTTTATTACAGAAAACTTCACATTGAGGCAGAGGAACATGCGCGGCCCTCCACGTGTCCTTCACCTAACTGCAGCACGGAGCGCCTGTGACTAGCTGCCTGTCACTAGCTGCCTGTTTTCTTCCTCCTCCCTGCTTCATAACTTCCCAGGTTATTTTGAGACAAATCCTAGATGTTACTTTATTATAGACGTATTGTGTGATATAGCATTTTGTGTGTGTTTTTTAACTTTTTATGTTTGATCTAGGTTCTCTTCTTTTACACTGTGTGTGCTCTGAGAATATAGTACATATGTTCTTTATTTTTAGTTTTCCTAGGTTTGGCTGGTGGATAGTCAGTTCTGCACATGTGTGGAAAGCTGTATGTAAGTGGACTTAGAAATCAGAAAAGTCTGTATTCTCTCATGTAGTTTGAATTGACTCACAGACTAACATAGGTGAAGTTATTTACTTTAGTCTCTCCATTGAATAAGAGTTTCATTGTATTAAATGACCTAACAGGTCATTCTTAGTATTACTCTTATTATTGGTGTGTGTGGAGGGGGGCACTGGGGATTGAACTCAGGGCCTTATGCGCGCTAGGTAAGCACTCTGCCACTGAGCTACATCCCCAGCCTGAACAGGTCATTATTAAGGTCTGTTTTACTTTGTATTTAGAAGTCTTGGGCCCTGGTAGTGTTGAGGTTTTTGACTTCTCTGGTAAGCTTTTTGACATAAAGGCACTATGTCAAACATGGAAAATGTTTTATTATAGTCATCCTGGTTCTCACACTGTCAGCAGTGCAACAGATTAAGACCTGCTTAAGGTAATGTTTTGATTTCAGGGCAGGAATCATTTCAAGCCTCCAGCAGTAGCAAAGTTGCCTACCATTTTTAATTACTTTTCCACAGTTGAACCATGTTGGGGAAACAACTTGTAGTCAGCAGTAAATCAGGCCTCCAGTGGAAAAATGGGTGGGGAAAGGTATGTTGGTGCCTAAATTCCAGACAGGAGGAGCCCTGTTAAAAGGAGGAAATTCCTCTGTTTTGGGATGGAATGTTTTTAGCAAACTTCAGAAGTAAAGAAGAGTGTATGTTTTCCTTCACTGCTACCTGCTTGCAGCCCCTCCCCTCTTCCTGGCCTGCTTTTGGCAGTATGTACTGCTGCATTTATACATGTATACCTGCATTAAAAAAGCAGATTTCCATTAGTGTATATTCATTAGGTCTTCGGTATTTAAATGCTTGATTCTGTAAATGTGTAGTCATTTAGATAGCATAGTTAAAAGATTAAGACAGCCCTGGTGGAAGCTTGAATTTGGCATCATCAGTTCATAGTTGGACTGTGGCTGGGTAATTAGTTAACGTAGTTCTTTTGGGAGAGCCCTGGAGCCTTTTTTCACTTCCTGTTCAGAGTGTGTAGCTGACATGCCTGGCTTTTTACTGCTAAGATAAAGCCAAGCCATAGTCTGTGCAGAAAGAGGCAGTGTTTAATCAGAGGACAGAGAGAGGGAGAGAGGACATTGTCACACTTTGGTTTGGTCACCCTTTGGTTTTTCATAGCAGGCATGGGAGATAGGGCAGTCCTGCCTTCAGTGCCCTGCTTTCTTTGTTAACTTGCCCATCTGCAACTCACATGCCCTGCAGGAAGGCCTGGTCATCCGCCTACCTGCTTATACACAACTCGTAACCAGCTGTTTTCAGGATATTCAGACCTACACAGGTGCTAAGGAAACCCAGGTGAGATATAGTGTATGTGCTGATCATCTGTCATTGGCAAGTCTCAACAGCTAAGGAGGGATCCAGACAGTAGAGGAAAACCGAGAGCTTGAAACATGGAAGAGTCTCCTATAAGTGGCAGTAGTTTAATGAGCTAGGACTACATTTCTGTCCTACCTCTCCCCCTTTTTCTTTCTTTTTGTTAGAATGATGACATTTGCTTTATTTTTGCTAGTTAATCTTTAAACATTTTAGCATACGCAGCTAAAATCTTCTACTATGTATTGAGCCTCTGTACCTGCCCCTCTCTACTTCACAAGTCAAGCTCTTTAGCAAGCTAGCAGTGCTTACCCTTCCAGGATCCTCTCTTTGTGAATAACTGTGTTTTGAATACTCTTGTACGTGAAACATTAAAGATTGTGTTACAGTTACAGCAGTGTGTTTTACAGTTCCTGCTAATATATAAAGAAGTAAGGGGCGGGGGGGAGAAGAGAAGCAGTAGAGAGGTGAATGTGCCTGTTTCTTTATCTATGACAGCAGAGATTTCTTCAAAATGGTGACATATGAAAACAGTACATCTAACCAGAGAGTTAGGTAGAAATCACCAAATCCTCTAACAATACTTTACCCACTAATACCTAATTGCAGATGAGGCGGTGGCCTGGGAAGCAGACTTGAGGGATATATGTGCCAATTTGTCATTTTGCAAAGCTTAGACCTAAGGTGATGCCTTGAGACTTGTAATCTGTTGTTTCAAGTTATAATAATCACCATTAAAAACTAATGTTGTTCACGTAGTTGTCTTGGGGAAGAGGAGGTGGGGGATAACTTATTTTTAAATTTTATGCCCTCCTCACAATTTGAATTATTTATTTATAACAACTGTCAACAGACTTAGATTAAAGATTTGAATCTGTACCTTTTACCTATATAGTAACTTTCAACAATGAAATGCGCTTGGATTTTCCCATTGTGTTGCTCAGCTTGATAAACTCATGTGGGAAAATTTCATGTCTAATGTTTCTAGTAATACCTTTACATAGTACCTTAGGGTTTGGAGAACTTCCCCATTTGTTAATTTCCATTACCATGTTCTGAGGTAGGTAGTTTGTCTTTCTGTATTATAAGGTGAAGAAGACTGTAAAGTGACTTACTCAAGGGAGGGATATGGCTTGGGAAGGGGTGCCAGGGTGGTTCTGTAGTGGTCCCATGCCTATCCTGCCGTAGCTGCGCTCTCTCCGGCCAGTCCTCGCCTTTCTTATTTATAATGTAACCCGAACTCAAGTACTGACATGGGTTTTTTTTTTCTTACATTCTGAAATTTCTGCTTACATTGTAAATTATAGAAACCTGTATTTATTTATTTATTTTTGTCTTTATTTTTAGAAGTGAATTTTACTGCAAGTTTTCATTATTTGCATGTGTTCCACAGACATTTGACAAGTGCTTGATGTGTGAGGCACTGTTTATTCCTTAACTCTGATGACTGACTTTCACTTGGATAGATGATCTTTTGTTTTATTAGTGCATATTGGTTATACTATCAGTGAGTTTTGCTTTGTAAGATTGTAAATGAATGTAACATTTAAATCATTCTCACCCTCTTCCATACCCTTGTTTTGAACTGTCATGGTTTGTTGAAGCAAAGCAGTGGCATTTTGAATTAACCAGTCTTTTTGGGCTTGTGGTACTGTTGTACAGTAAGTCTTACAGATAGGAGCTCACCAAGAAACTGCAGCCAATACATTGTGGGAAAGTAAGTATAGTCTGCTCTTGGGAGCCTACTACCTTTGATTGTGGGGTTTTTCTTTTTAAATTATAGTTAAAAAATATATATATATCACAGAAAGCTGATGTTCAGCCAGTTTCTAACTGTTCAGGTCATTGGCATTAATTACATTCACCATGCTGTGCAACCATGAACATTATTTTCATTATCCCAAACACAAACTCAGTAGCCATTCAATGAAAACTCCTCATTTTCCCTTCTCCCTTCTTTGTCCACTCCTGTGGGTGTTAATCTGCTTAGGTTCCAGAGTTCAGATGACCTTTTTTTTTGTACCGGGGATTGAACTCACCACCTCACCCTTGCCAGGCAGGCGCTCGTGACACTGCCTGAACCCCAGGCTTCAGAGATTCAGAGTTCAGAATAGTTGATTTGGGTAAATTTTTGAGGTTATGATTTTGGCAGAGGGACTGGTCCCCTGGAGCTTACTATTTGCCATTTTCTGTGATGTCACTGTACCCTTGGTTATGTTTTGCATATGACTACGTCTGGTGCCATCTACAGTCAATTCCTTTTGCTCAAAACAACTGAGAAGGAATTGAGGTGGAGACTGAAACTACGTTGATGTGAGAAATCTGTCGTGGGATTTCCCTGGCACCCTTCACAAAAATGATGCACACTTTTAAAGTAATGCTGTCATTTTCAGGGACATTGACAATGTGGTTGTTCAAGATTAGTTTCCTGCAGAACTTAAAAGTTGGTTTTAGTTCTCCATAGTTTTATACCTGGAAAAACAGTAAGATACAACCATTTAAGGCCATGGAAATTCAGATCTAAAAAATAGAACTGACAGTGATGACAGTCTTGCCACTTAAGTTTAATGTAATATTCCTGTTATCTCAACAATACAGAAAGAGTCATACAGAGCCTTTAAAGTTGTGCTGAGAATTAAGAACTTCCTGAGCTGGGCATGGTTGTGCTGCATTCAGGAGGTTGAGGCAGGAGGATGGCTGTGGAGTGAGTTCAAGCCCAGCCAGAAGTACAGTAGTGAGAGCCTTTCCCAAAAGAAAGGAAGAAAAAAACGACGAAGCACTATTCGTGCGAGTTTAAGTTTGATGGTGATCATATTTTCATTTGGGCGAGGTAGAGGTAGCCTCTCAAGTCGGGAGTATGGACTCAGTTACTGTGAGCTGTCACTCAGTAACTTCTATTGTTAGCTTAGGTTTCATTTCAACTTAATAACACCAGCCTTGTGGTTTATAAGACATTCTTCTCAGCAGTGTGAAGTGCTTTAGGCGCACCTCATTGTGCCATAATATAGGTGTTGGGAAAAAGAGAAGCACTTGTTTTTTTGTAAGTGGCACAGTACTGAACACAGGTTTTCCTGATTGAGCAACATCCATCCGGTCAGTTACCCAGGTGTAGGTACCCTCAGCGTATGTTTGTTGCTGTCCAGGACTCCTGTTTTTATAGAGTGGCAATACAACTTGGTGAAATAGGGAATAGAAACTCAAGAATATAGCTGCAAGACCTTAAAATGATGAAATAGTTTTTGTGATTCATTCACATCTGTGAATACAGGTCGATGATAGAGGGCTTGCCATCATGTTACAAGGCCTTATGTTTGATATCCACCACTGCAAAAACAAACAAAACCAAAAAACCCCCAAATCTTGACCATGTTCATTCTAGATGAAGTACCAGTAATAGAATTCAGATATAGTTATACTTTAAATGTAGCTACCCATGAGAGTATTACACATTTTTTCATAAATGGTTTTTGATGGTAATAGAAGAGCAAGATTTATGGTAATTTTATTGCTCACACGGAGGTCTTTATGTCAATATTTCATATTGGTCATGGCTAAAAGACTTTGTTTTTCAGTTATTTGGTTTAGCTAAATGCTCGGAGAATAATTTTTGGTAAGGCTAGGATCACTGCTGCTATTTTCTGACATAGATGAAGTAGTAAAATTTTCTTTAGGTAGTTCATTGTCTCATTGTGGTCATTTAAGGACCAAAACCTTGGGGTTTTTTCGGGGGGAAAGAGTCAGAGTACAGAATTACAGAATTTAAGACTCATCAAAATCTTTTATTCTCTATAGATATTTCCTTAGTGTAATACATTTAACTTTGAATTGTGTAACTAAACTTCTTTGGAAGATGCTGAATTAAAAATATAGTCTGATGGAAACACTGGGCTTTCCAGTGGATATTTCATTGTTTGGGAGGTTACAGTTATATGCCTGTTGTTTTTGGTTTAGTCATTTTTATATCACTGAACCACATGTATAACTTGTGGTTTAGCTTTTTTTATTACCTAATATGTTTACATACCCTAACCCTAACCCTAAATTTGAAATTATTTGGTGGTGAAAAGGCTTTTTTAGAATTGGATTTTTCTGAATTGAGTAGATGAAAAATTTATATATTTAACATGTGAAATATGTGCTTCTGTGGTGGTGGTTGAGAGAGAAAATAAATTTCTAATTTCAGGGAATGAATCTGTTCTGGAAAACCTTGAAAACTGGACATCTTTCCTACTGGCTGCAGAGTTTGAGGGTGGTGTGGAGGGTGGAATGTACACACACAAATGAATACATACCACCAAAAAATAAATTTATATACTTTCTCTTTTTTTCTTAACTAAATGACTTTCAAAAGACCTGTGATAGAGACAGAGGCAAGGACCTTTCAATAAGGTGGTTATTAATGCCTGGTAATCAGTTGAATCATATTTTATTTCTCTTGAGAGATAAGACAATTAGTCTTGCTGACTATTCCTCACTCCCATTTTGTGTCATGGTACCTTACCATAATGCATCTTAAGACAGGTTCCTTTGTGATGCTTTCTGATTTTCAGACAGCTTTTGAAACGCCGGTATCTGTGTGGTACAAATTTTAAGTCTGGATGCATTGAAGAACCATTGGCATTACTTTTTAATGGAGAACATTATAACTTTGGCTCAGTCAAAGCCAGGAGAGGCCGCTGTAGAAGTCTAGACCAGGATTGTTAGGTTGATTGCTTTTCATTGTGGAACCTCTGAATACTTCCCTAGTCCCTGAAATTGGATTGTGACTTTGGGAATTTTAATTTCTTGAGGGATTCCCCTGACCAAAGGAGTAATATGGAGTTGTAGTTTGGTTAGTTGAAGGACAGAAGTGGTTGCTTAGTGCTGTCTGTGCCAGTCATGAATTGTTCTGAAGACTAATTTTTTTTAAGAGAAATGGACCATGATGAGAGTGGTGTTTGCTGCTTTGTGGATCAGTCATTTGTAGTTTACAGGTGCAAAGTAATCTTGTTTGAGAGAGTTACACTTCAGTAGTAGTTTAATTGGCAGTGAATGTTATAAATCAGGCCCCCCTCACCCTGCTGATAGAGAACTGAGCCACAGTGGGCTTCTGCAGGTGATGCTGTGGTTTGCGTTAGAGCCAGTTCCGGAGTGCCACCTGCTGACCACCAGGCCACCTGCTTAGGGCTTTCCTTTCACCAGCCAGACTTGCTGCAGTGATGCGGGACTGTAGAAAAAGTCTCCATCTGTCTATCTTAGTTCCGTTTGTGGAGCTTTCTCCCAGTTCCTTAACACCTGTTCCTGTCTTATATGCCGCAGAACATAGCGCATCGTAGCATGGTTTGATGCTTTTTCATTTTTCTCTGAATATTTATGTACATGTCATCGTGGAAAGCCATGTATCCACTGTTTGCTCCCTAACTAAATTATGATTTTTTTTTTTTTTTTTTTTTTTGCCTTTTTGAGACAGGGTCTCACTATATAGTTAAGGCTGGCCTGGAGCTCACTTTGTAGCTCATACTGGTCTTAAATTCACAACAGTCCTCCTACCTCAGCCTCCCAAGCGCTGAGATTACAGGTGTGGGCTACCTCACCTGGCTTGGATAATGATTTTGAAATTGCTGTGTTCTCAAACCTTTTTATTTCAGCCTAAAGTAAGAAATAGCAAAACCCAATACATACATACATACATGGCATGCATAGCAATTTGGTTGTAACCAGAATTGCAGAACAAGTTCTGCAACCATATTGGTGGAAAGAATTAAATTCCTGAACCAACGGACCACTGTATTGAAACACAGGTTTCACAAGACTTACTCTTTACTAGGAAGATGTACTCTAGCCCATTCCATTTCACCGAAAAAGAAAATGGTAGCTGTGATTCACTAAGTAGATCTTTCCACCCACGAATAGGTGCCACAGTTCAAAAATCACATTCAACAACTGCTAGCATTGGGCTGGGTAAAAGTTAGATACTCAGGTACTTACTGAACTTCATACTACTTTACTACTGTTCTAATGGCGTTGAAATGGTATTATTTTCATGAAAGTAATGCAGTAGGCCCTAGGATAGAACTTACGGTGTGGATAAGATTTGTTTCTTCTTCTTTTTGTTGACTTTGATAATTTTAAGGCATGTACTTTTTTAGAACAGGGATATACGGAGGGTAAGGTTTTTCTCTTAGATCCTTCACCAGCTTCTCACATCATCTTTTACTTGGAATTCATCTCTTTACTGCTTACATTTACTTCGGAGTGTTTACACCCTCACATCCTCACTTGGCTGCTTCCTGTGTCCTGTAACTGCCCCTTGGTTTTCCAAGGTCATTTACTTTTACCCCCTGGAGCTTTTCCTACCTGATCTCCCAGTTCTTGTGTATTGACTTGACTGACTCTTTTCAATTCTTGGAATGATAAATGTGGGACTTCAAACTATAATTTGAAACACAAAACTTGGAGAAAATGTATTAAATTGTTTCAGTTATTGAACCAGTAACAACAGTGACAACAAAAGCTCTAATGGATGAGGACTGTTTAGTATACCAGAAATGCTGATAAGTACATTTTCTAGAAGGTGGAGTGGATTTTCATTATTTTACATTTTGATCACTTGTTTCTTACTGAAAATGTATTGTTTACTTGCTAAACAGCATATACTGCACGTGATTGACTCTAAGTGACGTGTCTCCTGGGCATCATGGCTTTGACTGTGTTTCAGCCCCAGGCCAGGGACATTTCTCTCTTCTGCAGCCCCCTTTTTTGTTTGTTTATGGTGTTAACCGTTTCCCTGGGGACCTTGTGCACACTGGGCAAATGCTCTATCACAGACCTATACCCTTGGCTTTGGGGAATTTCTAAATGAAGAAAGTAAGTTACTTTCAAAGTAAGTTAATTATTTTCTTGAAAACACTCCTGGTTGTTGCTTTACTTTCGTGTAATTTTACGCATGTTATAATGACTGGATGAAGGGTGGTCCATTTGTGTGTGTTCTTTGTATATAAAAGCTGCTTAATCAGAGGATAGCCACCTCCCTGGTTATTTTCATTTTCACATTTGTAGATGGTAAAGAGACGTTCAGCATTTTATCATTATGTTTTAAATGAAGTGGGAGGGCTGGTAGACTCACAAGGAAAGGTAGTGTACTCCAGAGCCCTCTCTTGGGGGGATGGCGGCCCTGAGGGCTGCCCTCAGGGCTTTTGCTCTCCAGTGCCCTGGCCCTGACTGAACCCAGCTTTCCTAGCTTATGCTACTTGTAGTGTAACATGGTCTCTCTGCAGCACTTTCATAGTGGATCCATTCTTACGGCATCACTTTTGTAAAATGCTTTCTTTTTAAATGAAACTTTAGTTTGTTAGTTATATTTATAAGAATATTGATGAAAAATTACTACCCAAAATTAACCTTAATTACTAACAACAATAAATAATAAAATAATAAAAATTAATAATTTTAATATAATAAAAATAAAATTTTAAAATAATAATAAAAAGTAAAATTTTTATTAATGCATGTTTGCAGTATATGGTTACACTGCACCATGGGAAGTTGGTACATACATGTACTGCAGCTTATTTCTTCTCATCTCCCCTTCCTGTCCACTGCGTCCACCTAATCTTGTTTTAATTCTTTAGGCACAATGGTTCATTTTTGCTTTAAACTGTGGAAATTGATTTTTAGAACCTTTTGGTTCTTTGAAAAAAATCTACTTAGACTTTATAGAGTCTCTTTGTTTTTATAGTCCAGCCATTGTTATTTCTTGGCACACACTAACATTTTTGTTAGTATCTTCTGTTCAGCAGTTCTGATGTTTTATCTTTCTGGTTCTGCTGCCTGTCTTTCTTCTGGCGCTTATTTATGGTACTTTGCTTCTCTGTGTATTTTTACAATTTTTTTTTTTAAACCCTGAAGTCAAATCTCTTGAAACTTTAGAAATTATTTGTAGATGCATTAAATTTATCTTCTTCAGAGTATATTTGTATTTCTTCTATTTATGGGGTAGAAAGCAGCACTGTTAATTTGGGGTCTCTTTTGGACTAAACCTCCTGCTCAAGGTGTTTTTTTTAAAAGTCACAGTTTGTACTAATTTAGGTCAACTCATGGTTATAAATTCTGAGAAGAGATTTATTTCCTCTTTTTCTTCCCTTTCCAGCACTGAGGACTCGGCAGTAAGGTTTCCTTGTGGCACAGTATTGTTTCTCACTCCCTCTTGGCCCTGAAGATTCAACCCCTTAGGGGTCCTAGCTCACAGCTGGAACCTCCTGTTGTTCTTGGGGATGTTGGGTGGGACCCAGGATACCTGTGTCCTGCATGTGTTTCATTCCATTTATCTGTTACACACTAAAAGTCACTAAGGTTAAAAAATATTTTCAGAATGAAATCTGTTTGATGATTTCTTATCTTTGTAGTTCCCCATTGCTGTAGTTTTGGGGATTTTTGTGAATTTCTTCTTCCTTCACTGGTTCAGTTAATTTGTTTTTTAAATTTCATTCACTTTTTTTTTTCCTATCCAGAGTGTCATGAGTATGTAATTGCTTCTTCACAGTAAGTATAGGTGTTAAGTCTAAATGAGAACAGAACAGTCAGGAAAAAAATTTGTTCTTTGTGTGTTATGTGCTCAGACAATCCTGGTACCTGTAAAAGATGTAGAGCAGAGTATTTTTTTTTTTTAATGAAAAAAGAAAACAGTAAAGACGGTGATACAAGATTTCAAAACAGAATGTTAGAGGATTAACAATGGTCAGCGTGTTGCTTATGGTTTTCAGAGTAGTTGTTTTTGACTCCCAGACATAAGTATGAAAAAATGATCAAACAGTGGAAGCCCAAACTGTTCTTTTTGTTGGGCTAACAGATTAGTAATATAATGATGTGTTTTGTGTATACACACACACACACACACACACACACACACACACAGAGTCTTTTCCCTTCTTTCTTTCCTCCTTTCCCCCATCCCAATGTACCTTCCCTATTTGGCTGTTTCTTCCTCTTTCACCTTCACAGTACCTATTGCACATTTGGGATCTCACTAACTCCTTCGGGTTTTTAGCCTAGGGTTACAGTACTATGTTTACCCTGTGAGTCGGAACCATTTCGCCCATGAGCAAATATTGCATCCATTTACCTGCAAGAGTCTTAAGATTATCCTTTTTCGTTGCTGAATAGCTTTCTGTTGTATAAAAACACCGTATCTTTCTTATCCATTCTGAGGTCAGTGGGCAGTTTATCCCTGCTTTTTTTCCTGGTTCCTGTTGCATGGAGCATTGTTTTCTCTCTTTTGACTTTTAATCTGTGAGTTTCCTTTCAAGTTAAATGGTTTCTTTTCTTTCTTTTTTTTGGTAGTGGGGGCCGAACTCATGACTTCACACTTGCCAGACAGGTGCTTACACCACTGAGCTAAATCCCCAGCCCCTAATTGTGTTTCTTGTATACTGCATATTGATGGATCCTATCTCCTGATCCACTCTGCCTGTCTGTCTTTCTTTCTTTCTTTTTTCCTGGTAGTGGGAATTGAACTCACGACCTAGTGCTTGCCAAGCAGACGCTTATGCCGCTGAGCTAAGTCCCCGGCCCCTGTGTTTCTTTTTATTGGTGAATTGAGGCCATCTATGTTAATGGTTATGCCCAACATGCACTGGCTCGTCTCACCATGCTATTTTCCTGTTGTTGACTCCCTACTTTACCCCTCCATTCAGTTGCCTGCCCAGCTTGGTGATCCCCTTCAGAGCAGAGTTTTGTTCTGTTTTTGGTACCCAGAATCCAACTGAAGAACTCACGCTTGCCAGGCAATGGCTGCTCCACTGAGCTAAATCCCCAGCCCAGAGCAGAGGTTTTTTTAAACCACATTTTTTGCCTTAATTAAAACTGGCAGATTTTATAGATTGTTCACTTTGGAAGAGTCAGATTTTTTAAAGTGTAGGGATATAAAATTATTCCAAACCATTGTATTGAATATTTATTCAGTTTAGACTCAGTTCGAATCCTGGGATGCTTGATTGCCATTATTTGACCCAAAGTTTGTTGACCTTCAGCATAATCTTGAGGAATGCGTGATAGAACTTTTAAAATGCTAACACAGCTTGTGTAGCAAAGTTTTAGCTCGGCAGTTGATTTCCAGTAGTTATTTCTAATTAGTACAGAATTACAAAGTTTCTTAAAAACTGCTTATGAATTGTCAGATTGCTTTGTATAATCTTTTGTTTTTTTAGTTGGCATTAGGCTAGAGCAGTGGTGGTGTACCTGTCAGAGGCCAGTGGCCAAACTGCAACCCAAACCCACTTTGTCTCCTAAGTGCCAACCCTAGATGACCCCCACCGGCCAAAGCTCATACTTTAACCATTTCTGCAGAGAAAATCTTGACTCGGTGCCATCGGAGTGCTCCTTCTGCCTAGGTAGAGCTGGCTGTGCTGCCTCATGACCACAGTAAGATACACTTTACTGTGCCTTTGTTTACAACTACAGTGAATCAGTGGTATTCTTTTTCTTTTTTCTGTGCTTTTCATTTTGATCTGCTACGCTGAGTCCTTCCATAACTAATTCCTCAGGTTGTTGATTGGTTTTAGTTCACATGTATTAGTTGTTTAGAACTTCCTGAATTTTCTATTAATTATACTAGTGTCATCAGAGATATGGATAAAAGTGACTGGAAATAATAGAAGATTGAGTTAGAAGAGACTTTGTAAATTACTTGACATTTTAATTTCCTGAGTAGTTTTAACTGTGAACTAAGTACAAGCTTAATGAAAACCCAACAAATAAACTTGGACCTGAGGGTTTTGAAAATGGCTTTGCATTCTGATCCTTTTATTTTGCAAATCAAGTTTCTTTACAAGAGTTCAGTGTTTGCTCTGCAGTTCTTTCCACTTGCCTTCCGCTTTCCAGATCTCTGAACTAGGTTACCATTCTGCTTTGTTACTAGAATTTCAAAGAGTGTAGTGGTTTTGTTGTCTCTTGCTGGACAAACCCTGGAGAGGGTCTGTTTTTTATTTTTTAATAGCTTTTTTCCCCTGAGTTTTGTTTCTTTTTTAGCTTTTGCACAGAGCAGATCAGATTTATTTTCATGACTGATTAATGAGTTTATTTTCTTTGAGATTGAAAGGAAGGGGGAAAAGAGAATTAGCATTTCTGAGACACACCCATCTATATGTTATCGCCAGCGTATGAAAGGTGAAACTCCGTGAATCTCACCTTATACAATTGTTGCTAACATTTTTCCTTTTACAGCTGGAAAACTGAGGCAGAGGTAGCTAGCTAATCCTTGTAGTTGAAACTGGTGAAGAGGATGGGGAAAGCGCCAGGCGTGGTGGCTCGCGAATCCCGGCACTCGCGAGGCTGAGGCAGGAGGATCCTTGTGAGCTCAAGGCCAGCCTGGACTGCTTAGAGAGACTGTCTCAAAAACACACACACAAAAAAGAGGATGGGGAGGAGCTCTCTGAGCATGAATCAAAGTGTGGTGTGTCTGGGAACAAATGGAGCATGTAGTTAAGAATACAGGGGCACGGTGTGTGATTAGTAACTGGAGAGATCAGCGTGTGATTAGTAATTGGAGAGACTGTTTACTTGTCGTTCTGTACTTAGTGCATTTGAAGGGTCAGAAATGTTTTTGTAAGATGTATGCTGATATTGTATTGTTGTAAATAGGCACATGGGGGCGCTTATGCCACTGACCTAGGTCTTTACCCAGCCCCATGAGGGTGTATTTTGAATGGTAGTACCTTTTCTTTATTTTTGAGGGGGGAGGAGTTATATTCATTTATAATAGTATTCATTTGAATTTTTATAACAGGTGGTAAAATTTTGGGTGTATTGATTCCTCCCCCCAAATGTGTTAGAAAATTTTGTGACAAGGCGCTTAAGTTGGTGGGACTGGAGGTAAGACTGCATTCTGCCAGTTTTATTTATTTATTGAGGTACTAGGAATTGAACTCACGACCTTGCGTTTGCTAGGCAGGCAGGCAGGCACTGTGCTGCTGAGTTATATCCTGGCGCATTCTGCCAGTTTTGTTCAGTGAATTTTGAAGTTGCGTGTGGCAGTTGAATTGATCTAAACTTTAGAAGTAAATTACATTGTATGTGTTAGCTAGGGATTGTATCAAGGTTTTATGTAAAATCTGAAAGTAATTTCCCAAATTTAAAAAATACAGAAAATAATCTGTATATGCAGGAGCTGGTTGGCGGAAGGAGACTTGAGGGGATGTCTCGGTTTGGTGGAAACTGTCCAGTAACTCATCACCGACCTGTGCTGACTTGCAATCTTGACTGCTGAAGAAGCGGAAGATGAGTCTTAACTAGGTTTCTGGGCCTCCCGAGGAAATAGGAGTTCTGATTGTTGCAGTCAAGGAGACAGATTTATGTGGGTGTGTTATCTTTGTAACTCTTCTAAGTGACTTTTTGGGCACTTTAAAATTATTTCTTGGGAGTTTTCATGTTCTCAGAATTGCTCTCATTTCCATTTTTAAACTACATTTATGTGTTTATATGTGTGCTAATCTGCTCTGATGCCAAGGGTCTTGATTATTCTTTCTCCCTTCAAGTGTTCTTCAGGGACTTCTGGTGTAAGAGGTGCATTCACCATATTCCTGAAACTGAAACACATCCTGACTGTCTGTGTAGGGTCCTCCTTTTGTTGGATTTCATTCTGTTTTCTCCTTCTTGTCCTCCACCCCTGATTCCATGTCCCAGCCCTCTTCCAGTAGCCATTCAAGTCTATATATATATGTATTTTTTTATCCATACCGGGGATCGAATTCACGACTGCCTACTTGCAAGGCAGGTGCTTATGCCGCTGAGCTAAATCCCCAGCCCCCCTTCAAGTATATTTCATGTGTACCCTCCCAGTCTGCTTTCTGTGTGTAAAGATACGTATGGTAGTGTCTGGTAATTTTTAAATTTAATTGTATTTTTGAGATTTACCTGTATCTACATGTAAGCATAATTATTTACTCTGACTGTATCGTGTAGTGTAGTGTTCCATCTTCTAGTTCTTCTTCAGGGGTGGTTCTCCTTCTGTCGCCTCTGCAGTCACGGATGATATGGTGGTAAACATTCATGTCACCTGGCATTCTGTGGGAGAATTTCTCATAATAAACCTTAAATTGTTAGGCCGTTGTGTGTGTACATGTCATTTTAGAAAGTCTCGGCTCTTGAGGGGTTGCCGTTGTATTTTATTCTTACTGGAATGCCTGACTTCCAGGAGCTTTCATTAATTTCTTAGGAAAAGGAACATGTTAGGGACATAATTCTTTATTTAGACTTTAGGTTTTAATTTCTTGAGAAAGTTTCTGTAAACTAGTTTTAAGTCATATGATTAATAGATGTTACTTTCAACGTCATCCGTTATTTTCTTTCAGTAACATTAGGTTGGTGTGACAGGAATGGAGCATAGTTTTGAAGAAGACATCTCTACAATCTGTTATTTAGTTTGCATTTCTTGAATAACTCGGGGTGTTGAACATTTTTTCATATACGTGTTTGCTGTTTCCATTCTTCATCTGAGAAGTCTATTCATTTCAGATGTCCATTTTTAGTTTGAGTCTTTAAATTTGGGGGGTATGATTTTTTTTTTTCAGGGGCTCTTATATAGTCTAGATATTAGTTCTTTGTCTGAGGAACAGCTAGCAAAGATTTCCTTCTCTGGGTTGTCTTTTCACTCTGTTGGTAGTTTCTTTTGCTTTGTAAAAGCTTTTTTTTTTTGGGTACTGGGGATCAAACTCATGACCTCACACTTGTCAGGCAGGCATTTATGCCGCTGAGCTATATTCCCAGCCCTTGCAAAAGCTTTTAAATAAGATGAGATCCCCGTTGTTGATTCTTTATATATTTACCGTGGTATTGGACTTTTTGTTTATAAAGTCTTTGCTTGTATCTGTGTCTTCAACAGTTTTGTTTTCTCTTCATGCAGATTTAGTGTTTCTGTTTTAATATTTAGATCTTTGATCCATTTTGATGTTAGTTTAGTACATGGTGACACACATGGGTCTGGTTTTAGTCTTTGGCATATGGAGAGCCAGTTTTTCAGCACCATTTATTAAAGAGGCTATCTTTCTTTTCTTTTCTTTATTTTTTTTGTCTTTTTCGTTTTTATCGGTACCAGGGATCAAACTCATGACTGCCTGCTTGCAAGGCAGGCGTTTATGCCGCTGAGCTAAATCCCCAGCCCCGAGGAGAGGCTATCTTTCTTCCAGTGAAGATGTCTGACTACTTTGTCAGAGAAATGATGGGAGTGTGTTTGGAGTTTTTTCTGCATCTTCCATTAATCCTTAGGTCTGTTTTTTGTGTGTCTCCCCCCCATCCCAGCTCCATGCTGTTTTTATCACAGTAGAGCTTTGCAGTATAATTTCAGTTCAGGGTTTGTGATGCCCCCTGCCTTGCCTTTGTTGCCCAGAATTTTTTTGCTCTTCTAGGTCTCTTCTGGGTCCAAATGAATTTTCAGAATGTTTTCTCTAATTCTGTGAGGTATGCTAATGGTATTTTGGTTGGGATTGCTTTAAATCTATAACCATTTTGAGAGTATGGTCATTTTCACTGTTGTTTTTTCCTACCCAAGAGCAAGGGATATCTTTCTACTTTTTGAGATCCTCTTCGATCTTTTTCGGAGTACTATAGTTTTCAGAGTAAAGATCTTTTCTTTATTAGATTGATTCCTAAGTATTTCATTTTTAAATGCAATTATGAAAGGTATGGTTTCCCTAATTTTTCTTTTAGTTCGTTATTTGTATACAGGAATGCTGTTGATTTCTGAGTTGATTTTTTTATCTAGCCTTGTGACTGAATTTGGTTATTAAATCTAGATGTCTTAATCACTGGCCATTTGGGAGATGCAAATTAGAAGAATGCTAAAATTCTATCTCATTCAAGAAAGAATGGCTGTTACCAGGCTATTATCAAGAAATCAACCAATAACGAATGCTGGAGGGGCTGAGGAGAAAGGACGCCTTCACCACTGTTGGTGGGAGTGTAGACTGGTGCAGCTGTTGTGGAAGAGCAGTGTGGAGATTCCTCAAAAACTAAAACCAGAGGTTCCATTTGACCTAGCTATTCTCCTTTTTGGTATCTTCTTAAAGAATTAAAAACATTGTACCGCGGTGATATATGCACATCCCTGTTTATGGCAGCACAGTGTATAATAGCTAAATCTTGGAAACAGCTCATATCCCATTGACATGAAGGAATGAAGATGTGCACTTTTTTTTAAATACAGTGGTGAACTGTTCAGCCATAAGGAAGGATAAATTCGAGATATTTTTAGGTAAATGGATGCACCTGGAGACCACTCTGTAAATTGAATACACATGTGTAAATTCTGCATTGTTTCTTTTGTGTGAGAAACTGAAAGTGTAAATGATGACCAAAATGTGTAATAAATACTATGAAACAGGAAGAAAATGCTGAAATGGGAAACGGATTGAATGTGTGGGAGGAAAGAGGAAGGAAGGGCAAAGAAAAAAATTGAGAAAAGAAAGAAAAAATGGAAACAAAGTTTTTGTAAATGAGGAGGGGAGAGGGAGATGAAGAGAGGGTAGGCGAATGGGAAAGAAAAAGAAAATATATCACATACAAGTAAAAATTCCTTTTGAGGAATGTGATTATTACGTATACCTAAATATAAGTTAGAGACTTTCAAAAAAAGAAAGCTCAGCTCTATAATGCCTATGTAATTGTTTCCACATTTTGAAGATACTATGAATATTAAGATTTTCTGTTTTAAATTTTCACCTTACAGGGCGCCAATGCCTCGGCATTAGAGAAAGAGATTGGTCCAGAACAGTTTCCAGTCAACGAGCACTATTTTGGATTAGTCAATGTGAGTATCCACTGAATATCCAGACAACTGTCTGGATACTGTGATTGTCCAGACAGCTTTAGCACTTGTCTGGAAATCTTTTGAAAAATGATAAGTGCATTTCATAATTTACTGAAGAAAAATAGTTCATTTGTTATCATTAGAATTCAGGGCCAAGACACAGACTTTGGAATTTGAAAATAATTGTTAATGAAAAGAAAATTGGCCTGAAATCTGAAGTCTTAAAATAGTTTCAGATATGTTGGCCTCATTTTCCTATTTTGTGTCAAATATTTCTCATAATCAAAATTCCATCTTGATTGTTTGAGAATTAAACAGATGTGTGAGTAAAAATATACGTGTATAAATGTCTCTATGTCTGTAGGGTGTTTTCCTCAGTTTACCTAAGACATTGTACCACTATTGTTGATATGAAAGTGCTAAATACAGGGGAAAATGCTTCTCCATCTTTCTAGTAGTTATATGTTATTAAAACTTTGGAAGAGTGTTTAGAATTTTTAACTCCGTCTGTTATTGTTCTGAATCAGTGGGTGAACCCACACATTTCTGGTGCAGTTGTGATATTACCCTCCTGTACATACTGTTTGTTGGGTAGATGAACAGAGAGTGTTTTTAAAAACCTACAGATAAAGTGACAGAATGGTACCTTGAATCTCTTGGTGTGTCACTCAGCATTAACGTGGAGTCGGGTGTGTGATGGGTTTCTCAGATCTGAGGCCAGCAGGTGAAGCAGTGTGTGTTTCCCTGGCTTTGGGGTCCTTCCTGCCGGTGTCCTCTCTGCTTCTGGTGCCTTGATTTGTAAGAAGGAAGCAGCAGTCTCTCCTTTTTCTGCCTCTCCCAGAGCAGCCTGCTCCTTACTTCTCTAGTTAGTTCTTCCTAAAATTGATCTTTACATGCTAAATAAAATGCTTGCACTGCTGTTTTTTTTTTAAACTCTGTGGACTTTACGGTATATAAGACATTCTCTGCCCTGTGCCTGACAGACTTCACTTTTCTCCTGTTCTACGTTTTTTACCTTAGTCAGTGTTTGATGTTTTCGTGACTGGAATGTTTAATTAACTATTGCTCGAGGATGAGCTGAGTGACATTGTGATTGTACTTTCTTTCCTTTTGAGTAACTTTGATGCTTGGGATGAATTTTTTTTTTCCTATGTTCTTGGTTTTCCTGTAGTGTTAGAACTAACAACAAAACCTTGCAGCCATTGCTTTTATCATGTTGTATCTTACTGGATTTTATTATATGTGATAGTATAAACAAAATTTTTTATAGGCAAAGAGATAATACAGAAACCATTGTTAGTTTTCTGTTAGCTTGTTCTAAATACCCTGTAATACTTTCATCCTCTTAAATGGTTTCACACTGTCTTGATATGTTTGATACTATAGTATACGAAGTTATACTCAAATATTTCAAGGAAAGAGACACTATGGTAACTACTGTTAAGTCAGGTTATCTTGTGGTGAAACACTATGTTGCTTAAATAGTTCTGTTCTTACTTGTGTTGTTACATTGTTATGTCCTCTTGTCTCTCAATCTCCCCCTTTTTAAAAAATTTATTTTTTTTAATTAAGGGAAAAAATTAAAAAAATTAACAGGATATATTCTAGTAATGTTTTTTATTAACTTGATTTGAAGCCTTGTCTTGTATTGCTCTCACCATCTTGTTTTGACTGATTTTACTCTATTCTATTCTGTTTGATAGTATCAAGTTTGAGGGTATAGGCAACTACTTGAAGGCAATAAGGTTCACTATGATGCCCATTCTGGTTTGACTGTTATCTTCTTTTGAAGTTCAGTAATGTCTCCAATATTTTAGGTTTTATTGGTTTTGTTCTGTACTGTTTTGTTCAATTTTATTGTACCTGATGATATAGGCAGTTCTTTTTAAGGTAGCAAGAGGCATTATGATAACCATTGTTCATTACCTTGTATTCTGTTTTTACATCATGTACTATGTCCATCCTTTGTTTTGACTGACTGCTTTGTTTTGTCAAATTTGGTTTTATTCTCTTCCCCCCCCAAAAAAAAAGTAGTAAGAACTGTGGGAGTAATAAACCCAAAATGTGTAAATGTTACTGTAAAAAAGAGAGGAAAAGAAAGTGCTCTAAAGGACACAACTGCAAGTGTGTTTAGGTGTGTAAGATAGATGACCATATTACTAAGTTTTTGTTGGATCACTGAACACAACTATTTGCAGTCTCACTGTTTGAATGTCTACTTTATATGCTTTAATTTTGTAACTTGAACAACTATTTCCAAGATGACAATATGTAATCTATTAACTAGTGATTTCTTACTGTTTATTTATTTATTTATTTTTTTTGAAATTCTGTATTACTTGTACCCTTTTACTGTTTGGTTTTTTCTTTAAATAAAATTAAAACAAAAACAAAACCTTGCTTCCGCGGATTTGGGCGCAGTGCTCCAGTGCTGCCCTCATTGGGCTGGTCTGGCTCCTCAGAACCTGTGGCACCGTGCTGTCCAGTGGTCTTCTCCATCTTTCTGGATATTCCTTAGCCTTTTTCCTTTTCCCATGTCCCCTGTCTTGGTTTTTTCTTTGTCTTGTGGAACACACTCTACAGTAGCTTCTTAAGGAATGTGCATAGGAAGTGAACTGGACACATTGTGTATTTAGCAGCCTTTGAGGTGATGTGCAGTGATGTGGGTCGCTTCCTTCAGAATTGACGCATTTTCTTGTTTTCTGGCTTCCATTGTCATTATTGAAAGGTCCCCTTGCATTTCATTTTCTCTTCCGAATGTGACTTTCCTCCTTTTTCATTTAAAATTTAGTTTTAAAAGAAAATCAGCATTTTCTATACTTGTAATGTTTCTGCAGTTAATGATGTAGCCTCCGTTGTAGCATTGGACACAGTCCCGAGACTACGCTCTTCAGTTCTAGGATACTTGTTGTACTGTTTTTATGGGGGTAATTTTTTCTCTACAGTAATTCTCTGTTCTTTTGTTGATTGCTTATTAAATATTGAAACAGGTTTATTTCTCCTAACGTTCTTGATTTTTGTTTCATTTTTGATCATGTGCCTTTTGTGTATTTTATATTAGTCTACTTTTGTCCAATTTTGTACTATTTCTCAGAATATTGGTTTTTTTTTTGTTTTTCATTTTTATCGGTACCGGGGATTGAACTCACGACTGCCTGCTTGCAAGGCAGGCCCTTATGCCGCTGAGCTAAATCTCCAGCCCCCAGAATATTGCTTTTTAATTTTAATATTTTATAAAAGCAATGGCTTCTGTTATTCTCAGATTATCATTGCTAAAATTTTCATGTAATTGGCAGGTTATTTCTGAGATTTCTAAATTAATTTTTTTGTCTTTCGTTTTAAACTTGATCTTTCCTGCTGGAAGCTTTCTCCCAGTTTCACGTGGATGCTCTGACAGCTCCCTGGAAGCCATGTGTACTGTGAGCGAGGCTTGTCCTCTGTGGGTCCACTCTAGGGTGACTCCCTGGTGAACAGGCTTTTAGCCTCCTAACCAGTTTAGTGGAGGCCATTTTCCTAGCAGCCCTGTCCGCCTGCTCCTCCAGTCTCTGCTGAGCAGCTTACTGGGGGTTCTGTTCCATCCTGTGTGCTGCTCAGGCGGGGTCTCTGCTGTCTTCTGTGGTAGCCAGGGTCCTGGAACCCACACGTTGTCCTGCTCAGCGACTCAGAATGAGTCTGCAGTTGTCGTCTCTGGGATTGAAAGCAGGCGTCAAATGCTGGAGTGGACTTAGAACTGGACTTGTCTTTTTAGACATGTCTCCTTCCCTAGTTCCTTGGGCTTTAAGGAAAATCTTCCTCTTTTTCACTTTTGTCTCCCTTCCAGGCACTTGGCCTTCACTTTTCTCCAGCGGCCTGCTTTCTGCCTTAAGTGCGATGAACTCCTCGATAGTCTGCAGTTGTTTTATCACGCATTTGGCCTTTTGAGATTTTAACTCTTCCTTTATTGTTGTTTTGCTCAGGTTTTGTTTGGGTCTGTGCCTAGATCCCCAGCCCCCAAATGGTGCACGGTGAAGGCTCAAAGGCGTGAGACAAGTGGCGTGATCTTTAGGGCTGCAGGAGGAGCGGAATCCTCGGCAGAGCTTATAACTCTGCTAGCCGGCCGGCCGACTCACCATATATAATCAGAACAAGCAAGTTGAGTGGACAATGGAGGAAACCTGAGCAGGACTTTGGGAGGGGTCAAGGACCCCTCAGAGCAACAGATGATGCTAATTAAGGAATACTACCCAGAAGGCCTCCAGGTGGCCTCAGCTGTGGCCTGGCTTGCCCCTTGAGGCCTCTGCTCGTTCTCAGTTCAGTCATGCCCAGGCCATGCCACAGCCCTGCGCTTCAGCTTCAACGATCAACTGGATTTCACAAAGAGAATTAAGGAATAGATTTAATTTTTCTTGTGTATCAAGAATTCTGGTTTCTACTTCTAGTATTTAAGATGATCACACTTAGAATGTATTGCTTTTAGAGTTCCCTAGTGATCACAGATCTTTTTTGAATTGTGGTGATGGAAAGCCTCAGTTTACTTCCCTGTGGTTGCCACTCTTACTAGGTTTAAACTCTGCAGCTAATATGTGACTTCAGTTACACTAAATCTCCAGAACTCACATTGAAATTTCATTGTCATTGGGACAGAGCCTTATGTAATTAAACACCCTCCTGAGTAGATCAGTATACTTACTGATTATGAGGACGAGGCTGGTTTGCTCTGCCCACCCTGGCCTCTGTCCTGTGCCTGTCTGGCCTCTTGCCTCTGGCAGTGGGAGGGCCCTCTCCAGATGCTGGCAGCGGTGCTTCTGCACCTCCTCACCTGTGGTGGTGAGAGCAGCTGCAGCTGGGCTGTGGTGTTACAGCAGCAGAAAAGGGACTAAGATAGTGTTCAGAAGAACCCATTTTCTTTAGAACAAGATTTTTCTCAATGTACTGAAGATGGTTTACCTTTAATTTTCTTTCATTTAAATATTTGTTCCTCTGTTTATATTCAGCTTTTTTTGCAGGCAACTTCAGAACAAGTAAAACTAACATCCCAGATAGAAACTATGTGTAATGAGTTCTAAGGCTTTGTAATTTTTTGCTGTTGTTGGGATCACTGATGGCTAGCAGTACTAGTGTATTCTTAGTAAGTGCCACTCATCAGTAGTAGTGTCATTTGTGTTTTTAAAAGTTCTTTTTTTTTTTTTTTTTTGCTTGTTTGGTTTTATTTTTGGCACTATGTTGGAACCCAGAGACTTGGCCACATCCTCAGCCCTTTTTAAATTTTAAGACAGTGTCTCCCTCAGTCACTAGGTTGCCCACACTGGGTTTGGATGTGTGATCTGCTCCAGCTTCCTACAGCGCTGGGATTACTACTGCACTGGGGCAGGGGCCCAGCAGGTGCTGCTCTGAAGGGAAAATGGTGGGGGTGGGGCTGGTAAAAGGGAGGGGCCCCCTCAAAGTGGGAGGGGCTATGGAAAATCTGGAGCCTTGTAAGGGATATTGAGGCCAGTGAGGCAAAGATCACAGAACGTGGGAAAGAAAGCTTAGGAAGCTGGGATAGTGCTGGTGGGCCTTGTCTGTAGAGTATGCTGATGTATATATTTTCCTAAAGGGAAAGGTCTGTAGGTGCTGTGTGTCAGGAGAGTGCGGTAAGAGCTGGCTGCACTTGTTAGAGGTGAAATGTTCATACATGTTTCACTGTAAGCTTTTGAAACTGCTCGTTTTGAAACAGTGTGTGACTCTGGTGTAAATCCAAGTGGAGGCCAAAAGAACTCTTCCTAGTGCTGAGCACTCCACATCCTCTAGTGGGGCCGGGAATCCCACTATCAAAGACGGCCAGACCCTGTGAAATTTTTTTTTTTTTAAATTTTAGAGACAGGGTCTCACTATATTGCCCAGGCTGGAGTGCAGTGGCTATTCACAGGCGCGATCCCACTACTGATCAGCACGGGAGTTTTGACCTGCTCCGTTTCCGACCTGGGCCGGTTCACCCCTCCTTAGGCAACCTGGTGGTCCCCCGCTCCCGGGAGGTCACCATATTGATGCCGAACTTAGTGCGGACGCCCGATCGGCATAGCGCACTGAACTCCTGGACTCAAGCGATCCTCCCACCTCAGCCTCCCGAGTAGCTGGGACTACAGGCGCGCGCGACCACGCCCGGTGGCCCTGTGAATTATACTTAGAAACGTAAAGCAGTGGTCAGAGGAGATGTGGTAGAATTAGTAATGTAATTACAAGTTTTCTGTGATTTATACTTTGAAACTGTGTTCTGTGCCTTTAATCTTTTTAAGTCTTATTTTTCAACTCCTAAATTACCGTCCATCTTCTCTTTCTCTCCTGTTACCCTGCGCCTTTGTTATTTGTAAAGTTTATTACTTCACTCATGGGTGCTCCTTAAAAATCAAAGTTTGGCTAGGGATTTAGCTTAGGGGCATAAGCGCCTGCCTGGCAAGTGTGAGTTTGAGAGTTTGATCCCCGAAGGGCGGGATTGGAGGGGGAGACCAAGTTTGTACCATTTTGGGGAGTGGAGTGGTTTAGTTAACTCAGTGGCCAACATTTAAGGGCCCCCCCCACCCCCCCGCATCTCTATCCCTGCCAAATAACACTGTAAACAGTACTGACTTGTAGCTACTTTAGGAAACTCATCAGTCTTTTCCAGAAGTTGGATTTTGTCAAAGTGAGGGACCTGTGTATTTTCATCAGCCTGTTAATAGCTAAGTGTGCATTTCCAGGCTTGTTTTAACAAAAGTACAATATGTGCTAAGAGTTGCTATTGAACCAGCCTGATTGAATCTCTTTTTTCAGTAGTATGTAGGATTACTAAAAAACCCTTGTCTTTGAAAACTAGTATATGTGCGTTAGTATTCTTGATTTAATGGAGAGAAGAAAAATAACCATGTTAATTAACCTGTAGAAAATTAGTTACTCTCAGCAATGTTATTGACAAACAGTTTTTGATGATTTTCTGTTGCAGGTTTTATTTTGTTTTAATGGTACTGGTGTTTGAATCCAGGGCATTCCCATTGAGCTGCCGTCACTGGCTCTCTTTATTTATTTTACTTTATTTTTTTACCTGTACCAGGGATCAAACTCACGACCATGTGCTTGCAAGGCAGGTGCTTATACCGCTGAGCTAAATCCCTAGCCCCACTCTCTTTATTTTTTATGTTGCAGTAGGGTTTCACTAAGTTTCCCAGTCTGGGCTCCAACTTGTGACTCTCTTGCCCCAGTTTACCAGAGCAGTGGTTTTATAAGCATCCACTGCAATGCCTGGTTTGTTAGAGGTATTTTCATTTTAGAAGAACGTTTTCACAAATAATAGTTTTTATGGCAGCCAGCTTACTGAATCTGGCACTATAATTTGTACAACACATAGAGTGAAGGTTTTCTGTTTTATCTCCCGTAGAAACATTTTACATTCCTAGTATTACTAAAAGAGAGGAGGAATACTAGTGTGGCTATGGACATTTGCATAGGCAAGGGAGCCTTTGGAAACCTTTCTTTGGGGGGGCGTGCCACTTGTATGCCAGCTGTTCATGTAACCAGCTAAATTCTTCACAAACATTGTTTTAGTGTGACAAATCATATTGGCCTATTTCCTTTTATCTTCTACTTGATTAGTGCTTGTAGATATGTGCTTACTAATGATATTTTTTCAAGGATAGATGGCATATAGGTCAAGGATGAACAGTAAGATATCCCAAGAGATTATACTGGAGCTGAACATTTCCTGTTGCTTAGTGACATCGGTAACACTAGAGTGCAGTATATAAGCTGTGCTCACAATAATGATGGCATAAACACTTCTATTGCACTGATAGTGCTTGGAAAGTATCACATACAGAGTTTTGTACAGAGCATAATGTCTGATAATGATAATAAATAAATAGCTCACTGGTTTATATGCTTACTATTTCATACTGCTAGTCATTATTTAATAAGTGTGCTCTTATAGTGTATTCATGTTACTTATTAAACAAAAGTACTGTCAACATTATGTGGAACTACACTGGTAGCAGCCTCATCCATCTTGTTTACTATTTCTTGATTACATGAAAAAACCATGTAGAATGATTGGCCTAGAACATTCAAGTTTGTGGAAGTATATAAAAGGCCTTTCTGAAACCTCGTGGTGGTTCAGGAAGGGACCCGTGCCACCCACAAATACATTTCATTTCAAAAAGAAAAAGAAAAAAGAAGAGGAACAAAAAAACCCCCCCGAGAACGCAATTCCAAGAAGAATCAGGGAACAACGATGGTGTGTACATTGCACACTGTTGTCCCTAGGTCATTCACCCAGAGCACAGGACATCTGCATTGAACTGTCCGGGCAGTATCCGCACAAATCTCTCTTCAATGAACTCAGAAAAATCAGCAGTAGGACTGCCTTATCTATTTTTTATGTACATACATAAATCCATATACATACGTTGTTTGTTTCAGTTTCTCGTACTAGTGAGACAATATATTTACACGTGTGTCTTGCTTATTGCACTAAAGAGTGTGGTCTAAGTTTCATCCACTTACCCATAAAAGTCTCCAGTTTATCCTTCCTTATGGCTTCCAATGGAGTAGTAATCCATTGTATAAAAATACCACATCTTTTTTTATCGATTCCTCAGTTGATGGGCATTTAGGTTGTTTGCAGGATCTGGCTATTACAAACTGTGCTGCCATAAACATGGGTGCACATATATCACTGTGCTATGATGTTTTTAATTCTTTTGGAAAGATAGTCAGAAGGGGAATAAGTGGGTTGAATGGGACCTCTAGTCCTAGTTTTTTGAGGAACCTCCACACTGATTTCCACAGTGGCTGCAGCAGTCTGCATTCCCACTGACAGTGGAGAAGCCTTCCTTTTTCCCCACAGCCCCTCCAGCATTTGTTATTGGTTGATTTCTTGATAGTAGCCATTCTTTCTGGAGTGAGGTAGAATCTCAGTGTTTTTTTAATATGCATCTCTCTCCTGTGATGAGTGATGTTGAATATTTTTTCACATATTTATTTGCTATTTGTATGCCCTCATCTGAGACATGTGTATTTATCTCAGATGCCCATTTTTGGATTGGGTTTTTAAATCTGGGAGGACTGATTTTTTTGTGTGTTCTCTATGTGTTCTGGGTACTGTCTTTTGTCTGAGGAACAGCTGGCAAACATTTTGTCCCACTTTGTGGGTTGTCTCCTCACTCTTTTGGTGGTTTCTCTTGCTGTGCAAAAGCTTTTCAATAGAGTGAGATCCCAGATGTTGATTCTTTGTGACAGTTCTTGAACAGTAGTGGTTTTGTTTGTAAAGTCTTTGCCTACACCAGTGTCCTTAAAGAGTTTTACCTACTGTATGTTCCAGCAGACTTAATGTTTCTGTTTTAATATTAAGATCTTTGATTTGGATTTAGCTTAGTACATGTTGAACGATACGGATCCAGTTTTAGTCTTTGGCATGTGTAGAGCCATTTTTTCCAGCACCATTTATTAAAGAGGCTATCTTTCTCCTATTGAAGGTGTTTGGCACCTTTGTTAGAGATAAGGTGGCTTATTTAGTGTGTCTAGAATTGTTTCTCCAAGTTTTAGTCTGCTTTTTTTGCCAGTACCAAGCTGTTTTTTGTTGTTGTTTGTTTTTTTTTAAATCACAGTAGCTTTACAGTACAGTTTCAAGTCAGGAATTGTGATGTCCCCTGTCTTATCCTTGTTGTCCAGGATCGCCATTGCTATTTTAGATCTCTTCTGGTTCCTGATGAATTTTAAAATTGTTTTCTCTAATTCTGTGAGATACGCTTTTGGAATTTTGATTGGGATTGCATTGAATCTGTGTAACAGTTTTGGAAGTATGGCCATTTTCACTATATTGGTATTTCCTACCCAGAGCATGGGATATCTCTCCATTTTCTAATATCCTCTTCAATGTTTTTTTTCAGAGTACTATAGTTTTCAATAGAGGTCTTTTACGTCATGTGTTAGATTGATTCCTAGGTGTTTCATTTTTTGGGATTCTATTATAAAAGTTACCGTTTCGCTGATTTCTCTCTCAGTTTGTCATTCAAGAACAAGAAGGCTATTGATTTTTGAGAGTTGACTTTGTACCCAGCTACGTTACTGAATTCACTTATTAAATCTAGAAGTCTTTTGGTACAGTTTTTGGGGTCTTATAAGTACAGTATCATGTCATCTGCAAATAACAATAGTTTAATTTCTTTCTTTCCTATCCTTATTCCTTTCATTTCTTTCTCTTGTCTGATTGCTCTTGCTAAAGTTTCCCAGACCATGTTGAATAGTCTTGTTCCTGATTTTAGAGTGAAAACTTTCAGTTTATGTTAATTTAGTAGGATGCTGTTTATTGGTTTCTCATAACCCTTATCAGATTGAGATAAAGACCATCTATTCCAATTTTCTGTAGAGTTTTTACCATGAATGGGTGCTAGACTTCATCTGCATCTGTTGAAATACTCATATGATGTTTGTCCTTGGCTCTGATAATACAGTGTATTACATTTTTGGATTTATGTATGTTGAAGCATCACTGGGCCCCTGGGATGAATCTCACTTGATCATGGTACACAGTCTTTTTGATGATGGGCTGCAGTCTGTTTGCGAGTGTCTTTGGGGATTTTTGCATCTATATTCTTTAGGGAGATTGGCCTGCAGTTCTCTTTCTTAGTCCAGTCCTTCTCTGCATTTGTCATCAGGATAAATCTTGCTTCCAGGAATGAATTTGAGAGTCTTGCTTCCCTTTCAATTTCATTAAAGAGTCTGAGAAGGAGTGGTGTTAGGTCTTCACTAAATTTCGTGTAGAATTCAGCATCAAATCCATCAGGGCCTGCACTTTTCTTTGTTGATAGGTTTTTAATTGCATCTTCAGTTTCATTTATTGACATTGGGTTATTCAGGATTTTTATATCTTCTGGATCCAGCTTTGGTAATTCATACATATCTAGGACTCTGCCCAGTTTTTTTGTATTTTCTGTCTTACAAGAATCCACGTTTTCAAAGTAGGTGTAGGTGATCGGAATTTTTTCAGGGTCTGCTGTGATTTCCCCTTTTTCATTCCTAATTGTGCATATTTGAGTCTTTGATGAGGTTGATGAAGGGTTTGCCTATTTTGTTTAATGTTTCAAAGAATCAACTGTTAGATTCATCGATTCTTTGTATTGGTTTTTTAGTCTCAAGTGCATTAATTTGTGCTCTGATCTTTATAAATTTCTCCCTTGTATAAGTTTTGGCTTAGCCTGCTCTTCTTTTTCTAGAAGTTTCAGGCTGACCATTAAGTTGTTTATGTGCCTTGCTGTGTTTTCCTGATATGGGTATTTACTGCTATAAATTTTCCTCTTTAAGAGTGTTTTCATTGTGTCCCCATAAGTTGTGTTTTGTTGTATTGTTGTTATCATCCAAATGTAAAATTGTCTAATTTCTTCTTTAATTTCATCTGTGAAACATGGCTTGTATGTATTTCTGACATTCTTGTGATTTCCTTTGGCATAGGTTTCCAATTTCATTGCACAGTGGCCTGACAGTATGCGTGGGGTGGATTGAATTCCTGTGCATTTACTTAAGCATGTTCCAGGGGCCAGTATATGATCTATTTTTTGAGATGGTCCCAAGTGCAGCTGATACCGGCGGGTATTCTGATGTTTTGATACAGAATATGCAGTAGATATCTACTAAGTCCATTTGTTCAAAAGTTTGATTTAGTTGTAATTATTTCATTATTATTATTTTTTTGTCTAGATGATGTCTTTGTGTGGCAGTGGGGTATTGTGGCCCCCCAATACAATTGTATTAGGGTCCATTTGATTTCTCATATCTGTTAGTAATTGTTTTATATAGCTGGGTACACTGGTATTTGTTGCATGTGTATTTATGATTGTTCTCTCTTCTTGGATTGTTCCCTTTTCATGATGCAGTGACCTTCTTTATGTCTCTTAATCTGTTGTGGCCTGAAATTCTCTTTGTCCTCAAATACAATAGCTACTCCTGTGTTTTTTGTGAGTTCCTGTCACATGCAGTATTGTTTTCCATCCTTTGACTTTCTCCTGTGTATTTCTTTGTGAATGAAATGTGTTTCTTGTCTGCAGCATATTGTTGGATCTTGCTTCTTGATCCATTCTGCCAGTCTGTGTCTTTTGGTTGGTGCATTGAGACCATTAACATTGATGGTTATACTTGATGTGTGTGGACTAATTCTTTCCATGTTATTTTCCTCTTGTTGTCTCCCCCATTCCTTTCCCCCCTCCCCCCAATTGTTTGCTTTCCCTGGTGGATTTCTTCTGTTGGGATTCATGGAGTTATAGTCTCTATTATCTCTTTCTAGAATGTCCTGTAGACCATTTTGAAATATTGGTTTGATGGTTATAAATTTCCTGAGATGTTGTTTGTCATGAAAGTTTCTAATTTCTCCATCAGTTTTGAACAGTAGTTTTGGAGTATACATCATTCTGGCTTGAAAGTTGTTTTCCTTTAGCACTTGGGTTACTTCATTCCAAAGTCTTCTTGATTTGAGAGTTTGTTCTGAGATGTGAGCTGTGATTCTGATGGATTGTCCTTTATAGGTGATGGGTTTTCTTTTTTTTAAGAGCTTTTAAGATTTTGTCCTTGGGGGCTGGGTTTTTAGCTTCGCGGCATATACGCCTGCCTTGTAAGCAGGCAATCGTGAGTTCGATCTTCGGTACCGATAAGAAGGAAAAAAGACAAAAAAAAAAAAAAAAAAAAAAAAGAGAGAGAGAGAGAGAAAAAATGATTTTGTCCTTGTGTTGAATTTCTGGAATCTTGGGTATAATATGCTTGGCTGTAGATTTTTTTTTTTTTTTAAATCATGGTTAAATGGAGTGATATATGCCTCGCTTATTTGCATGTCAAATTGTTTTTCTTTACCATGGAAGTTTTGTCATGATGTCTTGAACATTTTTTAATATGATGTTAATGTGTCTTGCTTTATCATTGTCTCCAGTTAGTCTTAAATTCTTACTTGCTTCATCTTACAGATGCTGGATTGAATTCTCATAGGCCCTTGCTGATTTTTAGAAGTCTTTTTGTTCCTGCTTGCTAACTGCAAGCCTGTGTTTAATATCTGAGGTTCTAATCTGCTTTAAATACTTTGAATGGAGTTTTTATTCTCTTGCATATTTTCTCCAGTCTGCTTCATGCATGCATTTGTTTCTTTTGCTGAGCTTCATAATTTTCTTAAGTTCATCTATTTTTTTTTGTCTGTGTCTGCTCTAAGATCACTAAGCATGGTATGTATTTTGGAAATCTGTGTAGTTACCTTAGAAGATTATTTTGACTTCATTTTTCTAGAGCTCATTCTATTGTTTTGTGGTTTCCAAAACCTAGTGAGTAGTTGTGGTGGGCTGTCAAATTGTCCCACTTCATTGCCCCCTGTATTTGCCTTTGTTGAACTGGATGTCTGGGGTTGCATTTTGGTTAACTGTCTTCTCATTTGATTTTCTGTCTTTTTTAAGTTCATTTAGTAGGGTGATCCTTTTAAATTGCCTACGGTAGCTTGCTTTATTGGTAGTGTTTGGACCCTTTTGTGATGATTACCTCTCTGAGGTTTCTTCTAGGTTTATCTGGGTTTTGGGTTTTGAGTGTTGGACGATCTTACCTCTTCAGTTTGTTGGAGATGAGAAATTGTTTGGCACTATGTCATTGTTTTTTCTGTCACCCATATTTAATCTGTCACGAAGTACTAGGACCAGCAGGTTATATACAGGACCTTCAGAGCAGTTATATCAGCTTTGTCTGTAGTGGTATCGATAGCATCAAAAACAGCTTAGGAAATCACAAACTGAACTCACCTTTAATTTGCAACTTTTAACCATATGAACTAGATTTGTGATTATATAACAAAATGTAAAACAAACCAGAATAATATTTCCAATATATAAGTCCATAATATGTTAATTTTGCCCTCAAGAGTTAAATTTTAAATTCATTTATAGAAAAAGATTCAGAAGTAAAATTGAAGGTCAAAGGGCAATCATGCCAACTTGGGAAAACTGGTACAGCTGAAGGACAAGAGATAGAGATACAAGGAAGAGCAGAACAGAACCATACCACAAAGAGGCTAGGACCCACTTTCACAGTCATATGAAAAGAATGAAGGCGAGAGAGAAAAAAAACGATAAAGTCTACTTCTGAGATTCTCTCTGGTTTCACTAGTAGACAGAGGCAGCGACAGAGTCCCAAATCATACCAGTCTTTCCCAGCAAACCAACAGTTGCTCTCTGGTGGAATAGTGGATAATCTGAGCAGGCCTGCCCTGAGAGCAGACTCACTGGGCCGGCAGCACTGAGCTGAGAGCTGCTGGACCTGGCCTGCAGCATTTTTAAGTTCCGAGCTCAGCAGGCCTGTCTCCAGAATGACTCTGGGCTAATTTCTGTCTTATGTGAGAGGACCGAGTCCTGTACTTACCCTCAACAAGTGCAGTCCTCTGGGTCGCCAGCTGTCACTTCCCCGTGACCGTGTGTCTCCAGGTTTGAACAGCTCCTTGGTACAGTGAGTCCCGTCTCATGGCTGCTGGTTACCGTCTTCTTCCTTGACATATTTCTTTTAGACTATCTCTGTGGCTTCATTTCACACTTCAGATTTTTCCTGGGTCCAGGGGACCCACTTTTACCATGATGCTGTATTCCAGCGTCTGGACTGTGACTCTCAGAGTGGCCGTTTTCTCTGCTGCTTGTTTCTCTGCCCTCTTCCTGGGGGAAGTCGCAACTCTCCTTTCTGGATGCAGGTATGCCAGATTCTCTGCATGACCTGAAGTAACCTTTTTTCAACTTTGAGCTCACTCAGGAAGTTTGTATTTATTTGTAATCTCAAAGAAAAGTTATTGGATTCCTAGCGAGTTAATTCCAGTCTACCACTTCAGAGTAATCCATGGAGTAAAGACACAATTACATATCTCATATGGTGGGGAACCAAGAGGTCCTGAGTCCAGGTAGGATGATAGCTAATGGGAACAAAGGTCACAACTCAGGTTCATAAAGTGGGGTGGCTCCAGGACGAGTGACTTTGAGAATAGTGGGAAGTGTGTGAGTGCTGTGAGCTGGGTTAGGTGTCAGACCTGGAATCATCTCTGCAGTATGCAAAAGGAGGGCGTGCAAGAAGAGTAATCCACATAACACAGCTTGAGGTAGCATCCAGTGGTTTGTGGTTGTGCTTCAGTTCTGATGTGTAAGTTTTTATGCCCTGGGAAGTCATAGCCTTTTATCTGGATGCTCATCCCAGTGATGGCGTGAAGCAGAGTGTGGCTTCCTCTGGCCCAGCTCGCACATGCTTCTTGGGAGGTACTGGGCCGGGTAGGAGGGCAACACTGACTTGTCGCCCCGCTTCAAGTCACTTAAAAGAGTACACACCAGCACTTTGGCTAGACATATTTGCATTTCTTAAAGCCAACTGAGGGACTAAGGAAAAAATTTAGTTATACATCTATCAATACCTAGAAGTAGGGCCAGCTTCAGCCAGAGTGGAGATAACTGCTTTTCTTTCCAGGAGCGTGTTCTCCACTGTACGATGTTAGTGTAAATGATAATATTGCCTGATGTATTTCTTAGAATGTGCCCCTGTTTTTAAGTGGTGTATAACTATGCACTAGTAAAGTTCTTAGTAGAGAGATTTAAACTAGTAATATGGCTTGTTTTTTATGCAGTATGTGTGTTTGAATGTCTTTCTTTCATTGGTTTTTTTTGGGGGGGGTAGTTAATTCTCTAATACTGGGAGGCAGCACACCACAACAGTAGGTTGAGCTTAGTAAATCCATTTGTGATACTGTGGCATGTACTTCCTCCCCAGGATCTTTATTATACATAACATTATGATTGCCTTCCTATATCATCTTATAAAAGGCTTTTTAAACTGAAGTGCTCATAGTTATTAGTTGGAGCAGGGTCCACTATGCAGGAGAGATAAATAAAAGGAAATTTTCTTTCTATTTGTGGGTTGTAAAGTTTATTAGGCAAATATTTCTTGGTTCTGTTTTCTTTTGCATTTATTGAATTCTCATCTAGTTTCTCTCCACCTGATGACTGTAGCATACTTGAGTTTAATGTTATCAGAGATCCCAGGGAAAGTTTATATCCAACCTAGCAAAATAATTTTCTAGTCCAGGTACGTTAGGTAGGTTGACTCAGGTGTCCAGTCCTGCTGCAGGGCTTGTGATCAATTCCCTGACTGAATTTGCATGGACAAGATATGCCAGTTCTCACAAGGAAGATGGTGCATGGAGGCAGGATATGGGGTGAGGAATCCTTGACGAGACGGAAAGATGGCTCTGGACTAGGTACTCATCTTTGGTCCACTCAGGTGGATTGAGTGTGGTGGCGTGGAGAATATGGAGGTGTGGTTTCTAAAACATGGTCACAGCTGCTGGTTGGTGGAGGAGGGCATTCTGTTAGAAAGGGTGTTACCTGGAACAGGCACCATCACTCAGGTCCAGTGTGGGGACAGTGGAAGGGGTTGTGCCTCTTTGAAGTGCTCCTTCTGTAAATTGTTTTAAAAGGTAATACTGTTGACATAATGATAGTTACAACCAGTTTCCAGATGAAGTATATAAAGTGATCCATTAGTTATGGGAAGAAAATATTAGAATTTTATGTTTACTTTCATCTAAAAATGATGGCCTCACTGTATTAATCAAACCAGTGATAAAATCTAAAATCCATCTTACAAGAAGCATTCTGTATCTCATTATTCATACTTCTATTTACGTTTTTAAAATACAACAAATTTATCATTTTATCTTGACTATTTTAAATGTAACATAATGTAATAAAGTTATAAATAAAGGGATTATATATATTATGTATTAGGGATATGAGTTTAACCTTGCTGGTAGTGACGTGATTAAAAATAATTGTGGTGGTGTACTTTTTAAGATTTAGAGAAGAGGGAATTAGAGAGGACAGTTTGAAAGTAAAGACAGGTCATTGTGTTCTCTGAGTGATTAAAATCAGTGATTAGGGACTTGGATGTAGCTCAGTGGTATGGTGCTGAGACTACAAACATGCGCAATGGCTGGGCACATTTTTTATTTACTTCATGAAAGTTGTTGGATTTTCATTGTATATTCTTCAATAAAAATGTCCAAATTATGAAGATCATATCTTGGAAAGGTTCTTGCCCCAGTATAAGTTACTGTACAATTATGTTATGGTGGTGGTCTAACGTGGCAGAAGGCCAAAGTGGGAGTGCTTACCACTTCCTGCTTCTTCTTCAGCCCTAATGGCAACTCCCCTTCCTGTTTGCATGCACAGAGAATTCCAATCCGTTCCTCACTGGTCATCAGTATCCACCCCATGCGCCACTTCAATCAGAGGTCATAGAGCTCTTGCTTCTGTGTATCTGGATGAAGGAGACAGCCCAGCGCCATGGGTCGTGTGCTGCTTTCCACGTCCTCCACCTGTGCATTTTGTACTTGCTGCTTCTCTGTTGTGCCAGAATACTGTAACATTATCTCTTTAGTTAACAGAACCAGAATTTGTTAGCCATTCACATTCCTTAGTCTGTGGTACAAATAGCAATAGTTTTGAACGTCAGGTGAATTTATACTACATAATTGATATGTTTGCCTTGGTAACCTTTGGTTCTATTGCAGGAGTAACTTTCTCCCACAGAGGCTTCACTGAAGTGCATGCGGTTATGTTTGTGATCATTAATGTGGGGAAGCCATGACTGCATGTTTGTCTAGCCTTTCTCTGGGAACCCTCAACAGCTACCCTTTTCTGGAGCCAGCGCGTTGTGCCTCTGTGAATGTGAGTGTGGAGAGTCACACACATCCTATCTGGAGAGGATTCGAATCTCTCCTTTCTTAAAAAAATACGTTGGTAACTGCTGTTGACAGCCTGTCTGTAGTATTTACCAATATTGTGCTAAGTGTGTGTGTGTGCCTGCCTTTTTTGAGACAGGATCTTGCCATGCAGTTCAGGCTGGCCTGGAGCTCACATTGTAACCCAGGCTTGTCTCGAACTCACCGTGATCCTCCCGCCTCTGCCTCCTGAGTGCTGGGACCGCAGGCACACAGGCAGGCAGGCAGGCAGGCAGGCAGGCAGGCGAGCACCACCACACCTGGCTTTATTGTGCTGACTTTTAAATTCTATCTTTTCCTGCCTCATCCTCCAGAAGGAATCTTACTTTTCTCATTAGGGGGATAAAGTTTTAACCATGTACCTCCAATTGTCGGGCTCGTTTTAAAAACGTGGCCGTCTTCGCATTCTCATGCTTAGCGTTATTAGTAGAGTTGCCTGATACCATCAGATGTTAGTTCGCAGACGCCATCTCTGGTCTTCAAGTGACTTTCTAGTCGCGCTGTTCTAGTCAGGATCTGAGTAAAGTCTGTGTGTGTACAGTTGTGGTTTGGATGTGAGGTCTTTCCCATCCTTCACAGCCCATTTGCTTTTTTATATCATTGGTTTGTGCAAGCCTGAGGTCCGTTGTCCTGTGCCGTCCCACATTTCAAACTTGGTGGTCTAATCCCTTTTTAATTTCTTGTTTCTCCATTGTCAGAATATCTTGTACATTAGCAAATTCAGAGGCTTGATAAAAATTTAGTAGTGGTGTTTATTTTAAAGTCCAGGATGCTTCATAGGAGGTTTATAATCCAGACATAAACTACTTGATTGTTCGCGTGATGATGAAATGCATTGGGGCTGAGGTCTGAGCTCTGTTTAAAAGTGTTCCATCAGCCTTTACTCTAATGCTCTTAGTGTCCATTGATAATTGTTGCCTCTTCTATTATTTATAATTATGTCTTCTGAATTTATTCTCTGGAATTACCTACTAGAATTTCTTTAATTATTTAGTGTGCCTGAATGGTTCTTAGAAGACGGTCAAGGTAAAACTTTGATGTCTTCCTTTTTTGTTAAGCTTTTAACCTTTGAGACATTGAGGGCTCTCCTCCCCTCCCCTTTCCTCTTTCTACCTTTCTTTTATATCATTTAAGATTACTGGATCCATTACAGTAATTCTTTTGAATAAAAGTTGATTTTCACATCCACATAAAAATATATCCCAGGCTAATCCCACGCCCTGTGTATTTCTTGTCACAGGCCCGTAGTGGCCTTATCCATGAGGCATCCTTACTCCTTTTGGTGGGAGAAAGATACTTAGCTGCACAATCTGGGAGTGTGCAGGGGAAATGTCTTTCTGTTAGAGTTTGAAAACGCACATTCATACAGACACGAACACTTATGTTGAGTTATGTGAATGCATGAGTTTGTATTGATGTTTCCTATTTAAATTTATAGAGCTTTTACTTTTCTAATTTTTATTATAGTACTATTTATTTTAAAATTTTTTGTTTCTTCAGGTAATTAACATTATTTCCTGCTTGTATTATCCTTTAGTATATCTAGAGCATTTCAAAATAGCATTCAACATAAGTTTCTTTATGGTTCTTTCAGTTTCTAGATTACAGTGTTACTAGGCATGTGTAATACACTTTCTGTGTCAAGTCATTCAAATACTGTGCAATCAGTGTTTGTAACAGCAATAGAAATTTAAAAGCAAAAATGTTACCCAGAATTCTACTTTTTTTCCCCCGTGTAGTTCTACTTGTATCTATATCTGTATCTGTATCTGTATCTGTATCTGTATCTGTATCTGTATCTGTATCTGTATCTGTATCTGTATCTATATCTATATCTATCTTGGTTTCATTTATTTCTGTTTGCTTTCAGCTTTTGGGCTTTTCCCCCTTGCCCTGTACCATGTTGAGGACTGAACTCCGGGCCTTGACATTGAGCTGCATTCAGCACTTGCGCTTTTGAAGGAGGGTATCATTAAGTTACCTGAGCTGGGCTGGAATTTGCTAGTCTCCTATTTCACCTCCCAGAGAGCTGGGATGACAGGCATGTGCCAGCATGCCTGACTGGATTCCTTAGAGTTATGTTATGTTATTTTGTACCAGGGATCGAACTCACGACCTTGCACTTGGCAGGTAGGTGCTGTGCCACTAAGCTATATCCCCAGCTCCTTAGTTTTAAATAGGGGCACAAAGTTAGCGTTTTAATTGCAGTGTTCCCTTACTGCACTGCACATTCAAAAGGATCTTGTCGTTTCCGCTCGCCCCCTCTTTTTCCTTCTTCTATAAATAACCATTTTTATTAGCTTTTAATTTATTCTTTCTGGTTTTGGTTTTTGAAAATATAAGTAAATCTTCTATGGATCTAAATACATCACTTATTCTTAAATACTTTATCTAGTTCCTTTCTTGCATTATTCTTTTCTTCCTTTACTTTTCTTTCTTTCTCATTCCCTGTACCCTTCGATTTTCACTCTTATGCTGGTCTGGAACCTTAAGATCGTGAACATGTTAGACAGCTTCTTCCATTAAACTGCACCTCAGCCTGTGATAGCCCTTTTAACTGAATACATGTGAGTGTCGCCCACAGAACTAATCGGAGATTCCTTGTTCCTTTCTTACAGTTTCATAGTGTTCTGACAGTTCTCATTGATTGGTGTTTAGGTGTCGCATTAGCCAACTCTGGAGTTAGTGTCTCTTAATGGGAAGGAGAAAGGAAAACGATAATTAGATAAAAGATATGATAACTAGATAAAAAGATCTCTTCTCAAATCCTTAGAGAGAGGAGAAAACTGATGTTGAGTTAGGTGCAGCGAAATGCCAGCCGGAGATTGAGCCGTAGTTCAGGCTTGGTTGTGGTTGTTGTCTGCAGCTGTGTCCGGAGTGTGAGGCCTGATACTTCAACGTTTCATTGGTTATTGGACTTCATGTTGGTGACTTGTAATACCCTAAAGTCTTTTGGTTTTAATTTTTTGTTTTTGTTTTGGGAGCACTTAAAAATTTGATGGAAAATCTTTTGTGTTTTTAAAAAATATTTTGAGTTGTATTTTAAGATGAATGACATAAAATACTATATAACCAGTATTATAATAGCATGAGGGGTTTTAAAAGAAGTATAATTATATAACCAGTATAATAATAATAATAATAATGAGAATTTAAAAAGAAAAACCTAACATCCTATGTCTTAACTCAATTCATAACTATATGGGTTTTAAAACTTGTTTTTATACAGCCCAAGTTTATTAAATATGTTTTCCTTCAGTTTTAACCTGAAACTGATGCCTAGAGCATCCTTTTAATATTAAAACATCTGATTTGCAGAATTACTATTTCTGTGCCTTCAGATACTTTTTAGTGTACATGAATCATACATTGCCCTGTTTTTAAATTATATAGTGGAACTTTGGCTCATGAACTGAATTACTTGTTTCTGGTCCAGTTCCATTTGTGGCCAAAATCTTGGGAAAAATAAATTCTCAAACCAAGGCAACACCACACATGCCGCAGTGCTTCCTGCTGAAATGTTTTGCCCCAGATATAACAAAAGCCATTGTTTCTTCCTTCCAGTTCGGGAATACTTGCTACTGCAATTCAGTTCTTCAAGCACTTTATTTTTGTCGTCCATTTCGGGAAAAAGTCCTGGCATACAAGAGTCAGCCTAGGAAGAAGGAGAACCTGCTCACGTGCTTAGCAGACCTCTTCCACAGCATCGCCACGCAGAAGAAGAAGGTCGGGGTGATCCCTCCCAAGAAGTTCATCACCAGATTGCGGAAGGAAAACGGTAATTCTTCCGCTTCCCTAGGCACGGGGACAGTCATCGACAGGTGAAATACAGCATGCCACAGCTCAAACCTTTATTGAGTTTAATCTGTGTAGGTGAGAGTGTGTTAGCGATGGAGGAAGCAAAAGTGACATTCCTTTCCTCGAGGAGGTGTACTAGTTTAGAGGTGGAGACTGTTTTACAATTAATAATGGAAGATATAATTAGTGTTTGATGTGGTACACAAAGGTAAAATTTTTATGTAGGAAAGAAGAAATTATCTCTTTTTTGCCTGCTGGGCTTTTCTATCTCAAAAATAGTTTTTTTCCCCCCATAGGATTGTGGTGCTTTTTGCATAATGCTTTTATATGTTAACTCATTGGATCCTCTCAGTCAGCTTTTATAAAGCTTGTTAATTTCACTGCTTAAGTGTGGAGTGAAGGGACAACCAACACAGAAGTTAAAACGTGCCCCAGATCATACCCAGGGAGTGAAAAGAGACAGGATAGGTCCTGAGATCTTTTGGTGTATGATAGATATGTTTTAGTTCTCCTCCCTTTTAAAAATACAGTTTCTGAGCAAACCCCACAATTTCTTAGAGTAATTTTTCAGTGAGACTCATTCCAGACGAGTATTTATTTCAAGTCATCATTTCATAAGTTTTATTTCCTTTTTCTCAACTTCAGAATAATTGAAAATCATTTTTGTCATTTGATGTTGCTGACATTTGTAAATATCTTTTGAACTATATTCTTAGATTTGGGGTTTTGGAATTTCAAAGGATTATAAAGATGTGCATTCAAATCAAACATTTAATATAGTGTCTGTTGCCTAGCTCTCCTCTTCCTTCCTTCCGATATTTGCTTTGTTTTAAATCTATAAAATGTGTTACCATTTCAATATTTCCATTAGTTTTTTCCTGAGTCAGTTGCCTTCCATACTGTGTTTAAACTTTGTTTTGTTCTCAAAAGATATCAGTGCTATATTGCTTTAACTACTATTGCTGTACATTAATGATCACTTTGATATCTTTTGGAAAGAGCTGATTTTAACTTCTCTTCATTAATCAGTTTTAATTTTTAAACTCACATTACCCAGTCCTAGTATAAGAGGACTACTGCACTGTGTTCCTGCAAATAGTGGAACAGTCCTAGCTCCACGGTTACGATACCCTTGAGGATGGGCTGGTACCAGCTGATTGTGCTAATTACTATAGTCTGATATAGCGGTGTGTGTTAGGCACAGCCTAGGCCCTCCAGGGACCTGATAGTGTAAGGAGAAACGCACAGTCCTCAGTTATGTATTACACTGTGTCATTGCTTGGAAGAAAAAGGAAGCATAGGGATGGTAAGGAGGAGGGTGTGACCAGGGTTGAGGGGTCAGTTAGGGAAACCCTCCGTAAACAGTAGAAATTTAAAGTGAAAGATACGGTATTGAAGATCTGAAGTTAAACTGTTATAAGCAGAAGGAACAGAAAGTTCAGTTGCTCTTAGTGCTTGAAGGATGGCTGGAAAGTTAGCATAGTGAGATTGGAATAAGAGAAGAAATTAAAGAGAAGGGTAGGGTCCCACAGCGTGGGTTACAGTTTGAAAACCAAGGGGAGCTCTTGGCTCTGAGTGGGCAGGTCATGGTGTGTCCTGATTTACATTGGGAGAATCCCTTCGGAGGAATCAGAGGAATCAGGGAGCAGAGGTGGGGAGGCCAGCCAGAGGCTTTGCCAGTGAGAATCGGAGTCCTCTGTGTAGGTGACTTCCTGTAGGCTCATTCGTACAATTTTGGAAAAAATGAAACATTGGTGGTCTTGTTGTGTCAACCAGAACTGTCAGCTGAACATTTTAGGGTCATTTAAAGTGGGCTTGAGGTCACATCTATTGGCATCTGTACTGAGAAATAAATATAGATTGTTTTGGGCCAGATTTACCATTTTTCATAGCATTTTAGCTGCTTCAGCCCTTTGTTGTTCATTCATTCATTCATTCGCTCAGAAAATGCCTAGCACAGCTGGTACATGGCAAGCAGTACTGTAAGTGCCCGGGCCAGCAGTGAGTGGGGGGAAAGCCGAGTCCTTAAGGACCCTGCCCTGTGGCGCAGCGCCCAGTCCTGGGCAGATACAGCATCGGGTGTGTGCCTCGTGTTCTCAGGTGGTTCGTAGTAGATTTGAGCGCGTAAGTTCTTATATTTATTTCAGTCAGCTTTTCCCCCTCAGACAAGGGGATTTTATGTACATAAAAAGGTATTTTATGTAATGAAAGGTATGGTGTAGCTATTTTTAAAGAAAACATAGTTTATTTTTAAGATGACTTAATACTCATTTTTTACATTGATGTTGCAGCTATATCAGGACTATAATTTATAATATACATTTATTTAATAATGAAATTGTCTGTCTCTCCTATTAGACTGTCAGTTCCATGATGGAGGGAACCCATTTGTTTTTGCTCACCATTGTATTCCCAGCACATAATCCAGTTCCTGGCACATAGTAGGTGCTTACTAAATATTATTGAATGAACGAATGAATGAATGAATGAATTTGTTTAATTTACCAAGTCAGTTTTTGCATTATACTGTTTAGTAGATTAGAAAGCCAACCATGAAAAAAGCCAGTATTTAAATTAGGCCAAGTGTGGTGGTGCACACATGTAATTCTGGCACTGAGGAAGCCAAGACAGGAGTATTGCATAAGTTCAAGGCCTACCTAGGTTACATAGTGAGTTCAAGGCCACCTGAACTACACAGTCTCAAAAAAGAAAAGGAAAAAAAGTATGATGTAGTTTGGAGGGATTACACTGAGGACTTCTATTACATTTTGATATTTATATTTTTATGATTGATATTTTAAAAAACTAATGCCTGTGTTCAGGTATTGTGAGATTCCAGCATGTTCTTTCCAGAGATTGAAGTCACTTGAGGTATTTCTGTGAATAAGAAGTCATTGTTTTCTGGTAAAAAGAATGCCTAGAAAAAAAAGTTAAAAAAAAAATCTTTGCACATTTTTCTTGCTTTGGCAAAAACAAACAACAAAAAAACTCATCTGTTTTAAAAAATTGCTAAATAGAAATAAGTGCTCATAATGCTGAAATATTTTTGTTTTCTTCTTTCAAATCCATTTTATTTCAAAAAGGAAAAAAAAACACGAGAACGCACTTCTAAGACCCATCAATCAGGGAACAACGATGGTGTGTACATTGCACACTGTTGTCCCCAGGTCACTCACCCAGAGCACAGGACATCTGCATTGAACTGTCCGGGCAGTATCTGCACAAATCTCTCTTCAGTGAACTCGGAGAAATCAGCAGTAGGACTGCCTTACCTATTTTTTATATACATACATATGTCCATATACATACGTTGTTTCTTTCAGCTTCTTACACTAGGGAGACAGTATGATATTTACACGTGTGTCTTGTTTATTTCACTAAAGAGTGTGGTCTTAAGTTTCATCCACTTACCCATAAAAGTCTCCAGTTTAGCCTTCTTTATAGCTGAATAGTACTCCATTGTATAAAAATACCACATCTTTTTTCCTCAGTTGATAAGCATTTAGGTTATTTCCAAGATCTGGCTATTACAAACTATGCTGCTATAAACATGGGTGCACATATATCACTGTGCTATGATGTTTTTAATTCTTTTGGGAATATACCCTTGGGGAATCCTGGCTTTAGTGGGACCTCCCTCTAGACCTAGTGTTTTGAGGAACCTCCACACTGATTTCCACAGTGGTTGCACCAATCTGCATTCCCACCAACAGTGGAGAAGCCTTCCTTTTTCCCCACAGCCCCTCCAGCATTTGTTATTGGTTGATTTCTTGATAGTAGCCATTCCTTCTGGGGTGAGGTAGAATCTCAGTGTTTTTTTAATAGGCATCTCTCCTGTGACGAGTGATGTTGAACATTTTTTCACGTATTTATTTGCTATTTGTGTATGCCCTCATCTGAGATGTGTGTATTTATCTCAGATGCCCATTTTTGGATTGGGTTTTTAAATCTGGGAGGACTGATTTTTTTTGTGTGTTCTCTATGTGTTCTGGGCAATAATCTTTTGTCTGAGGAACAGCTGGCAAACATTTTGTCCCACTTTGTGGGTTGTCTCCTCACTCTGTTGGTGGTTTCTCTTGCTGTGCAAAAGCTTTTCAATAGAGTGAGATCCCAGATGTTGATTCTTTGTGACAGTTCTTGAACAGTAGTGGTTTTGTTTGTAAAGTCTTTGCCTACACCAGTGTCCTTAAAGAGTTTTACCTACTGTATGTTCCAGCAGACTTAATGTTTCTGTTTTAATATTAAGATCTTTGATTTGGATTTAGCTTAGTACATGTTGAACGATACGGATCCAGTTTTAGTCTTTGGCATGTGTAGAGCCATTTTTTCCAGCACCATTTATTAAAGAGGCTATCTTTCTCCTATTGAAGGTGTTTGGCACCTTTGTCAGAGGTTAGTTGGCTTTTTTAGTGTGTGTGGAGTTCTGCATCTTCTCATTGGTTCCATTGACCTTTGAGTCTGTTCTTTTTTTTGCCAGTACCACACTTTTTATCACAGTAGCTTTATTTACAGTATAATTTCAAATTAGTATTGTGATGTCCCCTGTCTTGTTTTTGTTGCCCAGGACTGCCCTTGGTATTCTAGGTCTCTTCTGGTTCCTGATGAATTTGAGGATTGTTTTCTCTATTTCTCTGAGGTGTGATATTGGAATTTTGATTGGGATTGCTTTGAATCTGTGTAACAGTTTTGGAAGTATGGCCATTTTCACTATATTGGTTCTTGCTACTCAAGAGCATGAAATATCTCTCCATTTTCTAATATCCTCTTTAATCTTCTTTTTCAGAGTACTATAGTTTTCAATGTAGAGGACCTTTATATTATCTATTAGATTGATTCCTAGGTATTTCATTGTTTTGGATGCTATTGTGAAAGGTATTTTTCCCTGATTTCTCTCAGTGAGTTTGTTATTCATGCACAGTAACGCTATTGATTTTTCAGTTGCCTTTATAACAGCTATGCCATGGAATTAACTTATTAAATCTAGAAATTGTTTGGTGGTGTTTTTCAGGTCTCTTATGTAGAGAATTATGTCATCTGAAAATAACGATAGTTTAACTTCTTCCTTTCCTATCCTTATTTCTTTCTCTTGTCTAAATGCTTCAGCTAAAGTTTCCAGGATTATGTTGAATAAGGGTAGAGACAGTGGATATCTTTGTCTTGTTCCTGATTTTAGAGAGCAAGCTTTTAGTTATTTTCTTGCTTGTTTGTTTAATGTGAGGTTGACTGTTGGTTCCTCATAGATGGCTTTTATCAGATTGAGATCTATTCCAATTTTCTGTAGAGTTTATCATGAATGGGTGCTAGACTTCATCCATATCTATTGAGATGATCATATGATGTTTGTCCTTGGCTCTAATAATACAGTGTATTACATTTATGGATTTATATATGTTGAAGCATCCCTGGGCCCCTGGGATGAATCTCACTTGATCATGGTACACAGTCTTTTTGATGATGGGCTGCAGTCTGTTTGCGAGTATCTTTGGGGATTTTTGCATCTATATTCTTTAGGGAGATTGGCCTGCAGTTCTCTTTCTTAGTCCAGTCCTTCTCTGCATTTGTCATCAGGATAAATCTTGCTTCCAGGAATGAATTTGAGAGTCTTGCTTCCCTTTCAATTTCATTAAAGAGTCTGAGAAGGAGTGGTGTTAGGTCTTCACTAAATTTTGTGTAGAATTCAGCATCGAATCCATCAGGGCCTGCACTTTTCTTTGTTGATAGGTTTTTAATTGCATCTTCAGTTTCATTTATTGACATTGGATTATTCAGGATTTTTATATCTTCTGGATCCAGCTTTGGTAATTCATACATATCTAGGACTCTGCCCAGTTTTTTTGTATTTTCTGTCTTAACAAGAATCCACGTTTCAAAGTAGGTGTAGGTGATCGGAATTTTTTCAGGGTCTGCTGTGATTTCCCCTTTTTCATTCCTAATTGTGCATATTTGAGTCTTTGATGAGGTTGATGAAGGGTTTGCCTATTTTGTTTAATGTTTCAAAGAATCAACTGTTAGATTCATCGATTCTTTGTATTGGTTTTTTAGTCTCAAGTGCATTAATTTGTGCTCTGATCTTTATAAATTTCTCCCTTGTATAAGTTTTGGCTTAGCCTGCTCTTCTTTTTCTAGAAGTTTCAGGCTGACCATTAAGTTGTTTATGTGCCTTGCTGTGTTTTCCTGATATGGGTATTTACTGCTATAAATTTTCTTCTTTAAGAGTGTTTTCATTGTGTCCCCATAAGTTGTGTTTTGTTGTATTGTTGTTATCATCCAAATGTAAAATTGTCTAATTTCTTCTTTAATTTCATCTGTGAAACATGGCTTGTATGTATTTCTGACATTCTTGTGATTTCCTTTGGCATAGGTTTCCAATTTCATTGCACAGTGGCCTGACAGTATGCGTGGGGTGGATTGAATTCCTGTGCATTTACTTAAGCATGTTCCAGGGGCCAGTATATGATCTATTTTTTGAGATGGTCCCAAGTGCAGCTGATACCGGCGGGTATTCTGATGTTTTGATACAGAATACGCAGTAGATATCTACTAAGTCCATTTGTTCAAAAGTTTGATTTAGTTGTAATTATTTCATTATTATTATTTTTTTGTCTAGATGATGTCTTTTTGTGGCAGTGGGGTATTGTGGTCCCCCAACACAATTGTATTAGGGTCCATTTGATTTCTCATATCTGTTAGTAATTGTTTTATATAGCTGGGTACACTGGTATTTGTTGCATGTGTATTTATGATTGTTCTCTCTTCTTGGATTGTTCCCTTTTCATGATGCAGTGACCTTCTTTATGTCTCTTAATCTGTTGTGGCCTGAAATTCTCTTTGTCCTCAAATACAATAGCTACTCCTGTGTTTTTTGTGAGTTCCTGTCACATGCAGTATTGTTTTCCATCCTTTGACTTTCTCCTGTGTATTTCTTTGTGAATGAAATGTGTTTCTTGTATTTTCCTGTTGTTGTCTCCCCCATTCCTTTTCCCCCTCCCTCCAATTGTTTGCTTTCCCTGGTGGATTTCTTCTGTTGGGATTCATGGAGTTATAGTCTCTATTATCTCTTTCTAGAATGTCCTGTAGGACATTTTGAAATACTGGTTTGATGGTTATAAATTTCCTCAGTTGTTGTTTGTCATGAATGTTTCTAATTTCTCCGTCAGTTTTGAGCAGTAGTTTTGGGGTATACATCAGTCTGGTTTGAAAAGTTGTTTTCCTTTAGCACTTGGGTTACTTCATTCCAAAGTCTTCTTGATTTGAGAGTTTGTTCTGAGATGTGAGCTGTGATTCTGATGGATTGTCCTTTATAGGTGATGGGTTTTCTTTTTTCTAAGAGCTTTTAAGATTTTGTCCTTGTGTTGAATTTCTGGAATCTTGGGTATAATACGCTTTGCTGTAGACTTTTTTTTTTTTTTTTAAATCATGGTTAAATTGAGTGATATATGCCTCGCTTATTTGCATGTCAAATTGTTTTTCTTTACCAGGGAAGTTTTGTCATGATGTCTTGAACATTTTTTAATATGATGTTAATGTGTCTTGCTTTATCATTGTCTGCAGTTAGTCTTAAATTCTTACTTGTTTCATCTAGCAGATGCTGGATTGATTTCTCATAGGCCCTTGCTGATTTTGAGATCTTTGTGTTCCTGGCTAACCGCAAGCCTGTCTGCAGTATCTGACATCTTGTCATCACATTGGCCTCATCTGTTCGGAATAGTTTCAAGGGAATTTTTTTTCTGGATATGTGCTTGTGTCTGCTGTACAAATTCCGTTTCTTTCATATAGTGAGCTTCCATAATTTTCTTAACACTTGTCCATGTTTTTTTGTATGTGCTCTAGCATTACTAAGCCTAGTCTTTATCTAAGAGATTGTGTCTGATTTCATTTCTTCTTATTCAGTTGATTTGTGGTTTTCACTTCAAGGAGGCCAGGTGAGAGGCTTTCAGGTTGTCCCACCTCATTGCCCCCTGGGCTTGCCTTTGGTGAACTGGATTCTGGGGTTACAGTTTGCTTAAGTGTCTTCTCACTTTTTTTCTCTCTGTTTAATTTAATTCCTGTTGTGATTCTTGCAGGTTGCCTGTGGTCAGTTGCCTTATTGGTAGTATTTAGGACCTTGAGTTGAGAATTACTTCGCTGAGGTATCTTCCAGGTGCAGCTGGTTTTTGGGTTTTGAGTCTGTTGGAGGATCTTACCTCCTCAGTTGCTGGAGATGAGTTGTTGCTTGTTTGTTGCTGGTTCTTTGGCATTGTGCCATAGTATCTTCTGTGACCCTTAGTCAGTCTCAGTCGTGGAATAGCAGGGAGAACAACTGTTTAGAACAAGTACCTTAATTTTGGCTGTAGTGGTACCAATAGCATGAAACACATGGCAAAGGACAAACAGAGCTAATCGTTATTTTACTACTTTTTACTGTATGAACTAGACCTGTGTTTATGTAACAAAATCTAAAGCAAACCAGAAAGTTATACTCAGTATAGAAAACAATTTTATCCTCAGGGGCTAGAATTTAAAATCACTTTAGGGTAAAATAGAGAAGTGGAAGATGAGGAAGAGATTAGAAGCAAGGTTGGAGGACAAAGAGGAATCACACCGACTTTGGGAAATTGCTGCAGAAGAATTAAGGAAAAGAGAGATGGAAAAGATAAAGGGAAGAACAGATCATAACCGCACCACAGAGAGGCTAGGGGCACGTTTACACTCATACAAAAACTAGATTAAACAATGAAAGTGAGAAGAAAAAATACCCACTTCCGCAGTTTTCTGTGGTTTCACTAGTAGACAAGAGTCCTAATCTTTGCAGGCCTCTCCCAGCAAGGCAGCAGTTGCTTTCTGGTGGAGTGGTGGGTAATGTCAGCAGGCCTGCCCGGGGACCAGACTTAACTGGGCTTGCCAGCTGCCGGAGCAGTTTCTGCATCTCTGCGCCCAGCTGGAGCTGTTAGATGGAGCTGGCAGTAGTCCTGGGTTCTGGGCTTATCAGGCTGTCTCCAAGACGGCTCCCAGCTAATTGCTCTCTCCTGCAGGGGCACTAAGTTCTCCGCACTCCAGCCAGTGTAGCCCCTCACCTCTGCTGCACCTCTCCACCGCCACCTCTCTCCACAGAGGCCTCTGGGGTCGCAAGCCTCCACTTTGGGCCTGCAGTGGAACTATCCTTTGTGCAGTGAGTGCCATCTGGGAAGAAGGCACCCCTGGCTCCCTCCTTCTTCATTGGAGTTTCTCTCTTTGTTCTCTCTGTGGGCTTCAGTTCACACTTGAGACTCTTCTTGGGTCCCACTGTCCTCCTCCTTGTCTTCCTCACGGTGCTGTATTCCAGTGTCTGAATAGTGACATGCACAGAGGCTGTTGTCTCTGCTGCTTACTGCTTTGCTATCTTGGTCTCCTCCTTCAAAATAATTTTGGGAGTACCGGGGGTCAAATTCATGACCTAACACTTGCCACACAGGCACTTGTGCCACTGAGCTATATCCCAGCCCCCAGAAATAATTTTCTTGACAAAAATTAGACTATTTTGAGTTTGTGGCCATGAGCTGTCAGGTTGCTTATCTACTATAGTGAGTTACTCATCCCCTCTTCTACTTAAGGCTTCAGAAATGCTTATAAATCTTATTAGTCTTCTTCCCCTATCATTCTGTTTAGCTCCTTCTATTACTTTTCCAGTTCTTTCCCACTATTCTTAACTTCTCTAATTATAGCATAACCTTCCAGCCCTTGTGTTTGTGAGCAAGAGGTAAAGATGTTTGGTTTCTGGGCCAGAAGTTTAAGCTTAGTGGCACAAGCACCTACCTGGCAAGTGTGAGGTCTTGTGTTTGATCCCTGGTATAAAACAAAACAAAACAAAATGTGTAAAGATGTTTGCTTTTAAGGGTATCAGTTGCACCTAAGGAAGCTACCTAGAAATGAAAATGTCAGATTAGTGTAGATAACAGGTTGGTCCATAAATTAGGCCCACAGTGAATGGGGAGGGGGTTTGGCAAATGATCTCAGGGAGAGATGGCTCTGGGTCACAAGTGTGGCTAGATTTTCTGTGCTTTGTTTGAGTGCAGGCAAGTTTTGGTATGCATGTGAAAGAATAATGGGTTAGAAATGGCAGCTGGGAATTAGAAAATGCTAAAAGGTTGAAGAGATGGGGAATGTGTTTAGAACCCAATACAGTTACTCGGTGAAGCAACCAAAGGGTGGGAATAAAGAAAGTCCCAATGATAAGGGAGAAAATAGGGTGCGATAAGTAAATCAGTAGTAGAAGATAGACTGAGTTGAGGGGTGTTCATTATTTGGGGAGATGGAGGATTACAGCATTGAGAGGCAAGTTTAAAGATGATGGCTTTCCTCTATCTCACTCTTGGTGAGTGACTTTTACAATGGTAGAGTCATGTGCTTACGTTAGCTTGAAACCGTGAAAGTGTTTGCAGAGTTGTGGGCTACATCAGGGCTGGAGGAGCTAGGAGCTTCTGTGAGTGCAGGGGGTGGGGAAGGGTGCCCCTGCTTTGTGCCTGCTGTCCTTATGGGCAAAGGGACAGAGGTCCCAGCCGCCATGAAGCTCAGTTAGATGTGGTTAATGCAGAAGCTCTGGGCTTATGGCTTTTATCGATCTTTTGTTGTCAGAGATCCTAAGGTTAATTCCTTCAGACTGAGCTTACAATCGGAAAATGAAATGTGCCTGTAATTTCACTACTGTATTTGATTTGAGGTCCAAATTTGTGGAATAGATTTGAATATGTGAAAACAAAAAAGAAAACAAAATATTTGATATAAATTTTACCATTTAATACAGGAGATAGCCAAAATTCCTATGTAGAAGGACTCAGGATCTACACACTACGGTTTGTTTCCAGTGTGAAGTTGAAGGAAAGGTGCCTTCATTAGACTGGGGCTGAATAAGGGGAGTGGACCTGAACTAGGCAGAGGAGGTGAGGCAGAGCGCTAGACAGGGCCGGGAATGGCTTTTAAATGCTGTAGGGCTTGGAGAAGTGATCGAGGGTAGGCAGCAGGCAGTGATTGGGAGTGAGAAAGTGGGCTTTCTGTTTGGCGCAGCAGAATCTCCATACTGAAAAGCAGAAGTCCCTCTGGGGCGCTGCTCAGTCCCAGCCCCTCAGACTCCCAGCCACACCTTTCCTGTGCCTTTAAATACGTATGCGTCCAAGTAGAGAACTGTGGTTCTTGTGGAGTCTTCTGATTGCTGTTTATTGTTGATAAATGGGATTTGTTTATACATGTTCAGCATCTTTGCTTTACTTAGTATCTTGGAAAGCTTGCTATATTGTTATTTCATGTGGAAGTGCTTTCTTTTAAACGACAGTGTTGCCCAGTGTTTCGTGACAAAAGTATAATTTGAATAAACCATTCTCTTGATTAAACACAAGATATTTTCAGATCTTACTGTTATTTATTAGTGAGCAGTTATATCTAACTTGTTTTGGTACATGCATATTTACCTGACTCTCCTCTCTGGGAGAACTATGTTGCATTCTATTAAAGATATTGCTGAAATTATACTTAAAAGCAAGCATGCCAAGCTTGCCAAGCATGCCAGGCCTGTTCACAGCCGCAGCAGCGATGGTTAAGAATGCCTGTTTCCAGACTTACACACTTGATGCAGTTAGTTTGTTTTGTTTTGTTAAGGTGATGAAGGTAAAAGGATGTTTTGATGTAGTTTTATTTTTTAATCTCCCATTTACTATTTATTATTTGTACGTTTCTATTTCTACTCTGAATTGCTGATTATTTTCCTTTGCTAGGTTTTTGGTTATTATTGTTTTTCTAGTTTTATAACAGAATTTAAAAAAAATTTTGGATATTAAGACTACATACTTGGAACATGAATATGTAGATTTGTTCTTTGTCTTCATTTATGTTGTTTTTGCCATCCAGAAGTTCCTAAGTTTTATGTGGTCTTTCCTTCCTGAGTTTTGTGTTTGGCTTTAGTAACAAGAATAGTTGCAATGTTCATGTTCTGTGAGCACTTGGCGGTGTTGTGTTCTAACCACTTTTAATCTTTATAATAAGCGTTTGAGGCAGACGTTACTGTTAGCCCTAGTTTTTAGATGGGAGATTATACTTCATGAAGGTTAAGTACATTTCCTGTCACATACGTGTACACACACACACACACACACACACACACACACACACGTATATATGTTTGTATATTATGTATTTAGAGATAGAACCGTAATACCACCCTTACAGTCTAGCCTGAACAGCTGCACCTTTTAAAGCCACCCCATCCCTTTGGGTATTGAACCGCCTGAGGCCTTGCCTGTGCTAACCACTCAACCACTAAGTCCCACCCCCAGCCCATTTTAATTTTTGTTTTGAGGCAAGATCTCTGTTTGTTTTCCCAAGTGGCCTGGACCTGGAATCCTGCTTTCTCTGCCTCGTGAGTAGCTGGAGTTACAGGTGTGCTTCTCTACCCTCAGCTTCATTAGTTTTTTAATATCAAGATAAAAAATATTTATTTAGAATATACCCCTGTGTTAATACCTTCACTTGTCATTTTATTTTTATGACTTTGCAAAGGAAGGTGGTATCTTTATTTTAAAGTCAAAACCTTTTTTATTAGTATAAGGTTGAACATTTTTGTGTTTCTAAGGCTTTTTTTCCCCTATAAGTTGGTGATTTCAAGTCTTTCATCTGCTTTGCTTTTCCCTTTGTATGAGAAGATATTCTTTAGATTTTTGAAGATGTGAATAATTTCCCTGTTTCATTGTTTTTTTTTCTGTAACCTTTAAATGATTTCTAATACATAGAACTTATTTGCAGTCATATTTGTGGCTCTTCTAAAATACAATTTTAATTTCTTTTGCCTTAGGTCTTTTCTCATTTCTTATAAATTTGTATGCATACATTTAAAAAATGTAAATTGTAGTCTCTGTGGAGTTTATTAAATGCATGTCGAAGATCTGAAACTTTGCTAGATAGGTGGTTTTTCTCAGTGCAGTTCATTAAACAACACAGGGATGCTCTTGCTTAGTCGGCTCCCTCTCACCATTATTTTTAGTGTTGCCTGGTGGGATTAGGCTTTCTAGATTGGGCCTTCGGCTTTGCCTTCCCTCACAATGCCCTGAGCCTGTTTGCTTGCTGTAAAATAAGTAAGGTTAATAGCAGTATCACCCGGTTATTAGGAGATTCAAGTGAGGTCTTCCTCCAGCACTTGCCGTCCTGTAGTAGGGCTGCCCCACACCAGGTCCAGCACGTAATGTTCGGTTTCTCTTCATTGGCAGTGCTGCTTACACAGGACATTCTCAGGCTCTCAGAATCTCACAGCTGGAAGAGTCTTGAGAGATTTTCTGTTTTTAAAAGATCGTTCTGATGCCACAGCAGAACCTGAATGACAGCAGGGTTACCTGGAGGGGCGTTGAAAAGCCCCATTTTCTGGCCCTTACCTTGTACCTACTAAATCAGACTCCTGTCATGTACAGTGCAGGAATTTACTTTTAATAAACTGATTCTTAAGCCGTTAGCATGGCCTTGTCAAGCGGTTGAACAGCTTCTGCTTTGAAACTTGCCATGTTGAGATACTTTTGAAACAGATGAGCTGATGAAAAGCAGTTGCTTCGGGCTGGGGATTTAGCTCAGCGGCATAAGTGCCTGCCTTGCAAGCAGGCAGTCGTGAGTTCGATCCCTGGTACTAATAAAAACGAAAAAGACAAAAAAAAGAAAAGCAGTTGCTTCTTATCTGCCTAGTGTCCTGCAGATGCGTAAGTGTCCTGTTTTCATGGATTAGTATTGTTTTAAGATTTTCATTCATTTTAACTTGATGTGAAAATTATGTTTCTTACACATTACAAGTAATCATAAACATTTGTAATTATAGTTCTGATAGAATACTAGGCATTCAGTTTTAAAGTTGTTTTTTGTGAAGTTATTAATTCTGAAATACTCTATTCCATTTTTATTTTTAGAGCTGTTTGATAACTATATGCAACAAGATGCCCATGAATTCTTAAATTACCTACTAAATACAATTGCTGATATTTTACAAGAAGAAAGGAAGCAGGAAAAACAGAATGGTCGCTTACCTAATGGTAACATTGATAATGAAAATAACAACAGCACACCAGACCCAACGTGGGTTCATGAGATTTTTCAGGGAACATTAACTAATGAAACCAGATGTCTTACTTGTGAAACTGTAAGTATTTCATAAACTTTGTATGGGAAAAATTAATTCATTATCTTACAGGTTCTTGAAGATAAGGGTATGGGAGATGAATTTAAAAGTTACAAATTTTAAACTGGGCATGGTGACACACATGTGTAATCCTAGCACTTTGGGGGCTGACACAGGAGGATCATTGTGAGTTTGAGACCAGACTGGGCTACAAAGCGAGCTCAAGGCCAGCCTGAACTGCAGAGTGAGACTCTGTCTAAAAAAAGACAGAAAGGGCCAGGGATTTAGCTCAGTGCCTTAAATGCCTGCCTGGCAAGCATGAAGTTGTCAATTCAATCTCCAGTAACAAAAACAAAGAAAGAAAAGAAAGGTAGGTTAAAATCTTAGACACAGTGTTAATGTTAAAAGATACATTTTTCATTTGAAAGAATATTTTATGTAATGCTGCTGACAGTGAACTACCTGAGATGATACTTAATGTAGTTTAAACTACTTAATTATATTTCAGATCAGGAGCCATAGAAGCATGTTGTGGAAATTGTGTATCTTTGGTAAAGTCTCAGGAAAATTTTAGGTCAGGGATGTGCATTTGTGTGTCTTTGAACAAGAACACATTGTGAAAAAGCATCCCAGATGATTACATTATTGTGGAAACTCTAGAAGGAACTTAAACCTAGAAAGTGTAGATCAGGTCACATGAACACGAGATGGATGAGACTGTGTTAACGTAGTTTATGCTGATCAGCAAACTTTTCCTTCACAGGGGCAGGGATACAAGGTGTTGTAGATACATAAAATGGGAATATTATAATTTACTATCGACTATTATGGCAGTACTGTCCTTTTATATGATTGGTAGCACAGTAAGTTTATCGGCAGCATTATTAACACAGATACATGAATAATACGCTGTGCTGTAACAGAGACAGCTGATACATCATTAGTTTAGTTGACAGGAATGTCTGAGTTCTGTTATAATCTTACGGGATGGCATGTGACATGTGGTTGTCTGTTGTTTTTTCTTTCCTTACAGTTATGTGTAGTATCTGTTGTTGGAATAAAAACCAAACCAGGCTGAGTGTGGTAGTGCATGCCTGGAGTCCCAGCAGTCAGGAGGCTGAGGCAGCATCACCTTGAGTTTGAGGCCAGCCTGAACTACATAGTGAGAACCTGTCTCAAAAACAGACAGACAAAAACCATACTGTGTACATTAAGAGAAGGGTGAAATACTCTTTTATTGGATACTTTGTAAAATTGAAGTTTAAAAATTGGTTATTCTAGGATTGGATAACGGCATTCATTATAGTATTTGCCATCTAATTTCTCATCTGTGAAATGTAAGCTGAGACTTTAAATCAAGCATTTATTATCTAATTATTGATTAATGTCAGTAGTGTACTTTTGCTTAGCGAAAGATAGTTACTATAAGTAAAATTCCCTTTCCTAAATAAAGTCTTAGTGCTGAACCTCATTCAGGGTTAAGTGAAGGAGATTTAATGAGAGCTTGAGGGCATCAGCTGTGGCTTGGAAAGATGTTTTCATGTTAGAGGAAGAACATCCTTGGTGTGAGATTCTTTCATTGCCCCAGTCATCAGTTAATTGCGGCAATGACTTGACAGAGTTTGATGTCAGGAATTGAGTTCTAAAGGTATGAGAAAAAATAACCATAAATTGAATTCCAAGTGCTAAGAGATATTTTGTACATTTATTAAAGCAGTAAGTTCCGTTGAAGTAGTAGATATAATCAGGGAATTTTGGAGTCTCTTGATGTTTATTATAATGGAGCTTGGTCAGTGATAGAAAATGTCACATGTGTATAACTTACACTTCTTTAAAGAAACACAGTAGTTGAATTTGTTTCGCATGTTGAGAAATGCAAAAGTAGATGGGACAAGATAGAATCAGGGCCCTCCTTGAAGGCCTTTGAGGTGTTCTTCCAAGGCCCTGAAGTCGGTGTGGTAGCGTAAGGATGGGGTCCCATCACTGTGACAAAATACCCAATACCTGAACCAAAAGGTGCAGAGGCTTATTTTGGCTCCCAGGTTTTAGGCGTTCAGCCCATGGTTGGCTGGCTGCCAGCAGAGATGACCACATAGAAGAATATGGTGGAGGCACCCATTAACCCGTGGGAGCTGAGAGGCAGAGGGAGGAGGTGCGGAGGGGCCGAGGATAGGAGTTTGCTTTTCAGGTAATGCCCACAGTGGCCTGTCACTAGTCAGGCCCCGCCTTTTAAAAGCATACTCAGCTATGAACTTGCAGTGCATCCATGCACTGAAGAGTGCAACACCCCATAGTCCAGGTATCTTCCAAAAGCTCCACCTCTGAAAATAGTTAAATCAAAATGGATAAAAGATGCAATGCTTTTGAAGGAGAAAGAAATATCAGCTATCTCCATTCAAAGTTCTTAAATATTTATTTGTAAGGAATGGACATTGCTGTTTCTGTGCATTCTTTACTGAGTCCTGGGACATGCATTACATGTTTGTGAATGGCTTCTCAAGAATTAAGCCTGTTTAGAGAATGTTTCCTCAGAACCTGAGGCATGGTAATGCAGATTCAGTAAATTGTGTACATGTCTCTATAAAGTGGAGAGAGAATTCTGGACATACAAGAGTACATATACATCTTTTCTTTTTTGGTTCAGTGTTGCACAAGTAAGTACTAGCCATGCCAGCTAGAAGATGAGTAGGTGGTAAAAGGTGTTAAGTCCTAGGTCTCTGATCCTAAGCTACTCTTAGGGTAGTGAAGACCAGCCAGCACATAGTCCAGGGTTACAGTACAGGTGAGCACAAGATGCCGTACAGGTAGGAGAATGGTGTCCCTATGCCACCCTGAGTGAAGTGGGGAGTGTCTGGAAGGCGAGGGATTGGCTCTTCCTGGAGGAGCTCGGGCTTGCAGGTTAGTAGCCTGTACTGCAGCGGGAGGAGGCTTGCTTTCTTCTGTGGTACTTCCTGCTGGTGTCCCCTGTGCTGTGAGGGTTCCTTCTCAGGCCCTTTCCTGGGATTTTCTTTCACTCTTTCTTTTTACTCAGTGCTAAGGATTATGTCTCTTTTTAGTTACTCTGAAATGCTAAGTCCAAGGCCAAATCTGTAGCCTGGATGTCTTCCCTGAACTTTGGAGTTGAGTCTCCTAATGTTCCGGATGAGGTGATGTTGGGATGTTTTAGCCCAATAGAGCCATTCTGTTCATTCACACTTTTGAACGTTCAGTACTACTACAGTTGGTGACTGCCTGTATCAACACACCTGCAGTACAAATGTAGGTGAGATATACCCACTTGATCCAGAGTAGCATTATATCAAGAATTCTTTTAAAAAGTATTCTAAAAGCAAACATTTAGAAGAAAGACCTCAAAGGCAGTATCTGAGAACCTCATTTTGAGACCTGTCAGGTTGGTCCATCTAAAGTCTTTTAGCCTGCACATAAACCCTGCCAGATCTGCTCTGCCCTGCCGCTGATGTTCTTTCGCTTGTCACTCTCAGCTTTCCTACTGACTCAAGCTGAGTATTTTTCCCTACACCCACCATCTTGTCTTTCATGACTCTGAATTACCACCCCACCCTCCGCATCCCATCTTCGTTGTATTGGAAATTGAGCCCAGGGTTTTGCTAAGGCTAGACAAGTTTCACAAAGTTGGCCAGGCCGGTCTTGAACTTGTGATCCTCAGGACCCAGATCATTTATTTTTAGAGTATTATTCTACCTGTGTTGTATGGTAAAATGGCATCTAAATGAAGGTTTAGATGTAAGTTTAGCTTCATGTAGTGATTAAACAGTCAAATCATTCTTGAAAATGCTTGAGTTATATTTGTGAAATGCAGGATGCATGGTGCTCCTGTGTAGTGAGTCATATTTGTCTAAATAGAAGATATGAGCACCAGGGCTGAATCACAGCTTCATGGAACTGAGTCTGCAACGTTGATCACTCAGGAAAACATTTAATAAACCAAATTGTAGTCGCTGCAGGAAATGGCTAGGGAAATGTATGTGCGAGGTTCTGTTCTGTTGCGATTCACATAATTAGATAATTTCTGTAAGGTGATTTATTTATAAATCAAAATCTTGTGTTAGAATTTTGGGAAAAATAGGGGGCTGGGGATTTAGCTCAGCGGCATAAGTGCCTGCCTTGCAAGCAGACAGTCGTGAGTTCAACCCCTGGTACCGATTTAAAAAAAAAAAAAAAAAAACGGAAAAAAAAAAAAAGAATTTTGGGAAAAATAAAGATAAGTCATAAATGAATATTGTGACTTGGAATTTTGTGCTAAATTATTTTCTTACATGATAAAACAGTGCAGATACCCTCATTCAGTCTTGGTCTGTTTCTTAAGAATCAGAATATGTGTATAATCTGTTTACACTTTGAAGTAACATTCAGATTTTGAAAAATGTCTTAGAGTTATTTTTTGTTGCTGAGACAAAATACCTGATGTCCAAAGTTGGGAAAGCAAAGGTTTATTTCTTATAGTTTTTTGGAGGTTTCAGTCCATAGTCAGTTGGCTCCAAGGCACGGTGGCATGGCGGAGTCACAGTTTATGGTGGCTGCAAACAGCAAGGCGGAAACTGGCAAGAGAGCGAGACACACCTTCTTCCTGCCATTTTATTGTATGCTGGCTCCACCCCTGGGTGTTTGTAGCACTCACACCCCAATCCAAGCACTAGACAGTGAACCAATCACAGATGCATAACGTAAACCCATGAGGCCTGGGGGCCAGTGATACAAACCATGACAGAAAATAGTGAAATTTTGCATCACACTGTGCTTGCCAGTAGGAATCAGTCCAATACTTGCTTTGGTGTTTTACCTATCTTGTGCTCACTGTTACTTATTCAGTATCCTTTTGGGTATTGCAGCCCAAGTAGTCTTGTTTTGAACTTGAAGGGGAGTATTATTTAGAATACATTGAGTTCTGTTAATGAGGAGCCAGGTTTCCTAATACTTGAAGAAATCAAAAATGTTTCCCTATTTTGACAGATAAGCAGCAAAGATGAAGATTTTTTAGACCTTTCTGTTGACGTGGAACAGAACACATCAATCACTCACTGTTTAAGGTATGTTTAGAATTACTTACTGTTTTGAAATTTAAAGAATTTTTTTAGTGAATTCATGATTTTCTGGTGTATAGAAATAAACATATTTTTAACTTCACACAGGGGTTTTAGCAACACAGAAACGCTGTGCAGTGAATACAAGTATTACTGTGAGGAGTGTCGCAGCAAACAGGAAGCACACAAACGGTGAGGCGGGGCCTACAGTCTCAGCACTGGTTTGCATGTCGGAGTTGGGCTTTTCCAGCTGAAAGTGTTCTGTGAGACGTTTCATTTGGTTACATGGGTAGCTCATCGAGTATTACTAGATAGATAATTTCAAGTGCACTGCTGTGCTTTAGGTGCCAAACTCTGCCCCTCAAGTCATTTTCTACATTGAGCAATTATGTGATAGTCAAACCAGTAGGGATAAAAAAGTTTGGTTTTGAAGCTTTCCCTAATTAGTAATAGACTTTTTCTTGATGAGGAACGAGAGGGAGAAGGTTGTATCCCTCACCCCATTCTAGTTTCTGCTATACTTACCTTGGATAGTGTATGTTCTCATCTCATGGTATGTTATAAACATAGTTTCATTGTCAAAGAATGAAATCATCATTGTTCTTACTTTACTTTTTATTTTGAAACAATCTCAGACTCAGAAAATTTGTGCAAATAATACCAAGAATGCTTTTTAAAAAAAAATTCTGTGGCCCCTCCCCCTTTTTAATGTGCTTTGAAAGGACATCAGTGTTAGGCTGGCCCATGACCCCTGGACACTTCAGTAGATGTTTCCTAGCAAGAAAGAAGCTTTCCTACATGCTTGTACCCATCCAAATTAGGAAGTAAAGGCAGGCGACTTTTAGGTGCGACTCTGGCATCACGACATTAGTTCTTTCATAAAAGCAGGATGCGGTCCAGAATTGTACATTGTACCTTATAATCTTTTCTTGCCTTTATGACCATAACTCTTACGAGAATCACAGGTTAATCTTTTTATAGAATGTCCTTCATTCTACAAAAATGGTGCTGCACTCTTCCCCTTGTATCGTGCTAAGGACCTCACAAGTTAGCTGTTTCGTGTGGAATGAACCCGTGTTTGATGATTTCCTGGGGCGTCAGTACTGAGCTTACAAGTCTTGCTTAAAGCTAAGTTTATTACAGGGAAATGGTACAGAGCACACTTAGCAAAGGGCGAAGCCAGGCAGGCTCAGAGTTACGGAGCCAGTAGAATCCCATAGGACACTGAATTCCTCCATGTAATGACATCGTGGGAAGTGCTTCACAAATTCAGAGGCTCCAAGAGTTAGGACTTTTAAGTGATTCTGTTTTTGTTTTGGACAAAGATATATTTATTAAGAAAGGGGGTGTTTTTGGTAATGGATATAGGTAAATCAGAACAGATTACTTGTTGGTTTCCTGCCAGTGGTGCAGATAATGTGGATACCTCTGATAAGTTGGATCAGAAGCGTGGAGGCTGACAGATCCATCTTGTAAATGTACACAGTGCTTAAGATGTGGTTAAAGAAGACGGAGTCAAAGACTAAGTGCAGCTAAGAGGAACATAACTTAGAGACGTTGCTGACTCACAGGTCCACCTGCAAGGTAATCTGTCCGTTCTATGGACTGATGCTTAGATGGTTGCACAAGTATCATACAAGTAATTGAGAATTCTCTGTTAAGCTGAGCTATTTGTTTGAAGGGTGATACTAGATGTTCTATTAGTATTTAAATAAATTGGTTGATACTAGATGTTCTGTTAAACTACATGAAGAATGTATAGTCTTTAGTATGAATCATTATAAAAGCATTCTTGATGTTTTTATATAACCTAGGTTTTATAAGTGCATATCTATGTACACATATATGATGACATCAAACTTTATATAGTTTTGTAACTTTTTTTACTTAAAAATTGAGACCATGTCAAGGAAAATTCACTTTTATATCATCCTTTAGAGGTGCTGTATAGTGTGTGTGTGTGTGTGTGTGTGTGTGTGTGTCCGTGTGTTGTGTGTGTGTGTATGTGTATATATATTACAGATACATTCAACAGTTCGGATTTATACCTCATGTAGTTTTGAATTTTTTAAGAGTATTTCTCTAGGATAAATTATGGTCAAGTTCTCAGAAAGATAACTCTACAGAAATTACTCATTTCTCGCTAGGATCAAGTACCCATCTGTCTGATAACATTCCATTTTGTTATTTAATCTCTGCCTAATATGGATTAGTTTGCTTCTTAGGTCCCTATCAATTCAAAGTTTATACTTTCCAGTCTCAGAATAAGCTGGTGTTGACTAGATAGCTCATAGTTCTTTCTAGAGAAAAAGCATCAATGTTACTTTAAAGGGTTTTAACCTACATAAAGCACAAAAAACACATGATTTTTGTCCCACTGGATACAGAAAAAAATGGACAAAATTCAAAACCCTTTCGTGATAGAAAAATTTTTTTCAACAAAAATATAGAAGAAAATTATCTTAACATAATAAATGCTATATGAAAAAGCTCGCAGCAAGCATCCTATCATGTTCACTGGTGAAAAATTGAAAGTTTTTCCTTTAAGATTAGAGTAAGACAAGGATGTCTACTCGTACAACCTCATTCATTGTAAAATTCAAAATTCTAGCCGGAGTAATTAGTCAGGAAAATGAAATAAAAAGCATCCCAATTGAAAAGGAAGCAGTGGGGCTGGGGATTTAGCTCAGCGGCATAAGTGCCTGCCTTGCAAGCAGGCAGTCGTGAGTTCGATCCCTGGTACCGATAAAAAGGAAAAAGACAAAAAAAAAACAAAAGGAAGCAGTAAGATTATGTCTTCTCCCACGTAGCATGACATTACACATTCTGTGAATTTATACACAGCGACCTGTGAAAGCTAATAAACGTGTTTAGGGAGATTTCAAGACACAAAATTGACACTCAAATGTCAGGTGCATTTTCCTATATACTCACAGTGAATAATCACTAGAAATAAATGAAGGAAACTAGTCCTGTTTATAAAAACATCAGAGGTGAAAGACTTATATACTGAAAAGTAGAAAACATTGTTGAGAAAAATTTAAGGAAGACACAAATAAATGAAAAGGTACTCTGTGGAAGCCTTTTTTGTCGCTGTTTTGTTTTGTCTTTTTGAGACAGTTTCACTATGCAGTTTGGGCTGACCTTGAACTCACTTTGTAGCCCAGGCTGTCCTTGAACTAACTCATAGCAATCCTCCTGCCTCAGCCTCCCAAGTGCTGGGATTACAGATGTGCAGCATCACTGGAAGCCTGATCAGTGCTAAAGTATCCATACTCTGTAGAGCAGTCTGATATGTTGTAGTGTTCCATCAGATTCCCAGGGGTGAGCTGGGCATGGTGGTGCATGCATGCCTGTAATTCCATCACTCTGGGAGACTGAAACAGGAGGATTACAAGTTGGAGATCCTTCTGGGTAGTTTAGAGAGACTGCCTCAGAGTAATAAAAGGGCTAGGATGTAGCTCGGTGTGAAGGTCCTGAGTTCATCCTCAGACCCCCCCCCAAAAAAAAATAATTCAAAGCAATTTTTTTTGCTGAAACAAAAATAGCATCCTGAAATTTATATGGACCAAAAAAACTTTAAAGAGATAAAGAAACTTTAATACAGCCAGAGGCATCATACTTCCTGATTTCAAAATATATTATAGTGCTACAGTAATTAAAGCAGTGTGGTACTTGCTTTAAAGACATGCAAACCTGAAGGACAAAATAGCCCATATATAGATCACTCAGGCGTGGTTAACTGATCTTTGACAAAGGTGCCAGAAATACACAAGGAAGGAAGGAAAACTAACAAAACTGGGTATCTGTATGCAAAAGAATGCAGTTAGGACCCTTAACCTAAAAAGTATGTACAGCATTAACTCAGAATGGTTTGAAGACCTAAATGGCAAACCTAAAACATAAAATGCTTAGAAAAAAAAAAAAAAACAGAGAAAGCACTTCATGAGATTAGATTTGGCAGTGGGGTTATAACAAAAGCAGAGACTATCAATAAAAATTGGTAAGTGAGACTTCAAACTTAAATCTTTCTGCAAAGCAAAAGAAATGGCAGACTGAAAGATAGCCTACAGAATGGAGGAAGTACTTGGAAACCATGTATTGCATAAATGACTAATACAACTAAACAGCCACAAAATAATGATCCATTTAAAAAATGGGCATGGGGCTTGAATAGACATTTCTCCAAAAAGGTAAACCATTGACCAGCAAGCAGTGTAGAGGATGTGCATCACCTATTATTAGGGAATGCCGGTAAGAGCCACATGATATTATCACCTGACTCTTTAAGAATGGCTGCTATCTCTTTCCCCAAAATGTCAAAAATGTGGAGAACTGGTGGAGCCCTTGAACATTGTCGGTGGGAATGTGAAATGCTACTACGACTACAGAAGACAATATGGAGATTCTTCAGAACATGAAAAATACATTTACCCTGTGCCTCGGCACCCCACCTCTGAGTTAGACCAGAAGAGCAACATCAGGGGGTTGGACGGATGATTTTCAGACCCATGTGCTCTGCAGCACTACTCACAGTGTGAAAAGGAAGCAGCCCAAAGATGCCTGGAGGAGAAATGTGAAGGTCCCCAGCGGGCTGGTGCTCAGCCTTTATAAAGAAGGGTGTCTAGAAGATGGCTGAGCATTGAGGACATGCGGAATAAAGGCAGCCAGTCACAAAACGTACAGATGCTGTATGATTCCACTTCTGATGTGCCATCTGAAGTAGATGCTTAGAAAACGGGTGGTTGTTGGCAGGAGCTGAGGAGGAAAAAGGTTCAGTTTTGTAAGATTAAGTTATCAAAATCTATTCTGTCATAGTGTTTGTATACTTAATACTATGGTTATGTTACCCTTTTTTTTTTTTTTAACCATGATAAAAATAAGCACTTACAATGCTACCACTCACATGTCCATGTTTGTGTATATATATATTGACACAGGGTCTTGCTGTGTAGTTCAGGCTGGCCTTGAACTCCTTATGTAGATCAGGCTGGCCTCAAACTTGGTTTATCCTCCTGCCTCAGCCTCTTGGATGCTGGAATGAAAAGCATTTGCCACTGTGCCTGGCAAAAATTCTATAAAAAAGATTTGCTTCTAGGAACACTGATTTCTGGAATTTTTTTTTTTTTTTTAATCGGTACCAGGGATTGAACTCATGACCACTTGCTTGCAAGGCAGGTGCTTATGCCACTAAGCTAAATCCCCAGCCCCTAATTTCTGGAAATACTAACAGTGTGCCACAAAATAAGTATTCTGTGAATGAATTTGCTGTATAATTAGGTTTCCTCTTAGGTATTCATATTTTATACTATAGACTCTTGAAGACCCACAGAACGGAAAAGTTTAGTGGTTTTAATGTAGGATTTTTCAGAATTTATGTATGCATTACGTTCTTTTGTGTAGCATACTTCTCGAACTATACTAGCACAGTTAGGGAAGGGCACATTAAGGAAGTGCGAGTCTATCCCATTGTATATACCTGATCGCATGGGCAGGGCCAGTGCCTAAGTCACGGGAGAGTGAAGGCCTGAGGTGGGAGAATGAGGAAGGTCTGGTGACTGTCCGGGTGTTCTGTGCTCTGGGTGCTGGCTGGGTCTGATGCCGAGCTGTCCTGTCACTCTGTCTGCGAGCTCTGATGACAAGTGACAGAGGGCTGGGAGCTGTGCTTCTCGCCTCCGCGTCTTTCCCGTCTGCCTGTCCCTTCACTTGCCTTGTATCCCACAAAGGGAGCAGTCCTGTCCTTCTGCAGGCCCTGAAGGAGACCCACACAGTGCCCAGGGCTCAGCATCGTGTCCAGGCCGTCGCTCTGTCTCTGAGTATCAGCCCTCACTGTAGTGATTGAGATCTGCCTGTCCCTGGGATCAGGAATTCTCTCCCCCCCCCCACTTTCCTGGCTGTGTTCCTGTCCAACGCCCCCTGGTTAGCCCTGGAGTCCGCATCCCCCACCGCCCTTGCGCACCTCCCCCCTGAGCGTCTTCCCGAGTCTGCCTTGCCTTTATTCCTCCCAGGTCACAGAGCCTGGTTCTCCCCTTACTGTAGGAATGCCACAGCGCATCCCTGTGTATTAGTTTACTTAGTCTTTTTATTTTAAAGAGAAAAAAGTCAAAAAGCAAACAGAAAACAACAGAAATGAAACAGCAGCAGCAACAACCAAGAAAACACACAATAGCAATATAGGATTTCAAAACATATTGCATATTGTTATCTTCAAACTAGTTGTCCAGAGTACTAGATACAGGCATGCAAAATTGATTTCCTTCCTTCTTTTCCCATCCCAGTTGTTCTTTCATTTTGAGCAGTTTCTTTCCCTTTCAGAAGTTATCTGTTGTAATTTTTGGATCTTACTCTTTCAGTTTTTTACACATGCAAGTCTGATTTGTTAGGTCTCTAGTTGAATCTATTTGCCTATAAAAGCCTTGAGTTTATCCTTACCTTATCCTTACCACCAGAGTGGTGCTCTGTTGTATAAAAATACTGCATCTTGAGCCGGAGATTTTGCCTGCTGGGCAAGCTCAAGATCATGAGGGGGGTCCCCCCCCCCCGCATCTTTTTTATCCATTCCTCAGTTGATGGGCATTTGGGTTGTTTCGAAGATCTGGCTATTACAAATCATGCCACAGTTCTTCTGGGAGAATACCCAGAAATAGCCCTGTATACTAGTTTAAATGGGCATGGGCTTCAGCCCATAGCTGTATAATTGCTCAGCTTTTCTGCGTGGATCAGACTTCTCTAAAGTTCAGACATCCCTGGAATCCTGAGCCTTATATGTCCCCCTCCCCCCAGAGGATTAACGCAGCAGCTGCCTGCAGCTGATTGGCTGGTTTTCCAGGTTAGGGCTGGTTGCAGTCGGAGTTGGTGGCCTTTGTGACCTTTGCAGTGTCTTCACTGTTAACACATGGTCTTTTTTTTTTTTTTAATTTTATTTAAAAGGAAAAAGAGAAAAACACAAAACAAAGTGGTGTAAGGGTACAAGTAATACAGAACTACAAAAAAGAAAAAAAGTAAGAAATCAGCAGTTAATAGATTACATATTATCATCTTAGAGATAGTTGCTCAAATCACAGTATCAAAGCATACAAAGTGGACATTCAAACAGTGAGACTGCAAACAGTTGTGTTCAATGATCCAACCAAAAACATTAATATGGTCAGCTATTTAACACCCCTAAACACACATGCTGTTGTATCCTTTAGAGCTCTTTTTTTCCCTCTCTTTTTTACAACAAAATTTACACATTTTGGGTTTTATTATTCCTTAGTTCTTATTACTTTTTTTGGGGGGAGAGAATAAAGTCAAATATGGCAAAACAGAGCTGTCAGTCAAAACCAAGGATAGGCATAGCACATGATGTAAAACAGAGTACAAGGTTATCAACAATGGTTATCAACAATGTCTCTTGTTTCCTTAAAAAGAATCGTCTATCTCATTAGATATTATAAAGTTGAACAAAACAGTAGAGAACAAGACCAATAAAACTTAAGCATTGTAAACATTACAGGACTTCCAAAGGAGACAATAGTCAAACCAGAATGGGCATCTTAGTGAATCTTATTGCCTTCAAAGTAGTTGCCTATACCCTCAAACTTGATACTATCATACAGAATGGAACAGAGTCTAATCAGTCAAAACAAGATCGTGGGAGTATTACAGGACTTCAAAACAAGTTAATAGGAAATCAAAAAAAGTTACTATTATATATCCTGTTAATTTTTTTAATTTTCCCCCTTAATTAAAACAAACATAAGAAATAATTAAATAATTTTTTTAAAGAATAAGGGAGAGATTGAGATAAAACAGGACACAATAATATAACAATACAGGTCAAAGCATGACTGTTTCAGCAACCTAGTGCTTCACCACCAAATAACCCGACTTAATAGTAGTTACCATAGTGTCTGTCTTTTTCCTTGAAATATTTGAATAAAATTTCATATACTATAGCTTCAAATATTTCCATATCAAGAAGCCCAGAATATAGCCTTTCCAATTAATAAGTGAAAACTTTATAAGGCTTCAAGGCCAAATAATGGGGAATCATGATTACCACATATTTCTATATATTTGAACACATGGTCTTGTGGGGACTCTACCTTGGCTCCTGCTGGAGAAGTGCATTTCTGAGCATTTCTCTCCGCCTGCAGCCCCTGGTCATTGGCTGACAGGTGCTGGAGAGGATGAAGAGCCGCACTACCTACCAGGGCTCTACTCCAGGCCTTCTCTGTGAGGTTGGGCTGCCTTGTGCCTCTGGAATTTTGCTTGGGTGCTGCCTCCCTTCCTGTGCCCAAGGAGTGCTGTTCTAACTTTGTCTCACGATTTTGTCTCTGTGTCAGCTCTTGGGAAGTTGTATTTTCATTATCATCCATTTCAAAATATTGTAACTTCTCTTGTGGTTTTCTGTTTATCCCGTAGGTTTCTTAGCAGTATGCTGCCTAGTTTTCATGTTTTGGAGGATTTTCTAGTTTTGTTTTTTTGGTCTTTATCAGAGGATATACTCCATGATTTCAGTCTTGAAACTTATTAAGACTACTTTTATTGTCCAGTAAGTTGGTGAATGTCCTAATTGTGCTTACGAAGAATGTGTATTCTGTAGTCTGGGTCCATCAGTGTCACTTTAATCTGCAAGTAGATGATTCATGGCTTCTTTGTGCTTATTGATCTTTTGTTTATGAGAAGAGCCTGCTGAAGACTCTGGCTCTGATTTAAGTTGATCTCTTTAATTTTATGAAATTTTGAGGCTTTGGTATTATGAGTGTAGCTTTTGACATTGTTGTCTCCTTTCCATTAGTTGACTATCATTTTATGAAGTGTCTGTCTTTTCCCTCTGGCAATTCCTTGTATTAAAGTCTACTTTGTCTAATATTAATATAACCAAAATATTTAGGGTAAATGCTCATATGCTATCTTTTTCCATCCTTGTACTTTTTATAGTTTTAAATTATAATTAGATGCTATCAAGAAAAGTAAACAGTATTACAATGAAAAATGAATATAACTTACAGTTTTAAAGATATAAGAGCAAGAAAATGTAACTTTGTAGTCATCCAAACTTAAGTTATATGGCAGTAAACACCCTTTAAAAAAATAACAAGTTTAAATAGAAATAGAAAAAGAATCGTTAAGCCAGTTACTTTTTTTTTTTTTTTATTTTGAAGGTAGTAAAATTCAACAGAACAAGAAAGAACAAAACCAATTTAGACAGTGTAGTGAAATTGGTACAGAACTTCACAGCAGGTTACCAGGATAACAGCAATAGGTACACAGTATATCTTATTATCTTCCCAATAGTTGTTCTTTCAATCACATATAGCATAATAAAATGAAATACAAAACATTATAGAACTTATCAAAACAATATTAAATAGAGCAGTACCATTAATCAGAATAAAGCACAACAGTAGTAAAAATAATTTGCCTTCAAAGAGATGGTAGAAGAAAATCCCTCTATTTGCTGTATTGCATATGGTCAACCTCCCAAGAGATGCTCAGATCTCTGGTTCCCATTTGCTAACGGGGCGGGCAGGGAAGTGGGATGTTTGACTCTCAGCCTGTGCACTGGTAGGCTCACTATTGCTTAGCAAGGAGGTGGACTGGTTGCTTGGTTTCCCAGCACTCTTAAGTTCCAACATGGTGCAGATCTCAGGCAACGCTGGTGGTTCTCCCCCTGGAGGGGCCGCAGCCTGCCACACCCTGCCACACCGCTGCCGCTTACCAAGGAGGCGAGCTGGTTGCTTCTCGTTAAGCCAGTTTATAGAAGATTTAAAAATTATGTTGAAGTCAAACTTTAAATTAATAAAAATTGCTTCTCTTTCCCCTTTCCTTTCTTCTTCCCCTTCTCTTCTTTGCATGCACTCTGCCACTAAACTGTATCTCCAGCCCTCGAAAGCTTACATTCTAAGACAACTTTTTTTTTTTTTTGTCTTTTTCGTTTTTATCAGTACCAGGGATTGAACTCACGACTGCCTGCTTGCAAGGCAGGCGCTTATGCCGCTGAGCTAAATCCCCAGCCCCCGACAACTTTTTAAAAAAAAACAATGAAGCAGAAGCATTAAGGTCACTTTGAGTTTGAGGCCAGTCTATGCTACACAGTGAGTTCAAGGCCAGCCTGAACTACACAGTAAGACCCCTGTCTCTAAACAGACAAAAAAAGAAACAACAACAAAAACAAATTGATGGCAATCAAGAGCATCCTAAAAAGCCAGGATCCTGTAAATTCCTCAGTGTATTAATTTTTCCCTCTTTTTTTTCCCTATAGAATAATGAATTTTATTCTCCTTATGCAAGGCTAAGGAATTCTCTCTTTTTCTTACAGAACCATTTTAATATGAGGGAGAGTTTATAAGCCAGTCTCTCATCTTTTAACACATGTGCCACAGATATTTCTGAGTCTCCTGTTTATCCTGGAGGGTTTGGCTTCTTTGTGGTAGATGGTAGTTATCCTCTAGGCTTACTCCGCCAGATAGCATTGATAGTCTTCGTGTGTCGTCTGATCAAACATGTTTTATCATTTAGACGTTTCTGTCCTTTTGAAGGTATCCTCCTCTGTGCTTGTTCAGCCCCTAGAAGCATTGTCCTCCTAACCATCAGGCTGTGTTCACTTAAGACCCTCTTTATCTTAACTGTCATCTCTACACTGACACTTGTTTTATCCTGAGAAAATTCTGAATTTACACACTTTGAGAATTTTCAAAAGATACATTGTTGTTTTATAAGATTTTGTTTTAAGCAGGTCTCCATCAGTTTAATCACAGATGTGATTGAAAATTGCATGTAAATTTTTATCCCAGTGTCTTTGTTTACATATGTATGTTCCCATGTCACTCACTTTCAGCAGCCTTAATTGAAGTTACATAATATTCTGTGCTGTTTGTCCATTTATTTCAGCATTTCCTCTTGTCGAATAGGTAGGATTTCTTTATTATTTTTTCTTTTTAGGATTTCTTACAAGTAAAAAAATCTAGCTTTCTTGTCGAGTGCTATGTTTGAGATGGTATATTTAATTTGTATTAAATAAATGAGAACAAAGTTCATGAAGGATCTTAATTCTTATTGCTAGGTTGTTTCAAGGAATGGCTAAATGTTTACTTTTATTTTGACCACTGATTTTCAAAGGCCAGGCTAATTAAGTAGTAAATATTATAGGAATAATAAGATGCCTGCTGCATTTATGCTTTGTGGAATGCTATAATGCTATAAAATGACTTTATTCTTTTCCTTTCATTAGAGGTAATGGCTTGTAAATTTCATTTATTTAATTATGGGGATGTTTTGCTCCACTGAACCCGCATTAAATTTAGTTCCCCAGTATTCATCACATGCCAAACTTTGGTGGTGGATAGTGGAAAATAAAAGTAGAAGAAATGGCTCTGGCTGTCAAGAGTTCAGATCTTAGAAGAAATGAAAGACCCATAATCACCTAAATGCTTTACCACCAAATCTTGACATCTGTAGATTTTTCTTCTTTTTTTGGGGGGGGGGGTGTAGGGGTGCTGGGAATCGAACTCATGACTTTCGCCTGACTGACAGGCGCTATGCCACTGAGCCATATCCCCGGCCCCAATGTTTACATCTGTAAAGTGAATCCGTAAAGTGCTGATAGAGGATTGAAGAGAGCAGTTGTTAGTGGCAGAGGGTGTGATATTTGGTGCTTTGCCTTTAAAGAATCTCAGGGAGGGGGCCGGGGATTTAGCTCAGCCTACCTGGCAAGAGCAATATCCTAAGTGCCTACCTGGCAAGTGCAAGGTCCTGAGTTCAATCCCACGTACCCCACCCCCCAAATCTCAGGGAGAAAGAACATTGGAGGGCATAGTAAAGAGCATTTGATTGTAAAGGGAAGCCTGTGTGTCCCAGTTAAACTTGTACGTTTCTATATTATTTTATTCCTTAGGAGTTTTGCAGTAGCCTAATTGTAATTCCTGGAATGGGGCTATTGCTTATCTGCAAACACCCTTGACTGACTAGTCTCTGATACTTCTCATTTCCTTCTCCCATCGTCCCTCTAGTCTTGCATTATATAGATTAATAGAACCAAATGGGTTGCATTCTAAAGGAATTGGCAGCTTAAGCAATCTGTTTTCCTCCAGCACTCCTGGGCACCATGTGCACTTTAAGGAGCTGTGTTTAGCAAACAACTCTTAACAGAGGACTGATGCCGGTCCAGTTGTGTTGGGCACTTACTGTGTGCTGGGGCTTGTGGGTGGTTGGTCCGGTGGGGTATAATTGAAGTATGCAGAACTAGGCAGTGTGGGCTACTAAACCTGACCATGAGTTAATCCGTTAATTGGATATCATTAAGTTTCATCATTGGCTTAAGGACATGTACCATGTTTTTTATGAAATTTTATTTTCATCTTTGTTTTTGATAGGATGAAAGTTAAAAAACTGCCCATGATTCTAGCTCTGCATCTGAAGAGATTTAAATACATGGATCAGCTTCATCGATACGCAAAACTCTCTTACCGGGTAGTTTTTCCTTTAGAACTCCGTCTGTTTAACACTTCAGGTGATGCAACCAATCCCGACCGAATGTACGACCTCGTGGCTGTGGTGGTTCACTGTGGAAGGTACTTGCGCCTCTGGGGACGTGGTGGAGGATGGCGCGGAGCACGTTCAGGATGCTGGGAGTGTGCGAGTGAAGGGAGAGCTTCTGCTCAGGGTGAATTGTACTTCAGAGTGAATTGTCCAGAAGCACATTGAAACGCTTCTTAAAGCCTTCATAAATTATTGCCTTAATTTTCATTTCTTTTATTTATTATTCTAAGGATACTATGTCCTGTGTTTCTGATACTTTAAAGTCTGTTTTTTGTTTGCTTGTTTTGCTGGTTGTTGGTAAAATGATGCTGCCTAAATAAATGTTGCAATATAAATCATTTCTGAGGTTAACTGGAGATACCCATCCTATTAATGGTTATGGAAAGTAGTTAAAAGGGTTTGGAAATACTCTTCAAAGGCCATTTTCCTGATTGTCCCAGTGAGTGTATTTATCACTTCTTTTTACTCAGTTACTGCAGTCTCATTTTGATTCTCTTTTCTAGCAGTGGTTTTCCTGTCTTCTCCACATGGATGGGTTTATATTTTTGTTTATTTAATTTATAGAATAAAAATTTCCAGAGAAGAGCATCACATAATGAAAACTTACATTTGCAACATAAAGAGCCTTCATTGATTACATATAATTCCTTTAATAATTTAAAACAAAGCACTTGTCCTTTTTCCCAGGTTTTGGGAAACTCATAGTATTTACTTGATTCTGAATGGATTCCATTTCAAAACAGTATAGCTCTATCTTTTGGGGGTGAGGAGAATATATAAGGAATATCCTAATCTGTTTTAGTTTTCCTATAGAACATCAAATTCAGAGCTTGAAAAAGTAATATGAATAAGCATAATAAAATTAACTGTTCTTTTTTTCTTCTTTTGATTTAGTGGTCCCAATCGAGGACATTATATTGCAATAGTTAAGAGTCATGATTTTTGGTTGTTGTTTGACGACGACATTGTAGAAGTAAGTAGTTTATTAATTTCATAATTTTCTTTAAAGTTATGAATATATTTTGCTCTTTGGTTTTTCATATATGACTAGTGATGAATGTTAGACAAATGTCCGGGTTTTAGGTATAGTTTAATTTTACCTTTTTACTTTCTAATGTCCAAGCCCAGTGCTTGAGTGGCCAACCAACCATTAATAACTAGGATAAACAAGAGCAGCGTTTCACTAATTGAGCTAGTTTACAAAAAAATTCTTTCTTTACTTTTAAAGAGCTATGTAATATACATAAAGCACAAAAATTTTACACAACTCGATGGATTTTTATTTGCTTGAGTGTAGATACTTGTCAGCCACTGGCCAGATGAAGATGCGGTATATTTTCAATACCCTGGCAGGTTCCCCTCGTATTCTCTCCCCTGCAACTGATTAATGACTAAATTAATAATCGTGATTAATTTTGCCTGCGTTGCAGTATAAATGCATTTGTACAGTATACTTTCTCTTGGATCTAGCTTTCTTCACTCATCACTACATTGTGAGATTCCCTCTTGTTGTTGCTATAGTAGTTGATTTGTAATTTTTTTGCTATGTAAATATACCCAGTGAAAAGTTTGGCTTTTTATCAGTTTTTCACTATTAGGAACAGAAGCCTTTTGATATCATTGTGCAAGTTTTATATTAGAGTTTTTCACTCAGTTTTCTTGGATTCTTACATTAGGTTGGACCATTGGTAATTACCACTTTTGTAGGGCTACAGTGATTGAAATTAATACATTTCTAAAATGATTGAAATTAATACATTTCATGCATTGAACCTACACTTAGAGTTCGAGTTGCTGGATTAAAGGGTATTCATATGTTTAGCTTCCTGAATGTTGTTTAACAGTTTTTCAAATCCAATACCCAGCTCACCAGTGCTGGGTATTGTCTGACTTTAAGCCATTCTGGTTGCCCAGGGTATATGTATACTAATGTTTACATTTTGCTTCACAGAAAATAGATGCACAAGCTATTGAAGAATTCTACGGGTTGACATCAGATATTTCAAAGAACTCTGAGTCTGGGTACATCCTTTTCTATCAGTCCCGGGACTGAGGAGGACTGTAATGAAGAGAATCTTTCTGCCTCGTTTCTTCTCCGGTTATTTTGGAAAGGATCAAGCACTGATTTTTCAAGAAAAGAGAAATGCAGGAAGCTCAGGGGGCAGTAGCATACTTTGCACACAATAAAGCAAAGACTATGGATTAACAAGCCCTTCCTATCATGGTAGTTGATTTATTTGCTCAGGTATCATGCTGTCTGTGTGGTTCCATACAACAAGGAAATGAAATCAGAGATGCCAGCTCCTCTTGTAAAACAGCCTTCCAGTTATTGACACGCATTTTCTCTTTATAAATTGCACCAGTAATAATTTGAATTCCTTGGGGGTGCAGTAGGAAAAATTGGAGTATGTGCTGGGTTGTGTTGCTGATGTAGGAGGTGATTCTGAACGCGCTGCACAGATGCCCAGGTCAGTATGCGTAGAGCATGCTCAGTGTCTTTTCAAGCATAAACCAGAATACTTTTGGGCCCAACACTTGCAGTTGCCTTCCTGATATAAAAACCTAACATACTAGAATCCAGTGTCAGGAAGACAAATACGTTTTGCTTCTCTGAAGAAGCTTATAATAATATACAGTATATGTATATGTAGGGAACAATTGGTCAAAGGTGGCTTTTTGTTTCCCCAAGGGGAAAGACTGGCTTTGTAATTATAATTTTCTTCCTTATTTATTTTACTTAAAACTGGTAGAGTCTTAAGTATTGTATGAAGTGCCCATGATTCTGTCAGTAAATTTTAGCATATTTTTTATTAGCTTTGTCAGCTTAAGTATTCCTTTTGTTTGTTTTTATTTTTAAGGAGAATTTAAAATTCTATCTGAAATTACTAAGAGACCTTGAGAAAAATTGCAATGAAAGGAGGTAAATACTTTTTTTTCAGGAGGAACTGATATCTCTGGCTGAGTATTTGTTCTTTTGTCATAGTTTATAAGTCATTTATTTTATTCAGCTTTAATTTCAATAAAATAAAAACTAAAGTCTCTGTAGTTATTGGAATGATGAAAAGAAATTCTGGTGCGGTGGTGATGTACTGGTCTTTTAGAGTTCTTAAATACTCTGACATTTCAGATTGAATCTTGCTTGGAAACTTCATGTCATCGATGCTATTTTCAAGTTTCTTTGTCTTTTTAACTTTGGAAAAAGGTAATATATTCATCATAACCTTAGCAGCCTGGATTATAGCCAAAAACTCTTCTAAAGATTACATTTTGATTAGGTAGGCCAGTAATCACCAAAAAAAAAAAAAAAAAAAAAAAAAAAAAAGCCCCTTTCCCCCCTGTGACTTTACAGATTGATTGGAAGAATGTTCAGAAATTAAGATTTATATTTTTCATTTTGCTGGAGGTTTTAAGAATATATGTAATGTCAAATGTGTGTAAATCATTGCAGTTGATATTTTTCCATGCATCTGCAAGTTGTCTGGCAATGACCAAATGTAACTCGCAGAAAATATTTGAAAATTACTTTCACAGTAATAGCAGTCAGGCATTGGATGTTTCCTATCATCAGGAGTAATTTTTAAAGTTTTTCTAAAGTTATTTTACTAAAACTGTTGACAAAAGATGATGTTTCTGTGCTGCTATTAACATTTATTATCTGTATCTTTTAGCTCAGGAAATGACTTCACCTATTTGTCCCATCAACAGATCTTAAACAGGGTTACTTAACTAATTGGCCTGCTTGGACAGATGTGCTGAGAGAAAATGATGATATTTGATGTTCATACAAAATATCAAAAATATTTTGTCAAATTCATTTTTAAGATACACTTTCTCTTAGACTGACTGGCGTTGTTTTGTACAGACTACACATAGCCTGCCGGATCTGCCTCCATTACACAGAGAGTCAAAACCAGCAACGTGGGGAAAGTCAGAGGAGTGGAAGTGCTTGTGTTTTGAGTGCTTGAGCTGAATTGTTTTGGAATTTGAAGTTGTATTTTTACAGGTTTCTGTAAAGAAAAGGGATACAGTGAAGCAGAGTTAAATTTAACATCAGCCAGGCCACAGCAAGGATTGAGGTAGATGAAGTCATTTACACAAAGGTACAACATTGGAACACCGTGTTGCGTTTTGTACAATTTGCGTTTAGGACACCATACAGGCAAAGCAAGCTAACTTCATGTGCATCAAGCTCTGACATTTGCATTGAGTCCCGTTTGTCACACACGTTGTTCCCGTCTCCACAGTAGTTCGTAGTATGATTTGTCAGGGAGGGACTGTGAGCGAGTGGTGATTCTAAACTTTTTTATTCTTAGTGCAGCTGATCGAAGTAAAATGTTTTGAAGCCTATCAGAAACTCAGCATACTTTTAAAATATATAAGGTTAGGGCTGGGAAAATAAAAGTACAGGTGTAGTAGGTAAGAGAAGTGGCCCACCTACAGAGGCGCTGTGTGCTGGCTGGCTGTGGTTAAGGTGAGCAGGTGAGGTCGTAAATGGGGCTGATTACTGTATAACTGTGTACATGTTTATTGGGATAGCTGTCACATATTTTGTATATTAGAATAAAGATTTCTATAAATTAACTGAAAGTGAATACTCTTAAGTCCCACTTCTAAGTCATACGGCTCTGTCAGGGAGGCTTTACCAGTGACAGGAGCCGGGTGCTTAGGAAAGAGGAGGGAAGGGGATGTTGTTCCAGATGAGTCTCATGCTTCTAATCATCAGTATAGGCAGTTCTCTTTCTTTGATGGCAGTAGAAGGCCCTCACTTTCATAACATACTACTATTCACACTTTATTTTAAGGATGCTTTTCGTTAAAGATTCTCTCACGAGAATGAGTTTGGTTCCCAGTTTGGCTGGAATCCGGGAGGCTGAGCTGTTCAGGTCCTGGCTCTTAGTGAACTCACACGTGTGACCTTGGGCAAGTCACCTAACCTCTCTGTGCTTCAGTCTCCCTGTCTTGCCAAACGGGAGTAATACCTACCTCACAGGGTTGTTGTGGGGATTAATTAGAAATAATGTCTGTAAAGCATTTAAGGTTCTTGAAGAAGGCGCTATATAAATACAAAATATCTATTAAAGTTGGTTTATTTGTGCTTGTGGGTTTTGGGGTTTTTTTTCCCCCTTTTCCTTAAAATGTATTTGCAAATTAGAAATGCACATTCTGGAAATCATGTTACTGCTTTTGCACATTCTAACGCTTTTATTATCCAAAGGGATTTTCCCTAGAAGAGCATTGCAGTTGTATAAAACAGTATTCTACAATGTGTCTGCACTGAATTAACACATAGCTTGCTGTATTGGTCTGTTCATTTTCCATTGCTGTGACAGAACATCTGGGACAGTCAGTTTACAAAGAGGAAAGATTTTGTCTTGTACCCTCCTAGGTTTCAGCTTCTGGTTAGGTGGCTCTCTTGTTTTGGGCCTGTGGCAGGGCAGACCATCGTGGTGGTGGGGCATGTGGTAGAGCTAGGATGCAGAGAAAGAAAAAAGGAAGGAGACGGGTGAGGAGGGGCCCGGCGTCAGTGCCCCTTTCAAGGGTACAGCACACCCCGACTGCACTTCTTTCCTGAGGCCCCACTCGGTCATTGCCTGGTAGTCCAAGCTGCCAGTGGCCAAATCTATAGCACAGATCCAAACTAAGGCACTCTGTTCGTCTTTGTGTGACAGCATGTCTTTTGAGAAATGCCACGTTTTTATACTTAGAATCATAAACTCAACCTGAAAGGCCTGCATTGCACCGTTCCTCCTCCCGAACAGTGTTCAGCACGAGCGTAGCCCACCTGTCCTTGAGAACCTGGAGCCGCTCCACTTCTGAGCTCCCATCCTTGCCGTCCACCCTCATCCTCCCAGCCAGCCTTCTGTTGCTGGCACTCACCTGCGTGTTCATAGGAAGTTCGGAGCCTGCGCCATCGCGGGGAGCCCTGTTCTGGAAGTGCTCTTGTCTATTCAGTTCTTTGTTCTCGGGATGAACTTGGGAACAAGCAAACTAGACTATCATGACCTAAAATGGCATTCTTTTCTCTAAACATTTTTATTGTATGCTTCATACTGAACTTTCAGTAAAATCCTGTATATCTAAGAGTTTTTCCTGAACTGTCGAAAAGCCAAGAATGCTTCCCCACGTCTTGCTTGAGTTTCTTTGTTGCTGGTACTTTTAGCATTTTGGGTTTTTCTTTTTTTTTTTTTTTTTTTATCTTTTTCCTTTTCATCGGTACCGGGGATCGAACTCACGACTGCCTGCTTTCAAGGCAGGCGCTTATGCCGCTGAGCTAAATCCCCAGCCCCTGCATTTTGGGTTTTTCCTACCTCTCTTCATTCTTACTTTTTTTCTAGAATATGTCTCCACTGCTTGCTTTCCGTTGAGGGATAGCTGCTATGTGATTGGTTCAGTACTTGGCATTTTACTTCACTTGAGGGCAACCTCAGTGGCAACATCAGTGGGGTAGGGATACCCTCCTTTTACCAAAGAACCTGCCCCTCTTTGGTGGTTTCCCCAGACTCTGGTTGTCTGGAGAGCATCAGGTGCAGAATAATGCTTTTAACCTTACCTGTCAATATTCAAGCATTTCTTCAACTCTGTTAATAAAAGTTTGCATTGTGACCATTTGTAAATGTTCAGCTAAATGACAGTACATTCACTGCGTTGTGCCCCTGCCACCACGTCCATTTCTAGAACTCTTCATCATCCCAAGTCAGAATCTGTACCTGTTTATTTCTGGCTTCCCAGTCTCCTTACCTCTCCCGGAGCCTCTGGTAACCTGCATTCACCTTTGTGTATGCACATCTAGTGCCTTCCATGGTGGCATCTTTTCAGCACTCCTCCGTGTTGCAGCATGAGCCAGAATTTACTTCCTTTTTAAGCTCGAATAATAACTGTCGGTGTGTGCCTTGTTTTGTCAGTGCATTCATCCTTTGAGATTTGAGCGGTTTCTGCTTTATGGCAGTTGTGACTTACACTGCTGTGACAAGTGGCTTGCAGGTGGCCCTGATTTTAGTTCTGGTTGTATATCCGAAATTGCTAATCATATGGGATTCCATGTTTACCCGTTTGGTCAACAACCACACCGTTTTCCGTAGCGTTACCTGCATTTTAATACTCCCCCAGTAGTGCACCAGCCTTGCAGTTTCTCCACATCCTTGCTAGTAACACTTGTTCCTGCCTGCTTTTTTTTTGAGTAATTGCTGTCTTAGTAAGTGTGGAACAGGATACGGCGCTGTGATTAGACTTCTGTTACCCTGGTAACCGGTGATGCTGAGCATCTACTCATGTTCAAACTGAGCACTTGGGTATCTTTGAAGAAACCATTTTTTAAGTCCTTTGTCTATGTTTTCATTCAATTGGGTAATTTTTGTTAAGTTGTAGTTTTTTCTTTTTTAATAGATTCTAAATAATCAAAAATAGATAATGTAGTTCATAAATATTTTGTCCCATTTTGTGGATTGTCTTTTCATTCTCTTAAACATTATATCCTTTGATGCACAGAAGTTTTAAACTTCGATACAGCCACATTTTTCTTTCATTACGTATTTTTTTGGCTTATTATCCAGGAAATTTGCATGTCACAAAGATGCCCTGTGGTTTTCTGTGAGTTAGTGGTTATAGCTTTTGTATTTGGGTCTTTGATTTATTTTGCTTTAATCTCTGTATATGGAGTAACATGAAAGTCAACCTGAGCTTTGCAGTGGGTGGCCACTTTCCCAGTGCTGTTTGTTGAGAAGACTTTCTCTCTGTCTTGTCCCACTTGCCAAAGATCTGTTAGCCTGGTATTCCTGAGTTTCCATCTGGGCTTCCTCTTTCATCCCATTCTACCAGTATATTTTTGAGCACCGCATCTCTGTAGTAAGTTGAAATAAGGAAATGTTGAGTCTTCCAACTTTTTTCCCCAAGAGTATCTTAGCTATTGAGGACCTTTTGTTTTCTTAGGCAGAAATTGCCATTGGGTTTTAATAGACATCAAGGTAAGTCAGTCTGGGTTCATCTGTGTTAGTTTTTCATTGCTATGACAAAATACCTCATATAAGTCTGCTCACAGGAGAGAATGTTCATTTTTGCTCGTCGTTTCAAGGGTTCCAATCCATCGTCGTTCTGCAGTGCACGTTGGGTCATTTGTCAACAAGATTGCAGAAAGATAAAATAGGATCCTGATTTTATTGAGCTGTGCTATGTCATCAAAATTTCTGTTTACTGCAAGGCCAGAAGCAAGACAGTAAACACACTGGATGCACACATTTTGGCGTGATAAAACTAGTGATTGTGGAGTTTTTAACCTATTTATCGAAACTTTTGTTTTGCTGGTAGCTTTTCCCTTAATCCCAAACCACTTTCCTTATGGCATTTGTTTGTTTGTTTCTTGAGACCCTGAACTTTCAACCCAAAATGACGTGAAACAGTCATCTTGTCTCCTCCTGGATGCTGGTATTATGGGCTTGTGCCACTATACCTGGCCAAGCAGCATTTATTTTAGGCTGCAAAAGCAAATGCTTTCTTGGCTGGCTGGACTTGCACTGGCTGCTAGATTTTCACAACATTGGTTTGAATTGCGTTTGAGGTTTGCAGTTGCGGGGGCGGGAGCGGGGGGATGGGGGATGATAGATTGATGTGGAAAGTAGACCTTAAGTTCCTGTTTAAAAATTCCTCTCATAACTATGAAATGTCAGCAGTATAGTGTCTGGATTTCTATACTTTGTATTCTACATTTTACTGCATATTGCACTGTAGATTAGAACTGGTCTGAAATCACCTTGCCTGGTGTAAAGTTACAGACTGAGATGAGGTTTATCATCCAGTGCCAGCACGGGCCGGGCTGGAGGCCTTCCTGGACTGTAGTACGGAGAGAAGCTGGGAGTGCCAGCAGCAGTACCCCAAGACTGGAGGTGAGCAGACTGGTCATGGGCTGGCTAGCTGCAGACAAGGCCCAGGGTATCGGACAAGGTTCCTAGATCGCTCTCGAGGTAGATGGAGACCTTTTTCTGAGAATCTAGGAAGAAGCTCAGGTTTGGGTGTGGGGTGGTGAGTATTCCGTGGTTCTGATGTGCCATGGCCTTGTTACGAGCATTTGCTTTCAGTGCATTGACTCAGCCTAGCAATTCTGGGAGTTTGGCCATGTGGCCTGTGAGTAACTAGATTTCACAGGCTCAGGCCAGACCTTTTTGTCTGCCTGCCTCATCCCACATAGGTAGAATTTTCCCCTTGAAACCTGGGGTTAGGTGGAGTTGAAATTGTTAGCGTGCTTCTTAGACTGGTTTTGGTGTTCTGCTATAGTCTGCAGTGCCTGGAGGCATTTAATACTTGAGGACAGGTTGATAAAACCAAATTGCCTCACGTTGAAGGTCGAGTGGCTTTTGGAGACATCTGTTTCACTTCCTCTGGTGAAATACAAATGATGATCAATTTTTAGGACCCCTCAAAAAGCTTTTGGTCAAGGGGAAAAGTGATTGCTGGGCAGCTTGCATGTGTTGAAGGGGGTTGAGGAGTGGAATGCTGGGGAGTGTGTAGCTTCACCAGGACTGTGGCGGAACTGGCCCAGAACCTGGTGCAGGCAGCTGAGGCCAGGGTGACTGGAGGGCCAGCCGTTAGCCTCATCACTGAGGGTGGCTCCTGGCTGTCCAGCCTCCTAGGGAAAGTTTTCGGAGTTCTTGATGTTGTTATGACAGACAGATTGTTGGCAGAGTCCCCTGGCTCCTGTGCCAGCACCAGTCAGTCACATGGACACTGTCGATTGCCTTTTCCTTTGTACGCCCCCCCCCTCAGCTCAGGGTCACTGCCCTACTCTTTTAAGTAGCCGGTGAGCCAGTCCCTGACAGCTTCATGACCTTGAGCAAGTTGTGTGGCCCTCCTGAGCCTGCCTGCCTGCCTCGTTTGTAAAGTGGCTGAAGTGATATTACCGCCTTGTAAGAGTATTGGGAAACCTCACTGAGGGGCCCCTATCAGATTTGTCTCACATGGTTCATGACAGCAGTTTGCAGAGTGTTCTCAGAAACATGCCAAGACCACATTAAATTTTTTAATCGGTACCGGAGATCCAACTTACGACCGCCTGTTTGCAAGGCAGGTTCTTATGCTGCTGAGCTAAATCCCCAGCCCTGACCACATTAATTTTTTCAAATACTTATTTTTTTATGGTGGTGGTGGTTAAGCAGCGTTTTCCACTGAGTTACATCCCTCTTCTATTTGTTTGTTTTTTAGACAGGTTCTTGTTGGTTGCTCCAGCTGGATTCAAACTTGAAACCCTCCTGCCTCAGCCTCCCAGGGCGCTGAGATTACAGGTGTGTGCCACCATGCCCGGCTTCTCAGGTTGTATTGGTTATGTATTATATGGGAAGTATCCTATCAGTTGTTGCAGGGGCTATAAAGATGATGAGAACAGTTTCTATCCTCACAGAGTTTACAATAGAGAAGTCATTTGTTTTTCTTAAGCATGAATACGAGTAATGTTCTTTGGTTCACAAGGAGGAGTTTGAGAGGTAGTTGAATTTCCTGAGTGCAGGTCTTAGTGGCAACCCCCTCCACATCCCAGTCCCCCTCTGTCTGTCACTTTGAGCAGGTGTCCTCTGTGCGGTAGAGGTCACTGGATGTCTCTAATCCACAGTCGGGGAATCCAGTGTGAAGGTTAAGCTGGAAGTGCACAGTGCCTTTGCTCAGCACGTTTATTGTTTGCTGTGTGTCTGTGCCAAGAAAGAGTTGAAGATGATGGGAGTGGTTCGGTGAAGGAAACACAGATCAATAATGAGTTGCAATTATACAGTGGTGAGAGCCAAAATGGAAACAGATAATGTGGGACAGGAGGAAGGGCATCTGGGTCAGACTGCGGGGCAGGAAAGGTCTCCGGAAGAAGGAGCACTTGAGCTAGCCCTAACCCAGTCCTGCTGGCTCGAACCCAGTGGTGGCACGTGCGTGACTGACCCTCTGATGGCTTGGGACACTCATGCATGAATGGCTCTGGAATTGGCATGTTAAACAAGTAAAGATTATTTAGACCAAGGGTGGGTAGAGGTGGGGGACATCTGGGTATAAAGGATACACTTACTGGGCTTTAGTGAGGCTAGGGTATAGAAAAATAGGAGTCTAGTCCATTGGATTTGATACGGCTAAAGAGTTTGAATTTCCCTAAAGTGCACATAGGGAGCATCTAAAAGATTGTCAATAAGTGGCTGATATTTTAGACTAGGGAAGATCATGGTAATAGCAGTGCAGAAGGTAGATGTATGCGTATCCCATTAGGCAGCCTGGAGCACTGATAGTCCATGCAGGGTCACATGGTGGGCGAGCCTAGCTAGGAGAAATGCCCCTGAGAAGATGGAGTAACCCCCTGAAAGGCACAAAACCCGGACCAGTCGGCCCTCTGGGAACAGGTGGCCCAAATACGGAGGTAAAAGCCATGAGGTGTGGCTGAGGGTTTTGCTGTGGAAGGGAGCTGGCAGGAGTCTCCCCTCATTCTCCTCGTGCTATTTAGGGTTCTGTTCTACGCTGGTTCCCAACACTTCTAGGTTAAAGATTCTCACTCCCATGGCCTCAATGGTGCGATGCCAGTGGCTGCTCAGTCCTGGTCGCTGGCTGAGGTTCCCCACGTCCCAGGGCACATGTCCCTCGTGGCTCTACTGTGGCACCCATTGCACATCCACCTGACACTGCATGCACCCTCCCAGCCCCTTTCACCTGGCCTTCCTGCAGCGTTCCCTGGCGGCCTGGCTGCCTCTGCCAGGTGTGTCAGTCAGGCCGGGTGCAGCACGGTCATGCATCTTCGTCAGACACTGAGCAGGTGCCAGGGGTGAGCTAAAACTCCTGTGAGTCTGGCAAGGCTGCTGTCACCTCAGGCCTCTAATCAGCCTTTCTGCCTCCTGACAGCCTGTGCAAACCCATTCACAGGGAACTTTTAGTGTTCTTCTTAACGTGCGCACATTTATTGAATAAATACTGAAAGAAACTGCCTGCTTAAAACACTCAAATGACTCCATGCTCGTCCTGGTAAAATGCACCATCTTGAGCAAGGACCTTGTGAACTTTGCTGCTGAATACTCGGTGTCAGGAAGGGATATGGCCCTTCCTGCCCTCTGGGCGCACACGCCTCCAAGGTGTGTAATGACTAATTCTGTAATGACTGAGTTGCAGGAATACTATGCATTTTTTTTCCCTCTCCAGTTAACGTGGTGTGTTATTTCTCCTGCCTCTTAACAGTCCTGCCCTAGCCCCCAAATCCTTTACCTTAGAAATTTACTGTTAACCTCCAGGTTTAAGTTGTCACTATCTGAAGACCCGTAAGATCTTTCCTGGTCTTTTAAAATCAAGATATGTGTTTCTGTATGCAGCGCCCACCCAGGTGCTCTATTCCACGCTGTGTGTAACTGCTCCCTCATCCACCAGATTACGGGCTACCACGCGCCCACCGATGGACTACTTTTGAGTTCTGAGGCAGGGCTTACTGTATGCCTAAGGAATAATGGGTCAATAAGTGGTTAACTCGGGACCTGGGTTAGGTGGCCAGCAGAACATCAGAGGAAGAAGAAGAGGACGATGTCTTAGGGTGTGGCAGTGTTGGTTTTGAGCTTCTGAGCACAAGTGCCACACGGAGCGTGGACGAGGGAAATGAGTGCAGTGCGTGGGGCGTGGCAGTTTACATCTCTCTCTGTGCGTTCCAAGCTTCCTGTGTGTCAGATCCCCCCCCAGCCTCATGGGAGCACCGTGTCCTGTGATGCGGGAGGAGAAACGGCTGAGACCCAGCCGGTCAGCAGGAACCTGGCATCGCCAGCACCTCCTTCCACACCTGTCCAGGAATGCTTACAGCAAGGGGGGCCGGATTCCCTCCCGGCACCTTTTGTTCAGCTTTTCTGAATTTTCTGCTTTTTATTTAAAGTCACTTTCAAGTAAGCCACTCTGTCCTTGTGTCACCCTGTGTGAGACTGCTTGGCTCACAGTGCCGTTGTGCTATTTCCTTGCTCAAGGAAAATATGAGCATAACCCTGTCATTGGGAGTCATCTTAATGTGTGTGTAATTTTCCCTACCCTGGGTGCTTGCTTAGTGGGCTTAATAGTTCTAAATCTCTCAAACTCCAAATAAGGATGATATTTCACAGGGCATACAGAACACATCTTGAAATTATGAAATGTGAGTTGACTAAAATTAGTTTTCCACATAATATGGCTGCCTGATGAACTAAAATTTAATTATGGCTGATAACCATTTTATTACTCTCATAAATTCCCTGGACCAGGACACAGCAGAAACCATTTGTTTGTGCTTTCTGATGCCAGGACCCCAGGTAAAGGAGATTGAAGGGCGGGGCATGACCTGGCATCTGGGCTGAGGGGTCATCTGAGGGGTGATGCAGGCTGTGTGTTGGGACCCAGTGGAGCCGTTGGCCGGAATAGTCACACTGGCCTCACACGGATCTTGAAGGGGTGTCTCTATGGGAGCTAACTTGGGCTTCATTGAGAAAAATGGTACGTGGGCCTCAAGGGGAAGTGTCCCCAGAGAGCAAGGTAGACTGCATGGTGTTTTTCTCATTTTTTCCTCCGGAGTCACCCTACACCCTGCCTGTCAGCGGACGCGTCTAGAGGCTCACCCACCCAGGCTGAAGGATCGCCAGCAACTTCATCATCATGCAGCGGGAGGGAGCACAGCGGGGAGACACTGCTGCCCCCATCTCTTCGAAACAGAGCCTGTTTCTTTGATGATCTTTTTTCCAAATCATCTTATTCAAAGATAAAAAGCAAGAAAAAAAGACTACAACAAAATTTCAAAAAACATCAATCAGGGCAACAATGGTATGCACATTGTGCATTGTCATCCCCAAATCATTCACCCAGAGCACAAGATACCTGCATTGAGTAGTCTGAGCAACACCAGCACAGGTCTTTCTCTTCAGTGAATTCGGAGAAATCAACAGTAGAACTATCTTAACTTTTTATATGCATATACATACACATACAATGCAGCTTATACTAATAAAACAATATGATGTTTGCACTTGTGTCTTATGTGTTTCACTAGCAAGTATTTCTCAAGGTGTGTCATTTACAAGTGCAGTTTATCATTATTTATGGCTGAGTAATACTCCATTGTATAAAATGCCACATCTTTTTTATCCATTCCTTGGTTGATATTCATTTAGGTTGTTTACAAGATCTAGCTATTACAAACTGTGCTGCTCTAAACATGGGTGTACATATATCACTGTGTTAATGTTTTTAATTCTTTAGGGAAGATACCTTGGGGGGATAGCTGGCTTTAATGGGACCTCTAGACCTAGTGTTTTGAGGAACCTCCACACTGATTTCCATAGTGGTTGCACCAGTCTGCATTCCCACTGACAGTGGAGAAGCCTTCCTTTTTCCCCACAGCTCCTCCAGCATTTGTTATTGTCCATAGTAGCCATTCTTTCTGGGGTGAGATGGGGTGTCAGTGTTTTTTTAACATGCACCAGTGATGTTGAATGGTTTTTCATGTATTTATTTGCTATTTGTATGTCTTCATCTGAGACGTGTGCTTTTCAATGCCCATTTTTGGATTGGATCTTTAAATCTAGGAGGACTGATTTTTTTTTTTTTTTTTTTTTTTTTAGTTCTTCATATGTTCTGAACAGTAATCTTTTATCTGAGGAACAGCTGGCAAACATTTTCTCCCCTGTTGTGGGTTGTCTCTTCACTCTTGGTGGTTTCTCTTGCTGTACAAAAGCTTTTTATAGGGTGAGATCCCAGCTGTTGATTCTTTGCAATAGTTCTTGTGCAATCAGGATTTTGTTCGTAAAGTCTTTGCCTACATTAAAGTTCTCAAGAGTTTTACCTACTCTTATTTTCCAGCAGAAGTAATATTTCTGTTTTAATATTACGATCTTTGGATTTAGCTTAGTACATGTTGAAAGATATGGATTCAGTTTTAATCTTAGGCATATGCAGAGCCATTTTTTTCCAGCACCATTTTTTAAAGAGGCTATCTTTCTTCCAGTGAATGTGTTTGGCACCCTTGTCAAAGATAAGGTGCCTGAGTGTGTCTGGAGTTGTTTCTGCGTCTTCTCATCAGTTCCATTGATCTTTGGGTCTGTTATTTATTTATTTATTTTGTGCCAGTACAAACCTGTTCTTTTTTTAAAATCACAGTAGATTTATAGTACAAATTCAAGTCAGGAATTGTGATGCCCCCCCATCGAATCTTTGTTGCCCACGATTGACTTTGTTATTCTAGATATCTTCTGGTTCCTGATGAATTTTAGGATTGTTTTCTTTAATTGTGTGAGATGTGCTATTGGAATTTTGATTGAGATTGCACTGAATCTGTATAACAATTTTGGAAGTATGGCCATTTTCACTATATTGGTTCTTCCTACCCAAGAGCATGGGATGTCTGTTTTCTAGTATCTTCTTAAATCTTTTTCAGAATACTATAGTTTTCAATGTAGAGCTCTTTTACATCATTTGTTAGATTGATTCCTAGGTATTTCATTTTTTTGGATGCTATTGTAAAAGGTATTGTTTCCTCGATTTCTCTCAGTGAGTTTGTCACTTATGTACAAGAAGGCTATTGATTTTTGAATGTTGACTTGATAACCAGCTATGTTACTTAATTTGTTTATTAACTCTAGAAGTCTTTTGGTGAGGTTTTTGGGATCTTGTAAGTGAAGTGTCATGTCATCTGCAAATAACAATAGCAAATAACAATCTGCAAATAGCAATAACAAATAACAATTTTCTTTTTTTCCTATCCGTTTCATTTCTTGCTCTTGTCTAATTGCTCCAGCTAAAGTTTCCAGTACCATATTAGATAAGAGGGAAGATAGTGGACATCTGTGTGTTCCTGATTTTAGAGTGAAAGCTTTCTGTTTTTGTCCATTTGGTATGATGCTGTCTGTTGGTTTGTCATAGATGGCCTTTATCAGATTGAGGTAAAGACCATTTATTCTAATTTCCTGTAGGGTTTTTAATAATGAATGGATGCTAGACTTTGTTAAAAGCTTGTTTTGCATTTATTAGGATGCTCATAAGATTTTTGTCCTTGGCTCTGTTAATATGGTGTATTACATTTATGGATTTATGTATGTTGAAGCATCCCTGGGTCCCTGGGATGAATCTTACTTGATGATGGTGTACAATCTTTTTGATGATTGGCTGCAGTCTGTTTGCTAGTATCTTTGGGGATTTTTGCATCTATATTCATTAGGGAAATTGGCCTGTAATTCTTGTTTTTATTTAAATTTTATTTAAAGAAAGACTAAGCAAAACAAAATAGGTAGAAATAATACATACGTTCAGAGAAAAAAATAAACAGAAATCACTAGATGTGATTCATTAATTCTTTGTACTATTTTTTTTTTGTAGTTTCAATTGCACTTTCTTTTGTAATCTTTGCAGTTTCCGTTTTCTGTGAGTTTGGGTTTAACTTGCTCTTCTTTTTCTAGAAGGTTGAGATGAAGCACTACATTGTTTATTTGTGCTCATTCTGTTTTCTTGATAACAGTTTAATGCTATATATTTACCTCTTAAGACTGCTTTCAGTGCATCCCACAGATGCACTGTGGGATGAGTCTTAACATGTAATCTCTTTGAATCCTTTCTATATTAGAGGGAGAAACAAAACAAAGCAAGGCAAAACAAAACATTCCTATAAACACGTGAAACGAAATAAACATATAAGACCATTGTACAAAGAGTTCTACCATGGTTCCTGTGTTGTCTCTTGTTATCGCCAATAGAATTGGCTATATCAGCAGACATAATATAATTGAATATATCAGTACATAACAGTATTAATAAAAACACAACTTTGTATATAGTATAGAACTTCAAAAACTGGCAGTTATCTAACCAGAATGTGTATTGTAGAGTCTTGTCATCTTCAGTGTAGTTGCCTATACTCTCAGACTTGATATGATCAATCATACCAGTTTTGAATAAAATCTGCCTCATTTCTCTTATGTTCTTTTTTTGCCATCAGTTGTCTGCTTATCTTCTTCATTCTGTTTTCTGCTCCATTCATTGAGGCCTCTCTGCCACTGTTCCTGGAATCCTAGTATTTTTCTCTCTCTCTAGAATGCCCTGCAGTATTCTCTGTGGAGTTGGATTGGTGGTTGCGAATTTCCCAAGTTCCTTTTTGTCTTGGAAGCATCTTGTTTCTCCATTAATTTCTAGAGACAGTTTATCAGGGTATATCAATCTGGGATGGAGGTTATTTTCTTTCAGGGCTTAAAATATTTCCCTCCCGGCTCTTCTTGACTTGATGGTTTGTGTCGAGAAGTCTGCCATTATTCTGATGGGCCTTCCTCTGTAGGTTATCTGTTTCTTTTCTCTAACAGCTTTTAATATTCTGTTCTTACAGTGAATTTCTGGGATCTTGATTATGATATGCCTATGTGTAGCTCTGTTTTGGTTGTAGGTGGCTGGAGTTCTGTATGCCTCATATATCAGAATATCATTTCCTTTTCCTATGTTTGGGAAGTTTTCCTTAATTATTTCTGTGAATAACCTTTGTAGTTCCTTTGTTTGTATCCCTGCTTCTTCATTCATATTCTTTATTCTCAAGTTATAGATCCTTTTGTCGTCTTCTAGCCTTTGTATTGTTACTGCTTGTTTCCTTGTTATTTTTAAAAGTTTTCCCTTTCATACTCCCACAGTGCAAAATTGTCCTCCAGTTTGAATAATCTATCCTTAGTTTCTTTCAAGCTGATTTGCCATCTTTCCATAGAGTTTTTAATTTCCTGGTAATCTCTTTGAATCTGCTTCATGTATTCTATATATTTTTTATATTCTTCATCAAATGGTTCTCTCCTTTGAGTTCCTCCCTTCTTCTATGTCTGCTTGAGGGGTGCTTAGTATCTCTTTTATTAATCTTCATATGTCTTGCTTTATTTGGCTAAATATTTCACTTTTGAACTCATCTATGAGGTCCCCAATATATCTCTTTATGTCTACTGGTGCTGTGTCTGATATTGCGTGTTCGCTGTTCTCATTCTCCTTTGTATTTACCTGTCCTGGGTCAATGTTCTCAGGGTTGGGACCTGGGGACTTTTTGTTGTTGTTTCCTCTCCCTATCTTTTTTGCTTCTTCTAAGAGGCCCCAGTTTCTTTCTTTGTTGGTTACTATTCTTATGAAGCGCACTGGCTAGATGACCCTTCACACTGCCATGTGCTAGTGAGTTGCAGACAGGCACAGCATATGCTGGGCCCTCCCCTCCAGATCAGTCAAGCTGCTGTGATATATATTAACTTATCCTGTCTCTTCCTCTTGGATTGTTCCCTGTTCTGTATTACTGTGTGCCACCTCCCCTCTGGGTGGCAGCGGCTGGAGCACAGCAGTGGTGGCAGACTTTGCTCTGCCTCCTCTCCGGATCAGCAGCGGCCACGGCAGCAGTGGTGGCAGAGGCAGGGGCGGGGGCAGCCAGTGGGCACCAAGTCACTCCGCTCCACAGCCTCTGGTGGGCTTGTGGCGGTGACAGGTCATGCCAGTGGCCCGGAGGCCCCGGAAGCAGCGGCTGGAGCAGTGCGGCATAGGGATCAGTCCATAATTCTCTTTTTTTAATCAGGTCCCTCTCTGGTTTTGGTATCATGATAATGCTTCTAGGAATGAATTTGAGAGTGTTTCTTCCTTTTCAGTTTCATTAAAGAGTTTGAGAAGTTAGTGGTCTTAGGTCTTCACTAAATTTCTTGTAGAATACAGCATTGAATCCATCAGGTCCTGGACTTACAGGTTTTTAATTACATCTTCAGTTTTATTTATTGATATTGGTTATTCTTGATCCAGTTTTGATAATTCATACATCTAGGAATCTGTCCAGTTTTGTTTTGTTTTTGTTTTTTGTATTTGCCATCTTTTCAAAGTAGGTATAGATGGTTTTCTGAATTTCTGCAAGGTGTGTTGTGATTTCACCATTTTCATTCCTACTTGTGTGGATTTGAGTCTTTTCTTTCCTTTTTTTGTTAAGGATGGTGAAGAGTTTGCCAATTTTATTTAATCTTTCAAAGAACCAATTCTTAGATTCATTAATTCTTTGTATTTTTAAGTCTCTACTGTGTTAATTTCTGCTCTGATCTTTATAATTGCCTCCCTTGTACTAGTTTTTGGTTAACCTGCTCTTATGTTTCTAGAAGTTTGAGGCTCACTATTGAGTTGTTTATATGTGCGTGCTGTGTTTTCCTGATATGGATATTTACTGCTATAAATTTCCCTCTTGAGACTACTTTCATTGTGTTTCTCAAGTTCCAGTATGTTGTATTATCATTTTCATTCAACTGTAAAAACCACTAATTTCTTATTTAATTTCATCTGTGACCAACTGTTTGTTCAGTAGGGTGCTGTTTCATTTCCACGTGTTTATGAAGTTCTTGTGGCTTCCTTTGGCAAGGATTTCCAATTTCATTGCACTGTGGTCCGATAGCACACATGGGATAATGTCAAATCCTTTGCATTTACTTAAGCAAATTCTGTGAACCAGTGTATGGTCTGTTTCGGAGAATGTCGCGTATGCACCTGAGAAAAATGTGTATTCTCATGTTGTGGAGTGGAACACTCTATAGACATCTAGATCTATAAGAGTCTATAGACCTCTAAGTTTATGCCTCACTTATTTGTATGTCATTTGTATTTGTCTAATGCTTCATTATTGAATTTTTGTCTAGTTGATCTGTCTTTTTGTGACAGTGAGGTATTGAGGTCTCCCAACAATTGTATTTGATTTTTCATGTCTGTTAGTAACTGTTGTATATAGCTGGGTGCACTGGCATTTGTGTATATTTTTATGACTTATCTCTTCCTCTTGGATTGTTCCCTTTATGAGGATGGAGTGACATTCTTTATTTCTCTTCATCCGTCTTGGCTTGAAATTCACTTTATCTGCAAATAGACTAGCTACTCCTGCTTTTTTCTGATTTCCTGTTGGCACGGAGTATTGCTTTCTATCCTTTGACTTTCAGTCTGTGCATTTCTTTGTGAATGAAATGTGTTTCTTTTGTACAGCATATTATTGGATCTTGCTTCTTCATCCATTCCGCCAGTCTGTGCCTTTTGACTGGTGAATTGAGACCATTAACATTGATGGTTAAAACTGATATATATTAACTTATCCTGTCGTGTTATTTTCCTGTTGTTGGCTCCCTCTCTTTTTTTCTTTCCTCTAATAGTTTGTCTTGCCTGGTGGATTCTTCCTGTTAGGGTTCATGGAGCTGTAGTCTGTTTCTAGAATGTTCTTCAGAACATTTTGGAGTGCTGGTTTGGTGTCTCAGATGTTCTTTGTCATGGAAATATGTTATTTCTCCATCAATTTTGAAAGATAGTTTTGCAGGATACTTCAATCTGGATTGAAAGTTTTCTTTTAGAACTTGGAATACTTCACTACAAGCTCTCCTTGACTTGAGAGTTTGTGCTCAGAAGTCAGCTGTGATTGTGATGGGCTTTCCTTTATAGGTGATTTGTTTCTTTTTGCTCGTAGCTTTTAACATTCTATTTTTGCTTTGAATTTCTGAAATCTTGACTGATACACCTGGATATAGGGTTTTTTGGGGGGGAGTCATTGCTAATTGGAGTCCTATATGCCTCATTTATTTGTATGTCAAATTATTTTTGTCTACCAGGAAAGTTTTCTGTCATGATATCTGTGAACATGTCTTTAATGTCATTTGTGGTATCTCACGCTTGTTCATTGACTCCAATTAATCTTAACTTATTCCACTTCGTCTCATCTAGCAGCTGCTGGATTGATTTCTCATGGTGCCTTGCTAAGTTTGAGAAATCTCTTTTTTCCTGGTTGCTGCAAGCCTCTCTTCAGTATCTGAGATCCTGTCCTCACGTTGGTCTAATCTGCTTCAAATAGTTTCAGCGGGATTTTTATTCTCCTGATTATCTGTATGGATCTGATTTATGGATTCTGTTTCTTTCCTGTGCTGCACTTCTGTAGTTTGCTTAAGAGCACCTTTTTTTGTTTTGTTTTGGTCTGTGTCCATTCTAACATTGCAAAGTATGGTGTGCATTTTGGTAATCTTTGTAGTTCTCTGAGAGATTATCCCTGATTTCATTTTTTCCAGAGCCTCATTCCGTGGCTTTGTTGTTAGCACTTCAGAGAGACCTGATGAGTGGCTTTCGGATTGTCCCACCTCATTGCCCCCTAGGTTTGCCTTTGGTGAACGGGGTGTCTGGGGTTGCATCTTGTTTAAGTGTCTTTTCATTTCTTTTTTTATTTGAATTCCTGGAGTGATGCATGTAAGTTGCCTATAGTGGGTTGCTTTATTGGTGGTATTTAGGATCCTAGATGATGATTACGTCTCTGCAGTATCTTCCAGGTGTAGCTGATTTTTGGGTTTGGAGTCTGTTGGAACATTTTTAGCTCTTCAGTTGGTTTGAGATGAGAAGCTGTTACTCATTTGGCCTTTCCCTGATTCTTTGTCACTGTACCACAGTATTTTCTGTGACCCTTAGTTAATCTCAGTCATGGATTATCAGGGCCAACAGCTGTTCGGAACGATTATGTCAGCTTTGGCTGTAGTGGTAACAATAGCGTCAAACACAGTCTAGAAAATAACAAACTGAGCTAACCCTTAATTTGCAGTTTTTAATCATATGAACTAGATTTGTGATTATGAAACAAACCAGATAATTATATGCAACACCTGAGTCCGTAATGTGTCAATTTTGCCCTCAGGTTTAAATTTAAATAGATTAAGGAGAAAATAGAGAAGTGGAAAAAGAGGAAAAGATTACAATTAAGGTTGGAGGATAAAGATGGGTCCTGCCAACTTGGAGAAACTGGTGCAGAGGACTGAAGGAAAAGAGATAAAAGGAGTCTTAAGGAGATAAAAGGAATAGCAGAATAGAACCACACCCACAAAGAGTTAGGAACCACTCACATTCATATGACAATGAAAGAAAAAGACAAAAAGCAGAACAGACAAGCAAGAGAAAAAAAAATAGTCTACTTCTAGGATTCTCTCTGGTCTCACTAGTAGCCAGCCTGTGGAGACACCAAGTCATGCCACTCTGTCCCAGCAAGCCGGCTGTTGCTTTATGGTGGAGAGGTAGATAACCTCACCAGTCTCATTGTGCTCACTGCAGTCCAAGCAATTTCCCCAGGTCTGCGCCCACCTAGGAGCTGCTGGAGGAAGCTAGCAGCAGTTTTGGTTCTGGGCTTATCTGGCCTGACTCCAGAATGGCTCCTGGCTAATCACCAAGTCGTCTGTGCTCACCACCAGCCAGTGCAGTCCTCGGATCTGCTGCTCTCCTCCACTGCCGCATCTCTGCAGAGGCCTCCGGGATCACCAGCCGCCACTCTCACCATGACCATGCAGGCGTGGGTTCCAACAGCTCCTCTTGCACAGTGATTCTGGCTCCAGGTGAAGGTGCCACCAACTACCACCTTCTTCTTTGTTGCAGTTTTTCTTTTTACTCATACTTCAGATTCTTCCGGGGTCCAGGGGGCCCACTTCCTCCCTTCTTGTCTTCCTCATGATGCTATATTCAGTGTCTGGATGATGACAGGCTGTTTTCTCTGTTGCTTACTGCGCTGCCATTTTCTCAGAAGTTCTTTGATAATCTTGTAGAAGGTAACCTGTCTTTCAGAAGGCCTATGAGGATGCTTATTTAGTAAAATCTTTTTGATTGTGACCCATACAAAATATTCAATACCAGGATAGGAAGCACAGAGGAAGGATGTAAGACTAGGAAAAGAATTTCACATCCTGGAGATACCCCAAGTCGAAGGTGAGGTTTGGGCGTCTGCCTTGGTCCTATGACTGTAAGGAAGTTTCTCGGTTGTGTGTCCTCATTCTCTCCTGTGGGTCAGTTTGATGCTCTGTGGACACAGTTTAGAAGCAGGAGATGGCACATTGTCCTGAACATCACACACACACACACACACACACACACATACACACACACACACACAGAGTCTCTTTAGATGTGATAATGACCAATGGACTCATTTGACCCTTAGCAGCCACCATTTAACTCTGGAGTGCAGACCTAGCAGAGCCTGGCATCACAGTCAATAAACTGAGATTTGGAAGTGCTCTCTGTTATCTTTGGAGTCAAATTATTAAACATAATCAGCCTAAATGTTAGTTACTGATGTTACAAATCAGTGCCTTATCAAAGAGATACAATTACAGTAAAGTGTCTTTAAAATACAGAAGAGACACCAAGCATGAGTGGGCAGCTGTTTGAAAATAAAATTGGAAATAGGCTCCCTAGAGAGGCTTCTATTACTTGTAAAGGAAAAACTATGTCATGTCCTTGGAAAAGAGGGTCACGTTTTGGGCAGGTATTTGAACTGGGTGGGGGTGTCATTCATTCCTGATTTATTCAGGAAGCGTTTGTTGGGCCCCTACCGGGTGCTCAGCACTGCAGCAGGCAGTGAAGGGGTGACGGTCTAACGGGCAGATGGCAGAACCAGTAGCTACTGCGATGTGTGGGAAGCAAATGAACTGGGAAAATGCAAAGAAGTCAGTGTGAGGAGCAGGGTGGAGAGGGTTCCGGGCTGGGGACGGCAAATGTGTGAACTCTGACGTGGGGGCGAGTTTGAGGTCCAGGATGTAGTCATATGGCTGAGTGGGAATCTTTTTTTTTTTTTTTTTTTAATTTAAGGAGAAAAGAAAAGAAAGAAAAAAAAAACAGTGAAGGGGTACAAGTTATACAGATTTACAGAAGAAAAAAATGCACAGTAGGAAATCACTAGTTAATGGATTACATATTGCCATCTTAGAAATAATTGTTCAAGTCACAAAATTAAAGCTTGTAGAGTGGACATTCCAACAATGATACTGCAAACAGTTCTGTTCAATGATCCAATAAAACTCTGTGATATCATTTTCTATCTTATACATTTAAATATACATGCAGTTATATAGTTTAGAGCACTTTCTTTTCCTCTCTTTTGTACAGTGACTATTACACATTTTGGGTTTCATTGCTCCCACGGTTCTTATTGCTTTTTTGGAAGAGAGTAAAACCAAATGTGACATAACAGAACAGAATCGGTCAAGTCAAAAGGGTGGACATAATAGATAATATAAAAACATAATACAAGGTGATCAACAATGGTTACCATAATGCCTCCCGCTATTTCTAACAGAATTGCCTATATCATTAGTTGTTATACAATTGAACAAAACCGTAAAGAATAAAACCGACAAAACCAAAACATTGGAGATATTGTAGGTCTTCAAAAGTAGATAAAAGTCAACGAGAATGGGTGTTATAATGAATCTCATTATCTTCTCAGCTGATGCCTAAACTTTCGAACCTGATACTACCCAGCAAAACAGAATAGAGGAACCTCAGTCAAAAACAAGATGGTGAGAGTAATACAGGGCTTCAAATCGAGATAATAGAAAGTCAAAGTGGGTTACTATATTATATCCTGCTATATTTTTCCCTTTAATTAAATGGATAAAAATAAAAAAGTAAATAATGGAGTGGAGATTGAGAAAAAGGAGGGCATAACAGCGAAACAGGGCAGATCAAAACATAACCATTTAAGCAGAATAGTGTTTCACCACCAGATAATCCTGACCCAAAAATAGTTACCATATTGACTCCCTCCCTGAAGTCCTTGAGTACAACTTCATATACTGTAGCATTAAGTATATCAAAACAATGTAAAACCATTTAAGAGAATGACAGCATTATAGAGTATTTAGAATCGACTAACAGAAAATGAACAATGGTCTCTGTATAATCTCCTTGTCTTTAAAAGGTTTTTGCTTATACTATCGTACATAACAAAATCCAATAAGATACAACCTGTTTAGACCATTGGAGACAGAAGAACAAAAGCTAAATGAGACTTCAAAACAAGATGGTACTAAATCAGCATTACCTATTAAGATGTCATTTTCTCCAAAAAAAGCTGTTCCTATCATCCAATCTTCTCTGTCTCATTTCTGTTGAGCTCTTTTTCTGTCAGTAGCTGTCAGTTTGTCTTCTTCATTTTGTTCTCTGCTCCATTCGTTGTGGCCTCCCCGCCACTATTTTTGGGTTCTTTGTATTTTTCTTTTTTTAGAATATCCTGCAATACTTTCTGTAGGGTTGAATTGGTGGTTGCAAATTCCCCCAGTTCCTCTTTATCCTGGAAGCACCTCGTTTTTCCATCAATTTCCAGGGACAGTTGTGCAGGATATCTCAATCTTGGCTGGAGATTATTATCTTTCAAAGCTTGAATTATTTCTCCCCATGCTCTTCGTGATTTGATGGTTTGTGAAGAGAAATCTGCTGTAATTCTGATGGGTATTCCCTTGTAAGTGATCTGTTTCTTGTCTCTTACAGCTTTTAATATTCTGTTCTTGTATTGAATTTCTGGAATTTTTATTATTATATGCCTGGGTGTTTCTCTGTTAGGGTTGTAGGTAGCTGGGGTCCTGTATGCCTCATACATCTGAGTATCTTTACCTTTTGCTAAATTAGGAAAATTCTCCTGGATTATTTCTGTGAGTAGCTTTTGTAGTTCACTTGTTTGTGTCCCTACTTCTTCTTTTATGTTCTTAATCCTTAAGTTATGGCTCCTCTTATCATCTTCTTGTCTTTGTATTATTGCTGTGTGTTTCTTTGTTATTTTTAAGAAGTTTTTCACTTCATTCTCCCATGTTTCAAGTCTGCCCTCCAATTCAGATAGTCTGTCCTTAGTTTCTTTCAAGCTGTTATGCCAGTCTTGGATAGACTTCTTAATTTCTTGATAGTCCCTTTGAACCTGCTTCACATACTCAATGCTTTCTCTGTTTTCTCCATCAAGCAATTCTCCCCTCTTTTTCTGTTCTTCCATTCCACCATCTGCTTTTTCCTGGGTGGTGCTTAGCATTTCTCTAACTATTCTGCATACTTCTAGCTTCAGGTCATTGATAACTTCATTCCTGAATTGGTCTATGAGGCTATCTATATGGCGCTTAATGTATATTGGTGCGGTGTCCACTATTGCCTGATTCTCAGGATTGGGGGCCGAGGAGCCTTTTTTGTTGCTTCCCTTCCCCATATTTTCTGTTCCTTATAAAATGCAATCTTACATAGGAGGCCCGGCTTCCCTGCCTGTCAGCCACAGCCTGATCAAATTGCGCTGGCTAGTTGTTCCCGCCCACCGCTGCGCCCCAGGGAGTTGCGGAGGAGGCAGCCTACGCGGGAGTCGGTCGCTCCTCCAGGCCACCGTCAGGCTCTGGGATCTGGGTTAGGCCAGCCTAGGGAGTCCGCCAGCAGCGTCACTCAGGCCAGGCACCTTTCACCAATCCCGTCCGAGAGGGGAATGTGCGGCTGGAGTTGCCACCGCACCCTGCTCTTACAGGACTGCCCGAGCCCAGAAAAACCTCCGCTGGAGTCAAAGTGTGGTAGGGAGTCAGTTTCTCGCTCACCTCGCCACCAGTCAGTTTTCCTCCTTGTCCGTCCTGTTTCCGACTCCGTTCGCAGACTCCTGTTCCCGAGCTTCTGCGCGTCTCTCCTTGCCAAGCCGCTGTGGAGGTAGCCAGCCGCCGGGCAGCGAGAAATCCAAACCGCGGTTTCCAATGGCGCGGGGTCGAGCCTCCACACCGAGATTTTTCTGTTCCTATTTTAGCGCCAGGACTGTATTCTAAGTTGGATTCTCTCAGCCCAGTTCGTTCCTGAGTCAGCAGAGCATATCTCTACTGGTTCGTATCTCCTTAGTCCGCATCATTCCTGGCCTCTGAGCCGAGCCTTTCAGAGAGCCTTCAGTAGCTGCTGCTGTCTGTCCGCCATGTTCGATGAAATCCCCTGAGTGGGAATCTTAAACATGCATAGCTTTATTGCTGTGTCTTCAACATAGATATTTTTTGTTGCATGCAAGGGTTTGAATAATCATTGGGTGCTAATTTATCATATCTGTTCTCTGGCATATTGTGGAAAAGCCGATATGAAGAATGAAAGAGAAATTCAAACAGCTAGTTCTTTTGATGCCATTTATTGAGTCAAGTTTATTCTTCACATTGAGATTCTAAGGCAACTGAGCAGGAAAGCCATTGGCGTGGCTTCTGAGTGCACCTTGAACTCCCCTTCATGAAACTGCCTGTTTGGTGGGGTACTCTGCATAGTCATCATGTACTGTGCATTTTAAACAACTAGATGAAAAGATCTGGGAGGTTTTCTTTCTATAAAGAATTGATAACGTGTAGGAGATAATGAAGCTGTATACATTTGCAGTATATGTCTGTGGAAGACAGTACACGGCACCTGTGTATGCCTGTGTGAAACAGTATACAATTTTGTATTGGTTAAAATAATAAAATGAAAAAACATTCTTTCCCTGGATCTGAACCGCCATCTCTATCAGGTGATGACCTCCCATACACACTTGTAATGGCTGGGGCATTCTGCAGTTTCACTGATCTGTCCGTCCACCCGTGCTCTCAGGACTGCAGTGTTTTAGTCACATGGTTCTCCATGTTTTAACCACCCCTTACTGAAAAACAGCCATACAGGATTATTTCATGTTTTGTTGCATGAGTAGTGCCTAAATTTCAGAATTGATTTTTTTTCACTGAACACTGTTAGCATCTCATGAAACACAGATTACATCCTATATTCCAGTTTGAGAGATACTAAACTTATGCAATCTTGATGCAGAAAGGTCTACAGTGCACAGAGTAGATCTTCGAGAAGGGTGGTTTCGCATAGCATTTTCTGAGTACTCTCCACAGCCAGGCTTATGCCGAGTGCTCCGGTACAGTTTCTCATGGTTTCCTTTCCTTAACCATTGGACCTGGGGAGGATTGCAGAGTTAAGAGTGTTCTAACGAGTGTCTGATACTTCCCAAGCATGTGCTGAGGACTGGGGTGGGAGGTTCCATCTGCATGTATCTGTCTTTCAGTCAAATGCATGTTACTGCTGTGGACTGTTCTAAAATGTCTCCGTGCCCCCTAAGTTCACTGTATTGAAGGCTTGGCTGGTAGGATTTGGGAAGTTGATTGGATAGTGGAGCCCATGACAATAGATTGGAACTTTGATGGCATTATTGATAGAAACAGAGCTACGCCCTACTTGAAGGGAGTGGATTATGGGGCTGTGATCCTGTCTCCCCATCTGGTTCCTGTCCCCATCCTCTGAGGCTCTGTTCTCCTCTCTCTGCTTCATGGCTGCCATAAGGTGAGTGGTTTTTCTCTACCATATCTTTCTGCCATGATGTTTCTGCCATGGACTGAAACCATGAACCAAAATAAACCTTTTCTTCTTTCAAGTTGTTTTCTCAGATATTTGGAGGTTACAACAGAAATCTAAGACAATGAAGCTGCTACTGATGTACCCACAAATAAAATAATAGTTAATATTGATGTAGCCCTTTCTGTGTGCCAAGAATAAGGTTTGGCATTGAACACTCATTAATGCTCTGTGCATCCTTGGAGGCCTCTGTGACATGCCAGCCTTTGACTAATTCCTGAGTTGGATGGAACTTGCTTTCTTTTCCTCCTGTGACCTGCCTTCTTACCCCTCTAAGGCACCTGTGCACTGGATGGCCAGATCTCAGCCTCCCTGAAGGCTGGGGTCATCTCTCTGGCACAGTCCTCTGCAGACAGGACAGATAAATTGAATGTACTGAGTTGACTTGTACTGAGGCGCCAACTGCAAGACCTCATAGGAAGAAAAGAGTTGAGCAAAGGTGGAAGCGATCGTTCTGGACAGATAAGCGGGCCTTTCCCAGGGTCCTGTTAATAAGTGGTACAGTGGGGGAAAAATGAGGCTTGCAGCTAGACAGAACTGGCTTGGGAGTCGATCCATCGCCTACTAACTACTCACTGGAACTCAATTTCCTCATTTGGACATTGTGAGCTTTATCAGTCAGTGATGGCGAACCTATGGCACGTGTTTTAAAAGGTTCACCATCATTGAAATAGATGAATGCCTAATAAATATATAAAAAGTCCCTGTCAAAGTATGGGGAGAGATGCCTTCACAAATGTTCATCATCTGCTCAGTAAACATTTATGAACATCTTAAGAAGCTTGAAACAAAACGCTAAGCATCATGGTTATCAGTTTTTATAGAATAGAACTTCAGTGTTCAGGCCAAGAGTACCCCAAGAGCATCAAGTGGAGAAAGCATCACAAATTCATAAAGCTGAATAAAATCTGTGTTTCTATGAGGCTCATACTGCACCTATGCTGCGGAGGACACATCCCAACACTCTCTGATCTTTTACCTTGACCACTGCCGGCTTAGTCTTCAGTTTACAAAAGGACATTACTTCCATAAGCAACGTGTGGCTTTATCAGCATTCCACATCAGAGCAGTGTTTTCGTAACTCAGCCAGGCTCTTGGGTTTCCTAGCCGTTGTTAGGGAATCAAGCATTTGGCCCATTTTCTGCTGCCACTAGCAGGGCCATCAGATAAGGAATATGAGGAGAGGGGAAGCTTCTTCTCACAGTGCTTTTAGTAGGTCACCAGAGATTTTTTTGTGCCTCAGGAGTTACTTCTGCAACTAACAGGGCTTTCTCCTTTCTCCATTTTCATGTTTTTTTGCACCTAATTCCAACGTTCTTTGTGAGTCTTATCAGATTCAGGCCTTGCAATAAATATTCAAAATCAGGGTCAGCATGAGTTTAGTACAGGAAGTTACTGCTTTCCTATGGATTAAAATTAACAGATTATTACATAATAACATTGGCCCCTGATTAAAAACACAAATGCAATTTAGCTCAAAATTATCCTCTACTTTGCTGTCCTCTAAAGTTGGATTATACAACACTGCAAATGAGTTGAACCTCCTGAAAGCGGACAGATTCCTCACATCAACTCCTGGAGGAAGTCTTCCAACTTGAATTTCCTTTGAATGATGTGTTAGGAAAAAACCATTGCTAAGCCCAGCATTTGAATCAGTGTCTACAGCCATGAAATGTTAAAGAGAGAATGTGGTATAAGAGAATGAACTTCAGGAATCAGATAGTGGGTTTAGATATTGGTTCCTCTACTTAACTAGCTGTGCAAATTTTAATCAAGTTGCTTTGCCTTGGTTTACTTAAAAATTAAAACTTAAAAAACAAGGGTAATGATAGCTACTTCGTAGAGTTGTTTTTTGGTGTTTAGAAACTGTAAGTAAGCGTACATGACCAGGCTTATCACGTAAGGGCTCTTGATATATGATAGCTGATGTACTTAGTATAACACAGATCGGAGGACTGTTCAAATTGGGTCCCAGATCCAGAGGATTCTGTCTTCATGTTATCGAGGGCACCAATTCTGGTTCCCATTATTCTTTAGAATCTTTGGAGAAGCTCTTAAAAAAACAAAGCCACTGTCCCTGTCTTCCTCTACAGACCCTAACCTCAGGCGGTGATGGTTACTTATGTCCCCTTAAGTACAGGCCTCGCATCCAGTCAGCACTGAGAAGTGCTGCACTGAGCCCTCCCCAGTGGGCACTGACTGACCCTCGTTGGTGGGCCTGGCAGAGATGGCACATGCTTGGATGGGGGGGGGCAGTGCCCAGAGGGCTGGGCCTGACCTTTCTCACACAGCCAAGTCCAGAAACCGTCTTTTTGAGTGGTCTAGAGATGATGGATCTCAAAGAGGCTGACACTTGCAGAGAGTGACTGTAACCTTGTTAATTTATAATGAAGAATATGCCTATCACACAGACCAAGTGTTTGCACTGGCCTGAACACCACAGGACTCCTGTAAGCAAACTCCAAAGGAAGCCAGTGATCAGAGTGACTCAGATCAGAGAAAACAACTGTGTGGCCTGTGTGTTGCCTGGCAGCTGGTTTGCTAGCTCCCGAGTCTGTCTGTCAGGCAGGCTGGATGAACCTTTGCCTCTACAGGTGTCCTTCCTGCCCATGGCTGGGCATCTATGTGGGCTTGTCCAGACTCTGCTGCCAGAGTGACCTTTGCGTGTACTTTGGGGCCTCACTGTCCACTATCCTTGCTGACCAGCACATTGTGTCAGGTCAGTAGCTTCATTCAGGGGAGAGCTATATCTCCCACGTCTGGAAAATCTTTTCCCCGTCCAGTGATTGACTGTTCATGATCTGTGGACTATTTTGTGGTTCTTCTACCTATAGGCCACCATTATCTGGTCATTCATAAGTGGCTGAATTGTGAATTCAACAATAGAAGCAGCCCATGTCTGCATCCAGCAGATAGTTTAAGAAAGCACAAGGGAAAAAGAGGGTCTAGTCCTTCCCCCGGGTCTGATGATGGAGAAGGATCACGCATGAGCGTACCAGTGTCCAGAAGGAGATCTTGGTTTTGACCTTCAGTTTTCTCAGACCATAGGAAGATTTGTAGCCTTGAGAGCTATGGTTAAAGTACCTGCAGGACCATAGACACTTGACTTTGCTCATAGAGTCCGTTGGTTGACCTACAGTTGCCATCTGGATTAAGGTGCAGCCTGGCAGGACTGGGACCTGCAGGGAGGCCTTGCCAGACTAGCTGAGCCATGCACCAGAGAAGGAGTGTGAGAAGGGCAATGCCCAGAGACCCTTGTGGGCACAGGAGGCAGTGGAGACGACAAGAAAGGGTGTGTGGAGATGAATGCCACAGGTGGTCCATCAGAGCCTGTTCTGTTTTGAATGTGCTGCCCAGATTTCAGGTGTTGGAAGCAATATCCACAGTTATACCGGAATGATGTTTGGGGCTGGGGCCTTTGGGATGTGACCAAGACATAGCTTCACGAGTGGGTTAATAGACTGAGAGGTTACTGAGCGAGTGGCTTTATTGTAAGAGTGACTTTTCTTCCTGCAAGCTTGCCCTGTGTCACCATGTGGTGCCCTCCACGGTGTCAGGCTGCAGCAGGAAAGCCTGGACCAGAGTTGGGTAGATGCTGACAGCACCCTCATAAACTGTCAGCCTCCAGGATGTGAGCCACATAAACTTCTATGTATTATAAATTACCTGGTCTTAGCTATTTTGCTGCAGCAACATGAAGTAAAGACAAAAGAATAGAAAAACACAGTGATAGAGACACCTGACTGTATAAAATATTAGGAGGTTAGGAAAGCAAGAGTTAAAAGCAATTCTTGTTCCATTTAGCTGTGTTGGTCGGCTTTTTATTCATGTAAGAATACTGAAATAAATCAACGTAAAAGGGAGAAAGGTTTAGTTTGGCTCACAGTTTTAGAGGCTTTGGTCCCTGACCAGTGGGGCCCATTCCCCTGGGCCCGCGCCGGCGCAGAACATTGTGGCAGGAGTACGTGGCAGAAGAGGGCTGTACACCTCACGCACAGATGCAGGGAGGAAGAGGAGGAACTGGAGGCCTTTGAGGTCCTGCCGGGCCCCACTTCTTAAAGTTTCCACCGCTCCCAGCAGTGAGCAGGCTGGGAACCAGGCCTTCCCGCCTGGGCCCCTGAGGGGCACTGACGCAAGCCACCGCTCTGACCTGCTTTGCTTTCCTGTTCTCTTCTGGGCTCCACTGCAGTTCTCACCCTGCTGCCCACGTGGGTAGCAAGGATTCTCACACTGTGGCAGCTGCCTCTTCCGATGGAGCAGACGCACAGACTGCCGGGGTCCAGTTGCTGTGGCTTCCCAGCTCATCCACGCATCTCTGAGTTCAGTGATTTTTGTTCCAAAACAGTTTATGGCAGTTCAGTTCGTGTTATTGTAATTAAGTTAATTACACTGCATGTAAACACATTAGATATTACAAAAACCAATCTAATGATCGAAAAGAAAGTTGCTTCTTGGCAACTAAGTTAAATGATTTGGAAAGGATCAAAGACATGTTGACTTACTTTATTTTAAATAAAGCATAAGGGAGATTAGGGAAAATAATAAAAATATGAAAGGATTCCATCCAGAAATCACTTTTGGGAACTTAAAACCACATTGCTTGAGAGAAATCAAAAGCTGAAATAGTGGATAATGTTTTCTGGGTGTTCCAGAAGGTGTCCCTAAGGGGAGTGTCACACTCACAAAATAAGGGTTTGGTCTGGGGTCAAGATATATGTGAGTTCCCCCCCCCCCAAAGAAAGTAATAAGCACTAAGGAGTAATAAAATCCAAGATGTGTAAATTTTGTTGTAAAAAAGAGAGGAAAAAAAAAAAAAGAAAAAGAGCTCTAACGGATATAACAGCAAGTGTGTTTGGGGGTGTTAAATAGCTGACTTTATCAATGTTTTTGGAACATTGAACACAGCTATTTGCAGTCTCCCTGTTTGAATGTCCACCTTGTGTTCTTTGATACTGTGATTTGAGGAACTGTTTTCAAGAAAATAGTGTGTAATCTACTAGCAGGTAATTTCTTACTGTTATGGTTTTTTGTTTTGTTTTGTTTTGTTTTGTTTTGTAGTTCTGTATTGCGTGTACCCTTACGCCGCTTTGGTTTGTTTTGTGTTTTTCTCTTTTTCCTCTTAAAAAAAAAAAAAAAAAAAAGATATATGTGAGTTTTAAGTTAAAGCATTTAGGTACTTGTGTATTTGCTACCATCGATGCATTGTTTAACACCTCTCTTAAGTGCCTACTGTGTGTCAGTATGGCTGCTCTTTGACTTAGGAAGGGCTTACATCCCACTAAACCCCTGGTAACCCCAAGGTAGCATAAGTGAAGGGGAGAATTAACATACTACCCTATGGAGAATCCTAGCTCAGTGGGGTGTCACATGGTCGGTGCTGGTTGGTCCCTTGTGATCACAGGGTCACTGCCATGGGCCAGCATCGTGAGAAGGAATTGGAACACAGATCAACAGCCCCAGAAAAGACCCATGTTCAGAATCTGAAGTATGATTTCTACTGCACGTTTGTTGCTTTCATGCCCTTAGAAGGTCAAAAAATCCTAAGTTAAACCATCATAAGGTGGAGACTCCTCCTGGTTTTGGTTCTGGGAATGCGGAAGTGAATAAGACCAGCAAAGTCCCCGCCCTCTTGAAATTCAGCTTCTCATGAAGGACGTTGCAGTAACCAGCACATTATATAGTAGGCTGCACATGCGATCATGTGTGCCCTAAGCTCTACAGAGCATGGGGTGAAGGGGCAGGTGGAGAGGCTGCAGTAGTGACGGCTGCTCTCATGAAGAAATTCTCTAGCACAAATGAGTCCATGGCGGGAGCATTTGGGGGCCACTGAGGCAAAGACCTTAAAACAGGCCTGAGCTGCATGCATTTGAGGAATAGTGAAAAAAGCACAGACAGCAGGAAATGAAAGCCAGGGCAAGGTCAGAGGGCAAGGAGAGCCTGATCTGGTGCATTTGAGGGACCCCCTGAGAGGACCTGCCTCCCTTGTCCTCACAGCAGGATCAGTGGCAGGGAGGGTCTTATCATGAGGCTGGCTAAATCAGATGTATATTTGAAAAAGGTCACCCTGGCTGCTACTGGCCTAACTGTAGGAGGCAAGAACAGAAGCAAAAAGTCACACGTGGGATGGAAGAGAGAGAGAGAAAGAGGATCAGTGAGTGAACTCCCAGAAAGCCATGTGACAGACACACGTGTGTGCACCCTGATCAGGAGCACCAGGGGAGAGCAAAGCTGGCCTGGCAGCATGGCAAGGCCTGGTGGGCAGAAGTTAGGGTGCCTGCCTGCAGGAGGGAGGCTGCTCTTAAGCAAGGAAGCAGAGACTACGTCCTGAGTGCTTTCAAGGAACCAAGTGAAAAGGCGGCTGGGGAGTACATTTGGTGGTGGGGGGAGCTGAGCAGCAGCGAGGGCCGCTGGCCTTGGGTCCTGCTGACCCACTTTCAGGGGACACTGCCAGGCTGGGCCCTCCACAAGAAGGTGGGGTTCCCTGGGAATGAAGCAACTGCCCTATTAGCTTCTACAAGAAAAGGCACAGCATGAGTTAGTCCACTTAGCAGCCATTTTCCTGACGTGAGAGACCCAGGAGCTGGTTCCCCCTTTTCTTTACCCTCTAGGGAGGAGAGCAGAGAAAGAAAGTGGACAGAGCTGGTCTCGCTTGTCCTCGCAGCAGGATCAGTGGCAGGGAGGGTCTGGGAGCCCCGTGGAGGGGCCTGCACAGTGTCAGCAGAGGTGGCAGCTGCCGTGGCTGCTCGTGTCCATGTTTGGCGATCGCTGTCGGGGAATGCTCTGCAGAGCTTCACGTCAGCAGAAGATGAGCCCAGGGCTCTCATTTATCAGACTTTAGGTAGGCTCCTGGCTTAGAAACTTAAGATAAATGTCTGTTTAAGGGAGTCTTTATTTTATGTGCAGGTGTCAGCAGTCAATCTAGATCAAAATGTGGTTCCTGGAAGCCTCGGAACTTGGCTGGGCCCCCAGCATGGACAGGAAATTCCCTCACTGCAGGTCACTTTTGGGGAGCAGATATTTCTGGCTGAGCAGTGGAAGGAATGTGGTGCAGGGATTTTGCCCAGGACACCTGACTTTAGGATTCTGTCGTTTCAGCCTTTACCACTCTGTACTGAGCTCGATACCAGACTCCACCAAACGGTTGGCAAGCTTGAGACTTAGAATTCTCCCCTGTCACAGCCCTCCCTTCCAGTAATATCCCCGAGGCAAAGAAGTTAAGGCAAATTTCTGCTTTCGATAACAGCAAAGGACAAGGGACGTCCTAGCAAGCCAGGGTGGACCTGTGGACCGTGTGGAATTGCTACCATACTGGGCTGGAGGTCTTGGGCTCAGATTCCAAACAGGCCCATGGTCCCTTTGTGTCTCCTCCAGGCCCACGTGAGAACTGATTTATCTAGAAGGGCCTGACTGTAGCGAGGGGTCAGGAACCGTGAGCAAGACCAGGTGAGAGAATGGGCAGAGAAAGTGAAGGACGGACGGCTGGGCTTCCCGGGCAGGTTGGCTCCCAACCCAGGGGCCCTTAGCCTCAGACTTCCCTAAAATTCTGACAAGTTTTTCTTTTTTTCCAGTAAACACAACCCATATACACAAAGCTGCATAAAAGTGTCTGCAGTGTTTAATGAAGAATTTTAAAGTGCATACCCAGCTAGTCTTGCTTAAGTCAAAAAGATTTGCACCCTGGAAGCACCCACGTGGGCCCCACACTATAGTACCCATTCTCCTAGCATGGGTGACATCTATTTTCCGTTATAAAATACATTGTCTTTGCCTTTTCAGTTTGATAAGAATAGAAAAAAAAAACTGTTGCTTTTTGTTTTTCCTGGTAATGTTGCTTTTTGAGATGGGTCCTGTGTCGCCTGAGTTTATTGATTCTCCGTGTGGTGTAGGAAGGGTTCTAAAGGAATGTACCGCGATGGCAATGATGGTTTCATTCACTGCAGGTGGGCGACGGGCTGTGGATGGGTTGTTTGTGATGAACAATGCTGTGATGGGGATTATTTAAGCGTGACTGTTACCGTTTGAGTCTAAAATGTCTCGCACAGGTTTGCTTATCAGCCTGTGGTGCCCTTGAGAAGTGGTTGAGCCTTTCGGGGGTTGGGCCCGGTGGGGGGACATTACTGGCTTCACCTTTAAAGGAGCTGTTGGGCCCGACACCTTCCTGTCTCTTTCTGCCTCCTGGCCGTGATACGTGGTCAGCAGCTTGGCTGTGTCACACGCTCCTGCTGTGATCCTTGACCTCCATGCAGGCCCAATGACCAGCCTGAAGTCTCTCAGGCTGTGAGTCAAAATAAATCATTCCTCCTTGTAAGTTTTATTGTCGTAGGTATTTTATCACAGGGATGGAAAACAAACATCGCCAGCATGGTTACATGCTCGAGTTTCACTGTGGTCTGAAAATTAGAAAATTGGGTTTTCGTGTCCATAATTGTGAAGATAACAGCAAACCATTCCTAAGAGGACCAGCTGAGTTGTCCAAATTCTTCTGCTGATTTTTATGTTAGCTACAGAGAGAATTGTGTGAAAATTTCTTACCACCGCCATGGATTTGTCTACCATTTTAGTTCTGATATTGTTTTGCTTTATAGATTGTGAAGCTGTGTTGATAGATGCATAAAACTGTGGTATGTGCTTGGTGACCTGAGCATATTCAAACGACAATTTTGACTTATTAAAAAAGTTTTCATAAGAGCCTGTGTACTGCCAAAGCCAGACAGCAGTCAAAGGGGAGATTTTCCGAATGATTTCATTTGGTCATTATGAAATTAACTCAGCTAATGCTTTTTGCTTTTAACTATACATTGTAATTCTACCCTTGATGCCTCCAGAATCTTAAGAAAAAGGGACCCACATGAGTAAAGTTTGTAACTGAGCGCCATAGAAGGTGGGAGAGAAGGGAGCAAGGCTGGTCCCCAGGTCCAGCCTCTCCTTCCCTTTGGGGTTGGCCATCTGCAATCTGTCTGGGCTCAGAGATGCTGAGGCAACCTTGGCTTACTCCCTCTTGGAGGCTGGAGTGAAGTAGCCGCAGTAGGGCTGGGCATTAAGGGTCAAGGCCGGGTGACAGAGGCCAGCTGTGTGCTCCTGTGACCTCTCCATGCACTCACCCAGCTCCAGGAAAGAAGCTCCCTCTTGGGGAAGGCAGGGGAAGCTGGGCGAGGGTGTTACTCTTCATCCAAGGTCAGAGTGCAGGGCCAGGTGTTTGTCAATTTTATAATTCCTTGATTAATATATGAATTCACCACTGAGCAACACACAATTATTACCTGCTGCATGCTGAGCCTGGGCCCCTTTGGACTCTTCTAAGTTCCTGGTCATTCTTCATGGGCAGTAGATGAAATTTGTCCTTAAAAGGCTGAAGTTGCTCTCTGTGGTCCTGAGGTGAACAGGGCAGCTTGGGCCAGTTAAGGGTGAGATGGTCGGGCTGCCTGTGGCCTCGGTCTCCTTTCTTTGCCCATCAGAAACCTCTGACATCCTTTCTCTCTCTCTCTCTCTCTCTCTCTCTCTCTCTCTCTCTCTCTCTCTCTTTCTTGTGGGTACTTGGAATCGAACTCAGGACCTCAAGATTGCCAGTCTGGTGCCTCATCACTGAGCTGTATCCCTATCCTGACACACATCTCTTACTACAGGATTGTTTTCTGCTCCTGAAAACAGAAAAGGTTGGTCACAGAGAAGTCCCCCTACAAAGCCGTGGGTGATATAGAGCTAGAAGCAGGCTGTCAGATGTCCCCAGAGCTTTCTCTGGCAGACAGTGCCAGGATTAACCAATTTCCAGTTGTTAGGGGGCAAAGTTAACACCCACTAATTAGACCCAGGATACCCGGGAAGATGTAATCTTCATGCCAAAGCAGGACACTTTGGAGAGTAAAGGAGGTGCTAAAATGTGTCCTGGAGCAACTTATCACCCACGTCTAACTGGGCAAAGGGGGACACACGGTTACCCTTTCCAGAATGGAATTTCTCAGAAACAATCTACAGTGAAGAAAACTTAGGTTTCTTCTATCCTTTCCTATTAGGACGCAGAAATCCTCTCCAGTAAGAATGGTTCTAAGACACTGTACCCCCTCCTTCCATGTCCTCAAGAGCAACCAGTCAGAGAACACCCCCAAAAGTTACTGGCGTAGAGTCATGCTATAAGCTGCTCTCAGCTTCAAGGGCAGAGAAAGACCCTGAAGAAAGCCAAGCAGCGCTCCTGTGGGAAAATAGCCAGACGGGATGTGAGGGGTCCTTGGGGACAGCAGGCAGGAGCGAGGATGTGCACATGGCTGGGCCTCTGCAGGGGCTGGGCGTCAGGCCGAGGGAGCCACACTCCTGGACGGGAGGAGACGCGGAGGGGCAGAGCCTGTTACTGAGAAGTGAGCAGGAGCTAAAGTCCTTGGCGGAGACTCAGCCTCTGGGGAGGCCGGAGGGCCAGGAAGGGATCTGGAACCTGGATTTGACTGCAGGGCTGAGATGGAGCTGGCACAGCCCAACGTGCCACAGTTTCCATCTGGGTGCCTGTGTCAGCGCGCCCTGAAGCATATGCAGGGTGTGACTCACCCCGCTAATCCCTGCCTCAAAGCTGCCCGGAGAGGGACCACGTGTGCGGGCGCGTTGCCCACAGCGGTGCTCGCCTTCCAGCTCTGCTCAGCTTTGGCTTCACCTGCAGACCTCCTGGCTCTGCTGCTCTGCAGTCACCAGACTGAGCACGGCACCCTGGTGGCAGCCAACTGAGCGTGGGACGAGGCTTAGGGCGGCACAGGCTCTCCTCAGTCCTCCCGGAGGAGGCCGTGGCAACAGGGAAAGATGTTACGTGCTTTTTTTTGAATCTTAAAAAAATAAAAAGGCTGGGCCTGGGGGTGCCTGCCTGGCATGCCTGTTAGCCCAGTTACCTGAGAAGTTGAGGCAGGCTGATCACAAACTCGAGGCCAGCCTGGACAGCTCAGTGAGTTCTTCTCAAAATAAAATAAAAAAGACTGGCTTAGCACTCTCTGCATCCAACCTCTGGTACTGAGTGAAAAAAAGAGAAGAAAAACCCAGGAAGAGTGAAATCATAGACTTCATAACTCAGTCTTACATGGAAAGATTACTAGCAGGAGTGTTAATGGTAATAATTACCAGAGGTAAGCGCGTCACTTACCAAATATTCTTAAATGCAATACATCGGTGCCTTGGTTCTCAAACTTAATTACAAGCTGCCACACTGGAGGAGCAGATTCTGTGACCAGATTCAAGGGAAGAATGAAGTTTGTGATCCGAGGTACCCTTGTATTTCAGTTAATGCCCACGATGACCCTCTGCGGTTGGGTTCTCTCCATATCTCAGAGGAGAAATAGGGACAGAGAGTCCGGGTCTCTGGTCTGACACCTCTCTTTTGGGGAGTGGCACCAGTTGTCCAGGCTGGCCTCAGTGATTCCTGAACGACAGACACAAGGACAATGACAAGAAATCAATCAAAAATGTCCTGGGTCTCTGACCACCAGTCCTCCCACGTCCCTTCCGTCTGCACTCAGCCTTTCTCCTCTAAGCTGGAGGAGGTGGGAAGAGGCCGAGGGACCACTGTCCCTCCCATTAGAACTTGCGCAGGAGCTCACAGCTCCCTGAAAAAGACACAGTCAGAGCTCCCTGCCTGCAGCCTCTTCCTGGTTTCCTCCACCATCAATAAACTTAGCAGAAATTTGAGCCCTGTGCAGGCGCACCTCGCAGCTGCCCTGGTCAACTCCAAGCTGCCAGACGCTTCCTCTCCGTGACCTCCTCTCCCCTCCCTGCTTTCCTTCCTTCCTTCCTTCCTTCCTTCCTTCCTTCCATCTCTCCTACTCCCTCTTTGTCCTCCCCATCTCTGCCCCTCCCCCCCTCCCTTGCTCTCTTTTGGGGGCATCAGTTCTTGCTCTGTTATCCAGGCTGGTCTACTGCTGGGCTCCAGGGCTCCTCCTGCCTCAGCCTCCCTGGTAGCTGGGCACAGGTAAATGCCACTGCCCCTGACAGCCACCTTCTCGCCTGCCCCTGCCTTCCCTTGATATTTTTTACTCCTCTAGCTGCTATTGTGAAATTCCCTCCTTCTTTCCTGTTATTAGTGATTTGTGTCTGCTAGTTTTTTTTGTCAGTCTTGATAAAAGTTTGTCAGTTTTTATTTTCAGCTAACTAGATTTTTAATTTTCTGCATTGTTTTTCTATGTTCAATTCAATTGACTTCTGTTTCATGATTTCCTTTCTTCCCGTGTTGGGTTTATTTTGTTCTTATTTTGGTTTGCTTGCTTTACTGTTTGATATTTACTTGGTTGTTTGTAGTCCAGGGAATGAGACACACACCAGGCGAGCGCTTATCTCAGTGTAGCTCATTTGATTTTGAGTGACAGCATATGATTGGCTTATAGTTTTAAAAATTAATTCTACTAATTGTGGCCTTTTAATTGGTGAGGACTACTTTTTAATTGGTTTGACCTTCTTATATTTAATATAATGAGGAGTATTTTTTATTTTAGCCTACCATTTTATTATTTGTTTTCTGTTCTATTCTGATTTTTTTTCCTACCTTCTCTTTCTTACGGTTAGCCTACTAATTTTTAGCTCCTTTATTATTTCAATACATTTCTTTGTATAGTCTTTAGTTTTGCTTGAAGGATTGCGATGTAAATACTTACATGTAGAATCTAGTTTGTTTAAGCACAGATGTGTGTGTTCCTCTATTTCTGTGGGGGTTTTAGTCTTTTAAAATAGAAATCTATGGCCCATGGAGCCATTTGCAACAGGTTTGCTTAGAATGGTATCAGCCAACGCTTTCTTACAACTATTTATTGACTGCTTTTAATGTACGTATGTATATACGTATGTACGCATCTGAGAAATGAACCAAGGACCTCACAGAAGCTAGGCAAACATTACTCCATTGAGCTACATGCCTAGTCTTTTCTGTTTACTACTTTTTTAAAGTCAGGATTTAAAAAAAATAAAAACAGAGTTTCACTAAGTTGCCCAGGTTGGCCTCAAACTTTGCATCCTCCTGCCTCAGCCTCCTGAATAGCTGGGGTTATGGGAATGTGCCACAGTGCCCAGCTAATCACTATCTTGAATCTAATATGGAGCCTGAGGTGCCCCACCACACTGCTTCAGCCAGGCCTATCATGCTTCGGGCTCCATTCCCTTGTGCTTAGTAAAAGTGTTGTGTTCAGTAGACTGTCTTTGGGAAAGAAACCAATAAATGTTGTTTTCCTCCTGAGCCTACAAACACAGTTTCAGAACCACATCTCCACTCCGAGACCTAATTCCCTCCCACCATGTCTGTGCTGTCAGTATTTCTCTCCCGTCCTCCCCTTCCTGTCCCTGAGTGACATTTGAAGGGTAAAATTAATGAAGAGAAATTAAGCCTGCGTGGCTCAGCAGGGTAAGTTAGCCTCAGGCCTCACTCGGTCTTGCATTTGCAGGTAAAGTACCTAAACTCCCCCAGGCTGACGCACAATCATGACTGCCTGTAGCTTTTCTGGGTGAAAGAGACCAGTTCTTGGAGGCCTTTACAGATAGAGCAGGACAGGAGTGGGGAGGCCTGTGCAGGCCCAAGAGCAGCTGGAGACAGTTTGGCAGCCTCTTGCGAAACAGAAAAAGGCAGAAAAACAGGTTGTGAGACTTCCCCTGCCAGTGAAGCGGAAAGTTTTATCTCTTCTCAGTGTGGTTTCCTAGGGTACAGAACTGGTTTTACCTCGGGGGCTCACGTGCCTTACCCAGAACCTGGTGAACGAGAAGGAACACAGAGGAAGGTCACGAATTTGGGCTTCAGGACAGTCTCCTGGAGTGTGACCTTGGATGAGTGTGGTGGTTCCCTGTTTTTAAGAAATGCAGTCTGGATGCAGGCTGGGGATGTAGCTAAGTTGTCTATCAGACATTTGTCCTGGAAAGAGGAAGGTGACAGACACAACCACTAAGCCAGATTTTATTAATTCATGAAGAAGGGAGTGGATGGAGGATGAGTGAATGGTGGGAACTACATGAGTGCTGTGGGCTGGGCTGGCTAGGAGGCCAGAAAGATCTCTGCAATGTGCAGAGAGAGGGATGTGCAGAAAGACCCATCTGCGTCACACAACTGAGGTAACATTTAGTGTTTTGGGACTTGTGCTTTCATTTCTGATGTGAAAACTTTTCTGCCCTGGGAGGTCAGAGCCTCTCATCTCTAGGCTGAAACCCAGCTGACAGCCCTGGAGTGCTTACTCTTTCATCCCTGCTTGACCATGTTTAGGGAGTCACAGGGTGGGGAAACAGCGACTGTCACCTGGCTTCAAAGGTTACACATCAGCACCTCAGCCAGCCCTATTTACACTGCCTAGAGCTAATTGAAGGGAAAAGGAAATAGCTTAGCCAGCTCTGTACACATCAGTCCATGGAGAGAGGTCCAGGTTTAGCCAAAATGGAGATAATTGCTCTGTATTCTGGGAGAGTCCTCCAGGTGGTCCTCCACAATGATGGGTTACAATGTTGGTCTTTTGTTGCTAAAATAGACAGGAAGGTAAGGACGGGAAGCACCCATGGTGCTGACACCCACTGGCATCCACATGACAGCGCACTCAGGACACACAATGAGGGAGGAGCCGGGGGCAGGAGACAGGCATGAGCCTGAACACTAGCTTTTGCAGCGCCTGCCTCATCCCTTCTGAAGCCCTCACGGAGAACCTGGTCTCAACTTGTTCCTCCCAGTTTCTGGTTGACTCCTGATATTCCTTGGGATTTGGCTGCATCACTTCAGTCTCTGCCTCTATGGTCACATCACTGTCCTGTCCTGTATCAAATCTCCTTCCCTCTCTCTCTTATGAGGACACTTGTGATGCATGTAGAGCCCTCATGAATGAATGTCCTATTTCAAGGCTCCTCACATAATCGTCTGCTAATAAATTAACACGAACCATTTCTAGCAGCTAGGACTTGCTGTTTGTGGCCTCTGTTTGTCATTCTACTGCAGTCCATGGAGGTGGGTAAAGAGCAGGATCCAGAGTGCAGGTAGAAGCACTGAGTTGGACAGGCCACTGCTTAGAGAGCAGGAGGCCAGGGTCAGGGAGGCTACAGACACATAGGAGTTGGTGTGGGGTGCAGGAGGTGCTGGGAAATGTTAAAGAAGGACTTGCTAGGAGACCAAAGACACTGAAAGAACTTCTCAGAGAACATGGGAGTTGACTGAGATGGGAAGAAGCAGGTGGTGCCTGGAGGCCATAGAGGTACACTGCCATCAACCCATGCTCAAGGGCATTCTCTGATAGTTTTGGCCGCCTGTGTTTGTATGAGCACATGTGCATACATGGGTGCATAAGCACGTTTGTGTGTGTGAACATAAGGCAGAGAACTGATTATATCCAGAATAAGAGACACTTGATACAAGACAGAGACCCTTTCTGGGTCTGCAAGGAGGACCTAGAGGGATTAAGAGTATGAATGTCCCTTTATATCCACAGGGGATTGCATTAGGATCCCACCCCATCCAAATCTACGTGTATTGCAAGGCATGGTGGTACATGTGTGTAATACCAGTACTTGGGAGGCTGATACTGGAGGATTTTGAGTTTAACACCAGCCTGGGATATGCAGTGAGGTCTTGTCTCAAAAAACAACAGCAAACCAAGAAGAAAAAGAAAAAGGAAAAAAATCCATACATGCTCAAGTCCCTTATGTAAAATGGTGTTGTATTTGCATAGATAGAACCAACACATATCCTCCTGTAGACTTTAGGTCACCTATAAATTACTGACAATACTGGGTCCATGTACATGTTGTGTAAATAGTTTTTTATACTGTATCGTTTAGGTTACAACAACAAAAGGTCTACACATGGTGAATGCAGATGAATTTTCCCCCAGACATTATTTAGGGTTCTCTAGAGGAACAGAATTGATAGAAAATATATGTGTAATTATGCAAGGGAATTTGTTAGGCTTATAGGATCAGAGGCAGGAGAGTCCAGGCTGGCTGAACACTGGAGAGCTAGCACATCTAATAGCTGCCCAGCCCAAGAAGACGGAAGCTGCAGAACAGAGAGGGATCAAGGTTGCAGCACCAGCCCAAGGCTGAAGGCCTGGAAGCTCATAATGGCGTCTCCAGGGTTGGAACGCTAAAGAAGCTGGAGGCCTGGAGACCAGTGTCCCAAGGCAAGGGCAACAAGGGATGCACCCTCTCAAGAAGACTAGAGCTCTTCCCAATGGGCACACTTCCTTCTTCTTTCCCTTTTCATTGCATCCAGGATACAAAGCTACTGGTTGACACCATCCACAACCAGGGGAAATCTTCCCTATTAGTTTTCTGGCTCACATGTCAATCTTCTACTGAAAAAAACTGCTTTACTAATCTGCTAGGTGTTCCTTAATCCATTCAAGTTGACATATCATGATTAACAGTCACAAAAGAGTGTTCTCCCAGAGCTGGTGGAAGCTGTGGTTGCAGAACCCACAGATTTAGATCCTGAGGATACAGCAGCCAACTATATTGGTAAGAAAGTGGCTTATATGGAGGCCCAGTGATGATCTAGACTGCACAGGAGAGGGAACAATACAGGGAGGAGCTTGAATTTACGACAATCTGGCTGTCTCAGTGTTGTCAAAGAGCAAATAGAATAGCTGTCCCTGGAGTTTAGAATTGGCGGATAATAATAGTTTGGGGATAATGACTGAAAGGACAGATGCATTAGTCAGCTGTCCATTGCTGTAACAAAATAGCTGCAAAAACAATTTATAGGAGGAAATTTTTTGGGGGTTCAGGGTTTCAGAGATTGCAATTCATGGTCACTTTAGTTCCACTCTTACTGGCTGTGGAGGAGCAGAGCACAGTAGCAGTCATGGTGTAACGGGGCAAAGCTGCTCACCTTAAGACAGCCAGGAAGATGAGACGAGAGACAGGGGCTAGGGACATGATATAACCTTCAAATACTTCCTTCAGCTAGGCCCCACTCCCAAGTTCCCACTTCCCAATAGCCCATTAAATTGTGAGTCCACTGGAGATTTGTTATGGTTTAGATCTAGAATGCCCCCCAAAGTCTCATGTATTTGGATGTGATGTTTTGGAAGGTGACTGGATTGTGGGAGCATTATAGTCATCGGTGGATTGATCTGTCAATGAGTTCACTGTTGAAGGTGCTCTTAGGAAGTGGGGATCTGGCTGGAAAAAGTGGGTCACTAGAGGCATGAACTAGAAGGGTAATTCTGTCCCTGGCTCCTCTCTTTGTCTCTCTCTCTCTGCTTCTTGGTTGTCTTGTGTTGAGCAACTTCGCTTCTGCCTTGCCCTTCCACCATGCTGTTTCTGCCTTGAAGTCAAGAGAGCATGGGCTGAACCCTCTGAAACCAGGAGCCAAAATAAATCTGGACTCCTGAAGTTGTGGGAGTCAGGTACTCTGTCCCAGTGACAGAGAGGTGACTAACACAGGATTAATCCACAAAAGAGGTCAGAGCCCACATGATCCAATTACCTTCCAAAGGCCCCACTTTCCAATGCTACTTCACTGGAGACAAAGTCTTCAATACAAGAGCTTTTAGGGGACATGTCAGATCCAAACCACAACTGGAGACCAGGAGCTCTGAGGCCAGCTTGCTGGATGGCCAGCCAAGTGAAGGGTGAATCTGCGAAGACCACAGCAGGACTCACAGAAGGAAGGAGAGTGGGCACCAGTATCCGTGGCCTTCTGTGAACATGGAACAGATCCTTCTCCAGGTTTCAAACCTCACTGTAGTATCACGAACATTGTCTGGAGAGCTGACATTTGTGCTAGCTTCTGCCACATATTGGCTGACAGTTGGTTCTGTGTTTGAAAGAGGCAGCTCAATGCCATTGTGAGCCCATGAGAACAAAGAAGGAGTAGAGATGTATCCATCCACTTGGGGCTGGTGTGTGGTTTGGTTGCAGATGATAAATGTTATTTTGCAAAACTAATTAGCATACCTGCTCAGCTTAGAGTTGGAAAGTGTGTGGAGGCCCTGCAGATGAGCTAAGAAGAAACACAAGCCAGGGGTAATCAGGGGTGGTCAGGGCACTGCTTCCTGGGGACTGAGCAGCTGGAGAACCACCCTCCTAACTCTTCTCCTGATGCAAACTTGCTCTGGAGCTGCAAGGCTCTGGACTCTGCAGGGCAGGTCAGAGACTGCCAGTGAGAGAAGATATTGAGCCCTTGTCCAAGGTAATTGTGTTTTAGGCAAGAGGGGACTCACCATTCAAGACCTGTTTTCCCACAGAAATAAAGAAAAAGTAGCAAAGCAATGAGCAAATAAACCTTTTACTGCGTGTGTGTGCGTGCGTGTGTGTGTGTGTGTGTGTGTGTGTGTGTGTGTGTGTATGTGTGTGTGTGTGGGGGGTGTATGTATGCGCCATAGACTTATTTTAAATTTCTCTTAGTTGTGGCTCTAATATTTTGTGGAATCCTCTTTCTTAAAATAGCAAAGTCTCAGGATATAATTTGGTCTTCTTTATGTCACATCTAATTTCTGCTCCAAAATTAATGATTCCCAAGCAAAATTTACACCACCTGCACATAGTGAATACTTCAATGACATTTTCATAGGCACCAAAAATACTTTAAATTATAATGTTAGTGAATAATAAAAGAATACTAGTCATCCAAATCACCCGTAGGATTACTGAGGTACAAGAATAGACTGGCTCAGAGAATAATAAACTCAAGGATTTCAGCTAAAATAGGGTCATTCTGGATAATGGCAAAAACACAGCATATAATTGTCCTGTCCCACCAGTTTTGAAATCATGTGATTCTTGATGAAATCTTACAATTTGGAAACATTTTGAGTCACTTCAAACTTTGAAACCAAGCAAGGCTTTAGGGGTAGTTTATGGGGCATCATTTTAACTTTGCATACCCTTCCAGTCACCAAAGGTCTTTGCAGCACTTCTGTGGAGCAGAATCTGTTGTCATTGCTGGGGACTTGCTGTGACCCATGCGGCCCTTGAAGTTCCTTGGGTGAAGGACTGCAAGAGGATGAGAAAATAAAGAAGTGACAAAGTTGGGGTCATGGGGAGCCCTTACTTTCCTGATGGGAGGAAAGAAACTGCCCCTTCACTGTAGGGGCATTTATTTATACACTTAGCAACTTAACATCACATGACACCCTGTTGTCTTAGCAACCCACTGTTTGGATTGTCTTGGGGCCAGATGTTCTCTGGGCTAAAGCAGCTTCTTCATGTGGCAGCCTGGGTACTCTCTGTTTTTGGCATGGCCATGCTCCAGCCTTACACAAATGGGTGATTTATTAATCTTGTCAACTATGACTATCTCTTGAATCAAGATAACACATAAACACTTGGTTCATAGAGCTGAGGCAAGTATAAAATGTGATGATCCTCATGAAACCTTCTCAGTGTTCATGATGCTAAGGCATCACCTAAGGACTTGTTTGTCCGAACACAGCGAAGTATTAAATGGCATGTGCCTGTAGTATTACAGTCACAGGAACAGCCCTTGGTGTGGTCGCTGCTGCCAACATTTGTATCTTGGGCTGAGTACAGACATCTAAAATGTGAGCTGGCTATGACTGTTCAAACACATGAACCTCCATGGGCATGGGAGCAGAAGGGAGAGGGGAACGGGTCCTGGTGTTAGTTAGAGGACTTGCTTGCTCTGAGGCCAGGACCTCTCCACTGCAGGTACACAGTGGCCCTGGGCTCTGTGTGCATAGCTGGTGAGTTTTACCGGCTGCCACAACCAGGTTGTTGTTCATTCAGGTGCTGGGCCAGCTAAGGGCTCTCCTCTCTGAATGGCTTGATAGCTAAACATTCCCCAAGCCTTGCGCGCTCATAGGTGAGGATTTGGGAGGTGGCTGGATCATGGGTGTAGGATGCTGGATTAAGGGCGTGTGGCACTGGATCACTCTACTAACTGGTTTATCATAGCTCTGGGTTTGGATAACAGGAAGGCCCACTCTGGATGTGGGTAGCACCACAAAAAGGCTTGCAGCCTGGTGAATAAAAGGGAAAGGGTGGTTTGCTGCTGGCTACTTCCTGCCCGCCATGCCATGGAGTGGGTTCTCCTCTGTGCTGCCCCAGTGCCACGCTGCCCTGCCTTGCAGCCAGCCGGCTATGGACCGAAACCTCTACAGCTGTGAACTGAACTAAGTCTTTCCTCCTTTAAGACTTTGGGTGTTGGATATTTTGTCTCAGCACAAAGTCACTGAGATATTCTTATAGCTTCTGAGCTCTGAATGTCACAGAACCTTGGCCTAGCCTAAGGGGACCCAGACGGAAAGTCAGCACCGAGCACACGCTGAGCACAAAGCTTGGCAGAGGGAGCACTCAGGCTGTCACAAACCTAGAGCTTAAGGACCGAGCCTCGTCCCATTCCTCCTCGTGGCTTCCAGCTGTGTCATCACGGCTCGTCCCCTTCCTGGCTGTCCCATCTGAATGTGGGAGCTCTGGGGAATCTCTCCAGTGCCAAGAACCTAACAGGTGCTTAGAAATGGCTAAGTGAACGAGAAGTTATGAAAGAATTCATCTGAATAATTGTCATTAATATGACCCCATAATGATTTTTTTTACTGTTTCCAGAACCATTTCAATCAAATTACACTTGACCTTCACCCCTGAGCGAGGTGTTATTGCTGTTCTTTCAGGTCAACTAACTGAAACTCCGAGACCATACAAACCCAGAGGGCTTATCCGTGGTGGAGTGGAAGCCTGGGTTCCCTCCCCTGCACCTCACAGCTTCCTGCCCACAAGCAGAGAAGGGCTCTACAGAGACGCCAAAGATGCCTCATCCATCCGCCTGTGCACTCATCGGCTCATTAGTTATTTATCTGCATTTACAAACCACTTCCTTTGAACACATTTTGGTAGCAGCGCAAATGAATGGAATGCACTCAGATTCTGGAGCAAGCTGATCAGGGCTCAAATGCAGCTTCTATGAGTGCCCAGCTGGATGATCTTGGGTCCTCCAGACAGCCATTCTGGGCCTCAGCTTTGTCACAGGTTGCTGTGGTCTGAGTATGGCTTGAGTCTGTCCGCAGGGATTCGTGTGTTGGAAGATTGGTCCCTCTGGCAGGAGATCATGAGGTCACGGGTTCTGCACCTCTTGGAAGACATTAACGGAGTTTCTGAGAGACCCTCGTTAGATCCTGTGAGAGCAGTTATAAAAAGCACAATCCTGACCCTAAGTCTGTCTCATTCTCCTGTTTCACCATGTAGTTTCTTCCACAGGCACTGCCACCGTGACACCGTCCACCCTAGACCCTTTCCAGAGGCCATCAGATGTGGCTGCCCAATCTGGGCCTTTTAGCCTCTGAAACTGTGAGCTCAATAAATCTCTTTTCTGTCTGAAATACCGTACCAGACACTTTGTTACAGCAACAGAAAACAGATGAAGACACAGGGCAAGCAGCCCTCACAGACCTCCCAAGCAAGGCCCGGACAAGTAGATTGCAGCTGCCCCATCTTGGCTAGGGAGCTGCTAGCGTAACAAGGACAAAAACACAAAACATGTCCCTGCAGCTGATATGGAATGTGCTGGGGTGGAAAGGAGCAAAGTTTCTAGAGGAACTGTAAGCCAAGCACATAGCCAGACCCTAAGGAAGAGTTTATCCTGGAGCAGGGGAGCATGTGTGCTGGATTCACTTTCAGTGACATTAAACGTTTTACTAATGCCTTTCCAAAGCAGTGTCAAATCTCCTCGAGCCATTCGAGAGAGTAAAGCAGCAGCTGCGTGCCTGTGCCGCTGGGCCTGCTCGGCAAATCCCTCTGCGCCCTGATGCCTGCAGCACCACCTGCTTCCCATCCCCACCCTCCCCTGCCCTTTCACGGGCTTCTTTCCACCCCACGCCAGTGCTTCCAAGCTCTGCTCTCTGCCACGCAGCGTCACTCTTACTCTGGTCCTGTGGCCTCTGCTGCCACACGCCTCACTCTGCCTTGCTTTCGGTACTGTTCTCTCCTCTCACTTTCTTCCTTATTGTGTCTGTGTTCATTGACTTCTGTGTGGGACATGCGTGGTCTGCATGCCCATGAACAATCAAAAGTAGTGTGCTCCTGCCAGGCGGGGCAGCCGGGTCACTCCAGCTGCGTGGGAGACTGAGGCAGGAGAGTGGCGAGATTGAGGCCAACTTGGACAACTTAGTGAAAGACTATCTTGAAAAAGAATAGAAATGGTGGGGCTGTAGGTCCGTGGTAGAGTGCTGGTTACTAGGTGCAGGGCCCTGGGTTCAGGCCCCGCCACCTCCCTTTCTCCTGAAGTAGCGCTTGTTCCCTGCTTGGTAACTGATACACATCCTCACACCTCTCTCTGCCTCCAGGTGAACACAGGGGCATCAAATTGCTTATTCAGGGAGGTTTTTTCTTATGTGCTCAGGTTTGTGGTGTCTACGAGACCCTGCATGTGTATAGAGGTACCTAGAAAATTGGGTGTGGTGGGTCAGATGGAAGGCAGCGTGGTTCCAAGTGAAAGCCATGGCAAGAAGAAAATCTCGAGTGGGTCTGTTGGAGAATGCGGTGAGACCAGTGCTCCCAGGAGCCAGAGGGCCAGGGAGGGGCTCAGTGTGGGCCAGGGTGCTAGATACCAGGACAGTCCTTTGTGTGTCTCTGTGTGTGAAGGGAGGCACGGAGCGCTAACGCCCTGGTTTTCTGCAAGGCTTGTTCTGCCTACTCTTGATTTGCAGAGTCAACAGATTTGCTGTAAAAGGCAGGATAGTACTAAGTGCAGGTCTGTAATCCCAGAAGTATGGGAGGCTGAGACAGGAGGATCGTAAATTCAACCGAATCTGGGCACCCTAGCAATTTAGGGAGACTTCCTCAGAATGAAAAAGAAGGGCCGTTGGGTGTAGCTCAGTGTAAAGCCTTGGGTTGAATGCCCAATAAAAAGAAAAAAGAAGTCCAGATAGTAACTTAGGCTTCTCTGTCTCCAGGTCTCTGTCACAACCAGTAGTCCCTGCCCTGTAGGGCAAAACCAGCCATTGGTGACATAAACAAATGGGCCAGGCTGGGTCCTGGAGGACGAGCTGATTTACAATCCGAGCTGCAACCTGGTTTGATCCCAGAGTCTGCAGACCCCTGCTCCGCCCAACCATGGCTCCGACTCTCCTGGTAGAAGCCGGGCACTCTTCAAACTGTCCAGGACCTAGTGACAAGGACTACCATGATCCCAGGGGCTGCCACTTCCTCAGTTCATGTGGAACAAGTCCTTCCAGAAGAGCTTTCTGTCTCATTTCCTCAAGTTACCTCCTCAAGCAACCCGAAGGAGAGATAGATGATCGTGATTTTCCAGATTCAGAGAGGTGGAGGGACGTGTCAAGGTCACACACCCAGGAGGAGCTGCTCAATCCGCACCAGAAGCAGCGCCTCCAGCAAGAAGAACACACTTACTAATCCGTGCAGTGGGCAAGTTACTTTGCTTTGCTGTGCCTTTGTTTCCTAACTAGCAAATGGGGAAACAAATGGTCTTTACCTTTTAAGGGACTGTGAACTAAAATGAATGGTTACATTTTCCAGAGTGTTGATTTTACATGGTGCTCAGTGGGGAGTTACTGCTGTTCTTGTTAATATCACTTTAGACAATTCAAAAATGCAGATTATACAGAAGGAAAAGTTAAAAATACCGCTAACTCCTCCCCTTGCAGGCAGCCACTATTTTTATAATTTCTTCCCCGTCATTTTGAAGTGCATGTTTTTAATGCAGTTTATCTAGGGTACAATTTTCATTTCTTATTAGGTGCTAATTGTAGAACACACATTTTTACAACAATCACCACACAAGGAAAACCCTTACTGCGAGGGATACAGCTCAGCAGCGCAGCGCCTGCCTGGCAAGCACAAGGTCCTGAGTTCAATTCCAGTTCAAAAGACACCAAACCAAACCAAACCAAACCAAAAAAACACTTATTTATTTATGTGTAAATATTTGTGACTGTAGTATGATTATTTTTATATATTTTCCCTGGAGATGCCACATTCAGTAAAAAAATGGAAGTAGGTCTCCAAGGAGTAAAAGGAGGGGTTGGTCCCACCCAGGACCCACTCCTATCTGCGCATGCACCAAGGGAGGCCACCAGCGCAGCCCTGACTAGAAAGTTTTCTGTAGATGAGGGATACAAGCACGCCCTTCCTGATTGGCTGATACCTTACACATGCCTGTAACATGATGTTCGTGAGTCCGGTCCAGGTGGTAAAAGGAACATTCTGAAGAGGCTGTGTATCTTGGTAGTCCCATAGGAAGATGCCCCAGCAAGGGCCACAGAAGTTTGCAGTTTGTGGACCCCACAGTCACAAACAGCTATCAGCATGCACCATCAATGTATGGCCTTGTCATGGTTTATGTCAGTGGCCCCCAGACCTCATATGTTTACATTGTGCATCTGTGATTGGTTCATTGTCTAGCGCTTGAATTGATGGTGTCAGTGCTACACCCACCTAGGGGTGGAGCCAAGAGGTGATGTAATGGCAGGAAGATGTGTCTCTCTCTCTTACTTGTTTCTGCCTTGCTATGTATAGCCACCATGAACTGCCGCTGCCATGCCACCTTGCCTTGGAGCCAACTGAGTGTGGACTGACACCTCCAAAAACGTAAGAAATAAACCTTTCCTTTCCCAACTTTGTGCATCAGGTATTTTGTCTCATCGACAAGTAAAAAGTAACTAAGACAGGCCTTATTAGCTTATGAGTCCTATCAGGATTGTCCACTGAGGACTGCCTCTGTCTGCCCCAGCTCGTTCTGGCCTCAAGCTGTCCCATTGCCCGTGGGCCTTGTGAGGGCAGCTCTAAATCCATCGGAGGGCCCAGTGGTGGAGAAAACAAGGAGAGGCTCACCTGCCCCGTCCTACACCCTCGGTCCCCCAGGAGCGCCCTGGCAGGTGTGGGTGAGGAAGAGGACCACCAGGCCTTAGCATTACACACAGCATACAGAGGGGGCTCCGTGCAAATCTGTTTTCCCTCTGCAGCCTTCTCATGTCTCTGATTCTCTCCCTATGGCTGGGAAGCTCTTTTCCTTCTTGCTTTGTCCCCCACCCACTCCCCTCGCTCCTTAGCTCCCTGCTGCAGTGACCATCATGGGCTTCTGAGGACCAGTTCATCCTCACCGCTTCTCTCCATCACCAGGCAGGCAAAGTGTAGGACTGAGATGATTAGAGACCCTGGGGAGCAGCTTGCTAGGAGAGGGAATGCTCAAGCAGAGCATTCTTCAGAGAAGAAGAGGTTTGCAGCTGGGCACGCTGCAGTCTGCAGGGCCGGTGGAGAGAGACAAGGACCGCAGCACCTCACGTGCTTGGCCTCAGCTTCCGACTTGTGCTGCGTGTGGCTTGGCCTTCCACCAGCATCTCCGCCTAGCCTGGCATGTTTCTGAATTGCTCTCTTCTCTCCAAGGTGGGTAGTTTTTATCAGGAGCCCCTTCAGTTTTGCTTTTTTGGCCCCTTGCATGTTAACCCAGGGTCTACCAGGCGTGCACTGTACCACTGAGCTACACTCTGGGCCCAGCTTTTTTGGTTATGTCTTGGCTTCCTCGCATTGCTGAGATGATTAACGTAAGCACTGAGACTGAATTTGACTTTAGAAGCCTCCTTAGCAAAGATTGTAACCCAGATGTCATCAATGCAGTGTTTTATCTTTATCTTTTATCTTCCACTGTGATAAGGAAGCAGTTTTCAAATTCCCACTGAGCTCTGATATTAGGAAAGGTGTCCAGTAAGCACACATCGGCATACATCTCAGACATGTGCACACATTTACGAGCTACTAGAAAGGATGCAGGTCCTTCTCTTCACCCCAGTTTTAAGGATTGTTTTAAATGTCCATTTTTCTATTGATGAAACCTACTCAGGAGCATGATAAGCGATGATGCTATAAAACATAGCAAAATAAGTAATATATTGCAGATAAGGAAAGTCACATTTCATAAACAGTGCTTCTCTGAGAAGACAATAGTTATCATGTATGGTCAGTTCTTTTACAAAGCTTGTTTGTAAAGCATGGACTTGTTTGAAAACACTTGATATATTAGGGAACAATTGAAGCATTGCATGAATTTTTCTCTTGTCTATGTTGATCAAATTTCACCCCACTGAACAAATACAGTGTCACTGGGTACAAATACACAGCACACACACAGACACACACACTTGTTAGAGTTTTTTGGAGCAATAAAGGAGCAGAATATAAAAGTAAAAGTGGCCTTTATTCCAAGGATGGGGAGAGGAGCCGTAACCAGGAGCTGTCTGGGTTTTCTTCTACCCTGGATATGGGGTACGGGGTATATGTAACCTTTGACCAGAAGTGGTGCTTAGGGTGGGCACTGAGGATGTGTGAGAAGCTGGTTGGAATTTTCTTCGTGCACACTGGGAAAGGAAAAAGGAAGTAGTAGGGGAAGGAGGAAGTGACCTCAGGGTGAACACCCCCGATTTGACCTTCCACCTCCAAAATGTCCTGTAATTTATTCTAGGACAAAACTCAACACTCACAATGGAATATTTCCCAACTATTTCCCTTCACCACGAGTGATATCCCAGGAAGCTGTGTTTTGCTATGCTTTTCCATTTATGAGTTTTTCTATATTAAAAAGAAAACTACTCATTTGATATCCCAATCCTGGTTCAAAAAGTGTTTGAAAGAAGGAAAACATTATCTATATGCACAGACCTTAAGTAGAACTTGCCAAAAGCTGCAAAACTGACTTTTTTAGTGCAAATAATGGCTGGCTTCGTGATTTCCAACCTTGCTATAATTTGCAAAGCTGTGAGTGCAGAGAAAAAAGTCTCAGATGAATTTCTAGCAGTGACACAGAAGTTAATTGAAGGAGATGATATCTTGGATGGGAGTTTCAGTTTTTCATAAATACTGACTCGAAGAACCTACATTTCAAAGACAGAACACATGCTCGGGGAGGGTCGAAGTTAGGAGAGACTGCTGCTTACCTGAAATGGCCAAGGCCCACCGTCCGAGTACAGTGAGCCCTGCCCACACACGGGGCCATTAGACCTCTCTGTGGGTCTCAGAGAACTCTCCCTCTGCCATTCACAAGACCCTCCAAGCTGCAACCCTTGCTGGATCTTGCCACAAACACACATCAGTCTGACCTCAAAGCCAAGGAGTCACTCTTGTGGTATTTCCGTATTTATTGGGTTTTCTCTTTATTTTTTAATATGTCACTGATGATATTTAGTTCTTCTCCAACCTCTTTTCCCCCTGTGAGCCCTGTGTAGTTTATTGAGTAATTTCTCAGTGTGTGATGATTTTTAAGAATGCACATGTCAAAATGGACAGAACTGACTGTATTTGGCAGTGTTTTGCCAGCTGCCTGATTTAACCAGGGTTGATAGTTAACCGATTGTGTCAACTTGAGGAAGAAATGTCGAACTGAACTGAATCAGCATGGTCTCGCCCCTTGCAGGCTGTCAGGTATGATATAGAAGAGAAACAAAGAAGGTAAGGCTCACAGCCACTGTGTCTTCAGAGGAGCTCCAGTCTCTGCCTTCGCCTTGGATGTCGTCACCTGGCTTCCAGAGCAGACTCTTCAGCCCCCTGATGTGGACTCACGGGGGCACTGCAGTGGGCTCTGGGATCCTTTGGGTCTGCAGCATGCAGACAGCCTTTCACAGTGGACTCTGTGGGTGACCACTGTAAACCAGTCCGCTGAATTCTTGCGTATGTGTAAATTTGCGTTTAATCTGTTTCTCTAGTGAGCACTGGCTGACACCGGTGGCGATCTTACCACCTGGCCCTGAGTAATGCATGCAGTGAGGGGAAGTGGTAGGGGAATGCCAGCCATTTTCCAAGATGTTTTATCCAGTGCTGAGGATCAAAACCAGGAACTCTCACACGCCAGGCAAGTGCTGTGCCCCTGATCTATGCCTGCAGCCCCTCGACTCCAAGGTTTTGAGGAGCCTTGCACTTACCTTTTTACCATATACATTTTTTTCTTTTCTTTCTTTTTTTTTTTTTTTGTCTTTTTCGGTACCGGGGATCGAACTCACGACCGCACACTTGCAAGGCAGGCGCTTCTGTGGCTGAGCTAAATCCCCAGCCCCATATATAAATTTAATCTATACAACATGATGTTCAAAATGCATATATATATTGAAGTGATTACTATAATCAAGCAAATTAACATACCACATACGTTTTTCATAGTAAGTGTACTTAGAATCTATTCTTTCAAATATCTAGTATACAACACAATAATAACTATAATATCCATCTTCTAGTGGCACATTAGCTCTAGACTTAGCCTACATAATTATAACTTTGTACCCTTTGACGTGCTTTTCCCTATTTCTCCCGTTACTGTGTCCATATATTTGACCTTTATTTTAGCATCCGCATATAATAAAGATCATGCAGTATTTTTCTCTCTGTGTCAGACCACTAGGTTCATCCATGTTCTTGCAAATGTTGGAATTTTTCCTTTTTATGAACAAATAATATTCCACCATGTATATCTACCACGGTTTTTTTTTTTTTTTTTTTTATGCAGTCATCTGCTGATAGACACTTAAGCCATTTACATCCCCTGGCTATTGAGAGCAGTACTACAGTGAATGGGGAAGTGTAGATATTTTTTGTTACTATAAAATTTGATATAAAATATTTCAAACATATATACATGTTTCTTCTAAGAGTTGAAAAGTATCTGTCTGGAGCCTCTAATGTAAGGTAACCCTGGCCGAATGAGAGGAAGACACAAAGTTCCCAACACAAAGAAATGATACAGTGAAGGTGCCAGATACACTGATTACCCTGATCTGATAATTGCATGTTGTATACATATGCCAAACCATCACCCTGTATCCCATGAGTGTGTACAATGATGTGTCAACTAAAAAGATTAGAAAGACATGAGAGCAAGCACTAAAAACCCAACTGCCTGATGCAGCCTCTTTCCAGTTTTTAAATCTGGCTCCCTTGTGAAGACAACCCAATACCGGGTAGTGGGACCTGCTGATGATCTAACCAAGGACCATGCAAAAGCAGGGTTCATCATGGGTCTGGTATGGACTCTCGGGTGTGTGCAGACACAGCAGTGTGAGCTGGACCCAGTAGGGAGAGTTCTTGAGAGAAGGGGGACCTGGAACTACGTTGGGAGATTTTGGGGAGCAGCAAGAGTTACAAGCATGAGGAGCCCCATGTTCAAAGGCGCTGGAGCTAAACTACTTCTGTAGGTCAGTATGTCCTGCGGGTGTCCTGGCACCCAGTGCTTTGCTCTTCCATGATGCCCTCCTCTCTTCAGGGTCTTGGGGAGTCAGTAAGCAGGGCGAGACTCACATCTCTCCTTCTTGTCAGTTTAATCAGAGCACCCACATCAGCATTTGTGAGTAAGGCCCCAGTAAAGCCGCCAGAACTGAAACTGGAAGGGGAGGAATCTCGAGGGACCAAAAGTGTTTTAGGGTATCTACCAGGACCCTCAGCCTTCCATCTTCATGAGGGAGCCAGCAAAGCTCATCCTTGAGGCCCTCACCTTGGCCCTTAGCCTTGGGGGCTGGGGAGGTGGAGGAATACTGATCCCTCCCAGGTGCTCTTCGGTTTCAGGGCTCTGTCCACCCTCAGGCATTGAGTCTTGTGCTAGTCCAAGGAGGGAGCCTCCTCATTTGAAAGTGAAGGGGAGCCCGACCTCTCCTTCTTATGAATAGGAGGAGCAAATTTCTCCTAAGAACCCTGCTCACCAGTCCTGCTCTCCTCTGCGGTTATGGATTAAAAATGGTGGTTGATTTATTACCAGCTGAATTGTATCAGCGTAGTGGTGAGTGTGGATGGCCCATTGGAGGAAAGTCACCAGCGTAGAAAGGAGACGTGGGGAGGAAGAGTGTTGGGTTCTCTTGAGTGTTGCTGTTTGGAGCCATTGGTTCTCCCAGAGGAGCTTGTCATGCTGGCTTCCCTAATATGAATTTAGCCATTTATCATCGGAGGAGCTCAGGACCTTTTTGGTGAGTGGCTGTGGTTCACTTTGGGGGAGCTCTGCTCCTTACTTTGAGTATCACTTCCTGGCTCCCTAGGAGAATATGTGTGCTGTTTAATCTCTAAGAGCAGTTTGTCACACTGACTCCCTGATATGAATTTGGCCATTTTCATCGTCAGAGGAGCTGGGGACCTCACTGTCACTGAGGATGGCTGTGGTACTTTTCAGAGGAGCCCTGGTCCTTATTTTGAGTGTTGGTTTTGGCTTCAGTGTAGAACCCTTAACGTACTGGCACAGCTCCTTCATCCCGTTGGCATAGACGTTCTAGCTTCCACCGCTGACCTCTGGGCCTTCCCAGCACGGATCTGTAAAACAGACTGGCGTGAGACCTTCTCATGGGCTCTAGGCTCCAGTTGGGTGCATGGGAGGCACTGTCATGGGCTGTAGGTCTTCAGCTGGACTCCTGCAGGATATTGCTGTGGGATCCAGGTCCACAGCTGGATTTTCTAGGTCTTTAGTGTTGTGGACACATTTCCTGCACTTTCTTGTATTTAACAGTGGGCGACCATCATAAAATAATACTGTCAATTCTGTGTCCTGATTGTAATTGCTCTCCTTGACCCCTGACTACAGCGTCTGCCCTTCCAGAACCTGATTGTCCAGCTCTATTGTTTCTGGGTGTATGGTGAGGCAGAAACTTCACAGAGGAAACGTGTGGTGGAGGAAACTGCTCAGCTTGTGACAATTGGAAGAAACAGAGGGGAAGAGGAAAAAGGAAGAAGACAGAGAGGAGAGAGAGACAGAGAGATCATTTACTATCATAGGATATGACAGTTACACTAATAATACCCTTCCCTCTGGCAATTTGTAATTAAAGGAAGAGAATTAAACATTTATCCTGCCTTTTGAGGAGAAAGTACAGTTCATTCCTAATTGATGAGAGCAGTTCTTCAGAAAGAAAATGTCATCTAATGTATACATTATGCAGAAAGAATGTGGAATTATAGAAGATAGAAAGAATGAATTAGAAAATTGCCATTTTAAACTTCAATGAACTAAATGATTCAGGCCAGTGTTGTAAATGGATCCTATACAACCAGGAGTTGACAAACTCCAACTCCCCGGGCTCAGCTGGCCCACTGTCGAATTTTGCATAACCAGGAGCTAGTGTTTCCTTATCAAAGTTTTCATAGTTGAAAAAAATTAAAAGAAATATTTCATGATGTGTAAAATGTATTTAAAATTCTGATTGCAGTGTTTATAAATGAAGTTTCATTTGTAATATTGCTTACCTTTGTTCACTTACATATTGTGTGTGAGGTTTTGTGCTTTAAAGGCAGGATAGAGAGATAAGGTCAGTATGGTCCACAAAACATAAATTATTTAGTATCTGGAGCTGTACAAAAACCATTTGCCAAGCCTTGCTATAAGCCACTTTTGGAAAGGAAATTGGGGCCGGGAAAATTTGCACAGTGCTAATGTCTCAAACTGTTAGTTACTCCATAATTGCAGAAGAAAAATGCCCTTTAATAATGCAAAGATCTGGCAGTCACTGCTTTACTAAATTACTGAAACTTAATATCAAGGGTCACTCTGATATTATGTGCTGCCTGATAAAAGCCAATGGGACTTTTTTGAATCAGTTTGAAATATCCTTGCCAAGTATGGTCAACTTGAAAAATTTACATAGCCTTATTGAGGTGTAGTTGATACACAATACACCTGTGGAATCATCATCACAATAAAGGTAATGAATTTTAATCTCTCTGCTTCTCATTGCTAGGAGGTGAGCATATTTTCTTTGTCACACCCTTCTTCCTGGTATTTCTGCCTCATGCAGACCTTGAAGCAATGGAGCCAGCTGACCATGGCGCGGCCCCTCTGAAACCGTGAGCCAAAAGTAAATCTATCCTCCTTTAAATTCTCTTTCCTGGATATTTTGTCACAAATACAAAAAGTTGGCTCACATTGTTATGGGTTGTGCCCAGATGTCCCCCCAAAGCCTCATGTGGTCAAAAGTGGGATTTTCCTGAGGTGGCTGGATGTAGGGTGTGTGAGACGGGGGTTAAGTATATGATGCTGGGACTAAAGGTGGGTGATTATTAAATCGGTCCACTGACTGCTTTGGCATAGTTCTGGGTGTGGATAATGGAAAGGCCCACGCTGGGCATGCGCAGCACCCAAAGAGTGGACAGCCTGGAAGAGAAAAAGGCAGAGGCAGACTGCTAACTTGCTGCTTCTTTGCTCTTTGCTGCCTTGTGTCTGCCATGAACATTTACCTCTGTGATGTCACTTTGCCTTGGCGCTGGCCAATTATACACTGAATCGTCTACAAGTTGTGAGCCAATAAACCTTTCTACCTTTAACTCTGGGTATTGGGTATTTTGTCTTAGCAACAAGAAAACTAAAACAAACCCACACTCCCTCAGAGCAGTTCCAACACTAGGTATTCATTGGAATCGTCTGAGGTTCTGGGCGTGCCCTTAGCCCTCGGTATTCCCTGGGAATTTGTTCTTGATGGACAGGATACTAAAATCCATGAATGCTCAAGTCCATTATTTAAAAATGGCACAGTATTGCTATAGGACCTGTGCACATCCTCTTGTGTACCTTAAGTCATTTCTAGTAAAGCAATGTATAGTGAGTCTTAAATTAAAAAGATTATTTTAGTAAAATGTGTATTGCTGTTAATACTCTTCAGAAAAATCCCCTTTGCTTCAAACATGCCAATCCCATAGTGCTTGACACCTTCAGAAATAGTGTACAGTTATGTCACCAGCAATGTCTGCCAAATAAAGACTCTGCCATGTGTCCTCACCCGCTATACTCCCCGGGTCTGGCACTGTGGAACTTCTGCCTCTTCCCCAAAGGCAAAATGATAGTTGAACATTTTGAATTCATTCAGGACATGAAGGTAGGCACCATAGCACAATAAAGTCATGAAAGAGGACTCCAGAACTGCTTCAGAAAGTGACCAGAATGACGGGTAAGTGTGCCCAGAGCAAGATGGAGTCTTTTGATGGGGAATTAATGGCAATCTGTCTTTTACTGTAATAATTCTTAAATTTAAATATTCCCTATGAGTTGTGATCATACCTCTATAACTCCCCAAAATTTCACTTTGTCTCCCTTTGTTCTTTTATTTTTCCTCCTTTTTTGTCTCACTAACCTATTTTCCATTGCTACCGATTAGTTTGTGTTTTGAGGATTTTAAATAAATGTGTCACACAAGGACTATTGTACCTCTCCAGGTTCCTGTGTTTGACGTTAGCCCCCAGTGTGGTGGTGTCAGGAGATCAGTCTTATGCAGGTGGTCGGCTCATGAGGGCGAAGGCCTCCTGAAGGAGGCCAGTGTCCTTCTAAGAAGAGCTTGTTTCCTGTTCTCAGCTATGTGAGGACGCAGCGAGAAGTGGGCATCCACAGCAGCAAGAGAGCCCTGACCAGCCCAGCCATGTGGCACTCTGGCTCTGATTCCCCAGCTTCCATAATTGTGAGAAATTCTCCTATTAAGCCATGTCTTCTATGGTATTCTGTTACAGCAGCCTGAGCAGACTAAGATAAAATGGAATAATGTGTGTACTTTAAAAAATCTTACTTACTCCTTTCAGAATTTGGGATTCAACCATGATGTTGCATATATCAATGCGATCCTTTTTTTAAATAGGAAATTGATAATGGTTAATATATTGTGTATTGTCTTCAAAGTAGTTGCTTAGACTACAAGACACAGGTGTGCAAAATTGATCAACCAATATAAGCACAGACTGATCTTTTCAACGAACTAAAAGAAATTAGTAGTATAATTATGTTAGCTACCATACATACGTTTTTTCTTTTTTTTTTATTTAAGAGGAAAAAGAGAAAAACACAAAACAAAACAAAGCAGTGTAAGGTTACACATAATACAGAACTACAAAAAAAAAAAACATAACAGTAAGAAATCACCTGTTAATAGATTACATATTATCATCTTGGAAATAGTTGCTCGAATCACAGTATCAAAGAATACAAAGTAGACATTCAAACAGAGAGACTGCAAACAGCTGTGTTCAATGATCCAAAAACATTAATATAGTCAGCTATTTAACACCCCTAAACACACTTGCTGTTATATCCGTTAGAGCTCTTTTTCTTTTTTTTTCCCTCCCTCTCTTTTTTACAACAAAATTTACACATTTTGGATTTTATTACTCCTTAGTGCTTATTACTTTTTTGGGGGGGGAGAGAATAAAGTCAAATATGGCAAAACAAAGCTGTAAGTCAAAACCAAGGATAGACATAGCACATGATGTAGAACAGAGTACAAGGTTATTAACAATGGTTATCAACATTGTCTCTTGTTTCCTTAAAAGGAATTGTCTATCTCATTAGATATTATAAAGTTGGACAAAACAGTGGAGAACAAGACCAATAAAACTTAGGCATTGTGAACATTACAGGACTTCCAAAGGAGACAATAGTCAAACCAGAATGGGCATCTTTGTGAATCTTATTGCCTTCAAATTAGTTGCCTATACCCTCAGACTTGCTACTATCGCACAGAATGGAACAGAGTCTAATCAGTCAAAACAAGATCTTGGGAGTATTACAGGACTTCAAAACAAGTGAATAGGAGATCAAAAAGAGTTACTACTATATATCCTAATTTTTAAAATTTTTCCCTTAATTAAAATAAACATAATAGCTAAATAATTTTTTTAAAGAATAGTAGTTACCATAGTGTCTGTCTTTTTCCTTAAAATATTTGGATAAAACTTCATATACTATAGCTTCAAATATTTCCATATCAAAAAGCCCAGAATAAAGCCTTTCTAATTAATAAGTGAAAATTTTATGAGGCTTCAAGGCCACATAATGGGGAATCATGATTATCACATATTTTTATATATTTGAATCATTACTTACATTAGGGAAACTATTCGGTATTCATACATGCGAGATTGATTTATTTCACTTATGAGTATGGTCTCAAGCTGCGCCCATTTATTGATAAATATCTCAATGCGATCCTTCTTTATAGCTGAATAATACTCCATTGTATAGAAATACCACAACTTTTTTATCCATTCCTCAGTTGATGGACACTTGGGTTGTTTCCAAGATCTGGCGATTACAAATTGTGCTGCTATAAACATAGGTGCATATATATCCCTGTGGTATGATGCTTTCAGTTCTTCTGGGAATATGCCTAGAAGTGGAATAGCTGGAATAAATGGGATTTCCAATCCCAACTTTTTGAGAAACCTCCAGATAGACCTCCACAAAGGCTGTACCAGTCTACACTCCCACCAACAGTGCAGGAGAGTTCCTTTTTCCCCACAGCCTCTCCAACATTTGTTGTTGTTGGTTTTCTTGATCCTGGCCATTCTTTCAGGAGTGAGATGGTATCTCAGTGTGGTTTTAATTTGCATTTCTCTAATGACCAATGATGATGAGCATTTTTTCATGTATTTATTTGCCATTTGCATTTCTTCATCTGAGAATTGCGTATTCATCTCAGATGCCCATTTTTGGATTGGATCTTTGAATTTTGGAGGTCTGAGTTTTTTTAATTCTTTATATGTTTTAGACAAGAGTCCCTTGTCTGAGAGAGAGTTCACTAAAATCTTTTCCCAGTTTGTGGGTTTTCTTTTCACTATGCTGGAGATTTCTTTTGACATGCAAAAACTTTTTAATAAGAAGTGGTCCCAGTTATTGATTCTGGGAAGTATTTCCCGTGCAGTTTGAGTCCTATTCATGAATTCTCTACCTACTCCTATGTCTCCAAGGTTTCTACCCAATTTGTCTTCCAATAGATCTAGCGTTTCTGTTTTAATATTCAGATCTTTGACCCATTTAGATTTTAATTTAGTACATGGTGATAGACATGGGTCTAGCTTTAGTTTTTGGCAAATGGAGAGCCAGTTTTTCCAGCACCATTTATTAAAGAGACTGTCGTTCTTCCAGTGAACCTGCTTGGCTCCTTTATCAAAGATAAGGTGGTTGAGTGTGTTTGTAGTTGTGGTTGTATCTTCTAATCTATTCCATTGATCTTCAGCTCTGTTTTGATTTCAATACCATGTTGATTTTACTACTGTTGCTTTGTAGTATAATTTCAAGTCAGGGATTGTGATGCCTCCTGCTTTGTCTTTGCTGCTTAGAATTGCTTTTGCGATTCTAGGTCTCTTCTGGTTCCAGATGAAATTTAGGAGTGATTTCTCTAGATCTATAAGGTATGTTGATGGTATTTCTATTGGGATTGCATTGAATCTGTATAAGAGTTTTGGGAGAATGGCCATCTTCACAATGTTTGTTCTTCCTATCCATGAGCAAGGGATGTCTTTCCATTTTCTGAGATCATCTTCAATTTCCTTTTTCAGTGTAATATAGTTTTCACTGTATAAGTCTTTCACATCTTTCGTAAGAGTAATTCCTAAATATTTCATTTTTTTGCTTGCTAATGTGAATAGTCCAGTTTCCCTTATTTCCCTCTCTGTGGTTTTGTTGTTTGTGTATAGGAATGCTATTGATTTCTGAGTATTGATTTTGTATCCAGCCACATTACTGAATTTATTTATTGTATCTAAGAGTCTTTCAATGGAGCTTAGGGGGTCTTCTATGTAGAGTATCATGTCATCTGCAAACAATGACAACTTAACTTCTTCTTTTCCTATCTTTACCCCTTTTATTTCTCTTTCTTGCCTAATTGCTCTGGCTAGTACTTCCAGTACTATATTAAATAGGAGTGGTGATAAAGGACATCCTTGTCTTGTGCCTGATTTTAAAGTAAAGGCTTTCAATTTTTGGCCATTTAGTATGATGCTGGCTGTTGGTTTGTCATAAATGGCCTTTATTATATCGAGGTAAAGACCATCTATTCCAATTTTCTGTAGAGTTTTTATCATGAATAAATGTTGGACCTTATCGAAGGCTTTTTCTGCATCTATAGAAATGATCATGTGATTCTTATTTTTGGCTTTATTGATATGGTGGATTACATTTATTGATTTGTGTATGTTGAACCATCCTTGCATTCCTGGGATGAATCCCACTTGGTCATGGTGTATAATCTTCTTGATGATTTGCTGGATCCTATTTGCCAATATTTTATTGAGGATTTTTGCATCTGTGTTCATTAGGGAGATCGGTCTATAGTTCTCTTTTTTAGTTGGGTCTTTCTCAGGTTTTGGTACTAGAGTGATATTTGCTTCCAGGAATGACTTAGGAAGGATTGCTTCCCTTTCAATTTCATTGAATAGTTTGAGGAGTGTCGGCATTAGGTCTTCTTTGTATTTCTTGTAGAATTCTGCAGTGAATCCATCTGGGCCTGGGCTCTTCTTGGTGGGTAAGGACTTAATTACATTTTCAATTTCAGTAACCGAGATTGGGTTATTCAACAATTTTACATCCTCTTGATCTAGCTTTGGCACTTCATATGCTTCTAAGAAACTGTCTATTTCTTCTGTGTTATCAAACTTTTGAGAGTAGAGGTTTTCGAAATAGGTGTTGATGATCTTCTGTATTTCTATTGGGTCTGTAGTGACTTCTCCTTTTTCATTTCTTATTGCATGAATTTGAGCTTTTTCTTCCCTTTTTTAAATAAGGTTGGCTAGGGGCTTATCGATTTTATTTATTCTTTCAAAGAACCAACTCTTTGATTTGTTGATCCTTTGGATTGTTTTCTTAGTCTCTATTGCATTGATTTCTGCTCTGATTTTTATAATTTCCTCTCTTCTTTTGGCTTTGGGCTTGACTTGCTCTTCTTTTTCTAGCTGTTTGAGGTGTAGCATCAAGTTATTTATTTGTATTCGTTCTGTTTTCCTGATGTGGGAACTCAGTGCAATAAATTTTCCTCTCAGGACGGCTTTCATTGCATCCCACAGATTCCGGTAAGTTGTATCTGCATTTTCATTTTCTTTTAGGTATTGTTTGATTTCTTCTTTAATTTCTTCTGTGACCCACTGATTACTCAAGAGTGTGTTATTCAGTTTCCATGTGTTTGTGGGATTTTTGCAGTATCTTTTATCGTTAATTTCTAATTTCAGAGCGCTGTGATCCGATAACATGCAAGGGATGATTTCAGCTCTTTTGCACTTGTTTAAATATGTTCTATGAGCTAATATATGGTCTATTTTAGAAAATGATCCATGTACTGCTGAGAAGAATGTGTATTCTGATGTTGTTGGGTGGAACATTCTGTATATGTCTATCAAACCCATTTGTTCACAGGTATGATTCAGTTCTGTTATTTCTTTACTCATTTTCTGTCTGGTCGATCTGTCCCTTGGTGTCAATGGCGTATTAAGGTCTCCTGTTACAATTGTGTTACTGATAATTTGAGTTTTCATTTCTGTTAATAATTGTTTTATATAACTGGGCGCTCTGGAGTTTGGTGCGTATATATTTAAGATAGTTATCTCTTCCTCTTGGAGTTTTCCCCTTACGAGTATGTAGTGACCTTCTTTATCCTTTATGGTCATTGTTGGTTTAAAGTTCACGTTGTCTGCAAACAGAATGGCTACTCCTGCCTTTTTTTTGGATTCCTGCTGCATGAAGAATTGTTTTCCATCCTTTGACTTTCAGTCTGTGAGTATCCTTCTGGGTTAGATGGGTTTCCTGTAAACAGCATATGGTTGGATTTTGTTTCTTGATCCATTCTGCTAGTCTGTTTCTTTTGATTGGTGCATTGAGACCATTTACATTAATGGTTATTACTGTTAAATGTTGGTTAATTGTAGGATTCTTATCTCTCTGCTGTTGCATCTTTATCTTTCTGTTCTGTTTAATTATTTGCTTTGCTTAGTGGTTTTTTCTTTTGTGTATCTAAACTGTCTTTCAATATTTTTTGCAGGGTTGGTTTGGTGTTCATGAAGTTCTTCAGCTGTTCTTTGTCATGGAAGTATCGTATTTCACCATCTATTTTAAATGATAGTTTTGCAGGATATATCAGTCTAGGTTGGAAATCATTTTGCTTTAGGATCTGGAATACTTCACTCCATGCTCTTCTTGACTTTATTGTTTGTGATGAGAAGTCTGCTGTGATTCTGATAGGTTTTCCTTTATAAGTGATCTGTCTTTTCTCTCTGACAGCTTTTAATAATCTATTCTTGTGTTGGATTTCTGGGATGGTGATTATTATATGTCTGGGTGTAGTTTTATTTTGGTTATGACTATTTGGAGTTCTATATGCTTCACTGATCCTGATGTCAGTTTCTGATCTCATGCTTGGGAAGTTTTCAGCTATTGCTTCTCTAAATATCCTCTTGATATCCTTTATGTTGTCTCCTTCTTTTTCATTAATCCCTATCATTCTTATGTTATTCTTCTTTGCATCATTTTGCAGCTATTGAATTGTTGTTTCCTGATTCCTTGTTATTTTTAAAAGATCTTTCCTTTCCTGTTCACTAGCTGCAATCCTGTCTTCAAGGTCTGAAATTCTATCTTCACTTTCATTAAGGCGGTTTTTACAACTTTCAGTGGAGTTTTTTATTTCCTGTATATCTCTGTGCATCTGCATTATGTATTCTGTTTATTTCTTATATTGCTCATCTAGGGATTCTATCTTTTTGTTTAGTTCCTCCAATTTTTTATCTGTGTTTTCTTTAGATATATTTAGAATCTCTTTCATTTCTTTTATCATTTCTTCTTTTATCTGGGATATTATTTCGAGTTTGAATTTCTTTAAAGCTTCCTGGAGTTGCTTGTCAACTTCAGTAGCTATTGTGTCTGATATATGAGGAGGATGAGATATATTTTCTTCTAAATACATTTCTCCTAGGGTTTCCTGAGATGGGCTGGAGGTTTGAGGTTGTAATTTGGTCTTTCGTTTTGTCATTTTCCTATATTTCTGTGTTTCAAGTGTTATTTGAAAGCCTCCTCAGGATCTGTTGAAAATCCCCTTCTATGTTTGCAGCTACTGAGACTCTGGCACCACTTTACCCCAGGCCATTGGGCCTGCAGAACCAATGGCCCTCCTCTGCTTGTTCAGAACTCCGCGGTTCCAGACAAGCTGGGCCTCAGGGACACTGTGCGCCCACCTGCCCCTTGGTAGACCCACAGCTCTTGGATCGCAGCCGGGTTAGGGTACTCACCACAGACCGCAGTGCCTCAGGAGCCTGTGATCCCTCCTCCTCCAGACAAAGGAAGGGGCCTCTGCAGGCACTCCGGATCCGCGCAGCTCCTCCTCCGCACACCGATGACTAGGCGCGGCTGGGCACAGGCCGAGGTGCCTCAGGAACCCGGGATCCCTCCTCCTCCAGACAAAGGAAGGGGCTTCTGCAGGCGCTCCGGATCCGCGCAGCTCCTCCTCTGCACACCGATGGCTAGGCGCGGCTGGGCACAGGCCGAGGTGCCTCAGGAACCCGGGATCCCTCCTCCTCCAGACAAAGGAAGGGGCTTCTGCAGGCGCTCCGGATCCGCGCAGCTCCTCCTCTGCACACCGATGGCTAGGCGCGGCTGGGCACAGGCTGAGGTGCCTCAGGAACCCGGGATCCCTCCTCCTCCAGACAAAGGAAGGGGCTTCTGCAGGCGCTCCGGATCCGCACAGCTCCTCCTGTTTTTTCTTTTTTCTTTTCTTTTCTTCTTTTCTCCTTTCCCACACCCCAGTTTTTCTTTCTCTTTGAGCAGTTTCTTTCCCCTTCTCGATGTCTACTGCAGGTTTTGTTTCTTATTTTCTCTTTTAGTATCTTACATTAGGGAGACGATGATGTTTACATGTGTAAGTCTGATGTATTTCACTTATGAGTATAGTTTCTACTTGCATTCGTTTGGTTTATTCCATTTTGTTGCTGAGTAGTATTCCGTTGTAGGGATATACTCTGATTTTATTTTCTATTTACATGTTGGTAGGCACTGGTATTGTTTCCACTTCTGAGATATTACAAATAAAGCTGTTACATCAGGCAAATACAAGTTTCTCTGTGGCAGTATATTGTCATTTCTCTCAAGTGAATGTCTAGTAGAATCATTGTATCCTTTGATAACTTTGTGTTTAACTTTTTAAGAAACTTCCAACCTGATTGTGTCATTTTGCATTCCCATCATCAGTTAGTGAGTATTTCAGTTGCTCCGTATGTTCACCATAGTTGGTATAATACATTGTTAACATTTTGATTATTCAGATAGATGGGTAGTGGCATTTGTGGTTTTTAAAAAAAAATTTATTTTAAAGAGATTAAGACAAAAGAGGACAGAACAAAACAGATCAGAACAGAACAATGTAAGCAACATATTACTTCACCACAAGACAACCCCATGTTAACAGTATCTACCATAATGTCTCTTTCTTTGAAATAGTTGAGCATACCTAGTATCAAACATAACAAAATAGTATAAAACCATACAAGAGAATGAAAGTATTACGGGGAATTCAGAACCAAATAACAGAAAATAAACAATGGTTACTATATTATTTCATTGTCCCAGAAAAGATCTGTTTATACTATCAGACTTAATAAAATCCAATAAGATACAACATGATAGAACCAATGGAAATAGCAAAACAAAAGCATGGTAGGACTTCAAAGCAAGATGATATTGAATCAGCACTGGCTATCATAATGTCTTGTTTTCTTCAAAATAGCTATTCATACCATCACAGATAATATAATCAAACAAAACAGAATAAAAGCATTCCAACTAGTGAATGAAAACATAAGGCTTCAAGGCAATGTAATGAAGAATCATGATTACCATAAAATCTTATGTACCCTTACCATTTCATATACTAGGGAGACAGTATTTATACATGTGAGTTTGATTTATTTCGCTTATGAGTGTGGTCTCAAGTTGCATCCATTTATTTATAAATGTCTCAATGTGATCATTCTTTATAGCTGAGTAGTACTCTATTGTATAAAAATACCACATCTTTTTATCCATTTCTCAGTTGACGGACACTTAGGTTGTTTACAAGATCTGGCTATTACAAATTGTGCTGCTATAAACATGGGTGCACATATATCACTGTGGTATGATGTTTTAAGTTCTTCTGGAAATATGCCTAGAAGTGGAATTGCTGGGTCAAATGGGACTTCCAATCCCAGGTTTTTGAGGAATTTCCACACTGACCTCCACAGTGGTTGCACCAGTCTACATTCCCACCAACAGTGCAGGAGAGTTACTTTTCTCCCACAGCCTCTCCAGCATTTGTTGTTGGTAGTTTTCTTGATCCTGGCCATTCTTTCAGGAGTGAGATGGAATCTCAGTGTTATTTTAATTTGCATTTCTCTAATGACTAATGATGATGAACTTTTTTTCATGTATTTATTTGCCATTTGTATTTCTTCATCTGAGAACTGTGTATTCATCTCAGATGCCCATTTTTTGATTGGGTCTTTGAATTTTGGGGGTCTGATTTTTAAAATTCTTTATATGTTTTAGACAGAAGTCCTTTGTCTGAGGGACAGTTCACTAAGATTTCTTTTCCAGTTTGTGGGTTTTCTTTTTACTATGCTGGAGATTTCTTTTGACATGCGGGAACTTTTTAATAAGACATGATCCCAGCTATTGATCTGGGAAGTTATTTCCTGTGTGGTTTGATTCCTGTTCATGAATTCTCTACTTACCCCTATGTCTTCAAGATTTTTATCTAATTTGTCTTCCAACAGATTTAGTGTTTCAGTTTTAATATTCAGATCTTTGATCCATTTAAATTTTAGCTTAGTACATGGTGATAGGCATGGGTCTAGTTTTAGTTTTCAGCATATGGAAAGCCAGTTTTTCCAGCACCATTTATTAAAGAGACTGCTGTTCTTCCAGTGAACACATTTGGCCCCTTTATCAAAGTTAAGGTGGTTGAGTGTGTTGGTAGTTGTGGTTGTACCTTCTAATCTATTCCATTGATCTTCAGATCTGTTTTTATTCCAGTTGATTTCATGTTTTATTCCATGTTGATTTTATTACAGTAGATTTGTAGTATAATTTCAAGTCAAGGATTGTGATGCCTCCTGCCTTGCCTTTGCTGCTTAGGATTGTTTTTGCTATTCTAGGTCTCTTCTGGTTCCAGATGAATTTTAGGAATCATTTCTCTAGATCTATGAGATATGTTGATGATATTTTCATTGGGATTGCATTGAATCTGTATAACAGTTTGGGGAGAATGGTCGTTTTCACAATATTTATTCTTCCTATCCATGAACAAGGGATGTCTTTCCATTTTCTGAGATCCTCTTTGATTTCTTTTTCAAGGTATTATAATTTTCCCTATATAGATCTTTTACTTCTTTTGTGAGATTAATTCCTAAGTATTTCATTTTTTTGGATGCTAGTGTGAAGGGTGTGGCTTTTCTTATTTCTCTCTCAGTGATTTTGTTGTTAGTGTATAGAAATGCTATTGATTTTTGAGTATTGACTTTGTATCCAGCAATATTGCTGAATTTATTTATTATGTCTAGGGGTCTTTCAATGGAGTTTTGGGGGTGTTCTATGTAGAGTATCATGTCATCTGCAAATAATGATAATTTAACTTCCTCTTTTCCTATCTTTATCCCTTTTATTTCTCTCTCTTGTCTAATTGCTCTGGCTAGTATTTCCAGTACTATGTTGAATAGAAGTGATGATAAGGGACATCTTTGTCTTGTGTCTGATTTTAAGATAAAGGCCTTCAGTTTTTGGCCATTTAATATGATGCTGGCTGTTGGTTTGTCGTAGATGGCCTTGATCATACTGAGGTAAAGAGCATATATTCCAATTTTCTTTAAGGTTCTTATCATGAATGAGTGTTGGACCTTATCAAAAGCTTTTTATGCATCTATAAAAATGATCATGTGATTCTTACTTTTGGCTCTATTGATGTAGTGGATTTATTGATTTACATAGTTGAACCATCTCTACATGCCTGGGATGAATCCCACTTGGTCATGGTGTATAATCTTCTTGATGATTTGCTGCATCCTGTTTGTCAGAATTTTATTGAGGATTTTTGCATCTATGTTCATTAGGGAGATTGGCCTTTAGTTCTCTTGATTAGTTGGGTCTTTCTCAGGTTTTGGTACTAGAGTAATATTAGCTTCCAGGAATGACTTAGGAAGAATTGCTTCCCTTTTGATTTCATTGAAGAGTTTGAGGAGTGTTGGTATTAAGTCTTCTTTGTATTTCTTGTAGAGTTCTCAATGAATCTGTCTGGGCCTGGGCTCTTCTTTGTAGGTGAGGACTTAATTACATTTTCAACTTCGTTAATAGAAATTGGGTTATTCAGGAGTTTAACATCTTCTTGACCCAGCTTTGATACTTCATGTTTCTAGGAATCTGTCCATTTCTTCTGTGTTATCACACCTATGAGAGTAGAGGTTTTTGAAATAGATATTTATGATCTTCTGTATTTTTACAGGATCTGTAGTGATTTCACCTTTTTCATTCCTTATTGCATGAATTTGAGCTTTTTCTTTTCTTTTTTTAAATAAGGTTGGTTAGGGACTTATCAATTTTATTTGTTCTTTCAAAGAACCAACTCTTTGATTCATTGATTCTTTGGATTGTTTTCTTAAGTCTCTATTGCATTAATTTTTGCTCTGATCTTTGTAATTTTCTCCCTTGTTTTGGCTTTGGGCTTGTCTTGCTCTTTTTCTTCTAGATGTTTGAGATTTAGCATCAGGTTGTTTATTTGTATTTAGTCTGTTTTCTGATGTGGGAACTCAGTGCAATAAATTTTCCTCTGAGGATCACTTTCATTGCATCCCACAGATTCTGGTAAGTTGTATTTGTATTTTCTTTTGTTTGTAGGTATTGTTTAATTTCTTCTTCAATTTTCCCTAAGAGCCACTGATTGCTCCAGAGTGTGTTATTCAGTTTCCATGTGTTTGTGGGGTTTTTGCAGTTTCTTTTATCATTAATTTCTAGTTTCATGGCGCTATGGTCTGATAACATGCATGAGATAATTTCAACTCTTTTACATTTACTCAAATATGTTCTGTGGGTTCGTATGTGGCCTATTTTAGAGAATGTCCCATGTACTGATGAGAAGAATGTATATTCTGATGTTGTTGGATGGAACACTCTGTATACATCTATCAAGTCCATTTGTTCACAGGTGTGATTCAGTTCTGTTATTTCTTTGCTGATTTTCTGTCTGGTTGATCTGTCCCTTGGTGTCAATGGTGTGTTAAGGTTTCCTGTTATAATTATGTTATTGCTTATTTGATCTTTCATTTCTGTTAATACTTGTTTTGTATACTGGGTGCTCTGGAATTTGGTGCATATATATTTAAGATTGTTATCTCTTTCTCTTGAAGTTTTCTCCTAACTAGTATGTAGTGACCTTCTTTATCTCTTCAGATCATTCTTGGTTTGAAGTTTACATTGTCTGCAAACAGAATAGCTACCCCTGCTTTTTTTCTTTTTTGGTTCCGGTTGCATGGAGTATTGTTTACCATCCTTTGACTTTCAGTCTATGAGTTTCTTTTTGGGTTAGATGTGTTTCTTGTAGTCAGCATATGGTTGGATGTTGTTTCTTGATCCATTCTGCCAGTCTGTTTCTTTTAATTGGTGAATTTAGACCATTTACATTAATGGTTATAACTGTTATATATTGGTTTATTGTTGACATTGTATCTTTCTGCTTTTGCATCTTTATCTTTCCATTCTGTTTAATTGTCTGTCTTGCTTAGTGGTTTTTTTCCTGTGTGTATCTAGAATGTCTTTCCATAATCTTTGCAGAGTTGGTTTGGTGATCATGAAGTTCTTCTGCTGTTCTTTGTCATGGAAGTATTTTATTTCTCCATCCATTTTGAAGGAGAGTTTTTCAGGGTACATCAGTCTAGGTTTGAAGTCATTTTCCTTTAGGATCTGAAATACTTCCCTCCATGCTCTTCTTGAGTTCATTGTTTGTGTTGAGAAGCCTGCTGTGATTTTGATAGATTTTCCTTTATAGGTGATCTGTCTTTTCTCTCTGACAGCTTTTAGTAATCTATTCTTATGTTGGATTTCTGGGATGGTGATTCTTATGTGTCTGGGTGTAGTTTTATTTTGGTTATGGCTATTTGGAGTTCTATATGCTTCACTAATCCTTATCTCAGTTTCCATTCTCATGTTTGGGAAAATTTCAGCCATACTTCTCTAAATATCCTCTTGACATCCTTTATGTTGTCTCCTTTTTCATTTATCCCTATCAATCTTCTGTTGTTTTTCTTTGCATCATCTTGCAGCTATTGAATTGTTATTTCCTGATTCCTTGTTATTTTTAAAAGATATTTCCTTTCCTGTTCACTAGCTGCAATCTTGTCTTCAAGGTCTGAAATTTAATCTTCACTTTAATTGAGGTGGTTTTGATAACTTTCAATGGAATTTTTCACTTCCTATCAAAAATTTGAATCTGCTTCATGTATTCTGTTTGTTTCTTATATTGTTCATCCAGGGATTCTGTCTTTTTGCTTTGTTCCTCTAATTTTTTGACTGTATCTTCTTTAAATGTGTTCAGCATTTTTTTCATTACTTTTATCTTTTCTTTTTTTACCTGGGAGATTGTTTCTAATTTGATTTCCTTTAAAGCTTCCCAGAGTTGCTTCTCTATTTCAGTTGCTATTATTTCAGGTATTTCATGAGTATGGCATATATTTTCTTCTATGTACATGGCTCCTAGGCTTTCTTGGGATGGGCTGGATGTTTGAGATTGCATTTTGGTCTTTTGTCTTGTCATTTTCCTATATTTCCGTGTTTCAAGTGATGTTCCAAAGCTTCCTCTGGGCATGTTGGAAATCTCCTCGTATGCCCTCAGCAACTAGGACTGAATGGAGGTTGCTTAGCATGGTCCAGTCAGGCCCACAGTACCTACTGTGACACCTCTAGGGTTCCAGGAAGCTGGGCGGACTCCTAACCACTGTGGGTGATGGTCCAAAGCTCTTCCGGGGCAAGCACCAAAGTGCTGGAACTCACTTCTCATGCCCTCAGCTCCCTGACTGAAGAAGGTCACTGGGCATGGTCTAGTCAGGCCGCAAAACCTTGCAAGCCTAGTCTAGTGTGGCTGGAAGCTGAGCTCCTAGGCTTTCTTGGGATGGGCTGGATGTTTGAGATTGCATTTTGGTCTTTCGTCTTGTCATTTTCCTATATTTCCGTGTTTCAAGTGATGTTCCAAAGCTTCCTCTGGGCATGTTGGAAATCTCCTCGTATGCCCTCAGCAACTAGGACTGAATGGAGGTTGCTTAGCATGGTCCAATCAGGCCCACAGTACCTACTGTGACACCTCTAGGGTTCCAGGAAGCTGGGCGGACTCCTAACCACTGTGGGTGATGGTCCAAAGCTCTTCCGGGGCAAGCACCAAAGTGCTGGAACTCACTTCCCATGCCCTCAGCTCCCTGACTGAAGAAGGTCACTGGGCATGGTCTAGTCAGGCCGCAAAACCTCGCAAGCCTAGTCTAGTGTGGCTGGAAGCTGAGCAGGCACTTAATCACTGGGAGCGATGATCTTAAACTGTTGCCAAGCCTGCGCTGGTGTGCTGGAACTCACTTTGTGCAGCCCCAGTTCCCCAGATTTGGCATTTGTAGTTTTAATTTGTATTTTTTTGTAATGACATGGCACTGAGCATGCTTTCATGTGCTTATTGGCTTTGTCTTCCTTGTAAAGAGTGCATCCAAATCTTTTGCCCACCTAAAGAAGGTATATTGATTATTTTCATCATTATTGAATTTTGAGGGGTTTAAAAATATATCCTGAAAAAATACTATGGCTGGGCATGGTGGCACAAACCTGTAATCCCAACACCCAGGAGGCTGAGGCAGGAGGACTGCTGTGAGTTTGAGGCCAGCCTGGGCTGCAAAGCCACGTAGTGAATTTAAGACTACTCTGAATTATAGTTGAGTTTTGAGTGAATAAAAAGACTTGTTATGGTAAGTGGGCCAGTTTAATTGAGTACTCCAGAAACACTGTCCAATCAGCCTCCCAGAAGATGAGATTTCCTTGTGAGTTCTACCAGCACAGGGAACCCAGTTCTTCCTGTAGCCTGAATGACCTTGTGAGGGGTCCCCAAGCATCAGATCAGACCAGTGCTGCAGCTGGCACCTTGCATGCTGCCCTTGAGATGTGGACAGAGGATTCACCTAAGCCATGTCAGGTCTCCTGACCCTCAAAAGCTTTGGTTTTACAGTACCCATGTACTGTGTTGGGTCTTGGATGTTTCTGTTAGATTCATCTTTCTTTTTTTAGTGTTAATTTCATTTTTGGATTATTTGTTATTAAAATATAGAAATGCAACTAATTTTTAATGTTTGTATTATACCTGTGGCCCTGTTAAAAGTTATTTGAAAAGTTACTTCTTAGTGTGTCAATTATATTGCCAATAAGAAATAAAAATGTTTTTTTCCCTTCTGATTAGCATGCCTTTAATTTATTTCCTTGGTCTTAATGCCCTGGCTAGAAGCTTCAGTGCAGAGCTGAATATTCAGCTTTTCTGCTTAATTATGACACAGCATTACTTTAGATTCTCTTTGTGGGTGCCAGCTATCAGATTACGGAAGTTCTTTTCCATTCCTAGTTTGTGGAGAATTTTTATGAGAAATAGATTTTCTTATAAAAAGTTTGTGAATCTATTGAGATGATCAGGTTGTTTTTTCCTTTATTCTTTTAATATAGTAAATTAAATTGATTTTTTATGTTAAAATAACTTTGATTTCTTAAAGTAATTTGATTAGGCCATGATTGACTTAATAGATTGCAGGATTATATTTGCTTACCCTGTTTGTTAACTTTTCATAGACTGATTGTAGCTTTCTTCTCTTGTGATTTCTTTATTTGGTTTTGGTGTCAGGGCAACACTGGCCTCAAAGAATAAATTGTGAAGTAGTATCTCTTTTTCAGTTCTCTGGAAGAGTTTGTATAAAATGCATATTGTTTCTTCCTTAAATGTTTGATAGAAATCACCAGAATTTACCACTTTGGCTTGGGTGATTTTCATTGTGGAAATATTTTAAAATACTAATTCAATTTCTTTAATTTTTAATAGGACTTTTTTCAGATTTTTTATATTTGTTCCTCAGTCAATCTAGATAGTGTTTTTCTAGGAGTTTTTCCATTTCATTTAAGTTGTGTTATTGGTTAGCATAAAGATTTTCACCATATTCTCCTATAATATTTTTGTCTTTTAACTTTTGTAGAGCTGTAGCAATATTTCCTATTTTAAAAATTAATTGATCAATAATTTTTAATTGAGGGATAAAGATCATGTAAATTTATGGTATATAGTGTCATGTTTTGAGATATGAGTACATTGTGGAATACTAAATTAATTTAATATATAAATTACCCTACACATTCATTTTAATACTAAAAAATTTAAAATCTACTTCCTTAAAGGTTTCTAGTATGAAATATATTATTATTAACCATATCTTCCATGATATACAATATTTGTCTGGAACTAATCCTTTTTTTGCATTTATTTATTTTATTTTAAAGAGAAAAACCAATAAAAACAATGATAAAAAATTTAAACACAAGATAGTAGGAGAGTAACAATAGTTCCAGTGTGTATTGTTATCTTCAAAGTAATTGCTTGTATTACAAGATATAGGCATGCAAAATTGATAAAACAATAGAGACACAAACATTTCTTTTCAATGAACTAATAGAAATTAGTACTATAACCATTTTAACTATCTTGTATATACACAATATATATTTTTCTTTTCTCTTCCTTCTTTTCTCCTTTTCCCTATTCAAGAGTTTTTTCTTTTAGTTTCTTTCCATTTCAAAATATCTATTGTATATTTTGGATTTTATTTATTCTTACTGTTTCTTACACTAGGGAGACAATATTATGTTTACACATGACAATCTGATTTATTTCACTTATGAGTGTGATCGTGAATTGCATACATTTACCTATAAAAATCTCTAGTTCATTCTTTATGAGTGAGTAGTACTCCACTGTATAAAAATACCACATTTTTAAAATCAATTCCATGGTTGATAGGCATTTGGGTTTCCAAGATCTGGCTATTACAAACATGGCTGCTGCTATAAACATGGATGCACAATATTGCTGTAGTACAATGTTTTTAATTCTTCTGGGAGAATTCCTATAAGGGGAATAGCTGGGTCAAATGGGACCTCCCACCCCAGTTATCTGAGGAATCTCCACACTGATTTCCACAGTGTTGCTCCTACCAACAGTGGAGAAGGTTGCTTTTGCCCCACAGCCCCTCCAGCATCTGTTACTGGTTGTCTTCTTGATGACAGCCATTCTCTCTGGAGTGAGATGGAAGCTCAGTGTTGTTTTAATTCGCATCTCCCGAATGACCAGTGATGTTGAACATTTTTTCATGTATTTATTCGCTGTTTGTGTGTCTTCATCTGAGAAGTGTGTGCTCATTTCAGATGTCCATTTTTGGATTGGGTCTTTGAATTTGGGGATCTGATTATTTTTTATTTCTTTATATGTTCTAGGTGTAAGTCCTTTGTGTGTTGAACAGTTAGCTAAAAGTTTTTCCACTCTGGGGTTTTCTTTCACTCTGTTGGTGATTTCTTTCGATGTGCAAAACTTTTGAGTAAGATGTGATCCCAGTCATTGATTCTTTGAAGTATGTCCCATGCAGTTCGCACTTTGCTCATGAACTCTTTTCCTACTTGTATTTCTTCAAGATTTTTATTGACCTTGTCTTCCAATATAGTGTTTCTTTTTTAATATTTAGATCTTTGATTTTGATTTTACTTTAGTGCATAGTGAGAGACATGGTTCTAGTTTTAGTTCTAGGCATGTAGAGAGCTAGTTTTTCCCGCACCATTTATTAAAGAGGCTGTCTTTCTTCCAGTGAATACATTTGGCCCCTTCGTTGACTATAAGGTGGCTGAGTGTCTTTTGTAGTTGCATCTGTGTCTTTTAATCTGTTTCACTAATCATTAGGTCTGCTTTGTTTGTTTGTTTTATTTTGTTTTGCCAGTACCATGCTGATTGTATCTCAGTGGATTTGTAGTACAATTTCAAGTCAGGGATTGTGGTGCCTCCTGCCTTTGATGTCCAGAATTGCTTTTACTGTTCTAGGTCCATTCTGGTTCCAAATGAATTTTAGGAAAACATTCTCTAGTTCTGTGAGGTATTCTAGTGGTATTTTGATTGGAATTTCTTTAGATCTGTGTAACAATTTTGCAAGTGTGGCCATTTTCACTATATTGATTCTTCTTATCCATGTGTAGGGCTATCTTTTCACTTGTTATATCTTCTAATCTCCTTTTTCAGAGTACTATAATTTTTGGTGTGTAGATCTTTTACTTTCTTTGTTATATTGATTCCTAAGTATTTCTTTTTTTGATGCTATTGTGAAGGGTGTGAATTCCCTAATTTGTCTCTCAGTGAGTTTGTTGTTTGTGTACAGGAATACTATTGATTTTTAAGTATTAACTTTGTATCCAGCTACACTCCTGAATTTGGTAACTAAATCTAGAAGTCTTTTGGTGGAGTTTTTCTGGCTTTCTTTGTAGAGTATCATGTCATCTGAGAATAATGATACTTTAACTTCTTCCTTTATTCTTCTTATTATTTTTACTTTGTCTTTTTGAGACATGGTCTCTCTATGCAGCTCAGGCTTGCCTTGAGCTCACTTTGTAGCCCAGGCTGGTCTCCAACTTGCAACGATACTCCTGCCTCAGCCTCCTGAGTGCTGGGAATACAGGCATGAGCCACCACGCCCGGCTTCCCTTTTTATTATTCATTTGTTTCATTTCTCTCTTTTGTCTAATTGCTCTGGCCAGTGTTTCCAAAACCATATCGAATTGGAAAGGTGATAGTGGAATCCTTGTATTCTTCCTGATTTTAGAGTGAAAGCTTTCAGTTTTTGTTCATTTAATGTTGGAGACCATTGAAGCTCAATATATGTGTAGGGCTGTGGCATGGCCTGGGCATAGCTGAACTGAGAACAAGCAGACACCTCAGGGGGCAAGACAGGCGACAGCTGAGGCCACCTGGATGCCTTCTGGGTAGTTTTCCTTAATTAGCATCCTCTGTTGCTCTGAGGGGTCCTTGAACCCCTCCCAAGATCCTGCTCAGGTCTCCTCCATTGTCCACTCAGCTCTTTGCTTGTTCTGATTAAATACGGGCTGCCCAGTGTCAGTTGGCTAGTCAGTTAGTTACCAAAGTTATGAGCTCAGCTGAGGCTCTCACTCCTGTGACAGCCCTAAAGACCACGCCGCCTGTCTCATTCTTTGAGCCTTTGCTGTGTACCTGTTTGGGGGACTGGGGATCCAGGCACAGACCCCCACAATTTAGTACGATGTTGGCTGTTGGTTTGTCATAGGTGGCTTTTATCACATTGAGGCAAAGACATCTATTTTTTCTGTATAGTTTTCATCCTGAGTGAGTGTTGGACTTTGTCAAAAGCTTTTTCTGCATCTGTTGAGATGATCATGTAATGTTTTCATTGGCTCTGTTGATATGATATATTGAACCATTCCTGTATTCCTGGGATGAATCCCACTTGGTCATGGTGAATAATCTTCTTGATGATTTGATGCATTCTGTTTGCTAGTATCTAGTGAGAATTTTTGCATCTATGTTTATTAGGGAGATTGGCCTGTAATTCTCTTTTTTGGTTCGATCTTTATCTGGTTTTGGAATCAAAGTAGTATTTGCCTCTAGGAATGAGTTAGGGAGTATTGCTTCCATTTCAATTTCATTAAAGAATTTGAGGAGTATTGGCATTAAATCTTCTCTAAATTTCTTGTAAAGTTTAGCAGTAAATCCACTGGAACCTGGGCATTTCTTTGTTGGTAAGTTTTTTATTACATTTTCAATTTTGTGTTGGATATTAGGTTATTCAGAATTTCTGTATCTTCTTGATTCAACTTTGGTAATTCATATGTATCTAGGAATCCGTCGCTTCTTTCCATGTTTTACATTTCATGAGACTAAAGACTTTCAAAGTAGGTATTGATGATCTGAATTTCCATAGGATTTTTAGTGATTTCACCGTTTTTATTCCTTAATGCATGAATTTGGGTTTTTTCTTTCCTTTTTTATTAATAAGGTTGGCTAAGAGTTTATCAATTTTACATATTCTTTTAAACAACAAACTCTTTGATTCTTTAATTGTTTGTATTGTTTTCTTAGTCTCCAATGTATTAATTTCTGCTCTGTTTTCATAATTCCATCTCTTCTGTGAGCTTTGGGCTGGACTTGATCTTCTTTTTCTAAAATCTTGAGGTGCAACATTAAATAGCTTACTTGTGTTCATTCTGTTTTCTTGATGTGAGAATTCACCACTATAAATTCCCCTTTCATGACTGCTTTCTTTGCATTCCATAAGTTCTAAAATGTTATCTCTGTATTTTCATTTACTTATAGATATTGTTTATTTTCTTTCTCAATTTTGTCTGTGGCCCATTGATTGCTTAGGAGGGTGTTATTTAATTTCCATGTGTTTATGGAGGTTTTGGAGTTTCTTTTGTCATTAATTTCCAATTTCATTGCACTATGGTCAGATAACATGCATGGATAATTTCAATTCTTTTTCATTTACTTAAAAATGTTGTGTGGCTTAGCATATGGCCTATTTTGGAAACAATCCCATGTGCAGCCAAGAAGAATATGTGTTCTGGTGATGTTAGATGGAACATCTTGAAAACATCTACTAAGTCCATTGATTCATAGGTTTGGGTTCAGATCTGAAATCTCTTTGCTGATTTTTTTGTCTAATTGACCTATCTCTTTGTGACAATGAAGCGTTAAGTTCTTCTGTTACTATTGTGCTATTGCTTATTTGATTTTTCATGTCCATTAATAATTGTTTTATATAGTTGGGGGCTCCCATATTTGGTGCATACATATTTATGATTGCTATCTCTTCCTCTTGAAGTTTTCACCTAGCAAGTATGGAATGACCTTCTTTTTCTCTTTTGATCATTGGTGAAGTTCACATTGTCTGCTACCCTTAATTTTTTTTTTTTGTGGGTTCCTTTTGCATGGAAGAGTGTTTTCCATGCTTGCACTTTTAGTGTATGAATTTCTTTTTGAGTTAAATGTGTTTGTTGTATACAGCATGTTATTGGACCTTGTTTCTTGATCCATTCTGCCAGTCTGTTTCTTTTGATTGGTTTTTGAGGCCATTTACTTTAATGGTTATAACTTCTATGTGTTGGCTTATCTTTATCATATTTTCCTTCTATTGGTTCCCTGTTTAATTGCTTGCCCTGTGGGGTAGTTTCCTCCTGTTGCTGTTCTGGGAATTGTGGTCATTTTAATCTCTATCTTGTGTGTCTTGCACTACTGTTTGTAGGGTTTGTTTGGTGGTCATGAGTTTCTTCAGTTGTTCTTTGTCATGAAGTATCTTATTTCTCTATTAATTCTGAAAGATAGTTTTTCAGGGTACATCAATGTGGATTAGAAGTTGTTTTCTTTCGAAACTTGAAATACTTCACTTCAAACTCTTCTTGAGTTTCTACTGAGAAGTCTGCCATCATTCTGTTTTATAGGCTCTCCTTTATAGGTGATCTGTTTCTTCTCTAATATCTTTAATATTTTATTCTGGTGCTGAATTTTCAGAATCTTGATTATTATATGTCTTGGTGTAGTTTAATTTTGGTTATGCCTGTTTGGAATTCTATATTCTTCATTTATTTGTATGTCAAATTCTTTATCTATGCTTGGGAAATTTTCTGCCCTTATTTCTGTGAAGTTTTCTTTATAGCATTTGTGCTGTCTCCAGCTTTCTCACTGACCCCAATCTTATGTTATTCTTCTTTGCTTCAGCATGTAGCTGCTGGATTGATTTTTCATGGTCTCTTGCTTTTTAAAAATATATCTTTCTTTTCATGATTGCTAGTTGCAGTTCTCCAATACTTGAAATTCTGTCCTCTCCTTTATTCAATCTGTTGCATATACTTCCAATAGAGATTTTAATCACTTGGATTTCTGTTTAGATTTGTTTCATGAATTCCATTTCTTTCCTACGTTGAGTATTTTTTGTTTCCATCATTTTTCTAAGTTCATCTATTTTTTTATCTGTGTCTTCCATAATGCCTTTAATTTTAAGCATTGTTTCTTTTTATTATGAAACTATTTACTGCATTTTATTGTTAATCAATTAATTAATTAGTTAATTTTAGGATTTTTTTTGAAACAGTGTTTCACTATGTAGCCCAGCTGGCCTCAGACTCACAGCAATCCTCTTGCCTCTGCCTCCTGAGTGCTGAGATTACAAACATGCATCACCACGCCCGGCCATTGTTTCTTTTTGTACCTGAGATATTATTTTCTATGTAGCTTTTTCACTTCTTTTGCTATCATTTCAGAAAGTGTTTGACTTCCAGTTTCTTGTATCTCATTTGCGTTCCGGACTTGTCCTGGGTGGGCTGTGTGTCTGGGGTTGCATTTTGCTTATGGGTTTCATCATTGTCTATTTTCTCTTTTTTATCTTATTTTGTTTTTTATGTTGATGCTTGCCAATTTCTTATGATAGATAGCTTTATTACTAGTATCGAGGCTTCCCTAGGAGATGTCTGTTCTTCAGGGATGTCCTCTAGATGCAGGTGGTTCTTTCTAGCTATTCCAAGAACCTAGCTCCCCAACTTGTAAAGGATGTAAAGTTACTATCTGACTCAGCACCCAATCCTGCGTACAGGTTTGTGATGATGGTTATGACCCCTACAATCACAGTGTTATCACACAGAGGAAGGAAAACTAATTGTACCATGTATGACATCCTGGCTAAAGCAGTACAGTTAGTAATAACAATAGTTTCAAGTACAGCTTGACTACTGACAAACTATGGTAACCATTAGCCTGCTTGGTCCGACCACAGGACCAAACTTGAAAACTGTATAACAAAATCAAACAGACACCATGCCCTTGTGTGCAGTGATTTTCCCCTTCTGTGGGGGCTGGGGGCTAAGGTGAGTAGGAGACAGGATAAAGTGACGAATGAGGTCAAACAGAGCAGAGTCAAGGCTGGAGGTCAAAGGAGGATCAGCTGAGTCTTGGGAAACTGGAGGGCACAGGAGGGCAAGAAGGAAATGGAATGTGATGGAGTAGTCTGAAAGGAAAGAGACGCTGTTTACTCATTTTCCAGTGGGTGATGCTGGCTCCTGCTGCTGCTCCCCCCTGCCCCCCAAGGTGTGTGTGCCACTACACGCCCATCCTAGCTGTCCTGGTCACAGGACGCCTTGTGTTGTTGCTGTTGCTTTAACTTTTCTACATCATTAGTCCTGCCTGCCCATGGTGTGCTGTGGCTGGGGTCCTACTGTGTCGTCAGCATCCCCACTGGCCTCCTGTCCCCCATCCCATCAATGGGGAGAGCAGGAGCCCCTCTCAGAGTCGCTTCCTGCCAGTCTTCACAGCCCCAGGTCACTGGCAGGAACGAGAGTCCCTCCTGGACCCCCTCCCTGCCGGTTGCCACAGCCCCAGGTCAATATTCCTCTTTTCTAACTGAAAATTTTGTCCTTTAGCCAACAGTTTCCCAACCTCCCACCCCCACCTCTGATAACACCATGCCACTTCTGTGAGTGGGGATTTTCAGATTTCAAGGTGAAATGATACAACATTTCTTTCTGCTCCTGGCTTATTTCACTAACATGACATCCTCCAGCTTCATCCATGTTGTTGCAGATGATGGAAATTTCTCCTTTTAAGGTCGAGCAATACTGCATGGGGTGTATGTACTGTACTTTGTCTATTTATGCATTGATGGGATACTTAGGTTGATTTCGTATCTTTTTTAAAATTCCATATCTTTTGCTGCTTCTTTCATTCATTGTTATAATCTGTGCCTTTTTGTCTTGATTAGCCTAGCAAATGGTTCACAAATTTTCTTGACTTTTTCAAAGAATCAAGAACTTTTTCAAATACAGTTACATTGAATTTTTCCTATTGCACTTCTGTTTTGTATTTTGCTGATTTGTGCTCTGATCTTTATTATTTATTTAGTTTACTCTAGGCTTGATTTGCTTTTCTTTTTCTATTTTATTTAGGCAGAATTTAAAGGACTGATTTTATGTCTTTTATATATGTATTGAAAACTATATTATTTCTAAGTATGGCTTTCTTTGCAGTCCATACATTTTGAGATGGTGTGTTTCCATTTTTCCTTCAGATGTTTCATTCTGTTTCTTTTAAAATTTATATTGTGATCTCTTCTGTGACCTAGTGATTATTTGAATTATTTAAAGTGTGTTGTTTAACCTTTGTGTTGGTTACTTTTCTTGTGCTGAGATAAAATATCTGATGCCTACATGTAAAGAAGGAAACATTTATTTAGCTCACAGTTTGTAGAGGTTTCATTCCATAATAAGCTTGCTCTGGCGTGGTGAGGGTCAACACTTCAAAGTGGCAGGAGACAGCAGAAGCAGCCAGAGTGAAAAGGGGGAGAGCAAACCTCTTTTCCTCCTTTAAATTGTAAGCAGCCTTCCGACCCCTCACCCCAGGAAGGTCACACCATGTCCATGCCCTCCTCTAGCACAGGGTGAGGATATTTACAAAGTGAGGACCTCCCAAAACCAAAACCAAACAAACAAACAAGATAAAAAAAGAAGAGAGGACCCTGGTTCCCTGCTGAGTCCTTAAACTTCTAAACTTTCCAAGTTGATTCATTGTATCAACAATTACAGCTTTCAAACAGTTGGTGATTTACCAACTATGTTACTGTTGTTGATCTTTAATGTAATTCACTGATAGGTGGAGAATATTTGCAGCATTATTTCATCCCTTTTAAGTTTATTGAGATGATTCTGGAGAATATATCATGTATATTTGAAAACAGTATGTAATTATGCTGTTTTGGAGAGCAGTGTTTTCCAGGTCTCATATTGTCACTAATATTCTGGCTATTTCTAGCAATTAGAGAAAAAAGTATGGAGTTTCCTGATGGGTTGTTGGTCTGTCTACATCTCCCTTCACTTATGTCAGTGTTTACTTCATGGATTTGGGGTTCTGTTGCCAGGTGCATGTACATTTTTAGTTATTATAACATTCTGATGGTTGATCATATTATCAATTATCATGATTAAATATGACTTTTTGCCTTTAGTAATATTTTATCTATTTTTTATGGTATTGGTATCAAACACAATATATACATACATACATGTGTGTGTATTTTTATCTGTTCTTTGACCACATTCGTGCTTTTGGGTCCAAACTGTGCTTCTTATAATCAGCATATAAGCGAGTCTTTCTCTCCCCTGCTGTATCAGTTTTATAATCTGCCTTTTGACTGAAATGTGTTTTCTTTCTTATTTGATACAATTCTCAATATGGTGACATTTATGTTTTCTATTTTGTTATTTGTTTTCTATGTACATATAGGTACATGTTTTGCTGCCTAATTTGGTGTTAAATACTTTGTATATACTTTAAATTCTTATGTTGCTATTTTAAGCTATATTTTTAGGTTATATATTGGTGCACTTGGGACTGATCTTATTTAGCTCATCTCAACCTGTTTCAGGTTAATACCGGCTTAATTCTGAAATAGTATGGCAACTTGTTCCAGTGTAGCTGTGCTGCCTTCCCCTCCCTTTTTTCTTATTGTCATAACCAAATGCAGCAGATGTTTCCCCAGGCTGGCACCTTCCCGTCATTCCTGTCTAAGGGGTCCCTGGGACCCCCCCCCATTTCCATTTCAAGCCATTCATGAAATCCCACAGGTTCTGTCTCCTCTACACGTTTTCCACTTGTCTCGTCTCCCCAGTGCTATGGCTGCTACTTGGATCCAGGACCTAAGCACCTCTCACCTCACTTGCTGTGACCATGATCATCTTGCCTTGAGTCCCATTCATGTGTCACATGGGTCCTAGAGGGAGCTTGTGAAAATGCAAGTCCCATCATGCCATCGGTCAGATTAAATCTGACACTACTGGGACCTGGGACCTTTGTGATGACTCTGAATTTCTTAGCAGCTACCTAGGACCACTCTGTGATCATCTGTAGAGTGAACTCCAGGGGTGGAGAGATCAAGGCTGCGTTGTGATATTCACAATGTTCAGCAAAGGGCCTGGCATGTAGTTGGGACTTGGTAAATCTTTGCTGAATGACTTCATGAGTGAATAAACTGGCCCTATACACCTCATTTGCATTTTATAATATAGCCCCCCTCTCTTTACTTATTCTAAAAACCTACAACATATGTACCGCTTTGAAACAGCTAAGATTACACATGTCTGTCCCAAGAAATGAGGACTCTCTTTGTCCTCCAAAGTATCTATTTGTGGCCACTTATTTAAGTGAGGACAGGGAGACCTCCTGTGAAAACACTCAAAAGTCTGTCCAAAACTGGGCACTACCCACACTCAGGCATAGTAAGCCGTGAGGCTGAGACCAGGGCGTGGACCTGGGGCTGACAGCTGGAGGCATGATATGGAGGACTCTGGTGCACTTGAGAGAATTTATCAAGGGGTCAGTAAAGGAGCAAAGATGGAGGTGGAGGGCGTGCACTGTTAGAAACACCACTGACCAGCCGGGGATTTAGCTCAGTGGCATAAGTGCCTGCCTGGCAAGCACAAGGTGGTGAGTTCGATCCCCGGTACCCCCCCCCCAAAAAAAAAAAGAAAAGACATGCCACTGACCCAGCCTGGTCTTCTCCAGTCCCCAGGACGAGGTACGCGCTAGGGGAGGAAATGATTGTGGAAGCTGACCCGTGGGTCAACCCTCTGAACCCCCAACTTTCCATCCAAGCCAATATGACATGGGAGCTGTTCTCATTCTCACCGCTCAGGGTCTGCCAAGCTCTCGGGTCACCAGGAAGTCTGAGGTTCATCGACAGAAATCTATAGTTTGGAGCTTTCTGAGGATGTGGCGCAGTAGAGTTGGGGCCACACAGGGAAGAGGCAGTGGGTGACACTATGTCACCTGAGGAGACAAAGGACCCCACTTGAGGACTGCCTCACATTAATGGGAATGAAGAAGGGTCCCCAGTGTAGAGATGGGGGCTAGGAACCATAGTTGTGTCTTAATTCCACCGCACGATAGGTTGCCTAATGGCCACTCTTGCTCCTCTTTATTACAAAATAAACAACTGTTTTACTCAATCCAGCAGCAGTAATGGGGTGCTCACTGAGGTTGCATCTACCCCAAGGGATTAATCATGATTGCTTGAGGTACCCCATATTCTTTGTCAACAATTGGTTTGGGGTAGGGGAAACACTTCCCAATTTGGGTCAATAAAACATAGAGGTGGCAAGTGAAGGGTTAAATTAATGCATCAACTTGACTGGGCCACTGGGTGCCCAGATATTTGGCCCAATATCATTTCCGCCATTATGGATGGTCTCTGAAGGTATTTTTGGACAAGGTTAGCATTTGATTCAGTCAATTGAGTAATGCAGAACCCATTGCTGATCTGACTAGAACAACAAAACTAACTTTTCCTGCAGTAAAGATTTTTTCTATCCAGTGGCTTCCAATTGGGGCACTGAGTTTTTCCCTGAATTTGGACTTAAACTGAAATGCCAGCTCCTCCTGGATCTTGAACTTGGCAGACTGCACCATCAGCTCCCCAGCCTGCCAGCTCACCTGCTGACCTTGGGAGCTGTGAGCCAATTCCTTTGGCTAACCCTCTTTATATTTATTGGTCCTGTTTCTCTAAAGAAGCTTAATTTAGGGGACATCTGAGAAAAAGCTTTGTGCATGCTGGAAAGGGAGGGTGCTTGAGGAGAGGCATCTGTGCTCCTGTGTGTGGGTCTGCAGCAGAGCCTGGGATGTCTAGGGCGGGGACACCCATCTTTCTGTTGTGAGGATGCTGTGAGACTGGCAGAAGAGAAAGATGGAGAGCCCGAGCCCTTGGTGACGTTGTTGAGCCACTGAACCTGCCATGAACCAGCGTGGTCCAGGCGTCTCGCTGTGTAAAACAAAGTTTCTTGATGTTTAATTCTCGCTGTCCAAAGCATGGCTATGGCATACGTCATTCTGTCAGTAACACTGACTGATTATGCTATCAGTCAGATTCTGCATTTCTAGCAAGTTCGTGCAGAATCGCAGGCCCACTTTTGATGCTTCCAATTAAAGTCCTCATTTTACTAAGGTCCCCAGGTGACTTGGGCACAGTGAAATTAGAAAAACCCGGGCTGCAGTGGTTTTCAGTGGGGTGTTCTGTTTCTCGAATCAGAGAACACGCGGATAGAGTTGCTGTGACTATTTGGATCCCCAGACTTCGGTTTGGGAACATCTGACTTGATGTTTTCTGACCTTGCAAGGCCCCTTTCGCCTGCTTGTTCTCTTGGATGGTGTGATCTCTCCCCTCCTCACATTTTCCCTTGTGGTTAATGAGCACCTGCGTCCAGATTCCTGAAGACTCACCTCTGCCAGGGAGCTCCCAGTCTGCTTCCAGGTTGAACCAGGTGTACAGTGTCCCATTTTGCTTGTATTGCTTCTCACTGAATGCTTCAGATAGCACCCGAGGGCCTTGAGGAAAATCTGTTTTTGCTCTCTGCACCTCCACGTCTATCTGATGTCTGGTACAAGCCAACAGCTGAGTGTTTTTTGAAAAGAATGAATATCGCCTTGCCAATCTGTTCCTTGCTGCTGAGCCCTCCCCACGAGGGCTCCGAGGGAGGGCCTAGGGAACTGCAGAGACACTGCCCTGGCAGGGAGCCCAGTGCGGGATTAGGGAATTAGGAGCCTGCTGTCTGGGCAGCTGTCGCCTCCTCTCAGGCCCCTCCTCCTCCCAGGGAACTCAGGGCTCAGAAGCAGCTGCAGGCCCCCCCCCCCTCCTCTCCTCTCATTCCCAGGAAAAAATGTTGCAAGCCACCCCACAGGTGAGGAGGAAATGTTTGGCCACCAGGAGGACCTCCCAGCAGGAGTTTTTGAAGCCAGCAGCTTCTCCCGCATTCCTCCTGCGCTGGAGCCCACCTGCAAACGCTGCCCAGGCGCCCCAGCTGTGGCTGCTTGCAGCCGCAGAGGCAGGTGGATTGGGATGCGTTACACCTGTGTACCAGTCCCCACGAGGGATGTAATCATTATGTGTTGCAAGCATGGACTGCAAAATAAAAACTTGGGGGGGGGGGCATAAGGGCAAAAGAACGTAACAGGGATGGGCCTGAGGCATCAACCGGATGAGAAGAGCCCTTTGGAGCATTTAATGGTGTTTTCCTCCAAGAGATGACTTCAAGTGGGAGATTCCTCCCTTGGTAGGTGCTACACCATCCATGTGTACACATGGAGGGCTTCAGGAAAACCAGGCTGGCTTCCACCTGGACTGCTGCTGGGAGCTGCATCTTTGGGGTGGATGTGGGAGCCAGCTGTTCAGACCCGCGGGAAGAAGAATCCGTCTCCCTGTGGTAGCAGTAGGAGCACCCTGGCGACATCTGGACCACACGGGGAAATCATTTCCTCTGCTCAGCTGTGCTGTTCCAGCTGGTGCCTGCCTGAAGAGGTGCACATGTGCTAATGACGTCAGACAAGGGCACGGAGCGAGGGTTGGGATGAGGGAGTGTTGGTCCCTCCAGGAGTCAGTGGAAATGACGAAGCCATGATTAATCCATCGACTATGCAAATATTTGCTGAGAAATCCCCTTGAACATGGAGCTCCTGCCCTCAGATAGCTCCCTGACCAGTGGCTAAGAGACACATGGACGGGCAGACATAGCCAAGTGCCATAGTGGTGGCAAGCACAGGGCACAAGGGTAGCCAAGGGCCAGGGAGACGTCTTGGATAAAGAAGAGCTGAGCTGTATCTTGGAAGGATGTGAGTGCAGGGGAGGCAACTGGCATTTACTTGGTGCCAGCTGTGGCCAGCCAGTTTTGTTGATGGAGAGCTGAGGCCGAGGGAGGATCACCGGTTGGCCTAACATGGGAGCTGCCAGAGCCCTGCCCCGTGCCATGCCACCCCCGATTCATACCAAAAATGAAGTAGGGACGCTCTGGGCTGCCTTAGCCCACATCTTCCTGCTCTCTATATTGATGGTCTGACATCTGGGCTTTGCTGATGGGGGAGGCATTGCGTACTGGCTGATGCCCAGAGAATGCAAATCACTTGCCATGAGAACACTCACGCACTCTCTCTAGGCCCCCAACTGCCTGCCTTGCTCATCCTAGACCTGGGAACCAGGGGCAACACGCATGGCCAGAGAGCACCAAAATGAACCAAACCAACAATCCTGAGTCTGCTTGCCTGCCTCAGTGGTTTCTTGAAGCCACAGCAGAAACTCTGACCTATGGTCTCTCTCCCCTCTCCCACTCTAACCCTGGCCCACCCTGTTACTTTCTTGCGTGGCCGTGTGTGTGCTGTATGCCCTGTTCTCTGGAATCTGTAACAATAGATTTCCAGTGGCATTGTCTCCTCACTACACCCCACATTACTACACAGATAGTAATAAAATCTGCGCTTTGAAGTACATGAAGAGGGAGCAGCTGGATCGTGGGATCTTTGGAGGGAATCCTGCACATTCAGAGAGCGATGGTGTGGCTGGAGTCGGGTGGGGTGTGGAGGGGCGGGAGGTGGGCAGAGGCTAATGGGGCCTGCCCAGGAGGCAGCCTTCCGTTCTGAAGGTGCTAAGGGGCTCTTGAGGATATGAGACTGGTTTATGGTGAGTATAATATTTCTACAGGAGCCAGGGAACAGATGACAGAGCCAGGGTCCTTCATAGAAATTTCAGTAACATAAGTGATGCAGAATTAGGACAAATCAGTGGGGATGGAGTCCAGTAGACAGATTTCAATGGCACCGAGAGACACAATGGTCAGAGTTCAGTGTTTCTGTTTTAATATTTAGATCTTTGATCCATTTTGACTTCAGTTTACTACATGGTGATAGGCATGGGTCTAGTTGAATTGTTTGGCATATGGAAAGTCAGTTTTTCCAGCATTATTTATTAAAGAGGCTTTCTTCCATTGAAGGCATTGGGTTCATTTGTCAAAAATAAGGTGGCTGATTGTCTTTGTAGTTGTGTCTGCATCTTCTATTCTGTTCCATTGATCCTCAGGTCTATTATTTTTGTTTTGCCAGTACCATGCTGTTTTATCACAGTAGCTTTGTAGCATAATTTCAAGTCATGGATGTGATGCCTCCTGCTTTGCCTTTGTTGCCCACAATTGCCTTTGCTATTTTGGGTCTCTTCTGGTTCCATGTGAATTTTAGGAATATTTTCTCTAGATCTGTGAGGTATGCTATATTTATGAGGTATGGTATTTATAAAATTCAGTGTGATTAAAGCGTGGAGTGGAAGGGAAGAAGTGGGCATGGGTAAGAGCCTCAGTCTGCCAAATTGCGCTACCATAGCAAAATGCCTATGACGGAGCAATTGAGAAGGAAGAAATGTTCATCTCTCATATTCTGGAGGCCAGGAAATCCAGATAAGGGGCTGGCCTGTGATCACGGCTTTTGTGCCACCCCACCCTGTGTCAGAAGGTGAAAGATGAGCAAAAGCACGAGATGGAAGCTGCAAGCCTCTGGCCACCGATCAGGGCAGGGTCTCCAGGAACCAAGCACTCGGCAGCCACTTCCCAGGGCTGTCGCCCGGGCGGGGATCCAGCTTTCCACGCCTAAGCGCTGGGGGAGCACATTCAAGCCGCAGCCCTCATAGTGGCTGCTTACCCAGGTAGGTCCTGCCGGGGTGGTGGCCTCAGAACATCCCTTTAGTGGGAGCCATTGGACCACTGGGCTTTGGTTTGAGAACTCAGGAGGATTGGTTAACGTAAGGGGCTGGAGTTATCTTTGGGGCTTTTCCTTCTAGATAACAGTGTTAAGTTCATTTTTCTTTTGCAGTTGGCTGTTCTTAAACACCTTAACGAAAATTAACATAAGACCTAACTACAAGCAACCCTGTCATGATGACATGCAGTTTTATATGATGTCAAAGACTCTACTTAGGGCCTCAAAGATATTGTTTGTATGTACCCCTTAAAAATTTATCCCCATCTTGGGGTAACACTGATCACTGAACTACTGTTAGCAAGGACGAGAAAGTCTGTGTGCTGTTGTACAGTAGGGCAAAGACAGATGACAATGATGTGCTGCACATTTCAAAAGGCTAGAATAAAAGATTTTTGAAAGTTTTCACTATGAAGAAATGATAAATGTTTGAAGAGATAAATATGTTTAACCTGATATAAATATATAATGTATAAATGCACTGAAATATAACGTCATACCTCATTAATATGTACAGTTTGTATTTTTAGGTAGCAGTTTAAAAGCAAAAGTAAACTCACAACCACCCACGTGAGTAGACCTGGGAAATCATATGATTAGAAGTGGAGGAATTTGAAATGATTTCTGATTTAAATCTGAGATCAATTGGGCAGGTGTCCAATGTTCTGGATTATAAACATTCAAAATTCAGACAGGCCAGACATGACTGCTGTGAAGAAGAGGACCTTGGTGTGCTGTTTGAGGTCCGGGGGCAGGAGTGGACGGCAAAGCCTGGCTTTTGGCTCTGAAGCGGTTCTGAGAAGGGCTGGGAATCATCCGGCTTGCGGGGTGGGAAGACTAGGCGTGGGCTGTGATAGCCTCTAAGCAGCCCTGATAACCCACCTGAAGCCACCATATCCACAAGAGACCTGAAAGGCTGAAATGCATCTGACAATGAGATTTTGTTGCAGTGGCAAAGATGTCTCGTAAAAGCTAAGTGCTTGAGAATCCCCAGAGAATATGATATGAGCCTCATTTTCCCAACCAGCTTCCAAGCTCTGAAGGTGCAAAATGTCTATGACCTTCAGGTGCCTCTGAGGCAGAATCAAGTGTGTGAAACATCTGTGCCATAGCTGTGGGCGGAAGTTATTGGCTACGGAGTGCAGAGATGGCAGAGGAATGAGCGTCCTGTCTTCTGTCACTTCATCTTTCCTCTGCAGGACACAGCCCTTTCAGCACCCCTGTCCTCTTCTCTCTGAGACCCGCACTGTGATCTGGGTTCAGGCCCCCAGGACCGCAGGAGTCGGAGCTGTTACTGTAGGGTTGGATTATCAGTGCAGGACAGGAGGGTGGAGGTAGCACAGTGCTGTGTGATTGCAGGGCCAGGCCCTACACTGCTGGCCGGTTGGAATAGCTTCCTCCTGATGGCTCCCGAGAGGAGAAGGTGGCCGCCAATCTTACTCCAATGTCTTCAGGCAGGGGTAGTGAATCTGTGGCACATGTGCCACCGCGGGCTGTATGTATTATTGAAAGCTCTAAACGGCTTGGCCTTGTGGTCTTAAGGAATCATTCTTTCTGCAGAAGCTTAAAAGACAGCAATGATCCTACAAAAAATAAAAAGTAGACCATGGAACAATATTTGCCACACAGTGACAGAGAAAATATTGCTATTCTTCTTCTAAAGCTCATGCAAATAGATAAGAACAATGTTAAGACGGTGGCAGGACATGTGTCCAGGATGTGTGGGAACTCATCTCCCTGATTGGGAAAGGATTTTCCCTACGCAGGCAGAGAATGGCCAGGAGCTCGCCTTTCCAGCCTCCCTGGCCGCAACCATTCAGGCGTGTACCCCACGTGAGCAGTGCGGTCCACTAAAACACAGGGGAGGGTGGAGCCTGGAGAAAACTCCTCCCTCCTCCCTTCCTGCCTTCGTGAGCGAAGGTCCAGTGCTCAGAGGCCACAGCAGGCTATGATCAGGAGGGTGACACAAGAGAAATCACAAAGAAACTGACCAGAGCCCGAAGTCCTGGGTGCTCTGAACCAAGTTGCAAAGAACCAGCCTCTTGATGGTGGCGTGAGCTGTATTAGCACACTTCTCATTTAAGTCACTTTCAGTTACTTGGAATAAAGTCATCTTAACTGATGCAAGATGAAATAGATAATTTACAAGGAGGAGATGATAGTGAATAAAGAGCTAAGTAATGTTTCATGTCAATAGTAAAGAAAGGCAAGCAAAGAAACGGCAACATTGTTTGATTCTCAAATCTGAACGCAAAAAATATACAAATAACTGATCATGATATAGGTGTAGTGAGCTGGTTTTCTCCCGTACATTTAACAACAGAGCTAATTCGTACAATAGGACTGTAAAGCAAGTTATTGATACGCATGAGAGCTTAAAAGGTCTTATCTTTGATTAATTTTTCTATTCTTAACAAATAATCAGAGATGCAGACACTTATTTACTGTCTATGTGACATCTCTACATGGACCATGTCCTGGACTATGCTAGTTTCCTGCTGCTACTGTAACAAAAGATCACAAACTCAGCGGCATACATTACAATCTCTGTCTCACAATAAAAAAGAATTTAAAAAAGGCTGGAAGATGTAGGTCAGTGCAAAGGCCCTGGGTTCTCTTTTCAGTACCACACACACACACACACACACACACACACACACACACACACACACGAAATCAATACATGATTATTACACACTTCTGGAGCTCAGAAGCCCCAAAGTTAAGGTGCTGGCTGGTTGACCCCCTTCTGGAGGCTCTAGTGGGGAGAATTTAAGACTTTTTCCAGTTTCTGGCAGTGCCTGCATCCATTACTCTTGGGTCCTTCCTCGGATCACATCAGCTTCTGCTTCCTGTATACCTCCTCTCTCTCTCTGAGTTTCCTGCCTCCCGCTTATAAAGCTCTTGGGCCACATTGGGTTCACTTGGATAATCTCCATCTCGGGGACTTCACTTGCTCCTGTCAGCCAAGTCCCCTCTGCCAACATTTTCCCAGGTCCTGGGGAGTGTCATGGGACCTCTCAGGCCCCAACATTCTGACGCCACTTGGACTTTTCAAACTTGAAATGTTGAAAACTTCAATTTTGTATTCCTCTCCTCCCCAAACACTGTGTCCCCAGACATCCTCCAATCTCTGTGGCATCGTCACCTATATAGTTGTCATCCAACTTGAACATCACCTCTGGCACCTCATCTGTTCCCTCCACACCCTAGAGCCATCTGTGAATGCTTCCTGTGTGCCAGGCACTATCCTAGGCTTAGGAGACATAGAGACAAACAAGCACATGTCTGCCCTCCTCTGCTTGGAGGGCAAACAAACAAGAAAATATCACTTAGTTGTCACTGCTTTTAAAAACCCAGGCGATCTGGTATTGGCCTGGCTGGTGGGTCACTGTTATGGCAGAGGAGGCCTCTCTGAGGATGTAGTGTTTAATCTGGGATTTGATAGAAGAGAAATCAGTCTCCAGAAAATGCAGCCCAAGTACAGCCCAGACAGTAAGCTGGGCAAAGGCCCTGGGGTAGGAAGAAGCTTGTGCTAGTCAAATAACAGGAAGAGGGTAGCTGTGGCTGCTATGCCCATTCAGAAGAGGCGTGAGGCTGGACAGGAAGGCAGGAACCCGGTAGACCTGAGCAAGGACTTGGGAGGTCCCCTTCATCGGGTAAGCTTAAACCTCCTGCCTCAGCCCACCTCTCCTCTGCTGGCCTGATCCAGCTTCGTCTCCTCCCTGGACCAGCTCTACTGCCCTTCACCTGGTCTCCGGCCACTCCTTTCGCCTCCAGATCCATTTTCCCCCGGCAATCTGAGTGCTCATTCAAAGGGGCTGTGGTACTCCGGCATATTCAGCATCTGTTCCAACCTTCTCTTGGGTGGAAATCCGGCCCTCTGCTTTCCAGCTTCTGTGCAGGAGAAAGGTAGAGAAGCCAGAAAACCAAAGGCTTGAGTTTTCTAGATCCAGGCAGCGTGGGTTTCATGTCGGCTCTGTGAGGTCAGATGTACTTGTGGTCAGTGTAAATTATTGGAGGGAGAGAGAGATGGGTAGGAAAGGGGAAAGGGGGAGGGGGACAGGTCACCACTTGCAGCTGTGTCAAGCAATGTTGCTTTCCCTAGATCCAGCAGGTGTGTGTCTAGCAGGTCCACTGAGCTCTGCAGCCTTTAATGCCAAACTGCTGGCTCCATTGTGTGTTCCAAAGCCCGCAGAAGCCCATGTGAGGACAGCTGCCTCGGAAGACGAGTTCTCTGGTGACATTCTCGGAACCCTCCCTTGAAGCTCAGTCCACAGCCTGCTGCTCCAGGCAGTTCCAAACTTTTATTTATTATTTTTATTTTAAAAAGGGTAAGATTAAACATAACAAAACAGATCATAAGGAAACAATTTTAATAAACATGGATTTCAAAGCAAGTCTGCTGGAGATCTTCACTATCTTATTGTCTCTAGTTTTCTTCCAAATAGTTGTCCCCATCTTCACACACAGTGAAAACATATTGAACATTATAGAACTAATCTAATCAGAACAGGATGATGAAGGCTTTTTAGATCTTCAAGACCTGACATTGGGGAAGTCAACAATGGCTGCCATAATGTCTCTCATTCTCTTTGAAGTAGCTGTCTTTATCTTTACGTATGCTGAAATTGAACATAAGAGACTAGACTAATATCACTTTGAACAGTGAATAATAGTATTGCTAGATTTTTATATCATAATGCTACAGAGTTAGTACTGAGTATCTTTGTGTATGTTCTTCAGAGTATCTGTTCATTACATCATGCATTATATAATCTGTTCCCGTAAACTGTTTAGAGATTCTCCACATGTGTGAACCTCTACATGCATACCTATCCTTTCTGTGTTGTATGGAAAAGCAGATCAAAATAAGACAACAAAACAAATTCCTAGAAAAACATGAAACCAAAAAGACATATAAAACCAGAATATGCTTTCTTTTGTTATTAGAATTGTCTACATCATCAGACATAATATAATTGAACATAACATTACATAGCAATTTTAATAAAAATACAACATTGGAGACATTGTAGGACTTCAAAAACAGTTAATAATCAAACTGGAATGGATATCTTATTATAGCTTGTCATTTTCAGAGTAGTTACCACTACTCTTAGACTTGATACTATCAAGCATACCAAATTCGAATAAAATTAGTCAAGACAAAACAGCGGTCTAACAAACCAGATTCAAATAAGATCAGTCATAGTAAGACAATGTAAGTAATACTGGGTTTCAGTTTAAGTTAATAGGAAATTAAGGATAGTTAACGTGGTATAACTTGCTATTTTTGGGATAGCTGTCTGTGCCCTCAAATCCAATATGAGTAGACAGACCGGAACAAAATAAAATCAAACTAAACAGAACAATAAGACTACTGTGACTTTTAAATCCTGATACACTACTAACAATGTCCTCTGCCTTCCTTTTTTAGGCAGTTTCTCACCTTTCCCCTTGTCAGGATGCTTTGTATATTTTGGGTCCCACTAGCTCCTTTAGTTTTTAGATTAGGGGGCAACCCGTTATCTATCTGAGTGTTGTTGAACCTTTTTACCCCTGAGGTTGATCTTGAGCTGTACTCCTTTAGTTACTAAAGTCACAAGGTTTTCCTTCCTCCCAGCTGAGTAGTCCTACACTGCACAAAAGTGTCATGACTTTCCAACCTATCTGCTGCTGCTGGATGAGGTGTCCCTATTTCTTCCTTGCCACATAGAGCTTCGTTTTCTCATCTTTGACTTTCAGTTTATTAACCCTCTTTCAGGTTGAGTGTATTTCCTATTCAGAGCATCTCTATGGATCCTGCCTCCTAATCTACTCTGCCTGGGTTTTTTTTGTTAGTACATCAAGGTTATATGTATTAAAGATTGTAGCTTACCTTCTCTGCCTCATCTCTGCTATTCTATTCTTCTGCTATTATTTGTCCACTTTATTCCTTCGTTCCACTGTCTGCCCCATTCATTGAGGCCTCTCTGCCACTGTTGCTGGAATCCTGGTATTTTTTTTTCTCTCTCTCTCTAGAATGTCCTTCAGTATTTTTTTGTAGGGTTGGGTTGGTGGCCATGAACTCCCACAGTTCCTTCTTGTCTTGGAAACATCTTGTTTCTCCATTAATTTTGAGAGAGAGTTTTTCAGAGTACATCAATCTGGGTTGGAGGTTATTTTTTTTCAGGGCTTAGACTACTTCACTCCAGGCTCTTCTTGATTTGATAGTTTGTGTTGAGAAGTCTGTTGTTATTTTGATGAATTTTCCTTTATAGGTGATCTGCTTCTTTTCTCTGAGTGCTTTTAATATTTTGTTCTTGTGGTGGGTTTCTGGGATCTTGATTATTATATGTCTGGGTGTAGATCTGTTTTGGTTGTAGTTGGTTGGAGTTCTGTATGCCTCATTTATCTGCATATCATTTCCTTTTCCTATGCTTGGAAAGTTTTCCTTAATTATTTCTGTGAATAGTCTTTGTAATTCATGTGTGGTTGTTCCTGCTTCTTTGCTCACATTTTTTATTCTTAAATTATAGATCCTAGTGTCATCTTCTAGCCTTTGTATTGTTATTTCCTGGCTCCTTGTTACTTTTAAGAGGTCTTTTCTTTCATGATCACACATTGCAAATCTATCTTCAAGTTTTGAAAGTTTAACTTTAGTTTCTGTCAAGGCATTTTGCCAGCTTTCAATGGAGTTTTTAATTTCCTGGTAATCTCTTTGGATCCGTTTCATGTATTCTCGATTTTGTTTATATTCTTCACCAAAGGTTTCTCTCCCTTTTCTGGGTTCCTCTATTCTCCCATCTGTGTCTTCTTGAGAGGGGATTAGCATTTCTTTTATTAATCTTTTTATGTCTTGCCTCACTTGCATTAGAATTTCAGTTTAAGTTTGTCTATGAGGTCATGAAAGTATTTCTTTATGTCTGCTGATGTTGGGGCCAATATTGCATGATTGCTGCACTGGATCTCTTCTGTATTTCCCTCTCCTAGACTTATTTTCCCAGGGTCAGCAGCTGGAGGCTTTTTCTTATTTCTTTCTCTTTCATGTTTCTGGTTTCTTTCAGACAGGTGTGTGGTGGAGGTCTCAGACCCTCTCTGTATTGCTTACAGTTTTTCTGAAGCATGCTGGCTGGGGGCTTGCTGCCTTCTCCAGTTTGCTGTTATTTGAGGTGCACAAAGGGATGATATGGGCTGGCCCTTCTCCTCTGAGTCAGTCAACTGGCAAGTGCCTTCAGCACGTTAGTCTGTGCTTTGTGGATGTCACAGTGTCGGGACAGTTTTGTCCCTGGCTATTGGGCCCCAACCAGGGGCATGACCCAGACCAAGCAGATCCCACCATTACTTTCTAGGCCAGGGGAGGCTGACTGGTGCCACTGCGGTTCTGGACTCAGGCCTGTCCTGCCCAACTCCAATATGTCCTCCAGCCGGCCACACATGATGTATCCTGCACAATTGTCCCTAGAAATTAATGGAGAAACAAAATGCTTCCAAGATAAAGAGGAACTGGAGGAATTCACAACCATCAATCCAGCTCTACAGAGAATACTACAGGACATTCTAAAGAGAGAGAAAAGCACCAGGATTTCAGGAACAGTGGCAGAAAGGCCCCAACAAATAGAACAAAAAGCGAAATGAAGAAGACAAACAGAAAACTAATGATGGAAAAAGAGCACAACAGAAATGAGGCAGAGAAGGTTGGATATAATTTCTAATATAAATGGCCTAGATATACTAATTTAAGGGAAAAAAGAGAGAATCACAGGCAGAGTGGATCAAGAGGTAGGGTCCAGGGGCTGGGGGTTTAGCTCAGTGGCATAAGCACCTGCCTTGCAAGCAGGTGGTCGTGAGTTCGATCCCTGGTACCGATAAAAATAGAAAAAAAAAAAAAAGAGAGAGAGATAGGGTCCACCCAGAGGCTCTTTACAGGAAATATAATTAACCTGAAGAAGGGTATATGGGCCAAAATCAAATATGAGTAAACGGAACTCGATGTGCTAGGGAACCAGAGAGTGATAGGGGTAACTGGACCAGTATTTATGGATAGGTTGAAGAGACAGGCTTTAATAAGTGAAGAAATATAACCAGAAATCAAGTCCAGGAGTGAGAAAGTTTGGAAACACTTAGGTAAATAGCAGGTTGCCCCCTTCCAATATAAAACTGAGAGTGTTGGGGAGACCCAAAAATACACAGTACATCCTGGGAGAGTGAAAGGGGAGGAATAGTATTTAAAAAGACAGCAGAAGATATTGCTAATAGTGTATCAGGAATTAAAACCCTAATTACTCGCACCACTCTGCCTGGTTGGAACTTGGTCCGTCCCAGTTTGTATACAAGCACTAGATCTGAGGGCACAGACAGCTATCCCAAAAATATCAGGCCATAGCACAGTGGTCATCTTTAATTTCCTATTAACTCAATCAGAATCCCTGTATGACTTATACTGTTGTATCATGACTGATCTGAGTTAAATCTGACTTGTTTGATTGCTGCTTATTACTGACAGATTTTATTCAAAACTGTTAGATTGCTGGTATCAAGCTGAGGAGTATAGACAACTATACTGAAAATGACAATGATTCACTATGATATCTATTCTGATTTGATTACTACCTGTTTTTACAGCTCTACACTATCTACAAAGTTGTATTTCTATTAATTCTGTTATGTACTGACATATTCAATTATACTTTATCTAATGATATAACCAATTCGGTTGATGATAACAAGAAACAGCACAGTGACCATGGTGGAACTTCTTATGCAGCAGGTTTATATGTCTTTTTAGTTTTATGTGTCTATAGGAATATGTTTTGTTCTGTCCTGCTTTGTTCTGTTTCTCCCTCTACTATAGAAAGGATAGAAATACGTGTTAAGACTCATGCTTGCGTAAAACCTATAAACAGTTTATGAGAACTGATCTTATGACACATGATAAAATGAACAAATACTTTGAAGGAAAGAAAGGGGCACTGCAGTACCCAGTGCTGATCCCGAGTGTTATGATGTGAAATCCAGCAATACTATTAACCTTTGTTCAGAATGATTTTAATCTACTAAGTTTTGTTAGGTCTCAACATAAATGAAGATATGGATAAATGCATACATGTCTAAGTGTATAGGATTGATTACTATATTACTTAGTTTTTGTTGGATAGTTGAACAGAACTGTTTGCAGTCTCCCTGGTTGAAATCCCATTTATATGTTCCACTTATGTATCTTGAAAAACTATTTGTGGGGGACAATAGGTACACATCAACTAGTGATTTAAAAAAAAGAGAAGACTCTATAGAGTCTGTAAACATCTTTTCCCCCTTCACATTTAAAATAACAGGAAGCCCTGATTTTAATAATTACTTCCAGGCAGTACTTTTTAAATGAACACTCCCCTGACTTTCTGTTTTCCAGCCTCCTTTTTAGGTGGGTTTTGATGCTGGGGCCACATAAAGTCATCCTCCAGGGACAATGACCCCACCACTGGTATGCGAGGGTGTCAAACTCCAAGGAGCAGGAGAAAAAATCTCTATGATGTGGAAATTTGACATAGTCTTTTAAAGTTTTTTTTCAAAGTCTTGTGTTTTGGAACATTATAGAAAATTTTGTGTTATGTGATCTTACAGAAGTTAATCTGTTAATGAACTCATCCTTAGGAGAGTGTTTGCACTAATTTAACAGAACAACTCTGTTCATCTGTTCATCTTTTCAAAGCAGGACACAAAATATAGCAGCCAGTAATTAGAGAGGGCCCCGGGGAGCATTATTCCAGAGCAGGGTGCATTTGTCACTGATATTTATTGACTTCACCTTTGAAATGGAGTAAGACACAAAACTCGCCCTTCTATGTCAGAATCTGGAGATTTGTTTCCAAGGGCAGTGACCAAGTGCTGTTTAACAGAAATAGAAACTTAGGTGAAACGAACAGGGAGGAAAACGGAGGTCTTGAGCTTGAGGCCTTGATCACGAGTTCTGCTGTTTTCCCTGTCGCGTGTCTGGGGAGCAGACACTGATGCAGGCGCGTGTCTGGGGGTCCCACCACAGCTGATGGTATACTCACCCCATGGTTTCCCAAATAACCGGCAGCTTGACCTGGGGCCCTCGCCCTGTAACATAGTGCCTGGGGAACCTGAGGGTTGCTTGTTCACTTGCATTTCATCACAGACATGTTCGTTTGCTTCTGATTATTTTTCCTGAAAGAAGCTAAGGAAACAGAAACAGGTGGAGCTTGGTGTTAGATCCATCTCTACTGGGCTCATAGAGTTATGTTACTTACCTGAAACTCACTACTTATGTACCTGTCTGTCTTTCCGTGAGGGAGGGGGTTCTGGCGGGCACAAATGTGGGTGGCATACCCTCAGCAAGCAGGTCTTGCTGAATACATGCAGGAGGAAGTCCACACATGAACCCCTGGGGTACAGCGTGCTTGCCCACAGAGCACCCTGCTCATCCATGCCAAGCTGAGCTTTGCATGGCGGCCGTCAGACGCTGAGATTGGCTTCTCAATCCCTGATGGACTCAGCGCTCCCTCCAGGGTGGAGCTGGTATTTTGTCCTAGTTTTGGGGTGGTCACTCTTGTTTCTTTAAAGGAATAGCTTGTGTGAGAGACCATGGTAGGTGTTTATGAAACAGAAAAGCCGAGAAATAAGATATCTGTAGCGGGGATGAGAGGGAGAAAGAGAGAGGGAGAGAAGTCAGGGAGCCTCTAATCAGCACCGAGGGGTTTCAGATGCAGCGTTTGAAGTTAACTCTGTCTCTTCTGTCCTCCAAGACCCATGGTGTAGTTATTGTGGTAATTTCAAATACACACACCCACCCACTCACCCACCCACCAACACACACACACACACACACACACACACACACACACACACACACACACACAAATTCCCCCAAATGACAGACACTTAGTGTCTCACTCCAGGGCACAATTATTATGTGTTTTCACAACCTCAGTGAGACAGGACCAATAAATACTGGGTGGGATCTTCCTGAAGACACGGGCACCAGGAACATACATCACAGGTGTTAACTTGGAAAAGGCAGTATCTCATTAAAGCTCTTTATATCACTTTATATCAATGAAAATTTTAATATGTTAATATTAAATTAGACAAAGAAGAGAGTGTTTTACCTTTTTTTTTTCGGTACCAGGAATTGAACTCACAACTGCCTGCTTGCAAGGCAGGCACATATGCCGCTGAGCTAAATCCCCAGCCCTAAGAAGAGAGTGTTTTAAATATCATACTTTACCTGTCACATACAAACACAACCACACACTCACACACACACACACACACACACTTCAGTGATCGAGGTACAAGTGTAATTGTCATTTTATAGGTGGTAAAATTAAGATTTAAGATATAACAGAGCCAAGGCAATCACAGCTATTTGGTATTGGTAGAAAAAAACAAATAGACCAGTAGAATAAAATTAACCCAGAAATAAACCCTCACATATGATCTAGTGATTTAACAAGGGTGCAAAGATCACTTAGAAGGAAAAGGCAGTGTTTTCAACAGATGATGTTGGGAAAACTGGATCTCCACATGCAAAGAACAAAATTGGACCTTTACTTATCACCATAAATAAACATTAATTTAAAGTGAATAAAAGACCTAACCATAAGAGTTAATACTGGGAAATTCTTAAAAGAAAATGTAGATAGGAAAAAACCTTCATGATACTTCATGATATTAGATTTGGCTATTCTTTGTTTTATATACATATGTATATAAGATATATATGTTTTTATATATATATACATATATATATATATATATATATATATGTAAAACCAAAAAGAATAAAGCCAGTCAAAATAAAACAGTGAAACAAAACAGTGAAAGTGACCCAGGACTTCAAAACAAAATAATAAGAAATCAACAATGGCTACCCCAATGCCTCTTGTTTTCTTCAAAATAGCTGCCCATACCATCAGATATACTAAAATCAAAACAGAACAGAATAAAACCAATCAAAACAAAACAATGAAAGGGATATAGAACAGGATAACAGGAAATCAACAGTGGTTACTATACTATATCTTGTTATCTTCAAAATAGTTGCCCAGGCCATCAGATAGAATAAAATCAAACAAAACAGTGCAAAACCAAACAAAACAATGAAATGATGCAGGACTTAAAATAAGATGACAGGAAGTTAACAATGGCTTACCACCTTCAGAAGAAAATCTTCCATTGTTGCTACAATACATATTGTTATTCTCTAAATAGATGCTCAGACTACCAGCTTTAGGACAACAAAGTCAATCAAACAATACAAGCCTTAAGTTGTAGCTACCATCTCAGCCTGTGTTTCTCTGAATCAGCCAGTTGCTTGGGTGCGGGGGAGGAGGAGCCTCACTTCTTTCCCAGCCTGTGAGCCAGCTGGCTCCTAGGAAGGGGTTAGCTACCTCTAGGTTCTCCTCCTGGCTCACATGGCAGCTGCCGGCTTACAGGAAGGGATTGATCTGGCCCATGACTGTTTCTGGTTCACAGTTGTTCATTATTTCTTGAATATCACACCAAAAGCATAAGATAAAAAGCAGGCAAATTGAACTTCATGAAAATTAATAACTTTTGTGCACTAGATGACTCTATGAACAGAATAAAAAAGCAACTTAAAGAATGGAGAAAATACTTGTAAATCATATATCTGATAAGGGATTGATAACTAGACTATACAGAGGACACCTTAAGCAACAGCATAAAAACCAGGAAGCCTAGCTAGAAAATTGGCAAAAGACTCATGTAGACATTGCTCAAAAGCAGAGAGCCAGTAAGTACACAGAAATATGCAGAATATCACAAAGTAGGCTGGGGATGTAGCTCAGTGGTGAAGTTGCTTGCCTAGCATGCACAAGGTCCTGAGTTCAAACCCTAGTACCAGCATCCGCTCTCTCCCCAAAACCCCCACATCATGAACCATTAGTGAGATTCAATTCAAAACTACAGTGAGACACCACCGCACACCCACTGGAATTGCTACTATGAAAAAGAAAATAGCAAATGCCAGCAAGGATGTAGAGAAAACAGAAGCTCTGTGCTCTGCCGGGGAGAATATAAAATGCCACACTGCTGTGGTGATCAATGGGGTAGTGCCATGAGGCCCAGGAACCCCACTTCTGTGAATATCCCCAAAGAATTTCAAACAGGGTCAGAGAAACATTAGTTCATCCACAGCCCCGCAGCATTCGTTCACAAAAGCTAAAATGTGGCAGCAACCTGAGCATCACTCAGCAGATGAGGGGAGAAGCAAAATGTGCTCATTAAAAAGGAGGGACATTCAGGCACATACTGCAACACAGACAGGTCTGGGCGACGTTGTTCTAAGTGAAATATATTTTTTAATTCTTTTGTACTGGGAATCGAGGTCAGGACCTCATGTTTGTCAGGTAGACGCAAACCCCAGCCCTGTGTGAAATAAACTGAGCACAGAAAGACAAAGGCTGCATGATTCAACTTATACAAAGTATTAGATTCATAGAGAATGGTGGCTCTCAGGGACTGGTGGAGGAAGGAAGGCAGGGCCGCTGCTTATGGAATTCAGAGTTTTCATTCTGCAGCATAAAGTTCTGCAAATGCCCAGCAGTAATGGAATGCACTTAGTGCTGTTGAAATGTATACTTAAGTGTGCAACTTTTGTGTAATGTGAATTTTACCAAATAAGATAAACCGAGAGGAAAGCGCAGGGTTACAGGCTTGCTGTATCACTGTTGCCATGGAGCTGGGTAGCATTTGGATGGAGCTGGATGTTTCAGGTTTCACTGCTCTGCAGGAAGCACCTCATGGTGCATCTGCTGGTGTGACCGAGCCTGATGGCATGTGGCTCTGTGTGTGTGTGTGTGTGTGTGTGACAGGTGGGTAGGTGGCCCTAAAACGCCTGGAAAACTGGCATGGAGAGCTGCAGGTTTGGTTACACACAAAGGAACAGCAGGGGTCCTTTGAAAGGAGTCTAGGGAGCTTCTGATGGGAGGCGGAGGATGAGAAGGATCAGGGGCCCGGGCTTCCCGACATCACTGTGACACTTCACGGCTGCAGTAGAGAGCAAGAGGAGGATGCCCATCCTGGGGCCTCTGCTCCTGCTGCGGAGAAATGAGAAAGATACTGGACTCTGGCTGGGACAATTAAAGTAATGGGATAGGCTGAATCCCTGGGTACGCCTGGACAATTTCATGTCTAATTAGAAATCCTAAGGATGCTAAGAGACAGATACAAAGTTCACAAAAGGGGCAAAATCTCTGTTGGTCTCTATTTAAAGCCCTCGGTTTGCAGATAAAGATATGGGTCAGGTTCAAGTATCTCACACATAGTAACAACTCAGGGTGTGCCAGGCACTGCCATAATATTTCTGGGATTTGTTTTCCTTCCATTGCTCTTCATCCTCATGAGCTGGGGACTCTTTGGTTCAATGCTCCTCAGATTCCATGACATTCTGGGAAGCCACTTAAGAATCTGCCTTCTCTTTAGCTTAACCTGGTACAAATGAATTTTGGTTATATTCTAACAAAAGCTATAGTTGAAGTGTTTATACCTATTTTTCAGATGGTGAAACTGAGGCTCAGAAATGTTAACCAATATGCCCAAAGCTAGCAAATGACAGCACTAGGTCTGTTTCGTGGCAGAGTCAGTGTCTCTGCCATGCTGCGGTGGACCTTGTCAGGCCAGCAGACACTGCCCCTGGTCTAAATGGGAAGGAAAGGGATGTGGAGGGGTAGAGAGCCGAGACCGGTACCCAGGCAGGCCTGCAGAATGTCAGTGAGGCAGCACAGGTGCATGAGGGCCACCCAGGGAAGTGCTTGCCCAAGTATCCATGGTGTAGGGGTGAAGTGGGAAGCCAGAGATCTCGGTGGAGCGAGATGGAGACTCCTGTGCTGACTGGTCCTGTGGGAGGCAAGGCTTATGGGGTGCAAGGGGGCACACAGGCCTCCAGCTTGGGAGCTCTGGAATGGTGGAGCAGGAGGCTGGGCTCTGGGCAGGGCCAGGAGCTCACGTAGCAATGTGGAGTCCGAGGTGACCGCGACATTCCCAAGGAGGTGCCTGTGGGACTGGGATTTAGCAGAAGGATCTGGGAACTCTGGTTCCGAGAATGCACAAGATCTGAGAGGCTGGATAGAAGACCAGAGGGGACGGCCTGGGCAGGGCCAGCAAAGCCAAGCAGTCCGAGGGGCTCAGGATGTGGCCTGGCTTCATGATTGGGGCAAGGGAAGTGCATGGAAATGGCTTCTGAATAACCGGTGAACAAAGGAGAGAGCCCAGAGGAGGAGCCACGGCCATTTAATGCTTACACAGGACCAATCAAAGGAGAAAGTGAACTCCGTGGTGTATGAAATTGGAGAAATCGGTTACCTGTCTTAAATTTGAAATAAGATCTCAGGATAGCATCTTACCACAAACTATTTTACGAAAATTAAAAATCTAGAGAGAAAGATGCAAAATCTGTTTATGCAAAAATACATAAGTTTTTCAGAGTGAGGAGTATGCTTTCTTGAAATGGACACAAAATGCTTACATTGTAAAAAAATTATGTTTAATTACAGTAGAATTTTAAAATTTTGCTTGATGGGACACCGTAGTCTAAAAGAAAACAAGTCTCAGACAAAGTATGCATTTATGGGGGGCTGGGGATTTAGCTCAGCGGCATAAGCGCCTGCCTTGAAAGCAGGCAGTCGTGAGTTCGATCCCTGGTACCGATAAAAACGAAAAAGCCAAAAAAAAAAAAAGTATGCATTTATGTGAGAAATTATTAGTATACAGAAGGCAAAATGCCCTTCCTCCTGCCGCTGTTTGCATTTCTAGAGGCAGTGGTGGCACCTGGCCTATTGTCTAATGGGTGTCTTCACTGCTTCAGTGATGATATTGAAGTGTAATTCAGAGCCTCAGGAGGCTTGACAGCCCACTACAGAACTGGATTTCAGGCAAGATGCACAGGGAAAGAGAAAGATGATCCTCTGGCCTCTGGGGCTAGAGACCCTGGAGCAAACTGGCCTCTCACTGAGCTGCCTGTAACAACGCTCCCTGTGGCATCGAGTTCCCACAATACAGAGGACAGCTGTGTCCCTGTTGCTGCAGGGAACGTCCAAGAGGTTTGCTCGGTGAATCTGCTCTGAGGAGGGTGAGGAGTGCAGTGGACCTCAGAGAGCTCCAAGAGCGCAGCCTTGCGCTGAGATCTTCAGTGACATACTGCAAGGTCTCAAGGTTTCATTTGACCCGCATGTCGTGTGCAATTGTCTCCTTTTTCTTATCCATCTCTGGGTCTTATTGAGGTTGGAACACTGGGTGGTCAACTCAGAAGTGGGTAACTCTGCTTTTCACAGCCGTGGCAGCAAGGTTCGTGGGAAAGAATCACACAGCTGGAACCTGCCCCACATGACACAGACTGTTCTCTACCACTGGCACATTTGCCAAACCATACAGCGCGGTCCACTTGAAGCACAGATGGGCTGCTGTGTTGGGGGAGGCGTCCAGGCCCCTCTGATACAGAGTTTGACTCTTCCTGTTACCATCACCGTCATCAGAAGAGGATGCAATAGTTCTGTAAGTGCAGCCAATGTGAACCTTGTTAAGCCTCATTCTTTAAATCTGTAAAATGGGGATAATTGTAATAATATCCCTCATTGAGTTGTGGAATTGAAAAAGAATGCACACTGCTCCTTGTAGGGGTAGTGAGGACAGAGGACATGCGCAGTGCAGAGGGTGATGACAACAACATAAATAAAAACCCACAGGATCCTGCTTCCCACTGGGGAAGCTGCACAGTGTAGCAGCTAATTATGCAGTCTTGGCTTTGTGGGAGTTTCTCCTTTGTGTTAGAAGAGACGCATAGGAATTTGTTGAAATCATTTGTTGTCTGAGCACAGTTTTCCGTGCAAGAGATCACAGAGTAGATAAGGGTGAGTCTTGATGACTGTGAGGCAGAGATTCTGCAGGGCCGGGGGTGGGGTGGGGGGGATTGGAATGTTCTAGCATTCAGCACAGCCCTGAGTACTCCGGGGAAACTTTTAAAGTATTTTCTGAAGACACAGCAAAGGCAACACCACAGTGACTCTGGGATTTTCTGGTAACAAAAGACAGTTTCTCATACATTTAATTTTCTTAACTTTTTATTTTGTATTTTGAAAAGCAGCACATCTCAAACCATAGTGGTGCTTATAACTTAGTACATCTTTCCTGACTTCTAACATCTATTTATAGCTTAAGGTTACCAGAGGAAAAAGAGAAAAGTAGAGAAAAGGAAATATAATTCCTACAGGACTTTTGGCTCCATGACTGTTGGAGTAAGAGCAAAGATTTGCTTCTGATGATGAAGTCTGACATCTCTCAAGTTCCGACTCAGCATTTAGCGCGCCAGGCAGGGCTGTACCCAGGAGAATAGGTTGTCTTCTCCTGCCATCTACTGGCCAACCTGGTGGTTACATGTTAGTTAAGTATTTGTATTCTAACCTGCACAATTAACAGTGCTTGATTATTTTTAATGCCATAAAATAATAATAATAATAATAATAATAATAATAATAATAATAATAATAATAAATAAAATGAAGTTTCCCACTTTAGTAGCACGCTATCCTGTCCTCTTGGTCCCGAAGGCTAGACAGGCTTGCTTTTCCCTTCCTTGCTGCTGGTCTTTCCTCACAGCATAAGCAGGGAGCATCTTTTCCCTGCTTACCTCTGGTTCACTTTCCGACTCCGCTCCCCACTGGCATCCAGCTATGGACTTTCCTCTGCTGGCTGATGCCCTCTAGAATAGAGCATAGCATTGCTGTGAGCTGAGACCTGGTTATAAACTTCCTCCAGACCCTACAGCCCATTTGGCTTCCCACCAGTGATTAAATTCCTGCAGGGAAGGCATTTCCAAAACGCCTTCCCGGAATCTGCTGTACTTTCTCACATTCCTGGAGCTGAGTCCAAGCCCATCCTTTAAAAGGACCCCATCGAAGCCTTTGAGTGTAGAAAGAAGTCGCCTGTGTGTAGGCTTAGTGAATGCATTTGTTTTTCTGTGACCACAAGGTCTCTGTAGCTGGCATTTCCATCTCTGTCACATCCATCCATGGAGACAAGTTTACATACTGATCTGAATAAATCAGGAGGAGAGAACAGGGCAAGAGGCACGAGGGTCTTCCAAACACAAATCCTTATTCATTAAAAAAAGTCACAAGTGAAAGGTATCATAGCAGCACGCACCAATATGAATGAATATCACAGGTATAAAGTTGGGTTTCAAAGCCAGCCATGTAACGATTATGTGCGTGTGAACCCACTTACATAAAATTCAAAACCAGATAGTGCAAATCTGTGGTGCTAGAAGCTGGCAAGCACTATTTAGTTTGGTTAGGTGGATGTGTTTGGGGGACTGGGCATAGGAATTTTAGGGTGCCAGAAATGCTCTGTAGGATCACCTAGCTGTCGTTACATAAAATAGTTCTCTCAGGATTTTGGCGCTTTATTATCCAAATTATGCCAAGAATTTGAAAGAGAAACAGTCATCACAAGCACGGAAAAGCACCAGTAATGCTTTGTCTGCTGGGCACACAGGCCAAAGTGAGCAGCAGGGTCATTTCATGCTCCGAAGCCTGACCTCTAGGGGAGGCCAGCTGAGTGGACCCCAATGTACTCAAGCTGTGGCTTGGGGTTGGGGGTGGGTGACAGGAGAGGAGGAGGCTGGAGTTATCTAGAGAGCTCATTCTAGTCCTTTACTTTCAAAATTAATTACAAAATGTCACAGTCATGGCTGTGCAAAACAGCAGTGGTCTCTGTCCATCCGGCACGGGGCTGCCCTCTGGGTTCCAGAGTGCTGGGTCTCCTGGCAGCCTGCTTCCTGGAGTCCCTCCCTGCCAGACAGCTCCTCAGTCCTCTTTCCTGACACATGGAACCTGAGCGCTGCAGAGACCCAGCAGCCGAGTGTCTCAGCAAGTGTGGCTGGGCTCAGACCTGGGGAAGCTGGCTCTAGGGGTTTTCACTTCTCAGGTGCCCGTTTTCCAAGAGTCGGGAGGCCTTGCAGCTGCTCTGGGGCCGCTTGGGCTCCTGGGCCAAGCAGGTCAAGCTAGGTAAGAGGATGCTGATTGCAAAATCATTTGTAACCTGCAGACAGGTAATGTAAATGTTCTCTCATCAGCATGCGGCCGCGGAACTCTGCTGACGCAGAACTTATGAGCTTTTTATTGGTGCTTCAGGGTGACATTCTGAACGGCCGCAGTGCTTACTCATTTCTGGTTATCAGCGAACTGTAATGGTTCAAACTGCCAGTGGACAACCAGAGATAAACTTGGGCTCACTTCAGACTGAGTGGCGCCTGTGACATATTTCATGTTCTGAGGCTTTTCTTTCATTTCTTTTTTCCTTTTTAAATTGTTGGGTGATGTATTAGTTTTTGACCTGGAAATATTTATATAAGGTACAGACTGGAAAAAAACAAATACCCCCAATCTAGGGTAAGAGACTCCCACAGACACGCTACCATTTCCTTTGTACTTCTCTGTCCTCGAGGATGGAAATGACCAAAAGACAAGAAGGACCATTCAGGGGCTGGGAGTACCCGCATTCTGGGGGACAGGACAAGAGGGGTCAGTTTCTCAAATGCAGCACAGAGGAGCACCCACATACAGGTTAGGTTCTGACATTCGTATGAGAGGTGCAAATGGTGTCCAAACAAATTACCTTTGAAATTCACTAAATCTCTCACAAGGGACAGAGAAATAGTTTTGGGTAAATAATTCTACACAAGGGTTCTTCTATATGTAAGTTTGGGAACCACTGAGCTCTGCTGGAAAGACATTTTTATGTTGATATTTGAACCTTATATTTTCTAATATCTTTTCCAATGTATTTTCTAATATCTAATGCCAATTCTTAGTTGTGCGAGGAATGGAGGTGAAGAGCTCCAAAGCCTCGCTGTTTGTCTCTAGAGTCCCCCCGGAGGCTAACCTTGAACATACAGGGTTAGATTTATTCTTGTAAAGAGTGAGAGAACTCCTCAGGTCCAACCTCGGTGACCATAAAGAGGTGGGGGCTGGCTTCAAGCAAATTACTGATAAGAATTTTGGGAACTTTAACTTTTGATGCCATTCATAGGACTGATTAGAGCCCTATGGACGGACAGTCAGCATTCCTTTCTCTTCATACCTTGGAAAGTTTGTCTGAAAACCTCTGATCTCCTCTCCCACCAAATACCAGGCAGTGTGGGCCGCCCTGTCTCACGCAGACCATCTTCAGCCTGCAAGCCCTCACCCACTTTCCATGTGCATCACCAACATGAGAGCATTTCCTCATGATATTTCTGCTGTTTTCAGGATCTACTGGAAAGTGGGATTCTACTGTCTTTTTTAAGCCTTCAGATTGAAGTAGTCGAACACTTTTGAGTTCTGCCATCAGATGGCAGGAGGAATCACTCTTGATTAGGAAGCATAGCTTGACCTCGCCTGGCAGTGCTTCAGATGTAATCATAATCACCTAACTGTTTAAAAAATGGCTGTGGAACAAATAGATCAATGAGTCATGCCAACTGTTGGGTCGAAGTATGAGCCGGGTCTCGTGAAAGCCAACGGGTAAAGCGATGCATTCACATTGCTGGAACACAGCCACGCATGGTCCTGCCTTGCCAGAGATAATAGCTGCTTGTGCAATGGCCGCCTGCTGGTGGCCAGATCCTGAAGGGCTAGACTCCCAGAAGCACAGGTAATGCAGCCATGTAACACCAGGTAGATGTGGGGACAGATGGCTTTGGTGCTTTTTACCTCTGCGGCTTTAGCTAAATTGTGGAGGCTGAGATATGCAGAGAAGCATCTTCAGGAAATACACAGAGGAGGTGCAATAAAACACTTCTGGGGCTATGTGGGTTCTGTTTGTTTAGCAGTTTGCAAGGTGAAAAACACATCAGAGTGCATCACTTTTCTTCCAGACTTTTCTCTGGCTCCATTTTATTACTCTCTTTGGGCTTTAGACCATGCAGCTCTTTCCCTTTGAACACAATTTAAATGATAAATTGAGCCAGGAAGAGATCTTCACAGAAAACAAGGATTCTTATGAATTGGTTGCCATGGATCAATGGATTTGCCATTTCTGTCACCAAGAGTTCCTTTGGGGGAAGGACCTCGCTGTGTAACTTGGCAGGTTTTCTTCCAAGATGCTGGGAATGCTTGGCAGCAATGACTCTATGTATTGGTGGCTGGGGAGAGTGGCTCTGGCCATTTTGGAGGTCAACAGGTCTAGTCCAGCGCCCGGCACTCAGGACCCTGAGTTCTGATCATCCCTGTCTCATAATCCACTGGCCAGCTTTTCTCAGCTCATCAGCTGCTCCCACTTCTGAGTTCTCTATGGGAAACTATCCGAGGGGGCATCCAGGGAAAACACAAGAAGTCTGATTAGGGCAGCATTCATTGTTGGAGTCTAGGGCCAGAACCACCTGCCCTTGTGTTATTTTTTTCTCCCCTTCCCAAATCTCTGGGAGAGGCATGGGGAAGGGGACCAGGAGTGAGAGAGAGAGAGAGAGACTCAGGAAAGTTTTAAAAACCTGCCTTACTGGGCCGTTGGCTCCACAGGAGACCTGACACTCTAGGGAAGTTTGAAGAATAGGCTTTGTGATGGCTGATAGACTGTGTTCACTTGAGAAGTTTAGAAGTTCAATTAAGCAACTCACCAAGGGGACGGGGAGCAGGGTCCTCACTTTGGAAACATCTTCCTCTTGTGCAAAAGGAGATCAGGGAGGTGATGTGAGTACTACACCCACCAGAGGGCAGATAGCTGGCTTGCAGTATAATGTCAGAAAAGAGGGTTCCCCTCTCCCTTTTTGCTCTTGTTGCTTTTGCTGTCTTCTGTCACTTTGAACTGCTGCCTCTCAGTCACATCACCTTGCCTTGGAGCCAGCTTTTATGGACTGAAAGCCTGGAAAGCTTTTCTTCCTTAACTTTGGGTGTCGGATATTTTGTCCAAGCAACGAGAGAAAAGTAACTAAGACAGAATTCCATCCCAGAGAAGTGGGTTGTTGCTGTGACTCTATGTGACCCCGTGGTTCAAGAGCTTTTGGAAATGGCTTATGGGAAGAGTTTGTACAGGTTTGGATGTCACCTGGAAGAGAAGTGCTGGCATGCCTTAGACTGTTCTGTATGGGAGATTCTGGTCAGAGCTCAGAAAATCAGAAGGCTGATAGAAATCTTTCTGGTAAAGAATAGGCTTAGAGGTTTCTGCTGGGAAGTACTGCATTGGTTGTTGGACTCCAGAAGGGGTGTGTTATGGCTTGGCAGATAGTTTGTCTGCATTGTGGTCATATTCAGAGACGTTGCCTGAGCCTGAGATGAAGGGAAGTGAACTAATTAATCTTTCAGAAAAAATTTCAAGGCAGTTGAATGTTTAGGCTATGGCACGGCTACTGTTGGAGGCGTTTAGCTAGATTTATGTTCAGAATTGAGTACAAAGAGCCCAGCAGGATGATTTAAAATGCGAGTTTGGCCAGAAAGAAAGCCCCAGTAAAGCTATGAACTGAAAGTGTAAGAGCAGAGAAGATCCCAACTGCTGAGCATGAACAGGAGACTATCAAAGATGACCTGAGAGCATTACAAGAAGTAGCAAGGCTCTACCCTTTGTAGCCTCAAAACTGCAAAAGTGAAAGACTTTGCTCTGAGGAGAAAGCCACAGAGCACCATGTTCCAGAATGGTACCAGCAGAGAGAATTTGCCCCTCAGAATTGGATTCAGAGTGCCCAGCAATCCAGGCACTTGACCCCTACATCCGAGACAGAGAGAAGCCTGGCTACTACTATAGCTGGCAGCAGATCGTGGCATCATCCACATGGCACTAGTTTTGGGTACATGCAGCGTGCAAGAGTTGTGGGGTTAAGAAGGCTTCCACCTGGATTTCAGAAGGACTGGGAGGCCAGACAGTGTGGTCCTGAGAGGCAGTGTGAGGAGCTGTGAAGATAAAACCAAAGATACAGTGGATACCCTACAAGTTTGGAAAAGCCAGGAATGTTGATCATCTGGGAAAACTGAAAGGAGGGAGCAGAGCAGGCCCGAGAGAAACCATGGGAGCTACAACCACTGCATGTGCCACAGGGACAGAGTCACTCAGGTTTTGGCACTCACAATTTGCCAAGATTGCCTTGGATGCTGCACAGGGAACTCCAGGACTTAAGGTTTGCCCTGCTGGAGTTTGGACTTGCTTTGGTCCCCTTTGGATCCCTGTTTGTAGCTTTAGGAATGAAAATATTTATCTTGTGCCACTGAATACTGGAAGTGAGCTAGTCGCTAAGGGTCTGCCTTGTAGCTTTTCAGCAATGTGGAAACTTTTAGGATGTTGGCAACTCTTAGAGATGGACTAATGCATTTTACATGAGAGAATGTGCATGAGTCATTGGGAAGGCCAACGGTGAAATGTTACGGTTCTAACATAATGTTGACAGACTTAATACTGGTTCTTAAGGATGTTCAATCTGTGTTATAATGTTCCAGTTGTGAAACCATAAGAATAAGCATGTCTTTGTATCTGGAAACTTTGTATCTGGATTGTAATGGTTGATACATTGTATCAACTTGAGAGGTTTAGAAGTTTAACTGAGCAACTCAATAGGGGGCAGAGTCCTCATTCTGTGTGAGAAGAGGACGCAGAGACCCTGTGAGTGCTAACTGGCTGTAGGGGTAGTAGTCTATATAAGGGAGGACAAGAGGCTTGCTGCCTTGGAGTCAGCTGATTATGGCATGAAACCTCCATAAACCATGAGCTAAATAATCCTTTCCCTACTTAACTTTGGGTGTTGGGTATTTTGTCCCAACAATCAGTGAAAAGTAACTAAGACAGGCTTCTCCTGTGGAATACATCTAGAAGGCCACACTGCAGTAGAACTCTGCAGGAGACAGTGGGTGGGTGGGCTTCTGATGCCCAGCTTTGGAGAGGGCTCTCTTGCATGTCTAGGCTGACTCATTTGTCCTGTAGTGGACAAAGGTAGTAGGAGTCTGGCCCTGAGCCTTGTACGTCTCTGTTGCTTCAGTCTCCATCATTTCTGGGGAACGAGTACAGTAGCCAGGTCCTAAAAGAGTCTCCAGGCCTGCAGGTTCATTGGTAAAGAGTGTGGACTTTCAGTGCTGGGTGTGCAGATGGAGGAGTGCCCCAGAGGTGCCCTTGGCAGGGGCGAGATCACACTAGCTCTCTCAGCAGCCACACTGTATCATGGTCCAACTGCCAGTGTGGACAGTGACTGGCCTGCAGCACCAGCCTTGGAAGGGGCCCTCGGGATGCATGTCACAGTGCCATCAGGTCATAACCCTGATCGTGGGAAGAGCTGTTGGCTTCATGCACCTCAGCCTGGCCCCTGTGTGCTGGGTTACAAGCTGGCGGGAAATGCCCTTGAAAGATCAGTCGGAACCGTGGTGGATCTGTGTCTGAGTTGAAGGAGAAGGTGACTGTCTGCTCATCTCACCTCCACATCTCAGCACTGAAACACTCCTTGGCGGCACAGAGACCATCCACAGTATTACATTTTTACATCTTTGTGGCAAGAAAATTCAAGCATGTACGGGTGTGTTTCAACCTGGCCCATGCCTGCAAAGAGCTTCTCACTGGCCCACATAAACATGGCTAGAGTCCTTTCCTGGCATGTCTGAGGGACCACTGGAGCCAGAAATTGTCTATGATATCAGCAATTGTTCCCGCGGACCGTCACACTCGGTTTAACAAACGCCCTCCCAGCCCATCTTCCGCTGGCCTCCTTCATCCCCTGCAAGCTAAAAGCCATAAAGATGCAGTTTGTTTTTTGTTTTTTTTTGTGAGTGATTCAAGTATGAAACATTGTTTCAGATGAAACACAGAATATGAAGTTGGAAGCCACTTGCTCCGCCCTCTAGAGACAACCACTGCTACGAGTTTTGGCACAATTCTTTCCTTTTCTTATGCACATACTTTTATGTCTTGATGGTGAGCGAAGAGGTTCCCATTCAAAAAGGCAATTTAAACAGCTATGGCGTGGTTTGCAGACTTTAGTGCTCATAAGAATCATCTGGATGGCTTGTAAAACGTACATTTGTAGAGCCAGTCCCTAGGAAACGTGCATTCCATGGATACGGAGAGAGGCGGTCTGCTGTCTTCAGCCCTGACTCCCCGGAGCAGCCTGGGCACCCCCGCCTGCCCTGGCACCGACTCCAGGATGGTCCAGCATGGAGGAGAAGGTCACCTCCCCGTGGAAGGCTTCTTGTGGGCCCTCAGAGTGAGGAGGGGAAGGGTGTTCCAGGCAATTGTATAAAGGAAGCACGACCTTGGAGGTCATCCTGGAAGCTGCAGTGAGTGGGCAGGTGTGGATGTGGGCAGTGCCCTTTCCTGGCCTCGACCCAGCCATTTTTCCTGGTGCCAGCTTCCTTGGGTGTGTCGTGGCACTGTCTCAGCCACGTCCCTTCAGACTCCTGGCGGAGACCCTGTTACAATGGGCATGCGTGGTAACCTGTCCTAGTTGAGCTGGTGCCGAGTGCACAGGGGATTACTGTACAGACAGAGACCGGGGCAGCATACAGTGCAGTGCAGACAGTGAAACTGGGCAGCCAGCGACAGTCCTGTTGCCCCTTAATGAAGAGTTCCCTGGCTACAAAGCATGGAATGGTATCTAGCTTACAGGGCTACAGTAAATAATTAAGCAAAGCAAACCTCCTACACGTGTGGTAGATTTGGTATCTCTTACCTTATAGGCTTGGGACCAGAAGTGTTTTAGACCTTGGATAGTTTTTCCACTTTGGAATACTTGCATATACATAATAAGCTGTTTTGAGGCTAGGACCGAAATCTGAATTCAAAATCCATTTGTGCGGTTCAGATACACCTTACTCATGTAGCTGAAAGTCAATTTCGGGCAGTATTTTTAAATGGTTTTGTTGCATGGGGTGGAGTTTTCCATTTGTGGCATTGTGTTGGCATTCAGTTTGGATTTGGCACGGCTCAGATTTCAGGTTAGAGATGCTGCGTAAGCATAGCCCAAACTAGGCAACCAGAAAACATGAGCCACTCTTTTGAACTCTACCGTGGCTTTGCTCTGTGGCCCAGCAGCTCAGGGATGCCCTAACAGTCTTTTATTACATTTTGAATTTATTAATTAATGCATCTGCTCATGGACCAATCACCCAGATTCAACAGTCTGCACTGCTCACCCATACCACTCACCTTTTTGTGGCAGGACATGAGGCTTGTGTGAGCTGGCAGCCATGTTTGGGGGCTCTCAGGGACCCTGAGCTTAAACCTGAGCTTGAAACAAGCCAACCCAGAAATGCTTCTCAGTATACCTTAGACCCAGAAGTGCCCCATGCTGTGGTTTCTGAATGCTTCTTTCCATCAATGTTAGCTCTTAACAAAATCCTAGTGGTCCACCATGATCCAGATCACCATCCCCTGTACACCAGCCCAGCAGATCGTCCCGGGGCACAGGTGGAAAGTAGGTACTTCTTGGCCCATTCGAATACGAGGTTTTTCACCCAGTGATGTATCATCAGACTGTTTTACTGGTAGGGGTAAGGTGAAGAGCAGAGGGACTTCGTCCAAATCATCAAAAGCAAGGTAGATGGGTGCCACAGTGGGCAGGCACCCTCCTGGTTTGGCTATGTTCTGGCAAATTGGAGAAAGCGAGGCAGTGGATACAGCGGTGTTGGACCCTAGCGTTGGGGTCTTGGCCAGTTTGTGATGGTGCGATTCAACTCTCCATCCTGAAAGGACACACTGACCCTGCCTCGCTGTCAGCCAGGCCAAGCACCATGAGAATGGAGGGGCAGCTGCCTACCCATTTAAGGAGATATCCTGCTCCAGGCCACCAGTAAAAGGGGAAATTCCAGTTAATCCATGAACTTTTACCAAGACATTTAGTGAAAATGGACATTACATACATTCAGGACTTTATTGATAAGAAAAATATATATACATGTACATCTATCTATCCATTCGTTTGTCCATTTATCTATCCACCTATCTATCAATGTTAAGAATTGAGCCCTGGGGCTTGTGTGTGCCAAGCTCAGCTACATAAACATCGACAGTCCTTTTCAAAACATGCCTGTCATCCAAGTGCTTAGGAGGCTGAGGAGGAGGGTCACTGAGAGGTTGAGGCCAGCCTGGGCTATGTAGTGAGTTCAAGTCCAGCCTGAACTACATAGTGAGACTCTGCCTGAAAAACCAAAATTAAATGGTTTTTAAAAATAAACCCATTTCTAGGAGAAACAAACAGTAGCTGGGGAGGGTGGCTGGTGGTAGGGACCCTTTCTTGAAAACAACCAGTTCCGGGGTAATTCTTTTGGAGTCTGCCCCTTCTTCTCAGAGCCACCAAGCTAAACTAAGTGTTTGCTTTTGGTGTTACATATTACATATTATCAGTACTAAGCCTCACCACTGCATATGTCTTGGGCAGAAGAAAGAGCTCGGTGACTGTCTTTAACCAGAGGAGTCATGTGCTGTTTACAGTGTCTTAAGGCTTCCCATAAATTCGTAGACTCCGCAGGACATCCGAGTGGAATAGTTCTACTGTCATCCCCATTTTATAGGTGAGAAAACTGAGGTCTCACATGGCTGCTGACCTGGCATGGATCATAAATCTAGTGCCAGCTTTGTTCTCACTTCTGCGTTGCCTTTATCCTGACTTCTATGGCTGCTGTGGGCTCCGTAGCTTGGGGTCTGTTCTAAGGTTTCCCGGTCTTATACTGTCACCAATGATGACAATTCTAGGGCACCTGTGAGCTCCCTTCCCCCCTCCCTTTCTGTGCCCCTGGGGCAGGACAGCTGCAGGCCCTGCTGGCCTGGTGAACTGAATCCTTGCTAAGGGCAAGCTCAAGGCCACCAAGAGGAAGCAGGGCCCACCCCTGCTGTGTGGGCCAGTGCTGAGGCTGGGAGGCAAGGTGTGGATGAAGAGGCGGCTTGGTGACCTGGATGAGCGAAAGGGTTTTCTGTGGTATGGGAAGACATGAGGCAGGGTGGCTGGGCCAGCGACCAGCAGATCTAGTCTGAGGAGGGTGGGGACCAGGCTAGATCTGAACAGCTGCTCCCTGGCAGCCCCAACCAAAGCAAATGGCTAGTTCCTGCTGTGCCCATGGAACGGCTCCAGGTGGACGGCAGTCCTGGCACTGCGCATGGGCTGGGAGGCCTCCCCAAAGGCCGGGGTGCTAGCCTCCCCGCTGACCGGTTGTGTGGGGCACTTAGCCTGCCTGTGTCCCATGGGCTGGGCAGGAGAGGGCCCAGCCTCAAGTGAGGCCAGATGGAGAAGTAAAGGGGAGCGGTGGTTGTCAGGCTGAATACGCTTAAAATTCATTTCCTTCTGCCTTCCGGGGAGCTGGGCATTCAGTGATGTCCCCTGGAAACACAGCCCCTTCCTGGGGGCCCTCCAGCATCCCCACAGGGACTCTGCTTACCATCAGGGCCAGGGGCTCTTCTTGTTGTTGGAAGTGGGGGGCATCGAGGTTGGCTGAGGCTGTTCCTGAAATTCTTCGCAGTGGCTCTCAGGATGGTACCGCACTGTTTAGTGTAATTCGCTACTATAGAACGTGTTTGTTTTTAGGATTTTATTTTCAGCAATAGTAAAAACCACCCGTGCTTTACAAATCCAGGGTTTGGGTGGCCCAGGTGGCGGTGCACCCTCACAGGTAGCTGCATCCTCATTTGACTGTGATTACCACTGTGACAGCAGGAGGGAGAGCTGGGCCTCGGCTGCCACCCTGGAAGTGCAGGCTGGGGTGGGGGCCCGAGAGCAGCGCTGACAGGTGTTTGCATGAAACAAGCCGTGTTCTGAGCAGCAGTGCTCTGAGAGCGAGTCCTGGCCACCCTCACGACGACCCTCAGCCCCTGCTGTGTGGACAGGGAGCCCCCTGTGTGCACCGTGCTGGGATACACAGAAGCCCAAGTGGGGACCCAGTGCACCCCGCGTGGTGGCCCAGCACCTTCAAGATGTTTGCTTGCACAGGGACCCCGGGGAGGTGAGAGTTCAGGGAGTCTTAGGTCTCTACCCTGGGATCTTGGGAATGAAGATGTGGGGGACACTGAAGTTCTTTGGAGGGTTCTTTTTAAGGGAAAGAATGTAAAGTTTGCTGCTTATTTATAATGGAAAGAGAAAAAGCTCAACAAGCAACAGATTTTTAAAAACAGACAGAGATTCATCCTCCATCCTCAGCACTGCGGAGGCAGGACAAGTGATCACATGTTTTAGCCTAGTCCAGGCATCTTAGGGACTTAACGAGAATCTGTCCTTGTAGTGCGAACAGCAATAACAATACGACAATAACAACAACAGTAAAATAAAAGGCTGGGAGATAGCAGAGTGAGGACGCCCTGGGTTCCATTTTCAATAAAAAATACAGGCAAACGCGATCAACAGAGAGCCTGTTTATGAGTCAGTTGGGTGCTATTCTATGAAACTTTCTTCCTGCTTGTTTTTCTTTTACTTGCAAACATTCTGGCTTTGTCACATCCTTTTCCACTGAGAGAATGGGAAGGTGTTACAGAGTTCTGGTCTACCGGGGATTCTTTCCAGGAGCCAGGTCACTTCCTGGTCAGTCTGAGCCTCCCTGCAAGAGGAGGACTCATTGCTGGGTCCTGGAGGTGCAAACACACTGTAGAAAGCTCTTCCTGGAAGTGGGGGAAGGAGGCTGCCTCTCTCCTCTGCTCTCTGGGTTTTGTCTTTAACCCCTCATCCTGCCATCTCCCTGGCCCGGCACTCCTTCCCGTGTGTGCTCTGGCCTAAGCACTCCCCTGCAGCTGCGCCCTCTTCCTCCAGAGCAGATCCCACCAAGCCCAGGGGTGGCTCAAATGCCACCTGCTGCAAGGGGGCCTCCCTGCTAATGGAGACGTGGCCCCCTGCAGCGCAGACCTCTCAGGGGCCCTTCCCTCTCCCGTGGCCCTTTGCCATCCTACCCTATGGGAGCAGAGCTCTACATCTGCATCCCTGGTTCATTGAGTGTGGGGTATTCGTCACCTCTTTGTCACATCCTCCACTTCTCTTTAAGTGCAGGAAGGTGATCTGAGGGCAAAGGCCGGCATCTCCCACTGTACCCATTTCTGGTGTTTCCTGGAGCTGGGCTACCAGGACCATTTAGAGACTGACGGGCCAGTTGAAGGGCAACAGGAGCCCAGCACTCCACATCCCTCACTCCCAGGAGCTGTGCTAGCTCAGGCCTCTCAGGGAAGGTGGGCTCCTGTTCCGGGGGGATCATCAGCTGGAGGTCAGCCCAAGGACAGTGTGGGAGGGATACTGGGAAGGGCCAGGCAGAGGTTTTGCTTCCTGTTTCAGATTTCCTTACCATCTTCTCTTTCAGTGGGTTGTAGAGTATGAATGTTGTTCTAGATTGCTGTACTTGTATGTGTATGTGCAAGACACGGTAAGTATTGTTAAACCCTTACATCATGGTTCTTAGCAAAAGCATAGAAAACCACACTACAAAACCCCTTTACTCATTACTCAGCCGTGACAGGTGTCAGCTGATGTACAGTTTCTATGTTTTGGATTCTGCCAATAGTAGCTCTGGATCTCATGTGACATTTGGTCCACCATCTTTAATTTCCAAAGAGTAATAATTAGATCTAAAAGCTTGATTGGATTTGATTCTTTTCTTTTCTAGAATACTTGATAAGTTCTGTAATGGTGTTGTTTCCATCAGGGGCACATAATGCAGATGTTTTAAAGACATAATGTATTCAAAAATAGATCAATGTTCAACAATTAATTGAATATTTTAAAATAGCTAGTAGATAAAATGATATACATCTGAAGGGAAGGACAGCTCATCATCCTGATCACTATACATTGTGTGCATCTACTGAGAGGATACACCATACCCTCTAAACATGTACCTGTACTGTGCATCAATACATATGCATATGGAGGCCTCAAAAACATCAAAACTCCCTGGCTTCATAGACACTAGAAGTGGGTTGCTGGAAGTGGTTCCTTAACAAAGTAAGCTGGTGAATTAGACAGCAAGAGAATATGTCACTGTGCCATAAAGAAAGATACACTTGATTCATTTGTAGGGAAATGGACACAGCATGAGACCAGAATGTTACATGAGTTAAGCCAGATGCACAGGTTTAAATCTCGCCTCATTTCTCTTATGTGGGAAACCCGGAGTAAACAAACAGAGCAAAATCAAAGACAGAAAATAAGGAGTAGAAGACAGACCATTCTCAAGGGGGAAGTGGTTCAAGAGATAGAGGGAGCAGGAGGAAAGGAAGACAAAGGAGCTGAGACGTGTTCTGTGCACGCACCAACTCCACACCGGACGTGTGACCATCACAAATTGCAAACACATACAGAAAAATAGGACGGGGATCTGGGCTGGGCAGAGGAAGGAGGGAAGAGAGAGAAGGAACAGGAAGAAGGAATTAAGACTGTCTGTCCACACAGCAGCTCCGCACAAGAACTATAAACGTTAGGTCTCTTAGTACCCACATGTACTGAGAAGCTAAATTTTAAAACTTAATAAAATATTTAAAAAGGATGGAAATGCATTGCTCAGAGATCAGCCTCCCGGAATGAGAAGATTCCTAACCTGGGTACTTGTCTGGCCTCCGAACTGCTTCTCGCACACCCAGGACAGGATGTCAATATTTGGTAATGTCCTGTGACAGATTTGAGTCACAGGGGATGGGTGTGTGGTAGGAACTAGAACCGGTTTCTTCCAAGGAAACATCCATAGCTCCTTTCCTGTGGGAAGAACTTGGACAGTGCTGGAGGAGCTCCCAGCCTCAGTGGGACGCAGAAACGTTACTGTTAGTTAGGGACAAGGTCAAGGATGATCGAGTGACGGCTGAAATGTGAGCTGGAATGTTGTTGGTGAACAGGGAGAAGCAGGAGAGGAGAAGCAGGCAAAGTGGCTGGGGATGAGGTGGCAGCTCCTGCCACCACCTAGACCCTTGACAACCACTGGCCCCGGGGAAATCGCTCCTTGCCCTTTCCCCTTTACGCATGGGTGGGAAGCTCCAGGCCCCCAGGGGCCATGTGCTATCCAGGATGCTAGGAACCTCTCATCTAATAATCTTTGCTAAATTAATAAGTCATTATTAATTTATCCTCCGGGATGGCCCTGCCATCCTTGTGAGAAGATTCTCTTTAACCGTGTACCAAGCGACGCAAGAGGCAGAAAGCAGGGGTCCAACCACCTTCCTGTGTGTAAGCTGTGTGTACAATGCATGCGTCCTACATTTGGTGTTTGGAATTGCAGAAGAAAGTTGGAGAGTTGCACCACAAGCTGCAAAAGACCTGAAGACAACCAGAGAGCTAAAACCTCCCTGGTACAGAGCAGGACTCTGTGTCCGAGGATGTGCAGGGCAGTAAAGATGAGCATCAGATCTCCTTCTTTTGGAAAGGCTAATTAATATCAGGTTTGGGGAAATGCCACCTCCCTAGAAGACACCCCCACTGGGTCCTCATCTCTGACTTTGCTATGGGGTCCCTGTTCCCGTGAGGAAAGTGAGCAAGGCCCAGGCTATCTGCACCCACCCAAAGGGGCAGGAAGCATTTGTCTGGAGTCAACGCCAGGGTCCCTCCACCCCCACCCGCAGATCTTCTGCACTTGAGATAGATTCAGGGGAACTTTGCCATTATCACTGTGACCTCCAGGACTCCCTCGCTACTTGTTAATCATTACCTAGGCAGGGCTGTATCTCTAGGCTCTCTGGCCTGTTTTTGCAGCTGCTGGGTTTATGACTGGCCAAGGGGCCTTGGCTGGTGTTTGGATTGTGGGCCGACAGGCGGCCAGTTGGCTCCAGCTAACCCCTCACCGGATGCAGGAGTCAGGCGCCTCTTGGGAAACTGGGGCATTTAGGTTGCCCCAAGCCCCTTCTGCATGCTGCTGGGAGGCGCTGGCACCAAGCACCAAGCACACCCAGTCTCCACCAGGGCACAGGGGTCTGGACCCCGAGTGGCAAAGCTCAGCACTGGAAAGGGGACGAGGCTGTGCGATCAGAGCCTGGCTTCTCAGGGACTCTTTGCCCCTGACCTGACAGCTGGGCCTGGCTGGGACTCTTGTTCTGGAATCATCTCTGTTTCATGGTTTCTGCATCCTTCTCCGTGTGTCCTCATAGGAGCTACAAGGGGAGATTTCCAGCATGTTCCCTGAAAAGTCAGGGTGACTTCCCCAGGACATGCTAGTTCTCTGGATAATCAGAGGAAAGTTCTTAACACTTGAATATGCAGAGGAGGGTTGCAGGCTGTCTGCCCAGTGATCCCCTGCAGGCCTCCCTGATGAGTCACTGTGTGGAAGACGCATGGTGTCCACCTGCCTTATACTTCTGCAGCCCTTGGAGCTCCACCCGGGGTCACTCTCACTCCCTGAGTGTCCCTGAGTCTGCCCCTCTGCCCACTCAGGCTAGCTGCATCTCAGGTCCTGCCCTTCCAGACCTTCTCTGGACACTGTCCCTCCTTCCCTCAGAGCTGGTCATGTGCAGAGAGCATCTGGCCGCCTTCACCCTTCACACGTGCACTGTGCCAGGTCGGGGCTACACAACACGGCCTGTATACAACTAGAGCCGAGTTGCCTCTCGTGCTCTTTGAACTTGGCTCCCCCAGGCTGCAGCCTGATGTCCACTTCCCTTTCCATGCCTGGATGAGTGCTGGACTCTCCCAGTGGGAGCTTAAAGCAGTCTTTCACACATCACATCTCTAGGAAAATCAGGGTAGGATGGAGTTACTGTTTGTAGAAGACACGAGAACTGTAATTTTCTTTTTTCTCGTTTCCTTCCTGTCTGTTTTATGGTCCACTTTCCCTGAAGTTTGAGAGCCTGAAGCTGTACCAGGTGCTCTTTCTTACAGCTTCTCTGCAAGCCTCACACCCAGTTGGTTAAGACTGTGCCCGGGTGGGCACCGAGCTCACCTCAGGGGTTTGCTGTTCCTGTCTCTTGAATGTCCTTTTTCTCCTATTCCTTCCATCTCATTGAAACTTTACCTTCTGCCCTCTGTCCTGCCCTGGCATCACATGTGTGCAGGCCTGGGGGGAATAACACACAAAGGGGGCATTTGGAAAGGCTTGGGGAGACGGGGTCTCCTGGGGGGGGGGTGAAATGCATCGAGGACCAGCCTCAGGATCCCCACCAGCCCCCCACAGGGCTATGACTGGGACACTTCCAGGCTGTGGCTATGCTCCCAGGGACCGAGGAGAGACAAGGTGGTGGCAGTGTGGCCATCCCTTCCTCCAGGCTGTGTGAGGAGGTTTAGGCATAAGCTAAACCAGAAGACCTCCTCCTCGCTCAGCTCCCACGTTCAGTTCAAGGAGGGCTGTCTGGCTTGTGCAGGGCAGAGAACACCCCTGAGAGGCAGCTCCTGGGCCCTTGGGTGTCCCCTCATGCACCCTTTCTCCCGGGCTTGCTTTCCCAGCTTGTGAGGCGAGGGGAATTTGTCCTCACAAATGAAACCTACTTCCCTTTTATTACAAGGTATAAGGATTAGCTTCCTCTGTGATTTCTTTTATTACCCTCCATTTTTATTAATCCCGTGGCTGTCAGTGATAATGATCTCATAAAAGAATAACTGGGTGAACGATCGCCCAGAGGCCCGTTTTGATGTGTTGGATGAGGTTCCTTTGTTCCCTAGAGTAAGGAGGCGCAAACGTGGGGCTCATTAGCATATCCACATCACAGTGGATATTTATGACCATGGCCCACATCCTGAGACAGAGGTGCACGGTTCTTCCTGGCAGTGGGAGTTCAGGCTTATAAACTCGACGGTCTAAGAATGCAGATGCAGAGGCGGCTGGTAGGGATTGGAAGCCCAGGAAGGGAAGTCCACATAGCGATCCCGAGTCTCACGGAGAATAGTCACAGATGCAGCCAAGGAGCCGAAGGGGCCAATGACATGTCCATGACACCCATGACAGCCCCCTAAAGGAGAAGTAACACCTCCTGGAGCTTAGGGGTCTACTGGGATCCCCTCGCTGTTCCTCTGAACCTCGTCCTTTTGATTCTCTTACAGGTCCAGAATGGCTTTTTCTTTAACATCCTTCCCTTGGCTAATCGCCATCTCTACCACAACTCATCAGTCCTAGTGTGCGGACCTGCAGAAGAGAGGGCGAAGGGTGACCCTGAAATGTGGCTGCCTTACCTCAGCCCAGACACAAATCAGAGCCCTTCCTGGTCTCAAGGCAGCTTCTGTGAACCAAGGGAGCAGCTTAGTTGGGCTTTCTTGGTGTTCTGTCTACTGCCTGCTCCGTGGACGGGTTTAAGTTAGATGTGAGGCTCAGGAAGGCAAAAGCTTCGGAAGCAGCCTCAGCTGATCTGACTTCACCTGCAGGCCTCGTCACAAGGCTTCAGGACGAAGTCTCCAGGGAAGCCAGAGCTTGACTCTCCTCCTCCTTCGTCCACGCTGGCAATCCAACCCAGGGCTGCATTCTTGCTGGGCAAGCGCTCGATGGCCGAGCTACAGCCCCCAGACTCACTTTTCTTAACACCAATTTTCAGGCTGCTGGACATCTGGGGAGCTCTGTCAGATGCTTCTTTTTCTCTCTTCCACTGTCCCCTGGTCACTTATTAAAATAAGCACCCTTCTTGCTGGATGCTTGCTCATTTTGCATTGAACAAAAAATGGGGAGGGCCTTTATGGAATTCTTCATGGGACATTGAGGTCTTGAACCTGGACATGGCTGGATGCACCCTTTGGGAGTTGGTGAATTTCTTGGTCCCCATGTGCAGTACTTGGGCTGTGCAGAGGGAATGAGCAGTAAAAGCTGAATGGGAAGGTACTTCTGCTTGCTGCCCGGGAGGTGAGGAGGCTGGGATGGAGACTTGGAGGGCGGATGAGTTCCAGTCACCTCCAGTAACACCCGCAGGGAGACGGAGGCTGGCAGTGGTGATCCCACCTCATTACCCGTTTGCTGAAAGCACCACTAGCTGGCACTTTCTGCTCATGCGCTCAGACAGCCCCAGCCCAGTGCCCCCAGCACCCCATCCTTCTCCACTCAGCCTTGCCCAGCACTGAGCAGCGTCCTACACCACTCCATTTCACGTGCTTCTGTACACAAAGTCCCTGCCAGTGAAACACATTTATGACCCACGTGCTGGGAGCTGCGATGTTTTTAAGAGCTATTGGCTTGCATTTTAGTAGCACATTATCTCTTCCTCTCTCTGCATTTGTCCCCCTTTCATTAAGGAAAAGTCAATACCTGCAAACATTCCCCTTTCAGACTTTCTAACTCAGGGACAAGAAGAACCTTGTGGAGGAGCCCATCCTCAAGCCAGCTGCGCCCTGGTCCTGCTGTGCCCTGGTCCCAGCACAAGTTCGCATATCATCATTTCCCGGCCACACTGCGTCCAGCTGGCCCTTCTGGCATTGCCCAGGCAGTGGCCATCAGGCCAGAGAACATGGACTGTGATTTTCTATGACGGGTGTGAGTATGAAGTTGCATAGAGACCTCCCCACTCTTCGTTAAAAGGAGACTAAGCAGGTGGTCACCCCCCTGTATCTGCAGGACATGGGCTCTAGGCCCCCTGTAAATCCCCAAACCCCCCAAATCCAAGGAATCTCAAGTCCTTTCTACAAAACAAGGGAGGATTTGTGTAGAACCAATGCATATGTTCCTGTAAACTTTATATCATAGCTGTAATTTTTTAAAAGTATTTTCAATTTGTGGCTGGTTGAACCAGTGATGCAGAACTTGCCAGCACAGAGGGCCGACTGTGGGGGCGCACATGCATGGGTAACTGGCTCATCGTGACCCATGTGCCCATCGATAGTGAGGGAGGAAACAGGCTGTGGGGTACTCCTCAGCAGTGCGATGGAGGAGCCATGGGCATCATGCTGGGAGAGAGGAGCCAGGCTCAGCAGAGAACACTGCATGACTCTTGGCAGCAAATCTGAAAACAGGCAAGGCTTCCCTGTGTTTTTGGTGATGCTCAAGACAGGGCCATCCTGGGGGACAGAAGAAGGGCCGGCTGGCCACGCTCCATTTTTAATTAGGAGATGCTTGCAGGCTCATTAGTTGGGAATTCATCATTCCGTGATACACATGCTTATGTGTATGTATTATATTTTGAAAAACATATTTTTTTTCTGGAGGGAAACTCCCTGTAGATCCCAAGTTCACTCTGGGTTCAGTGCCATTGAGGAATTTGTTACTTTAACTGATGGCCATCACCAAAATGACCCATTTCTTTACTGCCCCCCAGGATTTCATTCTGACCCAGATGCTCAGGACTTTGAGTATTTTGTCTTTATTATTCATAGCCTCCTCCCATCTCACTCTGCTTCAAAGCACTTTGCAGCAGCAGACAAGGTGATTAATGAGAAAAGCAATGATTTTCTTTCTTCCCTTAATTGTTTGGAGCCAAAGGGGAGGAAGTGGACAGCAGGTGCTGGTCCTGATGCTGTGTCTGGCACTTTAATCTCAAAGTTCCACCTCGGCCGTCTCTCACTGGATTGGCCCAGCCTGGCCTTTTGGGGCTTGTCTGGGGAGGCAGGAGTTAGTTCTGACCCTGACAGCACAACCTGAAAGGAAGATGACATCCCAAGGAAAAAAGAGAGAGGAAGAAAAGGATGAGGAAGACGGGTCAGTGTGGAAAGATGTGCACGAGGGAAGAAGAGTGCAGATCAGATTCTCCCAGGATGCAGCAGCAGCTGGTGGGGTGCATTGGGGGGAGCCCTTTGCATCCGCTTCCCTTTCCTCTTTGCTGCCTCCATCCCTGGAAGAATGGAGCTCAGCCTCCAGACATCTGTCTGTCTCGTTCTGCGCATTCCTCACTCTGAAGAAAGCAGCCCTCGAAAGGAAAGGCTGCCTTCCCATTTTCACAGAACCCTTCCACAAGGGCACACTGGGGTCCCAGCTTCGTGGCTGCCCCGCCCGCCCTGGGAGGTGTATTTGGGTTGTGTGAGGAGGGGCTTCGAGGAGCCTGAGCTCAGCTATCGGTGTCACCCCTTGACCTTTAAACTGCACTTTCATTCTGGCTGCATGGAGCCATCACAGCTGACCCCGATGCCCTGTCTTCCTCCAGCTTCAGAGGCAGGACGCAGAGTCACGCTCTGTCTCTGGTGGCTGCATGCCATGCTTGGAGCCCAAGGCCTGGCTGAGCAGGGCTTTGAGGGCAGGCTGCAGGCAGGGCTGCAGTGCGGGATGGCCCCCCCAGGCTTCCTTTCCCACTTCTCATCTTGCAGCGAGTTTGTACTAGAGCAGAGATGACATGGCCTAGTCAGGGTGAGTGAGAAGCAAAAGCCCGGGGTGCAGCCCGCACCTGCCCTGAGTGACGCTCACCTGGTTATGCATTAACAGGGGATCAGCCTTGTGGCAGGCCCAGGGCTCAATCACAAGCAGAATGGGCATGTTTATGGCCAGTGGCCTTCCAATAAATTACCTCTCCTGCCAAAAATGTGCCCTTTCCCCTTTTTCATGTCACCTTGTCACAAAGCTGAAATGACAGGTGAGCAAATAGCAGGGAAGAGGAGCGAGGAAACCTCTGCTCCTTGACAGGTCCACAAAGCCCCCTCCACCTGACCTGAGCTGCATTATCGCCTGGGAACAGCCCGCGCAGATAATGGGGAACCGCCAAGGGTGGGTCAGTGTGGGGCTGAGGTGTCCAGGGAGGCCCAGGAAGGTAACAAGAAGGGGTCCCATGGAGGCTGTGGGCAAAGGGGAAGCATGCTTCGCCTGCCTCAGCCTCTGCGGTGTGGCACCTCTGAGCTCGCTGCCACGCTGAGAAACAGAGGTGGGAGCAGCTGTCCTCACGGGACTGAGCGGGTGACAAATGTATTTGCAGTCTCCATCTCCACAGCCATTTGGTATTTGTTGTGACCACTGAGCATAGAGTGGCAGCCGAGTCCCACAGCCATTGGCACCATCACAGGCTCCTGAGGACGTAGGTGCCCTCCCAACCCACTTCCGCTATCAGAATCCTGATAGAGGGACAAGGGAGGGAGGGGACTCATTCTGAAATGAAAACCCAGTGATCTGTGGGCGGCTCATTCTCAGGCACAGAGAATGATGCCTGTCCACGCTGGTGTGTCTCTTCTCTATCTGTCAGTTCTACCTAACCCCTGCCGTGCTCTCCCCCATCCTTCTCTGCCCCCCCCCCCACAAGAGTCTTTAGTACCAACTGCACATGCACATGCAGCAGAGAAAAGCCATCAGGGTCCCAGCTCAGGGCAGACACCAGCTGCACAGGCAGAGAAGCAGGCTTGCGGGCTGCCCCAAACTTGCAGGAGCTCTGTGGGAAAGGGGGCAGTGTCCCTCCAGGTAGATGCAGCCCTTGGGAATAAGGTTGAGGGAGCAAAGGACATTTTTGCATCAACTAGGAAAGGGAGTCCTTCTTCTAGGCAGCAGGGGCCCTGAGCCAGGAGCTAAGCTGTGGAGCAGCTTGTGAGGAGGTGGCTGTGTAGGAAAGCCAGGTTCCCTGGGGCACAGGGTGTGAACCTGTTGCTCCCTTCCCTGGAGGGGGCGTGGCAGTAGCCCCTCAGGACTGAAAGTGTCAAGATCCAACCTCCCAACTTTAAAAAAAAAAATTGTGATAAAATATACATCACTTAAAACACTATCATAACTTGTTTACTGCACGAGGTGGCAAGAAGTATGTTCACGTTGGTGTGTGACCATCACTAGGTCCGTCCGCAAGACTGCTTTCATCCTGTAAAGCCGAAACTCTACACCCCTCACACAAGCCATGCCCCTTCCCCACCTCAAGCATCTGCCGGGTACTCATGGGTGGGAATCGTGGAGTATTTGGCTTTTTATGACTGGCTTAATTTACTTAGCATAATGTCCCCAGATTCATTCATGTTGTAGCATGTGTCAAAATTTTTTCCTTTTTAAGAAATAATATTCCATCACACACACACATATATATATATTTTATTTTTCTATTCATTTATTCTTTATTCATCAATGTGCACTTGGGTTCCTTCTGCCTCCTTATTGTGACTAAGGCGGCCAAGACCCAAGACCGTGGATGTGGAAATACACAGCATCCAGGCATTTAAACATTGGGAAGTCCATAGATGAAACCTGAGAACAGACTCCTGTGTGGCTGCTGAGATGGGCAGAGGCTGCTGAGAGCTCCGGGTGCCGTGCTGGGGCTGGGTCATCGGCCATGCACAGGACATCTGGGAAAGGTGGGCGACATGCCCTGGCCTAGGAGGTTTGTGCTGCCCGTCCCTTTCTCTCGGCCTACGTGAGGGAAGGTCGTAACAGTTTTGCCAGCCTTGGCATTGGCCTGGGATTCTGTGTCCTCATTTCCCCGGGAGTCTCTGGGGACACCTGCTGTCACAGAGCCTGCACTGGCTCTCTTCACTGTGCCTGTGTTTCATTCGCCTTCATTCGGCCTCTCCGTGGGTCCTGATGAGTGAGGTCCACGTGGAATCAGAGACAAGGTCCAAGGCCTGTTCCCGTGTCCTGACCAGCATGGTCTGAAATGCTGAGCGCTGCAGCTGAGCTGCTTTGCTTCACACGTGTGCTTTGTGATCATTAGATGTGCAAGACAGTGAGGAGAGGTGCTGTATTTAAGAGATCTTGGTTGAAAATACTGCCCTAGATGAGAGGCAGAAGCCACAGGAAATGCCTGCCTTCCAGACAAAAATTAGGCTTTGTGCGGAAACATCTTAAGATGCTTCCAGCTACACAGCCTTAGGTCCCAGCGACAGCGGCCCCACCTGTGTTTCTCCTCGCCCAGGCACCCTCACCCCAGGACTGCAGCACCAAAACCCACAGTCCTCACTGTCCATGGAGCCCCTGCCTGACCCATGGAGCCCACCTGCTGGGCAGGTACAAGATCTGATGGGGTATCAGGGCCTCCACCTTCCAGTCCTGTGGTGTATTTCCATAACCTGCTTGGTGGGTGCCGAGGCAGGTGACTTACACTTACCAGGTGTGTCACACACCAGTGGCCTCAACCATCCTGAACACAGAAAATTACCAGATTGACCTGAGAACATGAAAACACAGAATTTGCTTTCTGTTAAGCGATGAGGGTGTGTGTGTGTGTGGGTGGTGGGGGAGTCCCAAAGGTGGTCCCTACAGACACCCTGCTAGCCTGGAGACATGTAGGAGAGGGCCTTTCAGCCAGGGGAGGTGCTCAGCAGAGGCAGTTTTGCACATTTGGCCACCCCGAGGGTCCTTCTCTTTCTTATTTGGCTATGGCTGGCAAGCACCAGGGAGAGGGAAGAGCAGGTCTTTCTCCCCAGGTTGATTCTATTACGATCTGGCTTCACTGTTGTTTGTCATCTCAATGTGCTTTCTTTCTTCCTTTTTTCCTTCCTTCCTTCCTTCCTTCATTCCTTCCTTCCTTCCTTCCTTCCTCCCTTCCTTCCTAAGAGCTCTGAGTAAAGAGCCTAGCTTCTCTGATATCTTCCAGGAAAGTCAACTAAGGAAATTCCCAGACAGCAGTAGATGGATAGTTAGGAATTTGTTAACTTGTGTTCAACTCAGAGAGCTTCATTAATTTCCCCAGAAAACACAATAGAAGTTAGAATAAATATTTCCAAAGTTATATTTGGAAAATATACTATCCTATTTTATACAGTAATAGTACATTATGGTATACTATTAAAATCTTACTCTTGCTTCCTTTTTCTGAACTCAGTTATACAATATTAGTTTACTTTGGGGCATCAAATGACCCTGTATTTCTCGCTGACTGAGTTTTTATGGTCACCCATGCCCTGGCTCTTTGTCTTGCCCCAGGCCCTCTGTGCCATATCAGTGCTGAGAATTTCGGACAGGGGGTGGGGAGCTGCCTTGCCTTGCGAATATGGGTAAGAATCCAAACACATTCTGCTAATCTCAGGGTTTGGTGAAACTCTTTGCTCAGAAACTTTATGGCTGGTGGGAATTGATGGTTTATGTTTGCTTTTCAAATAAAGGAACCTTGGAGGTGGAAAAGGGCATTTTCCTTGGGCTGCTGACTTCTGAAATCTTGAGCCTCTTCCTTATCAGGCCCGTTTATTACAGGTTTCATAAATGTTTTATGAGGGACTGGTGAGGCTCTGCTGAGTGGGGTGGTGGCAGCTGTCTCTACCTTCCACATTGTTGACAAGATCAAAGGACAGATTTACCACCTGATAAGATGGGGTGGATAGATAGGGCAGATCCTGAACTGGCTTCTTGGCTCCTTGCTCAGGGGCAAACAAAATGGGCTAAAGCCAGTGCTTTTTCCTTCCTTGGTGCGAGGTGTTTATTCCTTGCAACTTTATGGAATTGCCTGGGCCTTCCCAGCAATTTCTGGTCCCCTAAGCTAACAGTGAATTCCTCTTCATGCCGACTACCGTAGATATTTTAAATAAATATTTTCAAGGTGTAAAAAATCTTTAATGATTCCTATTTAAAGACACAAAGTTTTTAAATATCTCAAAATATCTGAGGACTTTAATTCTTCCTCTGTGCAGGCAAATGGCACTAATTTGAAAGTGTGTGCAATGAGAAAAAAGGAAAAATGAGTGCACGAAAGTAATTTATGGCCAAATAAATCATCTCTAGAACATTTATATTTTCAGGCAGAGAGATTGTATTGACTTTATTTCCAGCCACTGTTGACTTTTATTACAATTGCCTTAACAATCGTTGACAATGTTCTTTTAATTTGTCCCATTATTACTGGACATAGGAAACTTCCTTTTATCACTAAAAAGCTTTGTTTTATCTTATTTTTTTAAGAGGCAAAGGGAAAGATTCTCTCCCAAGTTAGAAGCAGTTTCTCTGGCTCCTCAGAAGGGCCTCACTTGGAGACACTCTCAGCACTTACCTGGCCTGAGCTCTTCTCTCTCTTATTGTATGGGTGGACCACAGGCATCTGCCTATTTTAGGATTAACTCTGAAAACACGCAAGCTCACAATGGCAGCACAGGCGTCCAGGTGCCTCATGACAGCCTCCAAGTCTGCCTTCAACAATATGCGAAGAGGCTTCTTTCTTTGCAATCCACATTGTCCCAGGAAGATTGTAGGCAGGTGCGGAGGAAAGCGGAGAAAACTGCTCATTCCCTTTTCCCCATCCTGAGGGTCCTCCATTCCCTGAACTCCCTGATTTTTCTCTGCTGTGACACCCCCACATCCCCTCCCCTCTCAGCAAGGCGGGCTCCCCGCATCTCTGTCTTCCTTTAAGGTGCACCAGGGCTCCTAGAAAGTCTGTGGACGAAATAGCTCTCTCGAAGGTGAGAATGCTGGGAACACTAATTAATTATGCACGTCTCCCCTCCCTCAAAGTCACTGTTTGTGCAAAGAATGGTGCGGTAGTGACATTTCAGTTTCTGGCTGGGGACTCTGCCAATGTTCCCACACGGCACGACTCTCATATACGAAGCATGGTGTCTTCTTAGCCACCTCTTTGGCTTCACGCTTTGGCACCTGGGTCCAGGTGCAGGTGCACAAATAGTGACCCTCTGTGTTTAGAGACTGAGCCTCTCCCCACCCCAGCATAGGGTGAAGTCTGGCACCCCATCTCCTGACTCCTATCGGGAAGACAACGGTACACCTTTACCCTGAAAACCCTTCTGAGGGCTGGGATGGTCTGGTTCCAGGGCAGAAAGACCAGCCCTGCATGGGGTCAGGCCTGGAGTGTATTACAGAAGAAAAGCATTTGGTAAAAAGGAAAAGTTGTTTTTTAAAAAGACTCATGTGCAGTGATATAGTCTTCCTGGAGCCCAGCTCCTCTGCTTCTGTTTTTATTAGCAAAATGAAGCCCAGGTAACTTTGTGTGTACCCCGTCTCCTTGCCAACATGGGCAAGACATGTAAAAACTGCATTTGTTTAAATGCACCAGCCCAGGACTCTTCATTTGCATGCAGTCCCCCTTGGTTCTGAGACAGGCTGCTGGCTGGTGTCTTGGCAACACTGCCCTGGCGGAATGAATGACCAGAGTAGGGCAGTAGGAGATCCACTTGTGAGTCTTGTCTGCCCCTAGTCTGTGACACCCATCTCCATCCCTCCAACCCCAAAACCAGTTTCAAAGTGCAAGCCATCTGGGTTGGTATCTAGCTGTTTGGCTCAGTTCACAGTTGGGGCATACCAGGTCCCGGGAAGGGATTGTGTTTCTGGTTGGCAAGAGACTGGTTCGAGCTCTCCCCCAAGGCACCACATGCCGGTCTGACCTTGGATTCCTACAACTCACAAAGCCCCCTGGCTACACCGACTGTATTTCTGTCTTCCAGTTCATACGATCCCTCATTTCTACAGCTTCATGAGTAGCGCTGTGTGGTAGTTAAGGTCACGGACCTTTGTCACGAGCTGGATGCCTTTGTTACTTACTAGCTATGTGACTTGAATGAGCCCCTTGGCCTCTTCTAGCTTCAGTTTCTGCATCACAAGATGGGATGATGGTGATAATTCCTCCTTGTCGATATTTAAGGAGTTAATATATATATACAACACTTAACAGTAGGCTTGGTGTAGAGGGAATAACGGTTGGATCTAGCTATTATTGTTGTCATTGTCATAGCACATTGTAGTTTATAAAGAGCTTCCATAAATATTAGTTGTTCCTGTGATTTGTCACAAAGACTTTTAGAGGAAGGAGGGAATAATTCCACTGTGCAAACAGAAAAGTTGTGACTCAGAGGGATTATCAAGGGACACAGAGCTAATTTCTTTTCTTTTTTTTTTTGTCTTTTTCATTTTTTATCGGTACCAGGGATCGAACTCATGACTGCCTGCTTGCAAGGCAGGCACTTATGCCGCTGAGCTAAATCCCCAGCCCCTCAGAGCTAATTAAATGCTCTGAGCTCCAAGATCAGGGCTATCTCTTCTTTGGGACTTATCTTATTTGTGGCTGTGTCTCCTATTCTGAAAGGATTTGGGTTCATGGCCACAGAAGTGTTCTGTCCCAAGGCAGTCCTGGGTACTTTCATGGTCCCAGGCACCCCGGTGCCACATCTGTACACAGTGGGACTGCTGTGTGTGTGTGGGTAGCACAGGGGACCTCTCCACCTTGCCTATCACTGTGTCCATAGCCCAGGCGGCTACCCTCTCTTGGGATTATGGCGCTGGCAGATGAGAGGTTGACCCAGGGAGCAGTGCCAAGTTGGGGGATAGGATCATAAACACCACAGCAGCCTCTCTGCCCTAGGAAGCACAGTATCTCTAAAGAACATGGGTATTTCCAGCCCTACGGGACACACAGACGGGCTTTTCAGAGAATGGGTTCTGAGCTTCAGCCCAGCCCAGCAGGATCATAGAGCTCCATCCACCTCCAGAAAGGGAAACATGTGTCTGGAAGAAGACCACGGTAGCCTGGAGCACTGACGCCCTGAAGAAGGCCGAGCTGTTTCCTAGGAGTGCCAAGTGATGTCAGGTGGCCTGGAGAGGTCCTGGGACCTAGGGGTAGGGAGCTGCTTTTCCTCCTGGAGTCTGCAAAGTTCTCTGATGAGAGCTCCTCAGTCCACAGGGAATCTCTGAAAACACATCCACGGCCTAAGCGCTAATCGGTCCAGTCAGGAAGCATTATAAATCACACCGAGCACCACTGCAAGGGCACTGGGGGAAAACCACTAGATCGGTAGATCTGAAAGGACTAGAGTTCCCTATATGAGAGCACTAGTTTCTAGGAACATTGAGCTCAGAACACACCAGCCACGAGATCCCTTTCCTGCGGCCACGTAGCTGGCTGGAGACATTGTGGGAGGCAGCTTCCGGGAGGAAATGGTCCATCTGCTTCTCCCCACTTCTTGAACACCAGCGTTTCTTTCCAGGACCCTGGAACGTGGCCCACCCTGACAGCAGGAAGCCGGTCAACTGCGTAGCACAGGGTATCGGCAGCTGATGCTCTTTCTTGGAGAGACATAGGCTGCCCAAGGTCAGTCTGCAGAGCAGATGCAGAGCAGTCCCCCTGCAGCAGCTTCTTATGGTCTGGGCCTGGAGGCTGGGCTTGGGGCTGGGAGGGGGGTGCCGAAGAACGCCACTTTTATTATGCATAGAATTGTTTCCGAAAGATTATCAGCTCAGATTATTGGCCACTAATTTTCATCCGAAATCAGAGTAATAGGCTTTTACAGTGCAGTAAAAAGCATATTAGCTGGTCCTGGGGTTGTCTCGCCTCCCATTCACTCCACTGTTTTATCAATATTGCCATAATTTGACACTTGCAAGTCGAGGAAGATTGTAAAGTGTCCATAGATCCTGTAAACCGTACTAAATGGAGATTAGTATTACTCTTAAGTTTAAACCCTAGTAAAAGATAATTAAGTTGATGGGCATGGCTGTAAATCTCGCTTTTATCAAGTGCTTGCTCTCCTGCGCGCAGTCTCCAGCCTCACTTTACAGCACCATTAATGTCCCACTTGAAGGGATGCTGTTCCTGTCAGTCAGGGGACAGCAAGACATGCCACTTGATCACAGGAGTCCATGCGGGCCCTGGCCCCTCTCCCGTCTGCCGAGAAGTGAGTGTGTGTGGAGGGATTACCGGGTGCCCAGGAGCAGGTGCAGCAGCCCAAGGGCACCCCCAATCCAATCCCTGGCTTTCATAAGGGGAGCCTTGGGCCTCTGAAGGCAACGGTTTTCATGAAGGCCCTGTGGGACCTCTCTTTTCTGCTGAGACAGTCTCACTTGTGATCCAACATCAAGCTAACATCAAGTTGCTTCTGGGGCTTCACGGGTCAGCAGAGCCTTTGCTGCCTCTGACAAGTGTGAGCGCCCGTGTCAGTGCCAAGCAGAGGTCTTGGCACTAGGGCAAGGAGCTGCTAGGCTTTCATGCCCTGAGAGGCATCGTGGGGGCGGCCTTGCTAAGGAAATGCTGGCACAGGGCCTCCATTGCCATGCACTCTTCCAGCAGGGCCACCTGCTGCTCTGAGCCTTGGTCAGGGAGAGCTGTCCCTGGGCCTGTACAGGCTTCTGGTCGGGGAAGAGCTTGTGGACATTGAATGTGCATGTCTGTCCCAAGCCGGCTCATTCCCCCTCAGCCCCCTTCTCCCCAGGACCACTGGGAGCAGGGTTGTCTGATAGTGCCTGCAGCCAGACTGCAGGGCTAGAGGGCAGGCAGGGAGAAGCTGGAGTTGGGTGGGGGTTGCTGTCTCTGCCTTCCCCGGGCCTGGCCTTGTCACCTGTCTTTGGGCTCTAATGCTCCTGGAGAAAGATGGTGGGTTCTTTGGGTGCCGGGTTTTCCTGGGCCCTCAGAGCTTCGATCTGGCCCCAAGGTATTTATTAAAAATCTTCAGGTCCCAGTTGAACAGCCACCATATTATTTACGGAATAGATGGCCTGGGGGGTCAGTGCTGTTTCCTAGAATTGCTCCCAGCCTTGACTATGACCTTGAACTGGGCCTGCAGGTTACTAGGTTTAGGGCCTTCGGGCTGGCCTGGTCAATGATGTCACGTTCTGAGGCCGCTTGGGCGAGCCGTGCTCTTTGGCTGGCCTTGACTAGAAACTGAAACACGGGAACAAGGAAATAGAGCCACAGAGGAGTCACGCTGGGGAGATGGGATTTGGCTCCAGCAGATAAACACACTTTTTTCCCTTTTTTATTGCTTGAAGCTGAGTGATATGTACCTTGGATGGAATTAGCAGGCTGAAAGTTCAAGTGATAAGCAGCTCTCTAGGGCATGAGACTCCGCAGGGCTGTGTGGGGGCTTGTTGGAGGCCTGGGTGGGTGCACCACCCGCGGAACCTTCGGACTGCTCGGCAGGTGCAGGGCTGCTCGCTGGCTGTCTCTCTGTGCCCAGCAGCAGAAACAAGAGCAGAAGAGTGTGGGGCAGCATCTCAGGGTGCAAGCGTGGTGCACTGTTTGCTCCTGATTAAAGTCAGAGAGGAGAGTCACAAATATTAAGAGCCTGTTGTGTGCTAGGCTTTGGGCTCCAGAGCCTTCCTGGGGCTCCAGGCTTGAACTCCAAAGAGGAGTTCAACAGCAGACCCATGACTCGTGTCTCTCTTTGTGGGAGGATGGGGGAAGAGCAGCCTCGGACCATGTCATTGGGAGTGTCACCTTCTCATTCTGTGCTCCTGAAAGCTGCAGGCCTTGGTCCCTCTGCAGCCTGCAGAGTAGGGGGAAACGTGGGGAATCTCATACACTCATTTTGGGAGCTACTAGCCTAGGCCCTGAGATCTGGTCCCAGTGAGCACACATCAGAGCCCAAAAAGTGTGAGACCCCATTTCCTCTGGTTCACAATCCATTCACTTAAGACTTCCTCCCAAGCCCTCTCCAGGCTCCCGATTTTAACCGGGAGTGAATTCCAGGCCTAGCTTTCTGGGGCTCCCAGAAAATGAAGGAGACACACCAGTGGGGCTGGCGTGCAGAGGCAGCCTGGGGTTCTCGCGTGGCCAGCAGAGCCCCCAGTGCAGCCAGGCTTCTTCAGATCTTGTGGTAGAGCCGTAGGATTGCGTGTGCAAGGCAGGGTGGGGCGTCACGTACTTCAGGGCCGCTGGCTTGGCTCCAGACCTCGTGCTGCTCCTGCCCTGCGGGCCACATCTTGGAAAATTCTACCCTTGAAAGCTAACTTCGGACAAGATGCGTTTCTCTCTCCTGGGATAATTTTTAACGGAATGAGTGTATATTGTCCTTGATATTACGTTCCTTAAAAGGGTCACCTTTACTTCCTTTCCAGAAAGAAAGAAGGAAGGAACTTAAGCAGAGGAAAAGAAAATGACAACAACAGCAACGGCAGTGACAAATGAAAGCCTTTGGTGTCGTAGCCCAAGTCAAGCCCTAAAAAGATGAGGCCGAGGCAGACCGTAAAATGTTCTCCATTGCTTAAGCTAATAAACCCAACTATCTTGGAGAGCAAACATCATATTGTTTTGCTAACTATTAGATTTTTACTACTCGCCAATAAAGTGAGCACTTTATTCCTTTCAAATAATATTCTATTCATTGTTGCCTGAAGATTAGCGATTGAAAGAGATGTCAACAGTTTTCACTCTTTAAATTAAGGATAATAGGCTTTTATAGCACAGCATAAAGATATCAAGGAGAAAAGCTGCAATCACAACGCTTGATTTTTCCTTTATCTGTCACTATTGCCCCAATCTGACACTTGTGAGCAGAGGGAGCTTGTAAACGGCCAGTGGACCCCGTAAAGTGAGAGAGACGTAGATTAGTGTGACAGCTCATTTTAGCACAGTAAAGTGATCATTTAATTAACTAATGGGGTTGTAACCATGAAGGTTTATCTAATTAGAGTTCTTCACCTTGCCGCCTGGTAATTCCCACAGCCTGTTTACATATTAGCACCAGCCTACACTGAGCCTAAGATGTGGCCGGCCTCTGCCGCTGTTCAGGGTGTCTGCCGAGTTAGATGTCCCCTTCCCGCTGAGAAGTAGGGTAACTTATTAGAGCTTGTTTTGAACAGTTTTATAGAGGCTACAAATGCTCTTTCTTTGGGTGCTTGATATACTGTCCATGGGTGTCTTAACAAAGTAGTTGCCCATGCTGGTGTGTGTGTGTGTGTGCATGCGTGTATGTGTGTGATAGTGGATCTGGAGGGGACTGTTGCTTTCAACATAACTCTTCACTCTGCTGTGGGTAGATCCATTTCCCTGTCCACTGGAGGGCCAGGCCCACCTCCTCCAGAGTGGGGGCTCACAGTGAAGCAGGACCAGGAGTCCGCACACAGCTCTGGGTCCCAGGGGCCTCTGCAGGGAGATAGATCCTCATAGAGACATGTCCTCCTGGGCTCACTCCCCTCCTCAGGGACCCGGGAGGCCAAGGAGCCTGGGAGGGTGGGTGTGCGCCTCTGCCTCTGGTGAAGTCTAGGACCACCCAGGGCACCTCTCAGACAGGTAGGTCTGAGCAGCCTGGCAAGGAAGAGACCAGAGGACGGGTTGGGGGGTGACGCAGCGTTGTGTGGGTGGGCAGGTCTTCACGTCCACCCTCCCTGCAATCCCCCATTCCTGCTATATTCTGGAATGGCCATCACCCCTGAAGGCTTTTCAGACTCGCTCAAAAAAATTTTTCAAAAATTTGTAAAGCTAGTTTTTGAAACAGTGATAAAATACATATTTAACACGAAATGCGCCTTTTGAACTGCGGTTCCACGTGCAGTTCAGTTGTGTTAAGTACATTCACATCATTGTGTAACCATCACTGCCATCCTTCTCTGGAGTTTATCTTGTAAAACTGAAACTCTGCCCATTCCCATTAAACATTAACCGCCCATCCCCCAGCTCCTGGCAGCCACCACCCTCACTGCTTGTGTAAGTCTGATCTCATGTGCGTGGAATCGTACAGACATGTTCCTTTTGTATCTGGCTTATTTCACCTAGCAGCATGAGGTGCTGAGGTCCATCTATGCTGTAGAATGCATCAGAATTTCCTTTAAAGGCTCAGTCATATTCCCTTGTGTATAGATACCACATTATTTATTTATTTATCTGTTGATGTTAATTCCATCTTTTGGCTACTATAAATGATGCTGTTAGGAACATGTGTGTCCTATTAAGTAGTTCTTCCTTATCAGGCAGGGGTATGTTTCAAGCCCCCCGGGATGCCTGAAACTGCACATGGTTCCAACTCCATACTTACTTGAACATAAAGCACCATAAAACTGCAGCAATCCACCTGGTGATTAACAGGGAGGTAGTTCATACACTGTGGATACACGAAACAAAGAGATGATTCACATTCGGGGCAGGATATAGCAGGATGGTGTGAATCATTACGTTTCTAGGAGTGGTTCACAATTTAAAACTTAGGCATTGCTGATTTCTGGAAGTTTTCACTTCATATTTTGAGACCAGGATTGACCATAGGTAAACTGAATCTGTGGGAAAAAAACCCTGTGTAGGCAGGGACAACTGTATATGTCTGCGTCGGTTTTTATGTTCTTGGGATGAATACCCAGACGTAGCCTTGCTGGATCACATGGGAATTCTGGTTTTGGGGACCAGCTATATTATTTACCCTAGTGGCCATACCATTTTCTGGGGCTTAAATTTCCCCATATGTCTCATCAGCTTCAGTTGTTTTCTGTTTTGTTTTAAATAATTGTCATTCCAATGGCTGTGAAGTGGCATCTCACTGGGGTCCTGATTTCCACTGGTAACTGGGTAACTCTGAAAGTTCATGATGCCGGGGATCGGTGGACTGAGAACCACTGAGTTCATGGCAGTCCTTTAGGGAACGTGCTGTAGGCACCTGGTGCTGTTCTAACCCCAGAGTCTGCTCACCCAGCTGCTCACCACAATAGCTTGGTGAAAAGTAGTAAACATTGCTTTTCTTGTGGATAAGAAAATTATCCGTACGAAGCTTTCTCTGCTGGTTGTTCAAGTGCAGAGGAGTCCCCTCACTCTCTCCACTTTGTGGTCCAAACCCCTCCCCAATGGCTGTCACTTGCTATACCTCACTTCAAAAGGAGAAAGTGTTAAAGGACGTGAAGGGGTCAGCAAATCACCTTGGGTTCGTGTGATTTGGAAATGATATCAAAATTCAGTCTTTCACTCTTGAAAGGAGAAATTGTTTTTCACATCATATTTTCAGGAAGAAGGATTTCTTAAATAAAAAAAGAAAGATTTCTTAATTCTAAATAATCATAGACACTTCCCTTTTAACAAATAAGTTATTTTGTAACCATTTATTCAAATGTAGACTGAAGCTTATGGTTTTTCAGAGGCAGGAGCAGCCTAGAACAGGGTCATATGTGGGACAACATTGCCATCTCGTGGAAAATAGGAACATGACCACTCGTACCAGAGAGAATTAATCTTAAAATGAGGAGTAGGCTTGCCGCGTACAGGACTTAGAGGCACTTCCGGTCCAGGGCAGGCAAAGAGTAGTGCTCTGTCTAAAACATTCTGTTCTGCTGGGGGACAAAGTCAGTCCCTGGAGTGACAAAAGCCACCTCTGTAGCCTTCGTCATCTGCTCAGAAGTTGTGGCGGGAACCAGGGGGCATTGATGGGAGGGTAGCTACTGCACAGCTGCCACCCAAAGACAGCAAGGAGGTGTCTGAGTTTGGAGGATTCACCCTAACTGGCTTCAGTTTTAGAAACTCTCTTTAGACAGGGCTCTTCTTTCCTGCCCTCCCTTCTCTTCCTTTCCTGTCCCTCCCCTCTCCTCCCCCCTCCTCTTTCTCCCTCTTTACTAACTCTCTCACCCTCCCTCCTTCCTCCACCCTTTTCATCTTTCTTCCTAGCTGCTTTATTGAGATATACTTTACCTGCCGTAGAATCACCCATTTAAAGTGAGCGATTTGGGGGGATTGAGTTATTATAGAAACAGTCATACAACCATGTCACAATCAATTTTAAAACATTCTCAGCATCCCCCACAGAAACTTTAGCCACCACCTTGACCCTTTCAGCTCCCCAAGGCCCTGCCGACCACTCCTCTATTCTTGTCTCTGTGTGTCTGTGTGTGGTGTGTACTGCACTGCCCTGAGCGGTGACCACTGCACCCCAGTATCCACCGAGGGAGAGGAGAGCACACTGCAGGCATGCGAGGTAGTGTGCTGGGGTGGCTGGGCTTGGTGATAGGGAAAGTGGGACCAAAGACAGACGTGGAGTCGGAGGGGAGGTTGGTGGAGACAGAAAGAGAGGTGGGCTTACACTGGTCCTGCTGCTCGCTCTGTGCTCTGTGCTCTGTGCTCCATGCTCGGTGCTCAGTGCTCGGAGCATGGCTCAGTGCTGCCCAGGAAGTGTTATTTCCCTAGGTTCATGAATGTGAGGCACAGAGCAGGGAGCAGGAGACAAGAAGAGCCCAACTTAGGCATCTTCTGAAGGGGAAAGAAATAGCATGTGGGGCTGTGCCACTCCATCTCAGCTCATAAACAGGAACGCACGAAGGGTAGAATCTGTGGGACACGCAGGCAGCCTCACCATGCACCCCGTGATTCCTGCCGTTTTCCTTCTCTCCCTGGCCTTTTCCTACTCTGGTGGACATGAAGACATCTTTCCCTCTTCCCCTTAAAGAACACGACCCCAGGTTCCTTGCTGTTTGGTTCTGGGTCCTGCTCTGGGTGGCTCCCCAATCTGTTTTCCATCCCTCAGAGCCATCCAAGATGACTTTATCTTGGAAAGCAGAAGGAGGTCAGGCTGCAGGCCATTCGTTAACATGTGTTGTTGTCTGTCCCCAGTGAGCACGGGAGCATCCTATTCTCTTTCCTACTGAAGACTGGAAAGGCTGTTCTTTTCCAGACTGGAAGGCTCCTGCCAATTTCCGGTGTCTGGGCTGCTTGTTCTGGGGAAGATGTCACATCTGGTGCAGTAGAGGCTGGAATGGCATAAAGTCTACTTGAGCCCTGAATGATCCTTCTGGTTTCTAAAGGGGGCCAGACTGGTGAGGGTTGCTACCCAGCTGAAGGATAAGAGAGTTGAGATGTAAATAGAGCACAGGCAAAGAGTGTGTGTGACTTGGGACTTAGCAGTTTAGGAGAGCACAGATTCATTGTCTGGTGGTTTCTGTAGGTTAGAAGTCAGGGCCTGGCAGAGTCGGGGCCTGTACTTAGATTCTCATAAAGCGGAGTCTCTGCAGAGACCGCCTTCCCTCAGGAATGTTTCTCCTTTCAAGCTCGTTCAAGTGCGTCTCCTGCAGCTGCAGAGCTGAGGTCCCTGTTTCTCATTTTGGACCCTTGGGCTTGCTAGGGTTCCTTCTAACAACATGGTGAGAGTGGAGAAGGGATCAAGACCCTCTCACGGTTCAGTTTCTCTAACCCCCATCTTTGTCTGCCTAGTTCAGCTAAGGAAAGTTCTCTGCTCAATTTAAGGACTTGTATGCTTATACTGAGTCCTTACAGGTAACCAAAAATCATCCATTTTAATACCCATAAGTTTGGTTACATTGAAAAGTCATTTGCAGCCAGCTGTGGTTGTGCAAGCCTATAATCCCAGCTGCTGAGGATCAGAAGTTTAAGGCCAGCCTGCGCAATTTAGTGAGATCCTGTCTGAAAATTATCAAAAGTAAAAATCATTTAGCCCATTGTATCAGACCTGAGTTTCTTTCGACCTGACTCTACAATAATAATCCTGAGCAAGGTGCTCAGAGTTTGGCTTGCAGTCAATCTAATGAAGCCTTGGTATCATTCGTTTACTACTCTTGTGGTAGAGACCTCAATTAAAGGATTTAGCAATCAAACCAAGCAGTTGCTAGGGTTGATTATTGCAGGAATTAGTTCTCTGGTTCCTTTGGTAGCCAATACAGCTATGGGCTCCACAGCATTAACCTGCCGGGATTCCAATAATGTTCAATGGGATTACAAATCTAACTTTCTGGATTGTGAGGAGGACTGAAAAAGGGATTCCAATACCTGGATTCCAATATTCACTACTTGGGCTTACAGTAATGGAGTATTTGCTTAGCAATTCATCACCAATGGTAAACAAAGAAAAATCCTTTGCCTGTAAGCAGCATAGTCATAGGATCAGGGGCTTGGATTCAGATCTGCTTGGGTCCCAGCTATTCATTCTGTCTACCATAGTGGATAATACAGTAGTTTTCTGTACTTATTTGTCTCAAGGAATAGACATCCACAGCACCAGAACTGAGGTTTGATTCCATCTCCACTAGATCTCAAGTGTCAAGGAGCCTCTGCCTATAATTCACATCATACAAAGCGCTGTTCACTGACCATGTTCTACAAGGGCTAGTGGAACGCACTGGCTTTGGCCTAGATCGGACTGCTTGGGCAGGACGGGGATCATGTCTGCACTGCTACTAGACTGCTAACTCGAGAACCAGGGTTAGTTTTTGATCCCCAGTGCTCAGCTCTGTGCCTGGCACACTGCACAGATTCAGCAAATGTTGAATGATGCTGTCCAGAATGGTGTGAGCCATTGTTGGAAATTACCCTCCGCCCTGCCATAATGGCTCACAAAAGATGGATCAAAATTGGTGTTCTGTGTGGCCTTGGTTTCACACAGTTCTCCCTACTTTATTATTTGTAGTTGAGTAACTAGGATGTGCTGGGAATACAACATTCTGAGATAGAGAGAAATGACCCCCAGAGTCTGAGCTTTGTCTCTCCTCTTCCCTCAAGGTTTGGGCCCAGGGCGTCACAAGACTCCTGAGCTGTGTGACCCAGGATAAGCTGTCTTCTGAGGTCCCGTGGCCACTGTGCAAACTGGTCATGTGCAGTTGAGACTGTGTCCACTTTAGACAGCTTTCTTGAGTCCTGGGGGACTGGATCAAGACGGTTTCAGGCTCCTTTGTCCCTTGCTGCCTCCATGTAAGTAATGAATCCATTTTATTTAGCTTGCTGTGTATGTGAGCCCTCTGCCTCGACTCAGACAAGCCTTAACGAGTGCACGGGGAATCTTCTTCACAAGCTGTGCTGCAGATCATGAAGAACTGTCCTTCAGGCAGTGGCCAAAGGCCTGGGACCCTTCTATCTAGTATCTTGCCAATCTTCCTTGCATGGTTTTCATGCTCTTCTGTACCAGCTGGTGGACCAGCAGAGAGTACAAAGACCCAAACACAGGAAAGTGCCATGGCTGGCTGGGTGTGTCATTTCTGCTTGTAGTTCATTGGCTGGGACCTAGTCACATGCCCATGCCTAGCCGAGAGGGAGGCTGGGAAACAGGTGTAGTTCTGGCAGCAGGAAGAAATTGGCTTGCGGACAACAGGTGATAATTCCTGCCTGGGGCTGATATGCTACAACCCAGTACACAAACCCCACCTGGTGACTCTTGTTATGCATAGAATAAGTTAGCTTTTGTTCACCAAAGGGATTCTTTGGACAGGAAGGTGGGGTGGAGAAATGATGGCACCTGTGGGTGGCCTGTCAGTTCTCAAAGGTGTCTCATTGTCAGCAGAAGCTGCGGCACTGGGATAAAGCAGGAGCTGTGTTCTAAATTATAAGGCAGTACAGTGGAACAGCTTGAAATCCAATCAGCGTGCTCCTCTCCAAGAGCAGGAAGGCAGCAGGCGAGCAGATGGGGCTGCTGGGCATGTTGGAGCCAGTTCAGAGAAGGGGTCATTTGAGTGACTGTGTGTGATGCTACAGGTCCCAAGCCCACAGGTGCCCTTGGGCATTTTCTTGGACTTGTTGGAGTGGGCAGAGGCTGGGAGGGACTTCTAAATCAGGCCTAGCAGGGCTCCATGAGGCAGGTGGGGAGCACTTTGGGTTGCTAAGTCATAACCCTTCCTGGGAGTGGAGGCAGAAATGGCCGTGACAGGAACCCTCCTGCCCTGCACACCCTCAAGCACTTCTGGACCGCTGGCCCATGGCCCTGTACTCTCTCCTGCACATGCACGTCCTCCAGCCTCTGACCCAGTCCATCTCTGTCTTCATCTGACTGTCTGGGAGGCCAGGGCCTTGGTCCTCATGCTCAGAGTCCGACACTGCAGTGGGGAATAAGCAGATTGGCTGGACATTCGCTCCAGACTGATGTACAAAAGTGTCCATCATGTCAGCTCTGGTCCGGCAGCTTCTCAGCCAGCAGTGCAACTGAGCCATGCTTCACTGCGGGATGCTCTTGTCTCTGCCTCTGCTCCTGGGCCCATGATGTGACTGCCTCCCTTGGGATTTAGAGAAATGTGAGGCTCCACAGGGGACTCGGTTATCCATACTGATCATCTGTCATGACCCCCGACATCCACACATGCTTTTAAGACATTTGGGTACAAAGAACTTTGGTGACCAGTGACTGCCTGGGCTTTTTTTCAATGTAATGCCCCAATGCCATATGTTCGTATGTAAAAAAAAAAAAGTCTGAGTTCATGGAGTGCTGGACTGAATGGTCCAACCATCAACCACTTATTTTTCCCAGTTTTGGTCACTGTGGAAAGCAATATAAAGGTGCTCAGGCTGAGGGTCTCGGGAAGGCTGCTTCCTGGCTTGTGGATGGCATTTTCGAAGGACTGCGGGAGCCCTTTGAGATCCACACTGTATAAGGACACTGTAATGGTGTGGATCTTAGACATTCTCCGAGGGCTGTGTTGAAGGCTTGCTCTCCAGCTGGCAATGTAGAAAAAGGACCTTTAGGAGGTGGGGCCTGTCAGGAAGAAGGCCAGTGGGGGCTGAGACCTGGCCCTCTTCCCTCTCTTTTTGCTCCTCAGTCTCCCTAAGATGGGCAGCTTTTCTCTTTGTGTGCCTGTGCCACAATGTGCCACGGTGCTACAGGCCAAAGGCAGCAGGGCCAGTGATCCTGAACTGAACCCTCGGAAGCTATGCACCAAAACAAAACTTTCCTCCTCTGCTTATGTCGGATATTGTTATGGCTTGTGTCTGGATGTCCGCCCAAGCCTCATGTGGTCATGAGGTGTAGGCTTTTGGGCGGTGGCTGAATCTAGAGTTTGCGATTGGCTCATTGTCTAGGGCTGGGATTAGAGATGTGAGTGTTACACCAGCCCTAGGGTGATAACCTGCATACACTGTAAGAGAAGAAAAGAGGCGCACTCTTGTTATATTTGCTGTCTTTTTTTTTTCCTGACAAATATTTTATTTTTTATAGAATCTGAAAATGATTTTATAAGTTCATGTAAATTGCACAGAATAGTGGATTACATTTTGGTGTACTGCAACTTGCATATAATATACATTGATTTTTTTTTTTTTTGAAGTGCTGGCTTGGCTTCTCAGAGTCCTAAGTTCCAATGTGGCATGGATCTCAGGAGACACTGCTAGTTCTCCCCCTGGAAGGGCTGCAGTCTGCCACCCTAGCACCTCCCCTCATGTTTGCTGTCTTTTGCTGCCATGAAATTTTGCCCCTTTGCCATGACGTCCTGTCTTAGAGCCAGCTGATTATGGACTGAAACCTCTACAAACTTGAGTTAAAAAACCTTTTCTGCTTTAATTTTGAGTGTTGGGTATTTTTTCTCAGTAATGAGAAAAGTAACTAAAACAGCTGAACCTAGAGTTTGTGATTGATTCATAGTGCAATGCCACGCTTAAGGCTGGGCAATTGCTGGGTCACTCCACTCATTAGATTGGCACCACCCTAATCCCAGCAGTCTGGTAAGATAAAAGGGTAGAAAGAGGCTTGTTTCCCCCATTTTGCTCTTGTTGCTTTTGCTGCCTGCTGGTGCCATGAACTGTTTGTAGCCTCTGCCATGAGTCATCCTTGAACTGGAGCCAGGTGATATACACTGAAACCTCTACAAACTGTGAGCTAAATAAACCTCTCCCCCTTTTACCTTAGGGTTGGGTGTTTTGTCTCAGGAATAAGAAAAGTAACTAACTCATCTTTTGTTACAATAGTGGAATGGTGACTGATATTGACCCTAACCTATTTACAGAGAAGGCCCCACCCCAAACCCCACCTCCCAATAATCATCCCACTGGGAATTAGGTCTCAACTCATGAGTTTTTTTGGAGGGGTGAGATAAACTTTCAGACTATAACAGAAGCTGAGATACTATCATTTTTGAATCCCTTTAGGTACAGAGGCCTCATTTTATAAGCCAGTAGTAACTACAACAGCTCTTGTTTGCTAATGCTTGTCCTAGAACATTCATTTCTGATCTCTAGAATGCTTTTCAAAGTGGGTTCTGTGCTCCTCTTCTTTTATACAAGAGGATCCTGGGGCCTGCAGGGTGTGACCTCCACCCTGCTCGGAGCGGCCCCTCCACAGCCACACACTGCCACCTCCCTCAGCTGCTGGTGGTGCCAGACTTGCTTTTGCCAGCCTGGCCTCCCAGGGTTGGAGCTCCCCTTCCTGCTGGCACCCTGGATCTTGGGGCTCTCAGTGGCGGGGGGACTGGCAGTGCACCTTCCTCCCTGTCTCTGTGTCACTCACCCTCATCAGCTGGTAGCTTTGCCTTTTTTGTCCGGGTTCCCTAAGCAAAGTGTTTTCTACTTATAATGGATGTCATACGCGGCAAGCCCAATGTGTTGCTAAAAATGTCACGATTCTGCACGACTTCATTATTTATTTATTTTTTTACATTTCTGGCGCTTCTGCCTCCACCATTATGCCGGTCCTTTCCTGCCCACCTCTGCTGTACAGTTCCTTGTCCTTCTGCAAGGATTCTCACTCAGTCCCGCACACCACTCGTCTGAGGAAGGCCAGGCCCCTAGTCCGGTCACCTTCTTTGTGCCTTCCTGTAGGAGGGCATGGCATGGGGTGATGGCGCCTCCAGGACCAGGCCCAGGGCTGTCATCTGGAGTGATTCCTGGCGGGCTGAGCCCCCAGAGGCTCTGGCAGCACTTAGCCCTTCCTTCTTCTAAGGCACAGTTTCCATGCTACAGTCCCTTTGGGCAAAACCTTTGGCTAAAACAGCCCCTTCCTGCAGGTCAGAGGTAAGTTCCTCCCAGGGGCGTGGCTCAGATGCAAATGTCAGTCCTGTGGTCCTCCTCAGCTAGGTGATTGTGCACTGCACAAATCACACAGCTATACAGATCAGCTGCCTTGGGCTCCAGACCTGAAAACACCTTGAACTTTCTACTTCCTAATGGTCACTGCCTGGCTACAGGAACTGCAGGTCCCTGATGGGAGCGTGGCTCCTTTTACTGCGACCGCAGTGTGTTAGAGTCTGATTTACATTCGCTTCGGCTCCCTTCACATGGGCCTCTAGGGCTGGTCGCTGGCCGCCCTCCAGCCTCACCCCTCTTGTCGCATCTGCTGAGACCAGGCCACTGTGACTTCTGTTTGGCTCCTGTTTGAGCTGGACTCTGTCTTTAAGGTCAGAAGGAGGCCCTGGCTGCAGGGACTTTGTTTGTAGCTCTGCCACCCCATGCCTGGCAGCTCTGACCCTGGAGTCTGACCTTCCTTCAGTCTGTGGAGGAGGTATTGTCAACCTCTGCTTACGCACAAGCAAGTGGAGCTCAGAAAACCTCACCAGCTTGCCCCAGGCAACAGGACCTGCATGCAACCCAGAAATCCCAGCACCAGAGGGTGCTATGATCTGTGGACCCTGAGCCTTTCTGGATGGAGAGCTAGCGATTTGAGTAAGAAGTCTGAAACACATGAGAAGAAAGTTCAGGAATGACTATTCCCCCGTTCCTTGTCTTAGGTGCTAACTCTGCCACCTAAAAGCAGGTAACTTTAGATAGATGATTAAACTTTCCCCGCCTCAGTGTGTCTGTCCATAAAGTGGGATCAATAATGTTGTGAGGAAGCAATATTATAAAAATCCATGGCAAGGGCTGAATACGTCAGTTCCAGTGGACGATGATGGACCTGCCCATCTGTGTACACAGAGTCATTGCCCTGAATCAATAGCAAATGTTCCAGAAAGGGGCAAGCAGCTGCCATAGCTGCCGCGTGTCCCAAGATTCAATTCTACCAGAAAGCCCTGTCATCATGAAATGACTCTTTCCCAGGAGGCTACGGGTGGCCTCAAGGCCCGGCTGCACTGGGCTCTTTTACACTGTGGTGGTGGTGAAGAGGCTGGGTAGCTGCAGCGCTCTCGGGGAGGAGGACCATCAGACCACGCAGCTCCATTCGCAGCTCCGGAAGAAGTGCCTGCGAATATTCCTTACACAGGTGCATTTGCAAAGCTTAAGAACCAAATTTTAAAAAAGAAAAAAGAAAAGGTCATATGTATATAGGTACACACACACACACACACACACACACACAGATAACTGTGCTACTAATCTCCGTAAATTCGCTAAGAAGTTTGTGCTTTCATTGATCACTTTTTCATGCCTAAATCTTATAATCTGAACAACTACTTTCAAGATAAAAATATGTAATATATTAACTGTTAATGTCTTGCTATTTTTTTTGAAATTCTCTTCGTTTTTATCTTGGTGTTTTTTGTTAAAAAAACAAAACAATAAAGAATCATTACCACACATTAGCACTAGAGGGCACCAAAACCCTCCTCTTAGTGCCACACATCACGGCGGGAAACCTGCTCTGAGCTCTTCCACAGCCTGGGAGGCAGAGCCGTCCCCCAGTATAGCCCTCCTAATCCAGACGTGTGCCTTTTAAAAGCCTGTAACGCATGACTTTATTCTCACCTTTTAATTGTTAACATGCTTGCTGTGCTCGGTCTTTCGGTGAGAGGATTGGCAGGTGCGTTGGGAAATAATTATTAATGTGAGCCCAGAGATAAGGGCTGTAATTCATTGCCTCCGATGCTCAGGGCGCCGGGCAGGGGTGCAGCTGTCCCACTGTTTCGCTGTTGTCATTCTCAAGCAAATTTCTTTCATAACGAAAAGCTATATAAATTTACAGGAAAGTGGAGAGTAGAATGGACATGCATATCCACAGTCCCTAGCTTTTGGCCATGTTTACCATCATCTGTCTGTGTTTGGCTGGGGTAACTTAGGGCCTGGTCATCACTCCAGAGGTGTTTTTAGAAAACGACCTTTGCTGCTTGATCTAAACTTACTGTCATCTGTGGACTCAGCCGTGATTCCGTAGAGTCATCCAGCACCTGCTAGGTGTCTTTCCACGTACACGCAATGCCGTTCACATAATAAGCAAAATTAACCATGAGTCTCTCACATCACCAATACCTGATGCATATTCACATTTCCAGGTTGTCCTCAAAATATCCTTTGCATTGGCTTCTCCCAACTTTAATACAAACAAGAGCCTCTCTTAGCTGCATTTATTAGGTCTCTTTCAACTTAGGGCCGTTTTCTTCACATCTCCCCACCTCCTCTTTCTTTTTTCAAAAGATGATATTGATTTTTTACATTTTAATCTTTTTTTGTGGTGCTGGGGATAGAACCCAGGGCCTTGTGCAAGCCAGGTAAGTGCTGTAGTACTGAGCTACACCCCCGTCCAACACCATTGTTTTGGGAGAGACCCAGATAACAACCCTGTACAACGTTGAATGTTAGGCCATCTGATAATTTTCTTTTAGAGTCTTTAGCTTGTTCTAAGGAACCGAATTTCTTGTTTTTTCTTGTCAGTTTTTATTTTTTGATCAATACATGTAACATAATGATTACATCCCTCATAGAGAAGGTACCTGTAGGTAACACATCTTCATTGTCTTAATGACCCCCTCCCTCCGTACTGCTCTCCTCCATCTTGGTACCCTCCCCATCTGCAAAAGATCTCTCTCTCTCTGAGCCTGAATCAAGGCCGGCAGCTTCCTGATGCTGTTGATTTCAAGCAGGAGCCCAAAGAAATGTCTTTCTATGTTCTGCTGGCCATTTCAGAACTTGGGCAGTGAAATGGTCAATTCATTAGAAAGAAACAGCTTGAAGCAACCCCTCCCCCACTGGTGAGCAGCTGTGAGTGTGGCAGGCTGCAGTGGCCCAGGAGGGAGCCACCAGCATTTACTGGGACCCACCATGCTGGGACCTGGAGCGCCAGGAAACCAAGCAATCCCTCATCCCGCCTGTTTTGTTTTGTTAACTTCAATATACATGAAAGTATGGACAGCTATTTTGAAAAGAACGAGAGACTCTACGACAGCCATTAGTGACTTCCCTATTGTCTGGTTTTGAAGACCTCAAATGCCTTCCTCATTCTGCCTGAATCAGTTTTATAATATGTTGTTTTGTATGAACTTTCTGTATGTGAAGACATGGGCAACTATTTGGAAGAAAACAAGAGACAATAAGATAGATAGTGAAGAGCTCAGGTCGTCTCGCTTTGAAATTTATATCTTTTACATTGCTTTTTTATGTCCTATTTTGTTGTGTTTAATTTTACCCCCATTAAAATTAAAATTAAAATAAAAAAAGATCTCTCTCCCTATTTTGCTGACTTTCTGATAGTATTAGTTTGTTTTTTAAAATAACATTTAAAATTTTATTTTTAATTATTAGTACATAGTAAGTCCAGTCTTGGATACCACATTAGCAGTTGAGCATCTCCCATCTAACATGGCCAAAATGGAATTTAGTTCCATGTTTCTCCAAACCTGTTCTCCACATCAGTATGGCTCATCTCTGTCTCTTGGAATTCACCCAGATGTGCAGGTCAAAAACCTTTGCTTCCCTTTTTCCTGTCAGCAGACCCTAACTGCCCCATCTTCAGAGTGGACCGTATGCCCAGTACCTAACCATCCCATCACCAGCGGCACCATCCAAGGCCTTGCCTGGGACACAGCCTACCTTGTCTCTCTGCTTCTTGGGCCCTCAGTCTCCCTCAGTTTTCCCATCAGACTGCAGCTGCATATTTCACACAGGGAGTCAAATCAATGCCACTCCTCTTTGCATTCTCTTTAATGCTTCCCATTTAATATTGGGGACCTGGCAAGATCCAATTTCCCAAATGAGTGTACAGTGAAGGCTTAAACAAATGAGATGAGTGGTATGATTCTAGGGCTCCAGGAGGCTCAAAACCCTCTGCAGAGTTCTTGACTCTAGGGGTTAAGACAAAGAGCTTCTCTGGCAGCCCATATTTATTAGTGAGGGGATACTGAGGAAAGTGCAGGAACTGAGCAGGACCTTGGGAGTCACTTCAAAGACTTCTCCAAGTAATAAATTATGCCAATTTAAGAGAACTATCTTATCTCCATGATGACATTTATGGTAGGGGTGAGACTGCAGTAGTGAATGCCTACAGCTGCAGTCTCTATCTACTTAACTGGGGTTGGAGCTGGGTGTCTGCAGCTGTGGCCTTATCTTGCCCTTTGAGGTATCTCTGGCCTCACAGGTTACTACAGGTCTCAGCCAGGACCAATGATTCATAGAGGTTCACTTACTAGGAATCAGCTCCCATTGCTAGGCAAGGGGCCAACGTATAGGACAGACTCACAATAAACATAGAAAGTTAGCTAATTTTAAATCCTGCTCAGAGCTGCTTCATAGTGGTCTCCAACACATTTACATACCAATGCCAGGTTATAAGGACACCTCTTAAACCAACCTCTGACTTTTCCCCATATTTCATCTATTACCAATCTTCCTTATAAAATTTTTATTTTAAAGAAAATAAAACCATTTTCTTCTATTCATTTTCTGTTTTATTCTGTCTTTTATTTTTGATTTCTCAAGGCAATATATGGGGACATTTCATGGCTTTCTTCTTTCTTGATGAATGTACTTGGTGTTAAAAAATTTAAAAAGAGAGAGAGAGAATAAAACCAAACAAAGTAAAACAGAATAGAACCAATCAAAACAAAACAGTAAACACAATACAGGACTTCAAAACAAGATAGTAGGAAGTCAATGATGACTATCACAATGCCCCTTGTTATCACTGAAGTAGCCGTCTATACCATAAGACATGATAAAATCAAACAAAACAAAACAGAACAATAGAAACAATTAAGGGCTTCAAAACAAGATAATAGGAAATTAACAATGGCTACCATCTTCCCTTTTTAGACATTTCTTCCCCTTTCACTTTCACAATATCTATTTTATATTCCACTAACTCTAGTTTTTCATACTACAATGACAACATGATGTTCACCCATGAGTCTGAACCATTTCACCCATGAGCATGATCTCAAGTTGCACCCAGTTACCTATAAGAGCCTCAAGATTATTCTTCTTTATAGCTGAGTAGCTCTCCGTTATATAAAAATGCCGTATCTTTCTTATCCATTCTGCAGTTGATGGACAAGCTAATCTTGCCTTTTTCTGGCCCCCTGTTGCATGGAGCATTGTTTTTCTTCTTTGACTTTCAGTCTATGAATATCTTTTTGAGTTAAATGTTTTCTGTATACTGCATATTGATGGATCTTGTTTCTTGATCCGCTCTGCCTGTGTTCTTTTTATTGGTGAATTGAGGCCATCTACGATAATGGTGATGACCAACATGCACTGGCTCATCTCTGCCTTGCTATTTTCCTGCTGTTGTCTCCCTACTTTTTTCCCCCTCCATTCAATTGCTTGCTCCACGAAGTGATCTCTCCCTGCTTCTGTTCCTGGAACTGTGGTAATTTTTATCTCTCTCTAGAATGTCCTTCTGTACTCCTTGTAGGGTTGGTTTGGTGGCTGTTAATTCCTTCAGTTGCTTTTTATCATGGAAGTATCTTATACCTTCATTATTTTGAAAGATGTTTTTTCAGGGCACATCAATGTGGGTTGGAAGTTGTTTTCTTTTAGGATTTGAAGCACTTCACTCCAAACTATTCTTGCTTAAGGGTTTGTGTTGAGAAGTCTGTTATGATTCTGATGGGTCTTCCTTTATAGGTGATCTGTTTCGTTTCTCTAAAAGCTCTTAATATTCTGTTCTTCTGCTGAATTTCTGGGATCTTGATTATTATATTTCTGAGTGTAGGTTTATTTTGGTTATGGCTAGCTGGAGTGCTATAACCCTCACTTATCTGCATATCTATTCCTTTCCCCATGCTTGGGGAATTTTCTGCTATTACTTCTGTAAATAGTCTTTTTATGTCATTTATGTTGACCTCTGTTTTTTTGCAGACACCTGTTATTCTTAAATTATTTTTCTTTGCATCATCTTGCAGCCATTGAATTGTTATTTCTTGGTTCCTTGTTAGTTTTTAAACATTTTTTATTTTAAAGAGAATAAAACAAAACAAAACAGAACAAAGGAAAAGATCTTTCCTTTCATGATCGCTAGCTACAATCCTGTATTCCAGGTCTGAGAGTCTATCTTGAGTTCCTTGCAAGCAGTTTTGTCAGCTTTTAATGGAGTTTTAAATTTCCTGGATATCTCTTTGAATCTGTTTCTTGCATCCCAATTCTTCCCTCTATGGCTCATTCAGGATTTCCATCATTTTCCTATGCTTCTCTCTTTTTTTAAATCTATGTCTTCTTCACATATACTCAGGAATCTTTTCACTAGGTTTGTCATTTCCTCTTTTACCTGAGCTATTATTCTGATCCAATTTCTTTTATGGCCTAATGAAGTAGTTTCTTTATTTCAGTTGCCATCATCCCAGAAGTTTCAGGTGTGCAACTTATGCTTTCTTCCATGTCCGTGTCTCTTGGACTTGTTCTGTGTGGGCTGGAGGTCTGAGATTGCCTTTTGCTCTTTTTTCTTGATGTTTTCCTGGTTTCCTCCAGACAAGACAGTTGTAGGATCCTAGGTGCTTCCCATACCTGTCCACTGGGTAGGGGAATGGGCCAGGCGCCTGGGTTTCTCTGACCCAGGCTCCCCAGGAGGTGGTGGGGTGCGGGGGTAGGCTTCTCCAGGCATGTGCAGCTTCTCCAAGGTGTGGCCGGTTGGTTCTCCTGGCCCACACTGGCTACCTGAAGGAGGATCCTGATGGCTGCTCACATGCATGTAGGGGTGGGGCTGGCTCCATTCTTTTTTGCTAATCAGCACTGATGTAACCTCACTGGCTTCTGTGCTATTCCTGGAACATGCTGTGTGTGCTACCATTTTAGAGTCATTTCATTTGCCTTCGGTTCTGGCTAAAGTGCTTTGCCCTAAATAGTCACATGGCTCACATGCTTACTTCATTAGGGCCTCTCCCTATCCTGCCTCCTCAAATAGGCCTTCTGTAACCACCTTTTCTTTTTCTTTCTTTATTGTTATTTTGGTTTTTGAGATAGGGTCCCACTATGTAGCCCAGGCTGGCCTTGAACTTGCATTGATCCTCCTGCCTCAGCCTCCTGAGTGCTGGGATTATGGGTGTGAGCTTCCACATCCAGCTACCAATTATTATAGAGCAGCATTCCTCTCCACATCAGCCCTTAACCTCTATTTTTCTTCACAGTACCCACTCCATAAGTACTTGCATCCTGATTGCCTGTCTTCTTCACTAGAATGTAAACTTCTTAACCTCTGGTACTTTGCCTGGTCACAGCTGCGTAACCAGCATGTACCTGGTTCACAGCAGAGATCTCAGTAATATCAGTAAAATCACTGAATGGGATTTCTAGTCTCAAAACACGCACAATACCATTTTTGCTTTACTAGAAAAGAGGAGAAGAAAAAGGAACCAGAGGAAAGGACCTTTTAGACAAGATAAATTCAGCTTCATTCCTCTCAAATAGATTCATTTTATTAAAAGGAGGAGAATTACTCAGCAGCACTGAAACAAATTCACCTTGCTGCTCTATCTTTCCCATCCCATAACCCTGTATGCCAGACCAGGGCAGGGTTGGGGCTCAATGGAGGCAGGTTAAGTTTATTTTTGAAAGTACAATTTCATAGGTGAATCTGTGAGTGTCATGCTGTATCATCAACAGGAGGCAACCACGCTGCTGGGCTGATCCTAACGATGTTGTGCTGGGTTAAGGGAAGGAGGTCTCTCTTGCAGAAAGTTGCATTTCTTCCCTGTGACCAGCAAGTGAGCTGAACTGAGTTTTTAGTATCATGTGAATATCCGGTTCTCGTTAACTGCTCACTGTATGGAGTTATTATTCCTTTATTTATTTATTTTTTAAATTTTATTGAAGGAAAGACTAAACAAAACAGAAAATAGGTAGAAATAATACATATGTGCAGAGAAAAAAATGAACAGTAAGAAATCACTAGTTGATGTTTACATATTGTCGTTTTACAAATAGTTGTTCAAGATACAAAAATGGAACATGTAAAGTGGGAATTCAAACAGCGAGACTGCAAACAGTTCTGTTCAACTGTCCAACCAAAACTTAGTAACATGGTTCCATTGTTTGTACCCCTGATTCTTCATTTACATTCTTATCCTCAAGTTATAGATCCTTTTGTCATCTTCTAGCCTTTGTATTGTTACTGCTTATTTCCTTGTTACTTTTAAAACGTTTTCCTTCTCATACTCCCACATTGCAATATTGTCCTCCAGTTTGGATAATCTATCCTTAGTTTCTTTCAAGCTGATTTGCCATCTTTCCATAGAGTTTTTAATTTCCTAATGATCTCTTTGAATCTGCTTCGTGTATTCTATATTTTTTTTAATATTCTCACCAAATGGTTCTCTCCTGTGTTTCAGTTCCTCCCTTCTTCCATCTGTGTCTGCTTGAGGGGTGCTTAGTATCTCTTTTATTAATCTTCTTATATCTTGCTTTATTTGGCTAAATATCTCACTTTTGAACTCGTCTATGAGGTCCCAAATACATCTCTTTATGTCCACTGGCACTGTGTCTGATATTGCATGTTTGCTGTTCTCATTCTCCTTTGTATTTACCTGTCCTGGGTCAAGGTTCTCAGGGTTGGGGCCTGGGGACTTTTTGTTGTTGTTTCCTCTTCCCATCTTCTTTGCTTCGTCCAGGAGGCCCCAGTTTCTTTCTTTGTTGGTTACAATTCTTCTGAAGTGCGCTGGCTAAATGACCTTCACACTGCAGTGTGTTAGTGAGTTGCAGACAGGGACAGCATATGCCGGCCCCTCCCCTCCGGATTAGTCAAGCTGCTGTGCACTACTATATTACTTTGCGCTGCCTTCCTCCAGACCAGCCAAACCTCTGAGGCCCCACTGGGCTAGTGTGGTTAGTGTGTGCCGACGCTGCGGGGACTTGACGTCGGATAACCTATTGGGTCTCAGCCAGGTCATGTGACCCAGGTCTAGCTCACTCCACCAATCCCGTTTGGGAATGGAACAATTGACTGAAGTCACTGCTGCCCTTCGTACTTGCCAGTTCTGCCTGATCCCAGAATGTCATCCACCAGGGCCCCCCTATTTGTAGAATGGCTCCATTCCCATCACTCACCACAGGTCGATGTAGGCTCCCCACCGACTCAGCTCTCCATTCGGCTTGCTGACCCTTGAACTCAATGTAACTGCGCCTCCAGTGAGTTGAAGCGGCAGGTCCTTGGACGACTTGGCAAGTCATGGCGGGACCTTGGATGGTCAGCAAGTTGCCTTAATTTCTTCTTGGGAGGAGAGAATTCATCTCCCTCTGTTTGGGGTTCTCCATGCTGTTGAATTCTAAGTTGACTATCTCAGGGAGTTTCTGTAGCCAGTTAATATCTATCCACCATCTTTGCTTCTCCCCAAAGAGTTACTATTCCTAACAGTCACTGCTGAAATTAACTACCTCAGGATTTTCAAATGGTAATTTTTATATTCTGCCAAACCTCCCACATCTATTAGACACATTTTTCTTTAACATAGAACTTTTCTTTATTAACTGGGCTATTTGCTTACTACTCAGAAATACAATTCCTGCTAAAAAAGGTAGCAAATGTCTTATTCTTTAACTTCTAGTGTTCAGAAAAAGATGTTTTGAGAGCTGCCTCCAGTAATGGTAACTAAGGCATTTGTCTTGTATCTTGTCCTTCTCTAGTTTTCAGTCTCTCATTATTAGGAACTCATGGGATTTTATATGTTTTAAAATCAATAATCATCATTCCTTTTGATTCTCAAATTGTGTCAACTGTGGCTGGTAAGAGCCTCTCAAACTAGCTATCATAAGATAATTGCATGAGGAATTGAACTGGAAAAGCTGGCAGCAGGGTAGGGGCTAAGAAGAAGAGAGAGAAAGAAAGAGAGAGAGAGAGAGAGAGAGAGAGAGAGAGAGAGAGAGAGAGAGAGAGAATACCTAGTGGGGATGGGATGCAACCCTCCAGGAGGAATTGGAATTCAGTTAACTCAGGATCTTGAGGTCAAACCAAAGTACAGGGCTACAAAATGTCCCAAAGGGAGAGAAGAGATAATGGTTAGTGATTGGGAGGGGTGGACCCCACTTGGGGAAGGATTATATGTGCAATGACTGGTGGATGGAGACCCACAGGGTGGGCCAGCACCCAGGTAGAAAATGATCACCGCTGCAGGGACTTGACCTCGGATAACCTATTGAGTCTCAGCCAGGTCACGTGACCCAGGTCTGATTCTGGCTGGGGATTAGAATATTTATAAGATAAAAGATCAAGAACAGGGGGCCAGGTGAGAGTAGTAGGGAAGGGAAAGTGCTGCTACTGAAAGTTGGACTTTGCAATGTGAGTTTTTAGGAGGCAATACAAATGCGTGTTTAGGAAGTGATTAATCAGTAGTCAAGCATGAATTGCTAACTTTTATTTAAGGGTCAGTGGTGTCCTTTCTAGGTATGTTATAGAAGCACAGATCTGGCTGGATGTGGAGGTACCTGCCATGGTCCCAGCAACTCGAGAGGCTGAGACAAGACGGTTGCAAGATGGAGTCCAGCTTGGGCAGTAATAAGACTCTGATTGAAAATTTTAAAAAAAGGGCTGGGGATGTGGCTCAGTGGCAAGTACCTCTGGGTTAAATCCCCAGGAGAACTGAACCACACTCATGGCAAACAAACTCAACCATGGCCTGACAGGAGAGCTTGTCCTGGGGTTGTCTCTTACGTCTCGGTGCTTCTGGGAACCAGTTCGATTCTTCTTTGATTCTTGGATATTTCCATAACAGCATGTCCACTGTCTTTCTTTAATGTTGGAAAGGTTTTCCTTCTACCCAACTTCCAGCTCTGATTGTTCAATCTATAGTTTGTATTTTTTCACCTTTCTATTTTCAAACTTTCTTCATCCTTATGATTAAGATGTTATCTCTAACAAACAGCATATAGTTATTTCTTTTTCAATCAGTTATGACAGAGTAGATCTTTCAATAAGATTTCTTTAGTGCATTTACCTTTATTATCATCATTAATGTTACTACATTTTTTGGTTCAATCTACCACTGTAGTACAACCTACTTACAGGTTATTTCTATTCTATGTTCTTATCTTTTCTGTTTTATTTTCTATTTGTTCTTTATTTTGCTCATCTGTTACTTGATTAGTTTACACTATTTTTATTCTAGAAATAACAACATGTATCCTTGACTTAATACACTGTAATACAAATTAGTTCTTTTAGTACTTCTCAGGGAATTTAAGGACCTGATGACATTTTAATTCATTTTCTCTTCCCATAGATAGAATTATTGTTATGTAACTTCTCTTAATTACTTAAAGTGCTATAAGATCTCAATAACATTATTTCTTATTTGGTAAATATTAATTTAGGTTTATCTGCTATTATATATACTTTCTAGGGCTTTTATTTTTTCCCTGGGTTCCCATGATTCCAGTTGAGATCATTTGTTTTTTGTCTGAATAGTATTCTTTAGTACATGAGTGCTGGCAGCAAATTTTCTTAGGTTTTGTTGTCTGGAAATACTTATGGTTCACTCTCGTGTTTGGAGAATTGAAAATTATTTTTAGTCAGCACTCTGAAGCTATGATTTCATGTCTTTTGGTTTTTAGTATTTCTGAAAAAATTAGAGGTCAGTCTTACTGTTGCTTTTCTGATGGTAATAATGTACTCTCTTCTACTGGTTTCTTTTTAAGATTTTATCTGTGTTTTATTTTAGCACTTTTGCTTTAATATGCCTAAGTTTTACTTATATTTCTCCTGTGGATTTCCTATTCTTAATTTATGACTTGATTTTTTTTTTGTTACTGGGAATTGAACTCAGAACCTTGCACTTGCTAACTTGATGTTTTTAAATGTTTAAAAAATCTCTTTAAATGTTGATTGTTTTCTATTTTCATCTCTCCTTTTGGGATTCCACTGTCATGTATTTTATGCATTTTTGTTATGTTCAATATATCTCATGTTTTATTCTGTGCCTTCTTTATTTTTTTTTTCTCTATGCTTCAACCTGGATGATTTTATTTGCCATTCTTGAGTAATTCTTAAAACTCACCCATGGATTTCAATTACAAATACTGTATTCATCCTTTTGATTTTTAAAATATTTTTTCTAGCTCGTTATTAAAATTTCCTATCTGATGATTTAATTCCTTGAACTTCCTTGATCTCAGATTCTTACAGATCTGCATCTGCCGACCCCTGTAAGTCAGTGTCCTGTGTGTGGTGTGAGGCATCCATGACTCAATATCCCCAGGCTGAGGTTACCCTCCTGCCCACTGCAGTGACAGCCTTGCCCATGACAAGTCACTTAGGCCGACACTAATTTCTCCTAATATCAGAAATAAATGGCCTCCCAGCAGGTTATATATTAAAAAATCATCATTTCAATGTAACGAGTGCTTGTTAAGGACAAATGTGAAGCTCAGAGCTATTAAAACGTTTTGACCAGTATTACTGCAGCACTCGGTGATGGTGGTAGACATTTGTTATTTTTAAATGCAACTCACCATCTCCAAGCCCAGTTTATGTTTGGGCAACAGGAATCAGGTCTGGGACCCTCTCAGCACAGATATTGACCAAGCAGACCCCCCCCACCTCAGGAGTTTGGGGAGGTAGAGATGAGCGGGACCCTGGGATGCACCCTGTAGCCTTGGTGGTAGAAGCAGCAGCAATGAATCTGGACGGTCCAGCGGTGGCAGCTGTCATGGTGTTGATGCCAGGCTTGCCCTGGATAAGAACCTGGCTGTTACGGCAGCCACGTGGCCTGCCTTGGCTCAGGCCACTCTTAGGGCTTTGCCTTTGATTCTGGGAGTACCCTGATAGCCTTCCAATGCCTTCCTGTCCTGTGTCACCTAACCAGAGTGGGTTTTTGTTGATGGCAACTGCAAAGCATGGCCCACACAGTGACCAAGCAATTGGGAACTTAAGACTGCTAGTGGCTTCTCTAGTGTGTGGAAAACTCAGCTGGGAGAGGGCTGTGTTTTGGACCTGGAAACCTGGAGTGATTCAGCCTCCTTGCTGGGGTGCGTACAAGGGAGGCTGAACATGCCTCAGTGTACTCATTAAATCGCATGCAGTTTTCCTGAGAAAGTAAAATAATAATTTAGGCCCCTTAGCGGGCTTGAAGGGGCTCATTAGGAAGAGAGCAATGAGAAACAAATTAGGGTGGTGTTGTAGTCAGGGGTTGTACACAGAGAACAATTCAGATCAGGACATGGAGTTTATAATATTTTTATAATGGTCACTGGAAGTTAACACAGGAGAATGCAGGAAATCTATCCACAATACCAACGACATAGATTAATTAGTCAAGAGTCTAAACCCCACGGCAATGTCCCACATGAGTCCAGATAAAAACCCAGAGCTCAGGACAACTCCTCCACGAGTCCAACTGGAAATCCAGGGCCTACAAGAAGGACTCACACCAGTCTCCTTTACTGATTCGTGCTGGGAAGACCCAAGGGTCAGCAGTGGAAGCCAGAAAGTCTATGCCAGCAGGATGAAGGAGTGTGGTAGTTGGATGAGGATTCTACACTGGAGCCGAGAAGTCACACTCACAACAAAGAGCAGGGCTGTCCTGAAAGGCACCCCACTGTCCTCAGCGACACGGAGGCCCCGAGCTCCTCCGACGACAAGCACAGTCGGGTACGTGCCAGGAAGCAGCAGTCGGGTACGTGCGAGGAAGCAGCATGATGAGTTCATCCTGGAGGCCAGGCAGCACATGTCTTCCCCTCCAGAGCCAGGAAGCAATGCTCGATGTGAAGACCAAAGCTTCTCCAGGAGAACCAACAGCTCAGACAACAACTCATAGGAGAACCCACAATGTCTCCTTAATGCCTCAATCCCTCTCCACACCTCTCTTCTTCTCCACCTATTTATCCTGGCAACTCTCCTCAGGTGGAGCATCTTTTCTCAATGCATGCTGATGTAATCCAGCTGGCGTTAAGTTGACCACCAGTTTTCAAACCAGTTTCAAACCATAACAGGTGGCAACAGTGCTTGCATTTGGTTGACACAGATGGAGGCTGGGTGTGCACCTTGGGCTGGCCTGGCGGGCTGGGAGCTGTGGCCTGGGCAGCCAGGGAGGAGGCAGTGGCGTCCACACTCCCGGGAAGGCCTTGGCTCTTGGGATGGCTATGTGGTTCTTCTCTATTGTGCTTGTGCCAATCAGTGCTTGTGGGGCAACCAGACTCTGGCTAAGCTCCAACTGTGACCCTGACCCTAAGCTACACTGACAGCGCTGGTGTGTTCACCCCAAAAATGCTGGTCTCAGCCTCCTTTGCTTGGAGGCGGGGGAGACAGTAGCAGCCTGTGATGTCTTTTCAGGGAGCTTCTATCCTGCTTGTCTGTCTGGACCTCACGGTCCAGGAAGGCAAGGCCAGTCCTTTTATCTCTCAAACTGTGCACAGCACATTTTAAAGAATGTTCCTTGGCAGTGGCGTACTTGGCTGGTTTCTCTTTCTTTTTGGCAGCTTTACCCACAATCTACTTCGTGTTTAGGTCCTTGGATTTCATGGAAAGGACCTGTGGAGTCTTCTCCTGGAGTCCTGGGGTTGAGGTGGGAGGGGAGGAGGAGTTTGCAGGCAGATGGCCAAAGTTTTGGCTTGTTTCTTAGCAGGCTGGCTTGAGGCTCCCACCAACCTATCACCCATCGCCCACCACGGACCTGGAGGTTGGCCATCCACTGTCAGGACATCGGCTCCTCTTTTCATCCATGTCTAATTTGCTTCATGTCTTCCACATGCAAGCAGGAGATATTTTCCTATTTGAACCTCAAGACTGATAAAAGTAAGCTGGCCTTATCTTTCACCTGCTCACCCAGGTACCACTAATGCTGGAAGAGCGTGTGGGAGCTAGTACTGACCTTTCATCTGGTCTCCCTGCCCACCCCTTGACCAGGTTGGTATTTACAGCATAAATCAGACCAAGTAGCTCCATCCGTGAAAGCTGTTCCATGGCTTCCCATTGCCCTTGAGCTTTTTGGTACCAGCCAGATTCTTTTCTCTTGCCATTTCTTGCCTTTCATCTCTTAGCTTATCACACTCTTAACCCCAAGGCCCTCCTTGCTGGCCTTCTCTGGTCCATTCCTGCAGTTTGGTTGTCTCCTCCTCCAATCACTATTCATTTTGCCCAGCTTTATTTTCTATGCAGCAAACTGCTTCCTTAAAATTTTCTTACTCATTTCTTTGTTTGCCTAAAACCATGCCTTGTACGATGAAGAGATGAATGAGTAGTTAATATTTTAGAGTCTGTAAGTATATCTGAAGAATACAAATGTGAATTTTTCACCTTATTTCAAAACAGTTATGTTCACGTACTATAAAACTGTACTGAAATTTACATTAATGTATGGCAAGTTAAGTTAGATCATTATGAAACGAGTGGATAGATTTGTGATCGAACAAGTGGGTGAGTGAGAAGATGATGCTCCATAGATGTGGAACATTTGTGTTCTGTGGCTTCTTGTGCCTCCTGGCATCAACAGACCTCAGGAAAACATAATTCTCTGAGCGTGATGGGAACGGGGTGCTCTGTTGGTTTCTCTCCTCCTTAAGGAAGAGACAGAATCAGAGTCACAGTGTTCTCAAAGCTAAAAGGAGCAGAATCCCCCACTTTTCTCCTTGTGATTTCTGAGGGAGGCTCAGCCAGCTGACACCAGAGTGGGGTTGGGAACATTAGCATCCGGGGCCCAGGCTCCCGGCAGACACAGGGAGCTGTGGCTTCTGCCTGTGGGGTTGTTCAGGCCCAGATTCTCCTCCCTTCTTGCCACTGCCCAAGGAAGTCCGAAGGAGGCCCCGTGGTCACTGTGCCAGAGGATTTTGGTGCCAGTCTGCATCCCCTGCACTGTTGACCTTTGAGTTGACCTTGGAAGACTTCCTGGGTCAATCCCGCCCTGCAGCAGCCTTGGGCAGTACCGCCTGCCCTGTGGTGTACACCAGACATGACAGGGAAGGCGCCAGGGTAAGGGGACCACAGCTTGTGTCTTCACTAAACTGGGAAATCCTCCCTCCTCTTTCTATTAGGTGATGCCTCCCTCCATTGACAACTCCTTGTTTGTAGATTGTCTTATATCCATGCGCTGTGATTCTTCCCTTTCCCAATCAGCAGTCCCAGCTCTTCACTTCTGCAGTCAGCATGCCTGAACCCTTCAATTCTGCTTATTATCCTGGCAGCAGGGGTACTGATGGCTCCTCTTCTGGGTAGATTTTCAAAGATGTTCATTGAGAACCAACTTCAAAGTTTGTCTCAAAATATCTTTCTCCGAGACAGAAGGCACATTGGTTTCCTGAGCAGTGAAATAAAGGCGAAGTCTCCCCTCAGAGCAAGGAAAGGTTTTTTCCTAGCAGTACCCTGAGAGGATTGAAGTATCCTAAGCTCGGGGTTCCGAGCTGCAGCAGGGAGCCACACTACACACCTGCAGTATTCCCACAAACTGGGGTGAGTCTAGGGGGCCAGGTGTGAATGCTTTCTGCTGTGCTGTAGAATTTGTTGTTTCTAGCCTGGAGGTCTCATGTCTTCTGCCAGCAGCCATGAAACCACCTTGGGCTAAATTATCAGTGAAAATGTCAGATCACAGATCTGACACCTCCCTGGCTTCTAGCTGTGATGGTTTTGAGTATATACTCCAGAAACTCATGTGTTGCAACCCTAATTCCTCAAGGTAGCAGAATTGAGAGGTGGGGCCTCTTAGGACGAGTTTGGCTCACAGGATGGGGCCCTCAGGAATGGATTAGTGCCCTTGTCATGTGGGACTGTCACAGGACTGGATTAGTTACCACGAGATGGGACTGTTATAGAATACAGTGGTCCCTCACGCTCTGTCTATTTTGCATGCATTCACTTGTCTTTTTGCTTTCTGCCATGAGTCAAAGCAGCCTGAGACCCTCAACTGTGGTCACCTGCTCTCAGACTCTCCAGGCTTCTGAATCAGGATAAACCGCTTTTTAAAAATAAATTACTCACTCTGTAAAAACAACAGAAAATACTAAGATGATACCTTGGAACTTTAAACACACTTGACTGCCATACTTTGGACATTAAGCTGATGGAATTTCAGTCAATGTGTCTTGCTTCCTCCCGGGCCAGTTGGTTCACACTCATCTGCAAACGCCCGCACCATCGTGGTGGCAGGTCATTCTCTGGGAGGCCTGTAACTGGGGATGTTGCAACAGGCTCTGTAGTGCCTGTCTGGACCACCAGCTCAGAGATTTCCACATCCAGCTTTGGTCTTTTCCTCTCTACCTACCACTCAGTGAGCCAGAAAGTGCTCAGGACAGCAGTTCATAAGAACAAACCCAAACAAATCATCCAGAAGTCCCAGAGTATGAAGCAATGAGGCTGATGCTGAGTCATGTTGTGCCTGGTACAAAGCATCTACCCCAAACCCCAAACAGAGCTCAGAGGCCTCTTCTCCTGGGAAACAGAAGCCCAGTGCCCTAGGTGTAAGAACAGGAGACCTGATAACCAGGCCACATCCAGCTGAATTCCAAGTTTTCTCTTTGGCAGGATACACAGAGAAACAGCGACCTGGAAATGAGCCCACACAGGGAAACCACCAATCCATCTCTGGATCAGGATTCAGCAGCCTTTCATTCTTCTGTTTGTTATGTTCTCTGTGTGCTATTAACAGAAGAGGCACTAATCAGGATTTTGTCTTTAAAAAATAATAAAAGGATTGCAGTTAACTATTACTCACACTGACAGGGAAAGTCAGGCTGGGGAGTGGGGTGGGCTTTCGGTAGGGGCCAGAAGTTCCTGAATGTGGGTTGAGGCTCTGCTACCTGCGAACAGAGGAGGCCCCATTTCTTCTCCTGAGAAAAAGGAGATCATGGGAGCCAGGGATTTAGTTCAGTGGTATAAGGTCCTGCCTGACAACCTTGAGGTCATGAGTTCAATACCTTGTACCCCTCCTCCAAAAAGGAGATCGTACAATTACACTTGTCCTAGGTCCACTGTGACCATGGCCATGAGGAAAGTGACTGTGAGAACACTTGGACAGTTGTCTGGTCACCCCAGTGGTTACAAGAGAGATGGAAGGGGGAAGAGCATACCTCAGTGATCTGAAAGAAATCCCTTCCCTGAAAATGCTTCCCTCAATGGAGAGCTCTTTGTTGGCTGCCAAAACACGAGCCATGCTCCTTGGCTGAGCTGTGATAACGTTAATAGGAACATCCTTGATCTAGCAGGTGTGCCTGATAACACGTATAAAATGTTATTTCTAATCTTGCATCACCGTGACCATTATAATATTTATACCAACCTGGGCATTTTTTTGATGGTGGAGACTGAACCCAAGGCCTTCATACTTGAGCTGTATCACTAACTCTTTATTATTTTTTGGGACAGAATCCCCCTAAGTCACTAAGATTCCCAGGCTGGACTTGAACTTGTGATCCTTCTGCCTCAGCCTCCCAGATACTGGAATCACAGGTGTGCGCCATCACATCTGGCTAACTCTGGGCTCTTGTGACATTTCAAATGGGCAAACTGGCTCTCAAGAAACTCACAATGTATTTCTGATGTCACTGTCTGCTTAGAGCTGGGAAACCTGCCCAGGTATGTCTGTACCCATAGCAGGAGGACAGTTCTGTGGCTGGGACAGCTTTGCAGCTGCACAGAATGACCCACAATGACAGGACATGTGTCCTCTCTTTTACAGACATGCCCCTAACATATTTGGTATCCTTGTGTGTTACAGTGGAAAGACCTTTACCATACATCATGTATTAAATCCTCATCTTTGCATTACGAGATGAGATGGTTATAGCAGCATAAGCCAGCAGGAGACATGGAGGATGACTGAGCACATCTGCCTGCTTGGGGACCTGGACACAGCGAGATGCTTGGTGGCATTTCTCTTCCTTGTAGGGAGGAGAGGTACAGAGTCTGGGGAAGGATGGACTTAGACCTTGTGGCATTGTTTTGCCGAATGTGTGACATGGAGCTAGCTGACCCTGCCTCTCACTCCTTGCACCCCGTGCCCTGAGCCACCACCTTCCTGAGTGGCCCCATGCCAGACCAGCATCTCTGCTAGTTCTGCTCTTCCACAGAGCAATCTGTGGTCCAGGCTTTGAGACTGGGAGGAGAGCCTGCGGGCCAAGGGGGTTCTGACTAGGACCCGAGAAGCAGCAACCTCTGATACAATCTTTTGGATCCCTTAGGAAGCTCTAGACTTGCCCTCAGCCCACAAATAAGTCTAGATGACACCCAAAAGAACTCTCACAGTCAGGTCCTATGGCTGTCTGAGCTCAGGCCAGCCTGGCCAGCACTCAGGGCTGATGCATTTGAATAGCAGCTGTAGGCAGTGACCTTGGCACCCAGCAGGAATCCCCTTCTCCCGGTAGGTGGCCTCCTGACCTTCTGTGAGCTGCATCTGAGGAATGAGTTAATACCGGCTACCTCAGGGGACTCTTGGAGATCAAAGCCTACACATTTACGTGTGTTCTCCACAAGTCAGAAAAAAGATAAGTGTGTGTTACGTACTGTCATTTAATTCAAGTTCAGGAATGGTGTGAATGGTGTGTTGATATTCTCATTTTATAGATGAGAACCCCAGATTTGGACAGTCCCTACTCATGGCAGACATAACTAACTGGCCAGTCCTGGACTCTGGCTTACTAGCCTGGACTCAGCCCACAACTATGCTCAGTGTGAGCTCTGGAACAAAATGTCAGAACCGACCTGGAGATGAGACACCTTAGCTTTCCCAGATGTGTGCACCATGCACTTTTACGCTAGTATTGTCGACAGTTAAAAAAGAAAAGTCCAGAGCATGCACAGTTTGGTTAATGCACTTGCAGCTAATGCCACAATCACAACTTAACATTATTTCTTTAGCCTTTCACTAGGGTGCATATGAACAAGCATATTCTTTGTCTTTCTTTGGAGATGAGCACTTCCCTTGTCTTGGCATAGTGTTGTGCTGCATGCTAATTGCATTCATGTGCGTTGATGTGCATACATATTTCATCCTGGTCACTTTTACTGCCCCCTCCTGTGTGAGATGCCTGCTCTGTGAAAGGGGCTATTGAATGTCTGGGTCACCGTGTCATCCTGTCCTGTGTGCTTCTGGGCTAAATCCACAGCAGCAAGCCACCTCTGGGGAGTGACATTACCGCATCTCCTGGGTAGAAGACAGGCAGTTGCAAGAGATGATGCCTGAGGAGGAGGCTCCACATCTCACCAGCTTCTGATCCATCCTTGAAATGATGGCACACACAAAGCAGTAACTTACAGGTTTAGGAACAAGCCTGCAATTCCACTTTGTGTCACCTGGTATGCTTGTTGCCCTCATAGACCCAGGGCATCAATAAAAATGAGAAGTCTGGGGTGAAAAATCACAGACAATATGCAGTGTTCTGAAATATAAAGCCAAATTTCCAGAAGATAGTCTTTATGGGAATTTGCCCCCTCTGATAAAAGTGTGAATTCTTTATACCCTAGCGCTCTAGGTGGCTCATAAGTTGTATGTTAGTCTGCGCTACATTTATTAACACTTTTGCTTGTTCACGTTCATTTTTCCTCCTCTGTGGGCTCTCACATCGCAGAACAAGAGACCACATCAACAGTTGTCACCTTGCCGAGGGAGTAGTGTAGCATGTTTCTCATATGGAGGGGGCCGGCTGGCATTTGGGACCATGACATGGCCCTGTCCTTTTCTTTATTCCTAAGGCTGTCACCTCTTCCTGGCTACTCTTCTCTGTTTCCTTGTGAGACAAAGAAGGGGCAATCAGCCCCCCAACAAGGCTTCTGGGATAGAAGAGGCCCCTGACCAAGTGGCGGAAAGAAACAGGTGGGCGAATCCTGGCCCTGCCCTCCCTCACTCTTTTACAGAACAGTTTGATCCGCCTGTATCTTTATACATTTACCATACTGGAACAAAATACCTTAGGCTTCCACAAAGAAATTTATTAGTCACGCTTCTGGAGGTCAGGAAGTCCAAGATCAGGTTACATCCGTGTTTAATGAGGGTTCAGTTTCTGTTTTATAGACAGACTTTCTTGCTATGCCCTCATATGCTGGAAAGGATAAGGGAGCTCTGTTGGGTACTTTGTACAAGGACACTGATGTGCTTTAGATTTAGAATGCTCTCCTGCAGCCCTGTGTGTTTGGAGGGTGATTGGATTGGAGGCATTTTGGTGGGTTTAGTGGTTGGCAGATGAAGGGCATAGTAGAGAAAAGCTGCTCACATAATGGTGTCCAGGGAGCATAGAGATAAGGGAGGACCTGTGGGTGAGAACATACATCCTTCTAGAGCCGGGCATGGAGGTGCATACTAGTAATACAAGCCCTTGGGAGCTGAGGCAGGAGGATCATAGCAAATTTGAGGCCAGCTTAGGTTACATAGTCAGTTGAAGGCCAGCCTGAACTACAAAGTGAGAACCTGTCTAAAAATAAAAAATAAAAAAAGAATATATATTTCCTGATCACATCCCTAATGACTCATCCCTCCATCCAAGGACTCCTAAAAACATACAAATTACTGATCTCGTCAATGGATGAATCCACTGATGACTCTAGCACCCCATTATCCAGTCACTTTCCAAACACAAGAGACTTTTGGGGAACATTTTAACCTGAATCATAACACTGTGAACCAAATGAAATCTCTTCTTCTTTAAGTTGTTGGTTTTGGGTATTTTGGTCCCAGCAATGAAAACCGGATCAATACAATGTGAATGTGGTCCCTCTCTCTTAAAGGGTCAAACTAAATGTTAATATTTTTGAATTGCCATGCACTGTGGTAATTGGAACCATGTGAACCGAAGCCATGGATCAGCGGGACTGCTATCATAGAGCCACTACAGCATGAGGTGGCGTGCTATCTCTATGCAGAGAGAGCATGAACCCTGTGGGATCAGCTAGTGTTCCTGCAGTGGAATCAGGGAGCACACAGGCTCTGTCACTGCTGGGTGTCAGCCCGGAAGTGGGAGCTGTGCCATGGGAGGAGGTGGTGTGCACCCAGCAGCTCTGAAAAGCAGCGCTGCTTCTGTAAAGGAGTGCAGGGCTCACATCCTCTTGGGAGCTTGTGGTTTTAGAACACTGACTTACTGACAGCTATGTGTTAATACTTGGGTTTTACTTCTAGACATAGAGATGAAAATAAACATGTTGGTGTTTTATGTTGTAGGCACGAACAAACTCACTTTCTAACCCATGAAAACACACACACTCCACAGTCCAAATAATTGTGTTCCTTGTCCTATGTAGACTTTCCTGGGCCACCCTGTGGCTTGCATAGTTTCACTTTCACAGGGAAACAAAGGACCCTAAACCTTAGGGACTGTTGTTAGCCAAAAGGGACGATTTGGTGCCTTTCATTGATCTGTGTGTGGTTTGTAATTTTGTCTTTCCTTGCAACCTGCCTACTTTCTGGTATGTCTGCAATTCTTCTTGTGCAGGGATCCTCAGCCATCCATGTTCCTCCAAGCTCCAAGAACATTCCCAGAGCAGCCACCTCTGTCTACTCCCCACTCCAGCTGTGCCCAGGGACAGCACTGTGCTCCCTAGGGAGACTGCTCTGGGCCAGTGGACCCCAAGGGCCCTGGCCCATGGAGATGAGAACAGCCACAGTTTTGTCAGGGTCAGCTGCAGACAGAGGTGAAGGCCCGTCAGGAAGCTTTGACTAAACAGACCTAGGAGAGGGGATGGATACTTTTCTGCCAGTTCTTTTTCCTGTACTATTTCTGAAGCTGGCAAACACAAAAACACAGCGTGCAATGTTCAAATCTTTGTCTGCATTTTTATATCAAGTCCGGGAAGTTGACAGATGAAAGTGCTATTTTGAGATGGGAGATCAGTGTGAAGAGAAGAGGCTGAGTTGAAGCAGCCCAGGTTTGGACCCTGGGAGTCACTTCCCTGCTGACCTGAGCCTCCTCTACAATCAGACTGTTCCTGGCAAGAGATCAGCGCAGCTTGAGGGCGCCTGCTGGGCCCTGCTGTGCTCCACGAGCCTGCAGCACACTTGGAACTGCAGCCGCTCTCCACAGCACCAGGCATGTGCACCTGAGCTCTGGGGATGGATGAAAGCAGATGCGAACTACTCACGTGTGTGTGAGAAAGGAGACCTGGGGGAGTTCCGACTCCGATCAAAGACCTGAGAAGAGGATCCAGCATTAAAATCAGTGCCTGCAGGCGACTGCAGCCAGGGCTCTCCCAGGGCTCCCTGTGTGACTTCAGAGCAGGTGGGACCCCTGGTGGGCATTTTCCTTCGGACCTGGTAGGTGAGCGCTTGAAGCTCTCACACGTGTAGTGGATCACAGCTGGTTTTGTGCCATGCGAGCAAAGGGTAAGAGGAAACTGCTGAAATGTTAAACACGTCCAGGCTTACAGGCCTCCTAGCATTGGGATTTTCTTCCATTCAAGCCAGCTAATGAACCTGGCCCACTAAGCTAAATAGCTTCTATTATTCTGTGAAGTCGCAGTGTTCAGATGGTGAGGGTGAACCCAATCTGCAGGGGTGACTGTCTTAGATAATTTTGGAAGTTCTTTCTTGTGCACTGACTCAGGGCCCTTGACTATAGAAAGGCTTTTAAAAAGTTTCCAGCTGAGTTCTTCTCAGCCCATTCTCCATTTATTTTCTGCATCTGCAGGTATAAATCAGGACCAGGTGCCTCTTGATAATAGAAAGATCGCCTCAGCATGGTTTTGGAGGGAGTGCCTGGGTGTAAATAGGTCTTTCATCACAGATACTGAATAATGAATGTTATTCAGTGCTAAAATGATGGCAATTCTTCACTTATCAGATGAAAAGGGCAGAGCAGAGAAGAACTTGAGACTAGCAATGGCTCACACAGTGGGATGCAGTGGCTGGGATCCGAGGGCCCCTGTCTGGCAGCGAGGACATGAGGTTGCACCCAACCTTCAGCAAAAGTCCTACTAGTGCTCCTTGGTCAGAGGCACCCCTGTTAGGGTGGAAGGGCCAGGAGGGGCTTCTCCCTTAGACATGACCTCGGGACAAGGCCTCGCCCCCTCACTTCTCTTTGGAGCCTCAGTTTGAAGTGCATCTTTGCTCAGTTTCTCCTGCACCAAGGACACACACAGAAGGGCTTTTGCACGCCATCTCCCACGTGTCTGAGAAACAAAAGGAACGAGAGCTGTTTAGAAGCTCTCTGGAATTCCAAAAGTCAACAGAGGTTTATTTTTGGGTGCAAATTGTTCAGGAGAGAAGAAATCCATGACCATACAAGTTGACATCGCCAAGTCAAGGATACTAATCAACATCTCCTGCAGTCAGAAACTATAACTTCTTGATTACATTGAGATATTTATAAATAAACGGGCACAACTTGAGACCATACTCATAAGCAAAATAAATCAAACTCACATGTATAAATATCATATACTCTCCCTAGTGTAAGATATGGTAAGAGTACATAAGTGTTTATGGCAATCACGATTCCCCATTACATTGCTTTGAAGCCTTATAATGTTTACATTCATTAGTGGGAATGGTTTTATTCTGGGTTGTTTGATTTTATTATTTATGATAGTATGAACAGCTATTTTGAAGAAAACAAGTCATTATAATAGCCAGTGCTGATTTAATATCATCCTACTCTGAAGTCCTACCATGCTCTTGCTCTTCTGTTTTGATTGGCTCTATCATATTGTATCTTATTGGATTGTATTATGTGTGATAGTATAAACAAATTTTCTATGGAAAATGAGATAATAGAGTAGCCATTGTTCGTTTTTTATTATTTGGTTCTGAAAGCCCTGTAATACTCTCGTTCTCTTGAATGGTTTTATACTATTTTGTTATGTTTGATATTATTGTATATGAAGTTATGCTCAACTATTTCAAAGAAAGAGACATTATGGTAGTTACTGTTAATATCGGGTTGTCTTGTGGTGAAGTGCCGTGTTGCTTACATTGTTTTGTTCTGATCTGCTTTGTTACGTCCTCTTTTGTCTTAATCTCTTTAAAATAAAAAAGTTTAAAAAAAAAGAAACTATAACTTCTATAAATTAAACAAATCAACACCATCTATACCTCAGAGTCTTCCTGAGTTAGACTACAGGGAAGAACAGGTGGTTCCGATTCTTCCACGAGTGCATCTGCCACATGCTTCTTCAAATAAAGGCACACTTTTAATGCCATTGGGAGTTTTCTGCTTCACTTCGGGCAGGAAAAAAGTTTTCTCCTTGGAGCCAAGACACTGACATGTAGTACATTAGCAACAAGGAGCTCACATTGGAAGAAGATGTAACACAGGAAGCCACCCTTCAATCTCCACCTCTGAAGCCAATGATTCTCTGCCACCATAGGCGGCTGGAGCAAGCCCATGATAAATGGGCTTGTGTAGCAACCAGTACAGTGCCGGACACAGCTGAGAACTAAAACAAATAAGCAGAACCCCAAATTGATAGAAGTCTGAAGATTTTCAAAGAATCTTCCTACATTTCTTAAGAAAACTGAAGCACCAAAATCTGCTTATGTTATGCAGCATTGCCTACAGTGTTCTGTGCTGCAAGCTACAGTTAATGAGAAGGAAATTGCAGTGTTGAGCTTTGTACTCTTTTGGGAGGTGGCTTGCAACTGATAAATGATTACTGAATGAGTTATCAGAGCTGGGATGCTGAGGCTTAATATTGTTAAAATGGCAACATTCTCCAAATTGATCAAAATTCCACCTGGCTCTTCCTGTAGAAATTGATAGCCTAATTGTAAAATTCATGTGTGATACAGGATAACCAGAGCAATCTCGAGGAACAAAGACTTATATTTCCTGCATTTCAAAGCTCTGTTTTAGGCACCAATAAACAAGATAATGCAACATTGGCATACGATAGACATATCACCGTGCTAGAGTTAAGAGTCCAGAAATAAAACTTTATATGTATGGCCAACAATACTTTACAAAGATGTCAAAATAAACTAATGGTTGAAAGAAAAATCTTTTAACAAATGGTGCTGAAACAACTGGACACCCACAAGCAAAAGAATGAAGGTAAACCCCACCTCCTGCTATATAAAACTTTACTCAAAATAAATCATAGACCTAAAGTTTTGAACCAAAACTCTTAGAGAAAACACAAGGGTAAATATTTATAATATTAAGTCAGTAAATGGTTTCTTAAAAGATCTTTCCTTTCCTGTTCACTAGCTGCAATCTTGTCTTCGAGATCTGAAATTCTATCTTCACTTTCATTGAGGCAGTTTTGACAACTTTCAATGGAAGTTTTGATTTCCTGTATATGTCTTTGAATATGCTTCATGTATTCTGTTTGTTTCTCATATTGTTCTTCCAGGAATTCTTTTTGTTTTGTTCCTCTGATTTTTTAACTGTGTCTTCTTTAGATGTATTCAGCATCTCTTTCATTATTTTTATCATTTCTTCTTTTACCTGGGAGACTATTTCTAATTTGAATTCCTTTAAAAATTCCCAGAGTTGCTGCTTTATTTCAGGTATTTCAGGTGTATGGCATGTATTTTCTTCTATGTACGTGGCTCCTAGACTTTCTTGGGATGGGCTGGAGATTTGAGATTGCATTTTGGTCTTTTGTTTTGTCACTTTCCTATATTTCTGTGTTTCAAGTGTTGTTCCAAGGCTTCCCCTGGGCCTGCTGGAAACCCTCAGCTCCTGGGACTGAATGGAGGTTGCTGAGCATGGTCCAGTCAGGCCCACAGGACCTCCTGTGCCACCTCTAGGGTTCCAGGAAGCTAGGTGGGTTCCTAACCACTGTGGGTGATGGTCCAAAGCTCTCCCCAGCAATCACCAATGTGCTGGAACTCACTTCCTGTGCCCTCAGCTCCCCTGATTGAAGAAGGTCACTGGGCATGGTCTAGTCTGGCCGCAAAACCTCCCAAGCCCAGTCTAGTGTGGCTGGAGCTGGGTGAGTCCTTGACCACTGGGAGCGATGATCTTAAACTCTCCCCAGGCTGGCGCTTGTGTGCTGGACTTCAGCAAATGGTTTCTTAACTATGACTCCAAATGCAAAAATGAGAAAAGAATTGTTAGATTTTATACAAATTAAAAGCTTTTCCATTTACAAGTATACCATTAAGGAAGTGAAAATGCAAGCCACAGATTCAGAAAAAGAACTTTTAAGTCACCTATCTTACAAAGGGCTTGTGTCTAGATAGTAAAGAACTTGTAGTGGCTACTCTTGAATGTCAGTTTGACTGGATTGAGCAGTGCCTGGGGAACTGGTAAGGTACAGGGTGCATCAGTCAGCACATTTCCAGGAAGACTGGCGTGTGGTCAGTGAACTGAGTGAGGAAGACCTGCCCTTAATTCAGATGCCACCACCCAATCAGCTGGAGGCCCAGGGGGACCAAAAAAGCAGAAGGAAGGGGGCATTCGCTTCCTTCCTGGCAGGTAGGTTTTCTGCTGCTATTGCCCACGGGCATCAGACTATCTAGTGTCTTCAGTCTCTGACCACAGGCTTGTGTTAGCTGCTCTCCTGGGGTGTCATGGTTTATGTTTGTGTCCCCCAGGCCTCATGAGTTTGCATTGTTCATTTGTGATGGTTCATTGTATAGTGCTTGGATTGATGGTGTCAGTGCTCCACCCATATAGGGGTGGAGCCAGGATGTGATGTAATGGCAGGAAGAAGGTGTGTTTTTCTCTTTGCTGGTTTGAGTTTGCTGCTGGCGGCCGCCATGAACTGCAGCCCAGCCATGCCTGCCTGTCTTGGAGACAACTGAGTGTGGACTGAAACCTCCAAAAACTGTAAGAAATAAACCTTTCCTTTCGCAACTTTGGGCTTCAGGTATTTTGTCTCAGCGATGAGTAAAAAGTAACCAAGACATGGGGCTTCCAAGCATTTAGTCTTAAACTGGAGCTGCAGTTTCTCTCTTTTACTCTAAGGCTTCCAGTACCTTGAAATGAACAGTTATCCACTTCCCTGCCTCCACAGCCACTGTGGGACCTTTCAGTTTCTGCGATCCTGCAAATCAACCTAACCATTCCTGTGTATAATTATAGGTATTCTATTGGTTCTGTTTCTCTGGAGAACACTTACTGTTACACTACTTAAAAATAAGACTGTGTCCTTAAAATCACTTTAAAATTATCTGTCACTTTAAAATGGGCAAAAGAGATGAACAGATATTTCTCCAGAGAAATTATATGCAGAAGGTCAACACAAATGTGGAAAGGTTTCATCACATTATTAATTTTTAGGGGAATGCAAGCCAAAACAATAATGAGATATTTTATAAACATATAAGTGGCTATAATAAACACAGAGAACAACAAGAGTTGAAAGAGGATGAGGGAGAATTAGAATCCTCATGCACTGTTAGTGAGTGTGTAAAATTCTGCAGCCACTTGGGAAAGCGGTCATTCCTCAGAGTGAACCGGGTGTTACCCTATGATGTCCTTGTGAGACTTTCATGCATTTATCTTCTGAATTACATTTTAGTAAGAATAAGTCCTATATTCATTTATTACTCATTTTCAGAAACCACCTTTTAAAATGGTTATATGCTAGGGCCAGGGATTTAGCTCAGTGGCATAAGCACCTGCCTGGCAAGTGTGAGGTTATGAGTTCGACCTCTGGTACCAAATAATAATAATAATAATAAAATGGTGATATGTTAGTGCATTATATAGGAGCTAAAGGTAATAAGTGATGGGCTATCGAGATTTTGATTTTCTGTTCTTTAATTCACTAGTTAATGCAATCAACTGGCTTTTTAAATTGTGCCACAAAAGTTTCCTGCTCTTCTCAGGGTCACATCACTTAACAAAAACTGATAAAGATTAATGCTTTGCAAAGATTGTGTTTTATTATTCATTATCTTTCATGAGGCTAAAAGTGAATCTTGAGTCATTTGAAGGATTTCCCTGAAATCCTTGATTTCCTTTAAATTTTTTCTTTTTTCATGTAATCCTGATTCTCATTGCTGTTGTCATTTCAGATGTCAATGTGGGGTTACAACATCTTGCAGCGATGCTTCCCCGACTCCTTTATTACACGAGGGCCTTCTGTCTCGACACCAGTGACCTGCATGTCTCCTTTCAGTTCTTGTTCACGGAAAGTCCCGAAGCTGCTGCTGTTCCTTCAGGCCCGCATGTTTAGAGCAGACCGTGTTTGGTTTCTTGGTTTGCTACGACTCAAATCTTGATTCCTCACTCGGCTCTTGATTTTCTTCTTCTTCCTTATGTGCATTCCTCTTGAGAGTGGCGGTTTGCTTCTAAAGAGCTTTTGCTACATTTCATGGCCTCTTGTTTTTCAACTGGAGTTAGCACGAGTCTTTCCATTGTGTAGCTCATCTCATCTCCATTATTGGGAGCCAGCTGCTGAAACGCTTCTGAGATGGATGGTTGGAGGACACCACAGTGTTCCTGCTCTTTAGTGCAGAATACCAAGAGCTGAGCATGTGGGAGGATCCAAATTCTTATACACAGAGGTAGAGGGTAAAGTGGTGTGCCCATCTGGAAAACTGTTGGCATTTCCTCGAAGTGTTGACAGTTATCCTTTGACGTTAAGCCTGGAGGTTTGGTCAGTGTTATTACCTGTACCCCCGAAGATACAGGAGCAGATAGATGGTAACAGGTGACACAACTCTTTCCATGGGGAAGAATGAGGTGTCAGGAGGACCGCTCCTGAGGGCTTATGGGGCTGATGACCAGTCCTCCCCGCTTTGAACACTGTTTTCCTTTCCCTCCCTTCAGGCCGACGTGCTGAAGACCATTGTTAAAAGGAAACTACAACAAATTTAGTTTTGCAGATTTGAATTTGCAGTTAGAATTGGGTGTCAGTGTAGATAAGAAATAATTCATAATGCTCCACTGCATCACATGAGCAGGTTAAGTTTATATCCAGGGAAAATGCAGCTTGGTCTGTCTTATTTAAATATGATTTGAATAGTTGGCCATTTTTGATTGGCTGAGACTTGGCTTCTTGTTATAAGAGGTTGGTTACAGTCTATTTATTTCCTAGTAGTGCATGTTTGCCATACACAATGACTGCTTTCATTGTGGGAATTTGGTACAAGTGCATGGCAGGCATATCTAAATTCTTTTTTATGTACTCTTCCCCAACTCTCTCCTTGAAACCACGTGTTAAGTGAAATAATTCAGACATGCAAGCTTAACTATCGTATGGTTTCTCTTACATGAGAAACCCAAAGTATAATTAAATTAAAGGGCAAAATAAAAGGCAGATAAAAGGAAACACGGTTATGGGACACAGATGGACAGGGCTGCACTCTTTTTTACACATCAAATTAAGTTACAGTCCACTATGTACAGAGAAACACACGGCAAACTTAAAATATGTATGGGGAGCAGTTTCTGGATACATTTAATTCCATTAAACATCGTGCATATGTGCTGTCTTCCAAAGCATAGAATTCAGTGGTTCCCAGTGAAGAGAGCATTTGCAGGAAGCAAATCCCTCATCGAAACAAGAAAGCCTCAGAGTGCTGATTCTCTGCTGCAGAAGCATGGTTACTGCTTTCGCTTTAGTACAGGCAATGATTCCTATTATGGGATAGAAAGCAACCAGGTTCCCACCATCTTATCCCACTATGCAACTGTGATTGTCATGAAGGAGTGTTCATGGTGCACCCCACATTGCACAAGGTCCTCTCAGGTGGCAAGAGCCCGGGTGAAGATGTGCTGGGATGCCGCCCTCTATGGTGGCCAATCTGCCGTGGATAACTCTCGAATGTTTTTTCCATTTCTGATGCCACTGCGGCTGTCAGGCCACCTTGAGCAGTGTAGAGTAAACGCTTCAGACAGGGCTACAGTGTATCGTGCAAATGCCGAAGGCCTGAGTTCAGGCCTCGCTGAGAACGTCCCTAATGGGACACTGTCCATACTTGCTCTTGGGCCAACTTCAATCGGAGCCCTAGGAAGTGATTTTTCTCACTCCATTTTCCATTAAATTGTAAATGTTCTTTATACCGGATGCTGATGGGAGGCTCAGAGTGCCCTCAGGAAACCAAATACACTAAGGCCGCACTATTAGTGCTTAGACCAGCAGTTCTCAAAGTGGAGCCACAGATTCCTCTTTCAAATGCCAGCCTGGGCATTTGAGAGCCCCCTTCCTACCCCTGCAAGTTCCCTTGGACATGTGTAGTTCAGGTCCACTCGGATTTACTGCCTTCAAATGTGCAGGCCAGGAAGTGGGAAGTTTGCATTCCAAGTAAGCTTATTTTGTACCTAAGTGTAAGAACTTAGAGTGCCCAGCGGAAGTCTGATTCCACAATGCAGAAGCCTAAGGAATTCAGTTATTCATCAATTGCTGTGTGTCATGATGAAAGAATGATTAATCAGTGCAAATCCCATCACTAAATAGGAACACAGGGGAACTTTTGTTTTTCTATCTTAGGGCTGATTTACTATATCGACAGACATTTAAATAGGATTTTAAAAATCTAGTACATGCTTAAAGAACCTGCAGCTTGCATCATTCAAGGTGTATTTTCCCAGCACAACTCATGTCCAGCTTTCGCTTCTGTCTCCCACTCCAGACCACCACCCGTGGTGTGCTTAATTACCTCCCCCTGTAGGCCAGTGGTATCAGTCGTTTTGCTTTTGCTGGGATAAAATACCTGACATCCATAATTTTTAAAAGGGGAGATGTGTCTTGGTCCATGTTTTTTAGAGGATTCAGTCCATAGCTGGCAGCAGCTTACCCCATGGGAGCCAGGAGGCAGAGGCGGGGGGGGGGGGCAGGAAGGTGGGATTTCCAGGTCACAGCCCCAGGGACTCACCTCCCATCAGGCCCCACTGCTAACCCCGCACACTCAGCTACTGAACTCACAAGTGAGTGAATCCACTCGTGGGCATGGGGCCCCATGACCCACTCACATTCCATATGCATGAGACTAATGTATGTGAGAGCCAGATGTGATGCTGTGACCTGCTGGTGGGAAGACTCAGAGAGACCAAGGAAGGCAGCAAGGTAAGCAGAATCTGCATCTCTGGAGTCAAGCAATCACAGATAGAAGATATGCAAAACAGAAAAGAAAAAATTTGTGTCGATACTAAACATGGACAAGGTTTTTTCTTCCCATTATTCCCTAAATGAATTCCATAGCATTTATATCGGGTATCACAAGTCATCTGGAGATGACTCAAAGTTGAAGGGAGGATGAGTTTGGATTTTATGTAAATGCCATACCATTTTATTCAGGGAACTTGAGTATCCTGTGGATCTGGGTATCCATACCAGGGACCGGTAAGGAGATGTCCTGCAATCAGTCCCTACAGATACTGACCAAGGGACAGCTGTGCAGGTACATTGGCAAAGGGCTGGAGGATGCCAGGCAGAGCTGGTGGATTGCACAAAGCCTCCATAAGGGAGGGGTAGCACATTGAGCTGTATGTCTGACAGGCAACGAGCATCCTTGAGGGAAGAAGGTAGGAGGAAGTCCCCAAGGCTCAGCCATATAGCGGGCCATTGCCACATTCCCAGAGGAACAGAAAGCTACAAGTGCTTACAGCGCCCCTGTGCTTCAAATGACCGCTCAAGCTCAAGTGCATGTGGGGACAGACTAGGGAGAGCCGGAGCATCAGATAGACCAGCTGGCTACTGTTCTTGGTGGAGAGACAATAGTAACACTGGCAAGAAAGTTGTAGTTGCACAATACTTGCTGTAGCCTGGCCTGGGATGGGCAGTGGGGCTGGGGAGCAGAGGGGGGTTCCACAAATGTTTGGGGGAGGAAGTTGGTGGGACCAGGCAGTGACCAGCAGGTGCAGTGGGCTGATTCAGTTTTGCCTTCCTTCTTGTCTTCTTACATAAATCTCTTTCTAAAGGCCTATTCGTTTTGGACTACACAAGTAAGGGGTCTTTGTAATACAACTTAAGGGCGGCAAAAGTGACAGATATTTTTAGTGTAAAGACATGCAGGAGTTAAACGTTGGTGCCACTCTCAAAGGCACAAAAGATCCCATTGTCCTGTGGGTGTTTAACACCGAGGCTACAGTGAAGGTTGACTTTGTTCTCTCTTCCACTGGGATGATCCTCAGCCTACCAAGCTCTGTTCAACGAAATCAAAGACGCGCTTGAGCACACCTGCCAGGGGCCAGGAGAAGCAGCAGCAGGTGGCTTGACCTGGAGGCTCGTGAGAGTAGACTGAACAGTGCAAGGTAGTTGTAGGGGACAGACTCCCTCTCAGGGGGGCCCATTAGGGGGTGCACAAAAGAGCCGCATGGCAGAGGGGTCTGTGAGGGTCACACAGGGAATAAATACATGCACAAACTAAAAAATGAGGCAGGACGCAGGTGACCTGGAGGAAGTGCAAGGCTGGGCAGGAAAGCTAGAAGAGAGAGAGAGAGAGAGAGAGAGAGAGAGAGCGCCGAGCGAGCTTAGGTTCCCTGAGTGCTCTTCCAAATTGGCAATGAGGAGCACAGATGGCAAGTTTTAGCTGATAAAAATGACAAGATGACAGGGATGTGTCTGGGTCACTTCAATCAGACAGTTAATCAGCTGGTCCAGGAAGATGCTGCACGAAGACAAGGATTGCCGAATTGCACAATTCATTTGAAATTACATTTGACTCCTGGTGTCAGAGAGAAAGAGAGAGAGAGAGACAGAGAGAGAGAGAAGAGAGAGACAGAGAGAGAGACAGACAGAGAGAGACAGAGACAGAGACAGAGAGAGGAGAAGGGGAGGGAGAGGGAGAGAAGGGGAGAGAATGCAATAGAATTAAACTGAAAACAGTTTAAAGATGAGCAACATACTAACATAAGTCTAGAGAGAGGAATAACCCTAAGTGAGCCCCCACAGGAAGTCAGTGTGTGACCGATGTAAGGGTGTGAGCTAGCACATAGACCAGTAGCTTCTACAAGGAGGGCCAGCCTCACTGACCTGGGCGCAAGCTCCATGTCAGTCCCTGCAGGGTTTTGGGTGTGGGTTCAGTGTGTCCCTCGAAGCTTTATGTGCTGCAAGAGGACCCTGATAGGGTGTGGAAGTCAAAGGGACCTTTATGAGGTAAGGTCTGGTGAAGATCTCAGGACTGGTCCCTCCAGGTTCCAGCTTCCTGTTTTGTGACGTGATCTCTCCTTCACATGTTCGCATCTGCCTTGACACTGCAGTCCCTGGGCTGCAGCCGGTAAATCCCATGAGGTGATGGAGCCAGACAAATTTTTCCCGGGCTAGCAACATGCTGTTTGGAATTTCATTCTTCAAAGCTCCAAGAGAAATAAACCTCTTTACTTTGCAAGTTATTCTGCTTTGGATATTTTGCTATAGTAACAAAAATGGATGACAAGTCCAGTTTCAAAGGTTAAGGATGTCTTTTCTTCTGGTTCCCTATTGGAAGAGTCATCCAGTTAAGAACCTGTAAGAATGTGCAAGTGAAATGTCAGGCTGGCTGTACCAAAGCACCTAGGGTTTTATTTTTAGTTTTCAAGTTCTATAATAATTATAATTTTTACATTGCTACAAAAGCACTAAAACCTTGACTTGGGTCTTTCTACTCACAAAGGTGCTTTCCTCTACTTCTAATCGTTTCATTGCATGTATTTCTGCCTGTTAGAAGAGCTTCCTTTCAGAGGTTTCCTGTGTTATTAGATCCAACCTCACTACCGCAGTACAGCCTGAAAGCCACATTTGTGCAGTAATGGTAATAACAGAGTTCACTCCTTGTGGTAGGGACCTGGCACATAAGCACACAAGATGTGACCCTTGTCCCCAATGTCTTCCTGGGACACCAAATACTCCTCTACATATATATCTCTCCCCACTCCAAGTATCGTGAGAGTAGTTTGAGAAGCTTCTCACAGAAGTTTGAATGAGATGAACCTTGGAGTAAAATGTTGCTGGGTACCTGTGATGGTCAGCGAAAAGAACCAGATAATAAAAATCTAACTGACACCTCATATAAACCCAAAGGATCTGAGACCACCGAGTGATTCTGCCCAGTAGCAATCCGGCAGAGGGTAACATGGAGTAAATGAGCCAGATTTGGGGGTGGCACAGCGCCCTCTTCCTCCTGAGGTCGAGGGTCTGCTGGGTGCTGTGAGACCTCAGAGTAGGAGTTGAGACCCAGCCCCTGGGCTGCAGCCGGTAAATCCACAGGGGCCCAGGGAGGCGGGGAGTCCAGGGTGTCAGACTGAGAGCCGAGCTGCCTGTTCAGTGAGTTGCCTCTGAACAGAAGAAGCTTCCGAGTCCCGCCTCATGGGACTGGGTGGTTGCACTGTTGCTGCCTTCGCTTCTCAAAGCACCCTACAGGCCTGACTCTGTGCTTGGCACGCAACCCTCACAATGATTGCCTCTATTTTATGGACTGGAAACTGAGGTCAAACACCCACAAGTGACTAAACTAGGCTTTGGAGCCTGACTTGGTCTGGTTGCCACACCTGTACTCCTTACTTTGAGATATGCTTGAATCTATTTGCTTCAATTAATGACCAGGTCCTGTCCACAAGGGCCTTCTTCTTTTCTCCCTCTTCCCGGCTTGCACCTTGCCAGCATCTTTGTGCATTACCATTACATCGCAGTCAGCTCAGCTGACCATGGCTTGACTCATCCGTTTCTCCAAGATCCATCTAGTTAGAGTCAAACCTCTGTAGAATGGACCAGGTGAAAGATCTTTATTTGCTGAGCTAATGTCTTATTTCTAAAAGTGATGGTCTGGGAAGAAGGGCACTGTTGAGGTCCATGTCGTCCACAGAAAAGTGTGCTTCTGTTACTTGGTGCTCAGGTTTGGGGACTTTGTCCAGAGGTTTTTTCCTTAGATTCTTGTCCAGAACAAAGAACAGGACACAGCAAGTGTAACTGGTAGCAAAGTCTTGCATTTATTAAAGATATGAAAAGAAACACGCTCTGTGGAGTAAGTACTGGGCAGCTGAAAGTTGGAAAACAAGGACGCTCTGTAGGATGAGAGCAGACCACTTTGAAAAAGAAAGCGTTGGACAAGAGCTTACAGGCAGCTGCCTTGGTATCCCCCACCTCTCACGCTGACGTCAGGGCTAGGCTGTCCTATCTCTGCTTGGCTTCTTGTGAGAACTGAAGATAGCCCTTTCTGATTGGTTCCTGGTGGAGGGTCTTGGAAACCTCTGCCTTATGTCTTAGAACGTAGTGATTGACAGGTCACACTCACTTGCCCAGTTGATTTGGCATGCCCGAATTCCACCCTCTCTCCTGTGGGGAGGTGTCTCAGTGGGAGGGGCGGGTTTACTGAGGGGAGATCAGTTCTGGAAACTTGCAGCTGTGAGCTAGTGTCTTCTGGCTTCTCCACTCTCAAACCTGCCAAGCCTCAATTTCTTCGTCGCTTGTTATCATGAATCTCTGTATGCAGAAGAGTAGGCTTCTGTCTTTCCCACAAAGGTGGTCTTTTAATTTCATTTCTCAGGAACCCTGCTTTCTGACCTACTCCTGTTCTTAGAAACATCCTGTTCTCCCTGGTTCCCTTCCCCACCTCCAGCTACCCTCCTTGCAAAGTAACCCATGAGTAGACATAAACACACAGGTAGGCATTAAAAGATGTAAATATCTGTCCTAAAGAGTCTAGCTCTGGACTGGTTTTCACAAAGGTCAAAATCTTTTCCTCTTTTTCTTTATTTCTAAAAGCCCTTTTTTTCAGGTAGTTATAATTCTGTTTCTTATCTTTCAGAGCTGATTATCCATAGGCTGGTAACAATACCTATGGACCATCAGCTCTGAAAGATGAGGAATTTAACATCTCACCGTCTTCCTGTTTCTGATTTTTTTAGAGTTATTTTTATTTTTTCTAATAGTTTGCAGCTGCTTTCGTGAATTTAAACTGTGTGCACCCACTTCAATTCCTTCATTTATGCACGGTGTATTCTGGTGGAGAGAGTTCAGTCTAGCAGATTAGAAAATCATTACATTGCCTCCTACCTCCAATTTTAGCTACTTTTTATGTGTCCTATATTGTCTAGGCTTTAAACATTACTTTGTTTCGTGACTGAACATTTTTTTATTTCATCTTTAAGTTGACTAAAACCATTGAAATTACATAAATAGATAATAATTTAAAAATCATTGCATAAATTGGCAGTATTACAGACTCTTAAAAAAGAAATATAATTTTTAGCCATCAGAATCATGCCTCTCAAAGAATAATCTAAGCATCAAATGGTATCTTTTATGCATATCTAAGTCAATGACTAAAGTTTATTTTTCTGTTATTCTCCTTGTATGATTTCTTTACCTTTTACTGGTATATATCAATTAGTAATATATAATTTGTATATAGTAAAGAAACTAAACCTTAAATGTAAGTAGAGTGAATGTTTATATGTCACCTCAAACCATATTAAAATAATGAACATTTCTATCACCAGAAAGTACCCTTTGGTCCCTTTTGAATCAACACTTCTGCCTGATTTCTTCAGGTAGCTGCTGCATTGAGATTTCTATCAGTACAGATTTTCCTGTTTTAGAACTTCATATAATTGGAATTATTTGATTTCTATTCCCTTGTTGGTTATTTTCATTCAATATAATAGCTATGAGATTATTCTGTGCTATTGCATGTATCTGTTTGTAGTTTTTAGGTGGATGTATTGTAAGGAGTCCCTCCATTTCTCTGTTAGTGGACATTTGGATTGTTCTAAGTTTTGACTACTATACAAAATCTGCAGCAGGATTCTTTTCTGTATATTTTTGTGGACATTTCTTGGATATTCAGCAAGTACTGTCAAATCGGTTTCCAAACTGGCTGAGCCATTTGTACTCCTACCAACAACCAAGGGGAGCTACAGTAGATCCACATCCTTGCCAATACTTGCTGTTACCTGTTCTTTTAATCCTCTGTGTGTAATCTTGTGGATTTAATTTGCATTTCACTGATAACTATGTATACTGGTCACCAGCCATCTTTTGATTGACAATTTGACTGGACATACAATTCCAGGTTCAGGAAACCTTTCAGAATGTGAAGGAATTGATGGATTGCCATTGACGAGATGACTGTGGAAAATTTTATTCTTGTTCCTTTGTAGGTCACTTGCTTTCTTTCTTAGGAAAAATTTCAAAATTAGTTCTTGTTTTTAGAGTCTGTTATTTTTCCCAGGGTGAGATGAGATGAGGGCTGTTGTTTTATCCAACTAAAATTGCTTGATTTCTAGTAAGTGCTTTTGGTGTAGATACTCCTGAGTTTTTCAGCTAAGGGCATTTTTCAGTCTTAGATTTTGCTCCTTTCCTCACCTCTAATGGAAATGTCCACTTAGCAGGTCGTGGGTTCTCTGGATCCATTCTCTCTTTTAACTTTTTTCTCAATTTAAAAACATTCTGTATCTTTACCTTTTTTTCTTTGACTCTGAAGAGACTTTCTTGAGTTTATACGTTCTATAATTATCAAACTGAATCAAATAAATGGTTGCCTTTTGAGAAAACCTTAGAAGATAAATCTACACTGTTCCTGATAGGCCCAGTCATGCTCGCAGGAGAAAGGCTTATAGTTCATCACAGACTCTTCTTCATTTTAGATGACAGAAACAAACAACAGAAGCTGAGGCCCAAGGGGACACTTACTTAGTCAAGGTCATTGTCTTAGTTACTTTATGTTCGTTGCTGAGACAAAATAACTGATGCCCAAGTTGGGAAAGGAAAGGTTTTTTCTTACAGTTTTTGGAGGTTTCAGTCCACACTCAGTTGGCTCCCAGGTAGGCAGGCATGGCTGGGCCGCACTTCATGGTGGCCGCCAACAGCAAACTTGAACCAGCAAAGAAAGACACACCTTCCTCCTGCCATTATATCACATCCTGGCTCCACCCCTATGTGGGTGGAGCACTGGCACCATCAATCCAAGCACTATACAATGAACCATCACAAATGAACAATGCAAACTCATGAGGCCTGGGGGACACAAACATAAACCATGACAGTCATCCAGTTGTGAGTAGCACCATCATGGTTATCTTGCCCAGCTATTTTGCCATTATGTCACAGGGAGTGACTCTAGAGAGGGGACCCCTTTAGTATCAGCATACCCCAAGACACATCTTGTAGTCATGGCCTGTCTCCTGCAGAAAGCCTCTCCTGCTAGTCTGACCTCCTGTCTTGTTTTCCGGCCATCCTGCGGCATGTGCATCGGATAGTATTTCTATCACTCGCATTAATTAACAGGCGTACTGGGTACTAGCTTGTTCTTTGAAATTTCTCCCTGTTTGTCTTCTCTTCCCAGTGAACCCTGGGACTTGAACACAGGAGCTCACACTCTTCTGGTTCTCCTACAGCGCAGTGTGGGTTCTGACACGGAGCAAAGGCACGCTTAGCCCTGTCTCCCCGTGGCCTGCAGCAAAGGAACTGAATCTCCCTGGGAAAGGGGCAAAGGAGGACTGGTGGGCCTTAAACCCTGAGTCTTGGTGGAATAGTCCACATCTGTACAACAGGCTAGGAGAGGGGGAGATCTGGGATGCTTGGTGACTGGGGAGATTCCTGTGCCTCTCTTATTCTGGGCTATCTGCTTCTGCTGATAGTGACCCTCACTTCTGATTAAAGCCTACAAGACCCTGTTCTTCAGTTCCTGCTCCCTCCAGACTTTGGTTCTGCCTAGTTCTCAAGGTCTGCACCTGCATATTGAAAAACATCTTGTTCAGGGTATTCCCCCTCCTCCCCGCCCCCTGAATTGGGGATTGAACCCAGTGCATTAGTGACTCTCCTGCCTCAGCTTCCAGAGTGCTGGGATTACTGGCTCACAATGGTTTTTAGAAATGGGAAAGTTCTAATGGCTGGTTTTGGCTTAACTAAGGATTATTAGGTATGACATGTGAGGGTGTTACTTACGGATCTCTGAGATATTCGCCCACCTTGTAGAGGGTGGGCGCTCAGCAGCACTGACCTGTCTTCACCCAGTGGGGGATTCCTCACCCATCTGAACTAGGCTAGCACACTCTGTTTCTCTTAGGATCATCTGTTCAACTCCAGGAATTCACATGAAATGGTTAGCTAAAATTAACTGGCTTTGGGGACACAGGATTCTTCTCTTGTTATCTCTGGATCTTTAAACCATCCACATATCTGCTCAGCCATTAGATGCAATGGATCATTTCTATGGGGTGAGGAGATGGATGGGTGGGGGAGGGAGGAGGATCCTATTTTAGATGGTTATTGTGGGATAAAATGAGATAGGAAAATAGTACAGCACTGCACACTAACCCAGGCCCTTCCTTTCCCTTTTCATCCACAAAAGCCACCAGCCACTAGCCCATTAGCCCCTCTCTCCCTTATCATTGGTGGGTCACAAGAAAAGACTTTGCTGTAAATTACATGAGATTGCCTTTAGTGATCAGTCTGTGGTGACATTGCTCAAGGAAAGGTTATTAAAAATTTGGAACCTTTTGTTTTCTTAATGAAATTTATGGGACTGAATGGGGCACTAAATAGAGACTTTTGTATACCTTTGAATCAAGGAGTTACAGTGAAGTATTTTAAAAGCTCACTCTCATTGAGCATTGATGCAGTCTCCACTGATCATTCATTCAAATCTTTTCTTTCCAATAAGTACAGCTTTCATTTTTGCAGGGCAGAAAGCTCCAGGGGCTCTGCCGGTCCATGAAAAGCAGAAGCCGGCATCTGGCCCACTAGGACCAGGTGTGCACTGCCCTGCACTGGGAAACGGCCCTGGCCTGTGGACTGCTGAGCTGGTCCACCTGACCTCGGTCCCTTCCTGACAAGATTCTGTATGCCTGCAGTCCCTCCCAGAAAGACAGACCAGGGCTGCAGAATGAGCCCTGTCAACTTCTAACAAGTGTAACAACTCCCCTTCACCCCAGTTTCTGGTGGCGTTGGGGGAGGTGGGAAAGGGGATGGTGACTGTGCTTTCTATTTTCAATTCCTTCAGTTCAGATGCAGGTGGGAGTTTCCAAAATGACACATGCAGACTTCATCAAGAAAGAGATTTTGTCATCTGCCTCTTGAGTTCTCCGTGATGATGAATAAATAGCTCAGATTATTCCCACCCACCCCTTTTCTCCCTCTAAGCTAATGGCCTCACCGTCACGGAGTTAAGACTCGAGACTTCTTCCCAACTCCAGGTCTCCTTCCTCCTTCGTGGAGAGGGCGGTCGATTTCTTGTCCCTGAGGCCCATTTCCCTGTCTGGCTCCGGCTTCAGTGCCTTTTACTTTCTCAGGAACCTGGAGTCTGACTGCTATCACCCCTTCATCTCCTCCCCACTGCTGTCACCTGCTGCATTTAAGCATCATTTGGTGTTTAGCAGCTGGAGTCTCTGCTGTCCCCTTGGGCCATCAGCCTAGCCCACTGCCTGTCCTTCTGAATGAAGATGCCCACAGTAATATCACCAGGGTTTGCGGGCTGGGCATACTGACCAGGATGAGAAGCACTTTCCAGCTGCTGTAGCCTCGATGTTGACTGGCCCCCAAATCTTCATACACTGGATGCTTGACCTCCAGGTGTAACTATCAGGAGGTGGTGGAACCTTTAGGAGACAGAGTCCAGTGAGAGGTCCTTAAGGCACTGGAGGCATGCATACCCCTGAAATGGATTGGGGGACTCTAGTGGCCCCCTTTTTCTTTCTGTTTTCTGTCCGTGAGTGGTTTTGCCCCACCACACTTTCCTGGCATGGTGCCTCACTATAAGGCACCATGTTACAGGGTCAACAGATTACGGACTGGATCCCCCAAAAACTGTGAGCCAAAACTATCCTTTTGTCTTTATGAGTTGATTATCTTTGGTATTTTGTTGTGGTGACAAAAAGGTGGTCAACATCTCCTTGGTGGGCTTCCAACTTGTCTCTGACAAGTTCTCAAAGGTGACTTTACAGACAACTTGAGTTATGTGGTCAAATTTCACAACTTGGTTAACATTCTGGCTTATTGGCATTTGTAATTGAATAAGTTAATTTTGTATATTATTCAAATTATATTGTACTTATCATATTTGTTTATTTGCTTATTCCTGTGCATTTGTCTGCCTCAGTACATGACCATGAGCTCTCTCTATATACAGGCATGATTTGTGTTCACTACTATATTTTCATGCTGGCATCAGAGTGTATCTCCTGTGGAGCCCAGTAAACACCTGTTTTAAAAAGAATTATATGATAAATAAACACTAAAAGTGCTAACACCATCAGGAAATGTAGATTTAAAACATAGCCCACCACAAAATGTTAAAAATTGTGTATTAAGGTGAAACATATCCAGGTGTTCCTCCAAGCATTCTTCATATTTTCTGTAATTTGCTTTTCTTAGTATGTTCCACCTTCCTGGTGAGGCCTTTGTCTGCCCCTTCCTTCAGCACTTCCATGCCAGGGCAACTCTATCATTTTGCTGCTCTTCCTCTTGAATTTCCTTATCAGTGGTGATGATGTGTATGCGGACGGAAGTAGCACAATGGCTTCTCAGTCGCGTTTGAAGTCTAAATGACACTGCCCCATAAATGCAGCAAACATCTGTTTAGCAATGCCAAGTATCAGCAGCTGGCTAAATGGAATAGAGAAGGATGAACTCAAATTAAAGAGAAACAATTCTACCCAACTTTCTTCTCTACCATCACGGCCATTTCATAATACTTCTGATTGAAAGACAGACTTTAAAGGACTCTTTGCCATGTGAGTCAGTTCGGAAGCCTGACAATCAGTAGCTCCATAATTTTTTTATTCATTACTTTAAAACACATCTATTGAGTCTCAGGCATTGGGGGCACAAAGGTGATTAAAACTTGATGTTGACCTTTGGAAGAGCTCACAATATAAAGAAGGACCTGAGTAATGGATCACTGGTTATAGCTTCATAAGTGTTATCACATAATGATTAAGAGACTGCCTGTGTTAGTTACTTTGCTCTCATTGCTGAGACAAAATACCCAACTCCCAAAAGTAAGGAAAGAAAGAAATTTAGCTCACAGTTTGTGGAGGTTGTAGTCTATACTCAGCTGGTTCCAAGGCAAAGTGGTGCATGGTAGAGGGGCAACAGTTTATAGTGGCAGAAAACAGCAAAAGCAACAAGAACAAAAAGAGAGGGGTATGGAGAGAAAACTCTTTCTGTCGCGGATATTGTATTTAGGCCACATCCACCATGAGTGTAGCACTTGCACCTATAATCCCAGCATGGGTCATGAATCAATCACAAATTCAAGAAGTCTGCCCCCATGACTGCAGGAGGCTTCCTGGGGGATGGCCAGACATAAACCATAACATGGCCTAAATTCAAATCCCAACTCTGCTACTAATTTTCAAGTCTCATTTCTACTACTTATTACCTCTGTGATCTTAGAAAATGTACTTTCTGTTTTCTCATCTATAAAGTAGAAATAATAGTTCATACTTCATATGGTTGTTATGAGTTGGACACCTTTAATTTGAAAACAAATTTATAGATAGAAGCACTTAGAGCATTACTAAATGTCAGCTCTTGTGATAGATGTAAATGCGGAGGCTACAAAAAGAGCAAAGAGAAACACTGAAATTAGATCGGATGTGTCAAGGAAGGTTCCAGAGGCAGGAATAGAAAGCAACATTTGATGGATGAGTAATGATCTTACAGGGAGGATGGAAAGACATCAAGGCAAAAGGAACAACACACGCAAAGAACAAGAAATCACCTTTGCCAAGCAGAGTGACCTCTGCTTCATGGGAGAGGAGGTCCTTGTGCAGAGCAGGGGACAAGCCAGAGGAATCTGAGTCTGAAGCACTCTGAGAGCCCAAGTGTATCAGCTCTGGGTTTGGGACATAGATATGAAAGCTTCTACCCTCCTAAAGAGAAAGAGTGATGATACCAGGTTTGCATTTTAGAAAACCACCTCTAGCTGCAGTTAGTTTGGAAGGGATTTGCCTTAGTTACTGTCTCATTACTGGATAAAATACCTGACACCCACAAGTTAAAGGAGGAGAGGTTAATTTTGACTCACAGTTTATAGAGGTTTTAGTCCATAGGTAGCTGGATCCAAGGTGAGGCTGTCTGGCAGAGAGGCATCACAGAGAAGAAAGTTTATGATTTAGCAGGCAGAAATGAGCAAGCCATCAAGGCAGAAGGAGACAGAGAGTATACACCCTTCCAGGCCGTGCCCATAGTGACCTCTTCCCACCAGGCCTCACCTCCTGGCATCACACCCAGCTCTGAATTTATCAGTGGACTAATCTGGTATAATGAACCTCTGATCCAGTAGCACACACCCATGATCCATGCACCCTCTCAAAGGTCACCCAAGTGCATGAAACTTTGGAGGGACATATACTGTAATAGGATAGTTACCAGTTAGAAAACCTTCTAATTCTTTCCTGATGAAGAAGGAAGAGAATTTGTCCCAAGAAACAGTGTATTAGTTTTCTGTTTCTATTTTTAAAATGATCCCAAATGTAGTAGAAACTCTTTTATCTGTTTTGTTTTGGCTTTGTCTTTGCCAGTGCTGAGGCTGGAACTTGGGGCCCCACACACACTCTGAGTCAGGCAAATGCTCTCCCACCAAGCTATATCCTGGCCTTGAAGCTTTTGCATGGTGGCGCAGCCTGCGAAGCCATCTGCTTAGCCCCTCACTGGTTGAAAGGGAGCTTTGGCTGTGGCTGTGGGACTCACCTGGGTTCAGGATTCTTTTTGCAGCTCTTCAGATAACTGGCAGAATTCAGTTCCTTACGCTGATACAACTGAAGTCACCATTTCTTGTTGGCTTTTGCCAGAGACCAATCCCAGTTCCTGTTTGAGGTTTCCCACAACTTTACTTGTAGGGAATGGCTATGAAGCTCATCTGAGTTATCTTTATACATTATCTGGGGGTCTGCTCTCTGTAAGCCCTTTGCAGAATCACCCTGTTGGTGTTTAAATAACAATTTGATGGTGACCTTAGAGGAAGCGACTTTAGAAATCTGCCTACCACAAGCTGGTGGTGGAAATGAAGAGGAGGGAATGCCCGTAAAAGCAGTGAATATGGAAAGCTTTACAAGAGTAGTAAGTGACTGGATACGGTGTCAGGGATAAAGGTCATCAGAATTATTCTCAGTTCTAGGACTCAGACAGGTGGTTAAACAGTGATGTGCTTCTCAAGACAACAGAAGAGGAGAAATTTAAGGAGTGAACTTAACATAGTTGATTTTGTACATGATGGATGGGGGTATGTGTGGGAAATTCAGGAGACACAAAATCGGTCACTTTGCTGGGGATGTAGCTCAGTGACACAGTGCCTGCCTGATCACACAGAAGTGATCAGAAGGCAAGATTAACTGTTGTGCTGAAAGACTTAGATATATGCTGAGAGACTACAGAGAGTAAGCAAAGTAAAGGGTTGAAGGAAAAGCTCATAGACATTGACATTTAAGACATAAGTAGAGAAATATACCCATAAAGGCTACTGCCGGGAAGCAGAGAGAAAGGTAGAAAAAAGGTATGTTGCTGAGGTTAAGCCAAGGCTTAGCTTCTGCTTGAAGGATTCATCATCATTGCTAAATGCAAGATAAGAATGTTTAAACCCAGGCAGATATGGAATGGTATCTAACAAATTCAGAAAAATAAAGAATGGGCATCAGTTATGAATTTAAGGGAAGAAATCCCAGGAGAGTGGTTTCCAGTGTGTTGAGAAAAAACATTCAAGAATAAATGATAGGCGTATGGAATTTTTGATATGTCTTGTCTGGTTTTTCTAAAAGATGGAGAGAGATGCATACTTCCAAGGCTTCAAGGAAAGAGCATCTGTGGAGGGTGAGGTTGCAGCTTCAGAAAACAAGAGTGGTCAATTGAACAAAATCTTTGAGAAAACACTAGGAGTTGTGTCCAAAGCACAGGTAGGAAGGTTAACCTCCACGGTAGAGGAGCACAGCTGTGTGACCAGGCCAGGAGCATCTGGATTTAGAAGGTGGCTGAAGAGATGGTTAGTGTGTGGGACTCTGGAGCAGGGGAGATGCTCAGAGATTTTATCTGGTGACCTTAATTTTCTCAGTGACACAGGAAGCAAAGCTGTCTGCTAAAAATGAAGAAAGAAGCCTGCGATAAATGAGAGTCATGCCCATTTTGGGGAGGCAGAGAAGATTTGATGGAGGAGGTGTGAAGGGCTTCTTGGGCACCTGGAGAGCTCAGCTGGGAGATGGCACCAGTGTGCATGGGCATGATTTCCTCCAACGAGATGCAGGAACAGGTGAGAGGGCTCAGAGGTCAATGGTACAGTGCTGTAAATTCAAGTAGAAGGAGAGGACAGTGGTGGGCTGTTGCCTCTGGGTGGAAGGAAAGGAGGCGAAGCCAGAGGGATTGATAACCGAGAAATGATTTGTTCTTGGGAGCCACTGAAGCTGGAAATTGAACACACGTATAGGGCTGTGGCATGGCCACAGCATGGCTGACTGAGAAAAAAGAGATGCTTCACAGGGCAAGATAAGGCCACAGCTGAGAACACCTGGCTCCAACCCCAATTAACAAGAGAGAGACTTTAGCTGCAGGCGTCTCACTCCTGCTATTTCTGACCAGAATTGTTTTCCTGGAGATAAGACAGTTCTTTTAAATTAGCATAGAATACCAGTTGGAGAAGTCCTTAAGGTGACTCTCCAGGTCCTGCTTAGATCCAGCCCTTTCCTCAGTATCCTATCTCCTATTTTTGAAGACCGAATAAATATGAGCCACCCAGAGAAGCTCTTTGTCTCAGATCCCAGAGTCTCAAACTCGGCTAGAGGGTTTTGAGTCTCCTGGAGCCCTAAAATGATACCACTCCTCTCATTTATTTAAGCCTTCACCATGTACTCATTTGGGAGATTGGGAATGTTGGCCAGGTCCCCAATAATTTGTTCTAGAGACTGGACATTGAGATGAGATGGAAGAAGAAAGAGAAGGGTTCACAGGGCGATGAGAAGGCTGGAAGGATGGAGTCAGTGTAAGGATGGGACTAAGTTACGGTTCATGGGTGGGATAACGTTGAGTGACAAGACACAGAGCAGCTGGGGTGTGCATTGCTGAAGAGCAGAGAGCTGGCTGGCGGGCATCTGATCTCAGGGACAGAGAACTGCTCTTAGGACAGGATGGTTGGAGGTCAGGAATGCCTAGCTTCTTCATGTCTCTCCCACTGTTGGGAGCAGTATCATCATATCAACGCAGGTGAGGTCCAGGAAGGCTGGAGTCAGCCCACCCAGTTCTGAGTTTCCCCTGTAACCTCCCGTAACCGAGAAGACAAGGAACTCAACTCAGTTGGCCTGAAGTTAAAAGCACTTATTTTGTATTGTTTGTTCTCTTCCTACAAACTGCTTACCTATGATGAACATAAGAGCCTTCGTTCCAGCAGTGGATCATTTTCTCTTGCTAATCTGCGTTTTTCTGGCTTTGCTTGAGCCTTTGCCCTTAGTGGTCCAGTTTAAGATTATCCACGACAATGGAACATGATAACATTTTTTTCCTCTTTGAATTCTTCTTCCTTGGGTTTTTTATGGTACATACAATGATTTCATGCAAAAATTTTTTAAAAATTGTAATCTTAGGCAGAGATAGGTTAAGACTGTGAAATTTATCTTTTCGCTGTCTTGGGTTCCCTTTGACCTAAGTACCAGAGACTTGTTGCCAGTTTTCTCCTTGCATACTGGAGGGAGAAGGGTTTCTCAGGAATGATAAATTGTGTTCTCTTTTGTCAAGGCAGAGTTCTGCTACCACCACTTGCTCCTAAGAACACAATAGATTTAATTATTTCAACTAACCATCCAAAGAGGACAATTCTGTACGTACCCTTGTGGTTCTCATTTTGTCTTTTATTTGAAAATAGATTAGCGAGAATTTGAGGTTCCTTTAATACCACGGACAACTAAGACCCCATTAAAACCCCTTTATAAAAATCAGTTCAATACAATAGATTGTGTTGGAGAGAAAATATTGAGAAAAAGAACAGGAGAGGGGATAACGGGGAGAGATGAGTCTACTCTGCACTGGTGTCATGTCAGTGAGGGGTTGAGGTCTCTGAGACCCTTTGCAATTATGATTTCTACAGAGACTGGGATAGGTCAGGGGCCCTTCTGAATCTGAGAGAGAGAGAAAGAGACAGAGAATGTGTGTGTGTGGTGCTAGGGGTGGAACCCTGGGCTTCATAGGTGTTAGGAAAGTGCCCTGCCTAACTCCCAGCCCTGAAGCTGAATTTTAAAAGGTTCCACAGGGAACCTTTTATTCAAATCATAGGCCTCTTCTTGCAGTTTCACCTGTGCATGCCCTAGGTGCAGGCGCCGATTTCTGCAGCTCCATGACAACAGGAGGATTAAAGAAATTCGTTCCATCATGATAAGCACTAGGGAAACATGCCATCCCTATTTTTATGAAGAGTGCCAGGGAGTGGTGGTTGAGCTGTGCTGAGCGGGATTTTGTTCTGGGTGGGGAGGGTGAAGGTTGTTTCACTGGGCAAAAGGAACAACCCATTGCCCGAGGAAGCGAGAATGGAACCTCGTTGGGTGTCAGAGGCGGTGAAAGGTCCAGAAAGCCCCATTAGCTGTCTCAGAGAGAGCTAAAAGGTGAAAGAAACTCAGATAATTAAAAGACATTGCTTGTTCCAGCTAAGCTCAGCTGTGCTTCAGTAAAAAGCAAATTTGCCCTCTAGTATATTGGGGCTCTGCCTGGTGACCCCAGAATTCTTCTTTCACATGCTATCCTCACCCCCTTTCTTCTGCTCACTTTAAAAACAAAAAATAAACCAGAGCCCTTCTCCACTCATCTTTTCTTTGATAAGCAGTTGTGAGTCAATCATGGCAAAGAGTGTCAGGGAAGATTTCCCCCAGGAAAGGAAAGCTCTGTGCCCTCATTTTATGCAGATTAAGTCACTGTGACTCACACTTCAAACGTTGGAAAGTAAGTCTAATCTCCTCAGGATAATATGGTAAAAGAAAAGTCTATATTTAGGAAGATTCTGTCTTTGGACAGATCAAGATTTCCAGCATCTAGGACACTGGTCACTAGGTTTCCTTACCCCTGGCCACACTGAGCTCAGGAGACATCCCTCCTCTGCTAAAGAATGCCAGTACTGCTAGTCCAGCAACTGTGGACACTGCCCTGGACCTCACTTGCCACAGGGCAGTTTATTTTGCATGCTTAGAATTAGGTCATTGGGAGAACTGCATAGCGATTTATCTAAATAAGGATACACAAATATGCAGAAATATGACAAATTTCTCCCAATTGCCTGAAACATAGTATCCAGCAAGCTTCTTAACATGCAAATTGATCAATTTCACAGACATACTTAAATTCTATTCAACTGAAATGTCAATGCCCAGTATATGCTCTGTGTGGCTTCCTACCTCATTCATTTAGTGCATGAAAGACGTATGCATCCTCACTTGGTAGACTGTACACGGGAGGGTCACGGCTTTTCTGAGGTCAGGTGGAGGCCAGGAGCTTCATCGTAGGGCCCTGATTGCTCACTTCCCCACTTCCCTCCCTCCCTGACCAGCAAGGAAGGGACTCCCTCCAGCAGACCTCTTCATTTTGGCACAAAAGAATTTTCTCATACTGTATTCTTCAGTGGAGTCACTGGGTAAGCGCAGCCTTTTCAGTCTCTTTTCGGCTTCTGCCTCTGTAGTGATTCCTGGCTTCTGTGGCCAAGGCTTGGAAATCAGTGCTCCCAGTGACAGCTCAGGCTATTCATTTGGGGTCTACTCGCTGGACTCCTCCAAAGCATGGGGCCTCACTTTGGCCCTTTTTCTACTTCCATGGCTATCATCAATGAATGATTTCCATCTTATATGTAAGAACTACGGGACAGTTTTAGTATGAACCTACTCCTACTGAGGGGAACACTGGGGGAGCTGCTTTATGCATTTCTTTGGGAACCCCAGCATAGCTTGGCACTGCTGGACATGTGTACACACGCGCACACACTCGGTAATCAGTTTTTTGTCTCTGTCACAAATACCCAAGGTAGTTGGCTGCTAAATAGCAAAGGTTTCTCTGGGCACACAGTCTTTCAGCCCAAAGCTTGAACTGAGTCTTTGGTAAACATGCCTGGTGCATACTTTAGAGCAAAACTGCAGATTTGTGACGGGGACATGAATAAGGAGAGAGGACAACACTGGAATCCCATGGTGCCCTTGAAAGGTGTGCTCTTAATGGCCTAAAAGCACCCAAGAGGCTTTGCTTTTTAAGATTCTGCCACCTCCCAGCAGTGCCAGGTGTGGGACCAAGCACTTACTACATGGCCTTCGGGGGACATTCGGGATCTGAACCGCAGCACCATTGCTGTGGTTTACATCTGGGTGTGCCTCCCGCAAGCCTCATCCATGCAGCAGTAGAGTTTTGGGAGGTGACTGGATTATGGGGCTCGTAGCTGACTTGCCCTTGGGAAGTGGGGTCTGGCTGGAAGAGGCGGTTGCTATGGGCATGGCCGTAGGGTTTACCTTCTTCCCCAAATCCTCCGTTCTCTTTGTGCTTCCTGTGTTCCATAGGTGAGTGGCCTTCCCTCCACTGTGCCCTGTGCCCTGCCTGTCCTCTTGCCTTTGCGTCAGCTGTATGGACTGAAATGTGAGCCCAGGTGACCCTTCCCTCCCCATGGTGGCAGGCGTTGGGCATTTCGTTCCAGGAGAAAAGTGACTAAGACAGCAACATGTATGGAAAGAGAAGCTGCCCTAGAGCTCGCTGCAACCATGGTGGCCTCTATGGACTCAGCAGCTACTGTTTGAGGACAGAGGTAGCAGAATCAAATACAAGAGGAACGTGATGCCGGCTTGTCCTCTTCTCTTGGGCTGAAGCTCTGTACTGAAGGATTCAGCCGCAGCTACGCAGATAGGTCTAGGACTTACGAATATCCTCAAAACCCTGCATAAATGATGCCTTTGTCTGAGAAAAATCTCTTTGAGTTATTAAGGCCTTATTTTATATATATATATATCCTTTTTCATTTAAACAATTAACGACAAGGAAAACAGTGAATGTGAGGTGGTAGACTACAAATTAGCTTGATTTTCGTAATTATTTCACAATATATGCATATATCAAGGCATCCGCTGGGTGTGGAAGCACACGCCTGTATCCCAGCACTCCTGAGGCTGAGGCAGGAGGATGGCTGTGAATTTGAGACCAGTCTGAACTACATAGAGAGTTCAGGGCCAGCCTGAGATACGAAGTGAAACCTTGTCTCAAAAAGCAAAAACAAAAAAGCAAAACAAAACAAAACCAAAAAATCCCCAGCAAACAAACAAAATACAAACAGACAAAACTCATCAACCTCTCCCTCTTTCTTTTGTGAGTGTTAGGTATCCTGGAACATGGCTGAGACTGTTGGCTATCCAGATTGTTGCAAATTTGCCCTGTCGTAAATAATATGGCAGTGAACGTCCTGGTCTGGTTATCTGTGAGAGCTCAGTGCAAACAGCAGGATGTGCAAATGCACCAGGAAGGATGGGCTCTGCAGGGGCCACCTCACAGCATCAGGAGTCAGAGATGCCTTCTGGTCTGACTTTGTGATTCTGCTGCCCAGTAACTGACAGTGCCCATCTGTGGGTCTCAGGGCCTTCCCACTGGTGCACTTTATAAGCCATAGTTAAAGCCACGACGTCCTCTTGGTGAGTATCGGACTTCATATCTCTGTGGCACCTCCTGATTTCTGTTATTCTTGCCTCTACACATGTCCGACAAGAATACACATGGGAGCGTTCAGCTATGACAATGAAAGAACAACTCTTACAGCTGCTATGTGTAGAATTTTAAAGCTCTCACTAATGAACACACTGGAGTGAGCTTCCTGCTAGCAGTGAAGGGCAGAAAACAATAATTAAGCCCGCAGAATCAGCCAAAATGAGATGCAGGAGAGTAGAAAAAGGGAGAGTTTTTCTGTAGCAAGTCTTCCATAGGAAATCCAAATTCTGCTCGAAGCCTCCCTGCTTTCAAGGGCGACTACAGATAAGACAGGGCAAAAGGAATCAGAAATAAGAAGAGAGTAATTGAGGCTGCCAGTGATCCCCCGGGTCCAGTGCAAACATGATTCTTAGACTTCCTCAGTGCTGTGTTTCGACACTCACAGACAGGCACAGAGCTGCCCCACTGGTGTCTGGTAGTTTATTCTACAAAGCCCCAAAGGGCTTACATCGCAACAATATTTTTTCATGGTTATGGAAATACTGAAATACAAGCAAAGAACCTGACATTTCAATGTGCTCCCTTTTGATAGTGGAATTTCCCCTGCCTCTGACTTCATTAGCCTAACACCTGACAATCACCTTGAAGCTTTTCCTGGGCTAGGAGAATATGAAGGTATTGGGAGGATTTTGTATTTAAGCGTCCCAGAGCCAAAGGTGCCACCTTTCAAATCCCTTCTTGTTGAATCTAATTCATCTAAGGGAAGCAGAGATGCTGTCACCCCTGGAACAAATGATGCTATTCAGAGCAGAGTCAATGGCAGGCAATAGCCTCTCTGGCTAAATCTCATAATCTCGCGATGTCAGAGAAAATGAACTGTCCATCACTTTTGTGACACTTGGAAAAAAGGATCAATTCTACTATTCTAAAAGACATCTTTAAGTGTCAAGGCAAAGACTTAAATAGGAGAGAGAGGGATTGCAGCCCACAAAGGCATCTCTTTCCCATCATATGGCTTTTATTTTCACTGAGCTTATGGCAGACTATTACCAAACTCTTAAGTCCACTAAAATGATAACCAATGCCTAATGACAGCTCTAAATAACTTGATCTCTGTTCATCAAAGGTACAGTTCACCCAGAGAATTCCTCTTGTTGAAAACAGTTCCTGGAAACAAGGCTTTCTATATAAGGTTTGCTTTGCAGAAACGGGGGTGCCACGATAAGGCGGATACCCTGGTTGACCACATTAGAACAATGTTAAAGGGCACCAGTGCTAGGAGTCCCAGGGGTGGCACCTGCTTTGGTTGGCAGATTCAGGCTTCTCTTCCCTGCCCACAGCTGCATGCAGAACAAGGGTTCATAAGAAAATATTTTCACAGTCAGCTAAGAGAGGAGGATGAGCCACTGGGAGAAAGCCACTCGGAAAGCTGTTGGTGTTTTCCCATGCATAGTCACGCCCTGCGGGTCCCAGCGGAGGAAGAGAACCCGCACTAACCAAGCATCTCAGCACCAAAGGCCCACAGACTGCAGAGCAAACTGGCGCTTAGGAAGCAGCCTCAGCCCAGGAGGCACCTGCAGTCAGGAGCTGCTGGCCTCAGTAGCAAGGCAGGCTCACACGACGGGCAGGAGCTGCAGGTATGACTTCTTGTTTGCCACTGTTGGGCATGCTGCCACCTTTTTGTCCCGCCCCACCTGCCTCCTGAAGCCCTTTGCCCTCACTCAGGAAGGGTGACCAAGTAGGGTCACACTCAGCGGAGGGCACAGCCTTGGCAGGTCACTTTAGGAGGTTTCCTCTGGCAGTGGTAATAGCTGCAGTGTCATCAAGTCCTGTTGAGTCCTGGGCACTGTCCTGTCTCTGATTACACCCACAACAGCATCATAAGTAGGAAAGAAGAACTAGAGGCTCAAGGAGGCTGGCGGACTTGATCATGATTGTAAGTGGCAGAGACAAAGATGAGCTTCCTGTCTGTGTGGTCAGGTGGTTTCTCTGCCAGATTCCACACCCCATTTATGATTAAAGTGCAACACATGATTATAATATTATTAAAATTAGCAATAATTTAAAAAATAATAAACCTCCCTGATCCAAACTAATCCAGATGTCCAGAAGAGAATAACAGTGCTCATAAATCAGAGACAATATCCAGCTTATGACCTTGGAAGAGGTCAGCGTCACCAGGAAGTTATTTCACATAAGAATGACAAACATTCCCCGTGGTGAACTTGTGCCTAGTTAGAAAGCAACAGCTTCCTGAGAAGTCTACAGACCCAGCTAACCCTGGAGCTGCATTGATCTCATTTTCTCTCCCTTAAAATGATTTAAAGGGGGTTAGGGGCAGGGGATGTAAAAGAAATAAGATGTGTTGTATATGTGTATGAACTCTCCACAATGCATGTAATCATCACCTATGTCAAACATGTCCTACTATGTATGTATGTACGTATATAAAACTTATACAAAACCAAAAAAGTGTAGTCAAAAATGAGGATAAAAACGTGGGACAGCTCACATTTACAACATTCCATCTTCAAAGGAAATAAAAAGTGACACACTTAGTGGCTTACAGTAAGATGGTAACAGATTGGAGGGGACTGACTGATTTTTGTCTCAAAGGTAAAGGTAAAGTTTCCAAAATTGAATGAATATGGAATCTGAGCATAAGGACGATTCAAGGAATTTGTAGTCAAAAATGGATCAACTGTGACAGAGAAGCAGGAAGGGAAACCTTCTCAGCAAGATCCCAGGGTGGGTCCTAACAGTCCCAAGTTACATTGGTGGGTGGAGTCCAGTTCCCATGCATGTGGGCCTCTAGATTCAGGGCTGCGTCTACCTACATTGCTCAGCTCAGAAGCCTGCACGGGCAGGAGGGGGAGCCTGCTGAGGTCTCCCCTCAATCAAACACCACACCCCCATCAGGAGGTCAGACAGTCACTCTGAAACTCCAAGATTCCTTCCTCCCCCCAAAAGTGGGCCCTTGCTTCAGACTAGAAGAGCTGCTTCTACTTGCTTAAAATTCTGCCACCGTAAGCAGACTAGAAAGGAAAATTACAAAGCCCAGAGAAATAAGGTACTTATTCATGACCCTATAATTCAAACAGGGCACAGCCAGGATCCAACTTAATACTTTTACCTTGATACAACGCTAATTTATCCAAGAGCTATTGCTATGGCTGATACATTGCTTCAACCTGAGAAGTTTAGAAGTTTAAGGAAGAGACTCAGCCTGGGTCCTCGTTTTGTAAAAATCCTGAGCCTGTGCAGGAGAGGGGCCCTGAGATGGTGGGATTGCTACGCGCAGCTTGCGGGGTGGTGGTGGTAGCCTGCTTAAGAATATCAGGGAGGAAGAGAGGCTTGCACTTCCCCTCTCGCTTTGCTCTTGTTGCGTTGCTGCCTTCTGCCTCTCTGAACTGTTGCCCCTGTGCCACGCCATCCTGCTTTGCAGCCAGCTGATCATAGACTGAAACCTCTACAAACTGTGAGCTAAATAAACCTTTCCGTCTTTAGTTTTGGGCGTCAGATATTTTGTCCTAGCAACATGAGAAAAGTAACTGAGACAACTATACAAGGAAAATACTGGAGATTGGAAATTTCCCTTTTTCTCTGAACAAAAGTCCGGTGGGTAGGATAAGTACAAGGAGTCAAAATTTAAGTCAGCCACTCAATCAATATTTACTGGCAATCTTTCTTGCCAAGCGCCAGGCCAGTCTTTGCTGTATTCCCAATGCTGAGAACCTTGGCCACCTGCTTCCTGCTTGTGGCAGGCAGCTTAGGGAAGCACTGTGGTGGGGTGGGGGTGGGGGAATGTACCCCACTGTAGAATGCAGAACCTTGGAATGTCAGCCGCAAAGGGATCCTGTCTTCAGAAGCCTCATTTCCAGAGCAGGAATGACTCACTGACTTCTTGGGATTCTGAGAATGAAGAGAGCATCATACACAGGGCCTGTCTTGACCAAATGCACAATAATATGTTACTAGTAAGAGATCAGACACTCAAAAGACTCAACACAAAATATTTTAAGTATTTCACATTAGACTGGAAGGTAATAAAAATAAATCCTTTATCTTCTTCTTTTTCTTTCTCCTCTTCTTCTTTCTCCTCCTCCTCCTCCTCCTCCTCCTCCTCCTTCTCCTCCTCCTCCTCCTTTTTTTCCTCCTCCTCCTCCTTTCTCTTCTTCTTCAGGTTGTCCTCAAACTCGTGATCTTCCTGGCTTGGTTATCACATAGCTGAGATTACGTATGTGCACCACTGTGCCTGGTTAAAACCCTTATTTTTAGTGAAGTAGTTTTAAATCTTCTTCCAAAATATCCATAAGACCATTGCTTTCATGGGATTTCAAAATTATTTTTAATTGACTAAAATAGAAAGGAAACATTGTGAAGAGACTGTTACTAGTTTGCTAGGGTAGCCAGAGCGAAGTGCATAGACTGGGTAGAAGGAGGGTAAGGAAAGTGGGATGTTTGACTTTAGGCCATGCACCAGTAGGCTTACTATTGCTTAGCAGGGAGGCAGGCTGATTGCTTGGTTTCCCAGCACCCTAAGTTCCAACATGGTGTGGATCTCAGGAGACACTGGTGATCTCCCCCTGGAGGGGCTGCAGCCCACCATACCACAGCCGCTTACCAGAGAGGGAGCTGCTTGCTTCCCTGCTGGATATTTTGAATCAATTCGATATTACTTGTGATGCCTAATAAAATGCAAAGGACATGTGAATGTTGCAGTTACATATTGTTTAGGGAACAATTACAAGAAAAACACCTCTAGGTGTTCAGTACAGAGATATTTTTTTCACACTGAGCTGTGGCTGGCTGATCTGCAGATGCACAGCCCGGGGAATAGGGAGGCCAGCTGTAAATGAAAAGCCCAATCAGAATGACTTAAACTGCACAAGCATTTATTTTTTAGCCTCAATAAAAGGTCAGTTTTGCAGGTACAGGTACTGATTTCTTGGCTTAACAGTGTGAGTACTGAAGTTTCTGGAATTCTCTTGGCCCCCCTATAGCAGCTGAAAGTCTGCTTCAGCTTTAGTAAGCAAGTTCTTGGTCAGGAAAAACAAACAAAGAACCAAGGAGAGACTTCCAACTGAATCCACTCCTTATAGATTTTGCAGAAGATCCAAGTGACAACTTGTAGTTACACCTTATTGGCTAGTCTTTATCACATGATCAGCACTGGAAAACTGGGAAACCTAGTTCTTTAGCACCGTACCTTGCAGCCCACAATATGTGCACATAACTAACAGCCTCTGCCTCTTGGATATAGACTGTTACTGCCTATAATACTTTATTTTGAGCAAATCTTGTTCATTTTCCTTTTGGGTCTCAGAGAGTAAAGTTTCACCAATATTAACTGATTTATTGTCATCTTTCAAAAAAAAGCTTCAGAATTTTTTTATCTGTAAGACTTCAAACATTTTGGACAAATCTACCAGCTCTTTAAGTCAATAAGAAAAACTGTTACTTAAAAGAAATGTAGTATTAAGTGGACACAGTTACCTTTCCTTATCTTGCTCAGCCAATTTTGAAAATGAGGAAAGGCAATATTTTTCTTTTATGGCTACATACTATTCTGGCAAAAGAAGCTTAATTATAGAATGATAAAATTAGAATTAGGCAAATGAATTATAATTATATGAGACAATGGCTATCGAATATCAAGCAGAAAGCCTGGGAATGCACTTGAGCCTGAAATAATGGAGCCTCTAAAACTGGTAAGATTGAATTTCCATCTGTAGTTCAGTCATTGTTTCTCCTTTTCAGTGCCCTGTGTAATCAAAACCACTATGGTGGTATCATAAGATGGCATTTTATCCTAGGAAGAATTGTAGGTAAAAATATACTTAACTGTAATGGCATGCTGTGCCTCTTCCAAAGGATTTTAAAGATGGAAAATCCTCCTGTGTGTGTGTAGGCAAGGATGTTGCTAGGAAATGGAACATATTCTTTTCTTGAACAAAGGGTGTCTCCTTTACCCACTGCATCTACACACAACCCTATAAGTAACAGGTCAGAGGTTAACCTGTGCCTCACACCTGCCCAGGGTCTTTCACAGCCCCTCTGAATGGTTTTGTTTCTGGTCCCATAATGATATGAGAGATCACATTGAACCTGGGACACTGAGATCCCTGCCAGATGGTGCCAAAGCCTTTTATCAGCCCCAAATATGGTTGTGGGATCCCCAGTTTGCAAGTCCTAAGGGGCCATCAAGAATCTACTTGGGGATTGAACTGTGTGTGTTGGGAAGAAGAATTTTTTAGTTGTATCTTTGAGTGATAGAGGTGATTGGCTGGAATCATGACAACTGTCCACCACTACTGTGTGAAGTTATGTAGCTCAAGAAAAAACAAGCAAAGGGCGGGATGCACCACTTTCTGTGCCCTGCTGCCCCCATTGCCCCACCACCCTCCTCAGACCCCTCCAGACTTCTGCTGGTGCCCAGGGGTGGGCCACTTCCATGCCCCACCACCCCACTCTCAGGGACCCCCCACTACCACCTCCTGGACCAAGTATGGCTGTTGATCTTTGGCTCCTACTCCTCCTCGCAGAACCTTGGACTGATGTGGATTAACTGTGATGGGTTCATGGGAGACTCAGTAACCCCTCATGTAAACAGAAGACCTCAGTTGTCTCCTGTCAGTGTGATAAGCTTACCTCTAAAATAGAGGTCTTCAGTGGGCAAACAGGAGCAGCAGCCAAGCTCCTTTCAACTGTAGGACTTTGGTGAACTTGGCAAGAGTGTAGGTAAGTCCTTACTCTATACAGAGAATATCAGGTAGATTAAGGAGTAGACCAATAAAGCCTCCCCCAACCTGGAGAAAATTAAAAGGGCTTATGAGACACCCAGTGACATGGTAGGGTTCCAACTGAGGCAAACACTATAGACAGGGAGATCTGGTGACCTAGAACAACCTGAAGACATAGTAACTAAGGGTTGACCTATGTCAATACTCCTCGGCTAGTCAGCCCAAGAAGAATATAGGACTCACCCAACAGGCCCTGCAGGAGGAACTCAGGTGACTGGCCCTCTTCTGCATTGTGGCACCCAACAATTAGACAAACATCAACAACACAGTAGGATGCTAAGATACACACCACCAACAGTGACAGTAGAGACTAGTGGTATTAAAAGACCAATATTAGCCTGAAAGGTGAAAATGACAAAACAAAAAAGCAAAAATACACTCTCAAACATCTAGACATCAGAAGCAAATATAGGACACATTGAAATAGAGGACTTTAAAAGTCATACACCAGAAATCTCTGAAAAGATAGCAAATAAAATAAACTAATCTATGAAGCTATAGAGGAAATCAAATTAGAAATAACTTCTCACATAAAGACAGAAATAACAACCTTAATAAAAGAACTGCTCAGTGTAGCTAGAGAAGAGATAGATTTTAAAAAGGTACAGGAGCACAGGAAACTGATTGAAACTTTGAATGAACAATATAGAAAACAAGCTGAATCCATGAAACAAATTCAAAGAAGTAGCCAAGAAACAAAAAATTCTATTGAAATCTGGCAAAACTATTTAAATGAAGCTGAGGATAGAATTTTGGACCTTGAAGACAGGATCACAGTTAGTCATCATGAAAGCATAGAACTTTTAAAAATAACAAAGCAGCATGAAATGACAATTCAGCAGCTTCAAGATGATGCCAAGAGAAACAATGCAATACTAGCAGGCATCAATGAAGATGTAGGAGTCAACATGAATGACAGGTTCACAGAAGTAATAGCAGAAAATTTGCTAAACATGGGGAAAATCTGATATGCAGATAAGTGAGGCATATAGAACAGCAAACAATCACAACCAATATGTAATACACCCAGACATATAATAAAGATCCTAGACATACAGCATAAAACAAGATACTAAAAGCTGTTAGAGAAAAGACACAGCCAACCCCCCCCCCATCAAGTAAAGCCCAGTAGAAATGGGGCAGACTTTTCAGCACAAACCCTCAAGTTAAGATGAGCTTGGAGTGATGTATTTCAAGCCCTGTAAGAAAAAACTTTCAACCCAGATTGATGTACCTAGCAAAACTTTCCTTCAAATTTAATGGAGAAACAAGATACTTCCATGGTAAAGAACAATGAAGAAATTCATGTCCACCAAACCAAACCTAGAAAGAGTACTGAAATACATACTAGATAGAGATAAAAATGACCACAATTTCCAGAACAAAAACAGAAAGAAACCACCAGGTAGGACAAGCAGTTAAATAAGAGAGAAAAGCAGAAAACCAACAACAGGAGCGTAACATGACAAAGTTGAGCCAGTTCGTATCAGTTATATCCATCAGTGTAAATGGCCTCAATTTACCTATTAAAAGGAATGGATTGACAGAATGGATGAAGAAATAGGATCCCACAATATGCTGTATACAAGAGACACGTCTGACTCAAAAGGAAACTCATAGATTAAAAGTCGAAGGATAGAATACAGTATTCCATGCAACAAGAATCCAGAAAAAAGCAGGGATAGCTATTCTGTTTGCAGATAATGAGAACTTCCAACCTAAAATGATTAAAAGAGATAAAGAAGGTCATTACATACTTGTTAGTGGAAAATTCAAGAGGAAGAACTAACAATTATGAACATATGTGCATCAAATACAGGAGCACCAAACTATATAAAACAAATACTAATAGACATGAAAACCAAATACACAAAAACACAATTATAATAGGGGACCTTAATACTCCATTATCACAAAGAGATAGATCAACTAGACAAAAAGTCAGTAAAGAAATAATAGAACTGAATCATACCTGTGACCAAATGGACTTAGTAGATGTTTACAGAGTGTTCCATCCAACCACATCAGAATATACATTCTTCTCAGTTGCACATGGGACATTCTTCAAAATAGACCATATATTAACACATAAAACATTCTTAAGTAAATGCAAAGGGTGAAATTATCCCATGCATATTATCTGACCATAGTGCTCTGAAATTGGAAATTAACGGCAAAAGAAATTTCAAAACCTGCATAAATACATGGAAATTAAGTAACAATCTTCTGAACAACCAGTGGGTTACAGGTGAAATTAAAGAAGAAATAAAGTAATACCTACAATTCAATGAAAATGTGGATACAACATACTGTATCCTGTGGTACACAATGAAAGCAGTCCTAAGATGGAAATAGACAGCAATAAATAGTCACATCAAGAAAACAGAACAAGCACAAATAAACAACTTAATGCTACACCTCAAGCTTCTAGAAAAAGAACAAGTAAAACCCATAGCTCATAGAAGATGTTGTAAAGATCAGAGCAGAAATTAATGCAATTGAAACTAAAAAAAATAAAGAATTAATGAATGAATCAAAGAGCTGGTTATTTGAGAGAATAAACAAAATTGATAAACCTCTAGCCAACCTTATCAAGAAAAAGAAAGAAAAAACTCAGATTCACACAATAAGGACTGAAAAGAGAAATTACTACAGATCCCATGGAAACTTAAAAGATCATGAATACCTACTTTGAAAATCTCTACTCACATAGAGAGGAAATGGACAGATTTCTAGAAACATATGAACTACCAAAGCTCAATCAAGAAGATATAACAATTTTGAGTAAGTCAATATCAGCTATTGAAATTGAAAAGTGATTAAAAACTTACCAACAAAGAAAAGACCAGGTTCTGATGGATTCACAGCTGAATTCTACAAGACATTTAGAGAAGATCTGATGCCAATACTCCTTAAACTTTTCCATGAAATTGAAAGGGAAGCAATCCTCCCTAACTCATTCCTGGAGGCAAGTATTACTCTGATATCAAAACCAGAGAAAGACTTAACCAAAAAAGTAGAACTATAGGCCAGTCTCACTAATGAACATTAATGCAAAGATTCTCAATAAAATACTGGAAAATAGAATGCAGCAAATCATCAAGATTATACATCATGACCAAGTGGGATTTATTCCAGGAATGCAAGGATGGTTTAACATATGCAAATCAATAAATGTAATACACCACATCAATGGAACCAAAAACAAAAACCACATGATTATCTCAATAGATGCAAAAAAAGCTTTAATAAATTTCAACACTTGTTCATGATAAAAACCCTACAGAAACTTGGAATAGATGGTACCTACCTCAATCTCATAGAGGCTATCTATGACAAATCAACAGCCAACATCATACTAAATGGACAAAAACTGAAAGCTTTCACTCTAAAATCAGGAACAAGACAAGGTTGTCCACTATCACCATTCCTATTCAATATAGTTCTGGAAATATTAGCCAGACAAATCAATAGAGAGAAATAAAAGGAATAAAAATAGGACAGTGTTATGGTTTAAGAACTGGTGGTCAACTTAATGCCAGCTGGATTACATCAGCATGCATTGAGCGAAGATGCTCCACCTGAGGAGGGTTGCCAGGATAAATAGGTGGAGAAGAAGGGAGGTGTAGAGGGTTGAGGCATTAAGGAGGCATTGTGGGTTCTCCTACAAGTTGCTGTCTGAGCTGTTGGCTCTCTGGAGAAGCTCTGGTCCTCACATCGAGCATTGCTTCCTGACTCCAGAGGGGAAGACTTGTGCTGCTTGGTCTCCACCTGAGGAGGGTTGCCAGGATAAATAGGTGGAAAAGAAGGGAGGTGTAGAGGGTTGAGGCATTAAGGAGGCATTGTGGGTTCTCCTACAAGTTGCTGTCTGAGCTGTTGGCTCTCCTGGAGAAGCTCTGGTCCTCACATCGAGCATTGCTTCCTGACTCCAGAGGGGAAGACATGTGCTGCTTGGTCTCCAGGATGAACTCATCACGGTGCTTCCTGGCATGTATCCGACTGTGCTTGTCGTCGGCAGAGCTTGGAGCCTCTGTGTCGCTGAGGATGGCTGTGGTGCCTTTCACAATAGCCCTGGTCTTTGTTGTGAGTGTGACTTCTCAGCTCCAGCGTAAAACCCTCATCCCACTAGCACAGCTCCTTCATCCTGTTGGCATAGACTTTCTGGCTTCCACCACTGAACCTTGGGTCTTCCCGGTGCAGATCCGTAAAAGAGACTGGCTTGAGTCCTTCTCATGGGCTCTAGACCTCCAGTTAGACTCGTGGGAGGCATTGTCCTGAGCTCTAAGTTTTTATCTAGACTCATGTGGGACATTGCTTTGGGGTTTAGGCTCTTGACTAAATTTATGTCTTTGGTGTTGTGGATAGATTTTCTACATTCTCCTGTGGTAACTTCCGGTGACCATTATAAAAATATTATAAACTCCATGTCCTAATCCTAATTGTTCTCTGTATACAACCCCTGACTACAACAGAAAGGAAGAAGTTTAATTATCACTATTTGCAGATGACATGATACTCTATATAGAAGACCCAAAAAACTCTATTAAAAGACTACTAGAGGTAATAAACAAAGTCAACAGTGTAGCTGGATGCAAAGTCAGTACTCAAAAATCAATAGCATTCCTGTACACAAACAAAAAACTCACTGAGAGAAAAATTATGGAAATATTGCCTTTCATAATAGTGTCTAAAAAATGAAACATTTAGGAATTAACCTAACCAAGAGTGTAAAAGACCTATATGCTGAAAATTATACCATCTAAAAAGGAGATTGAAGAGAAAAAGGAAGAATATTCCTTTCTCTTGGTTAGAAAGAACCAACATTGTAAAAATGATTATGCTCCCCAAACTGTTATACTGATTTAACACAATCCCAATCAAAATACCACTAACATATCTTACAGATCTAAAAGAAACACTCCTAAAATTCATTTGGAAACAGAAGAAACCTAGAATAGCAAAGATGATTCTGGGCAATGAAGGCAAGACAGGAGGCATCTAAGTTCCTGACTTGAGACTATACTACAAAGCTACAGTGATAAAATCATCATGATACTGACAAAGAAATAGACCTGAGAATCAATGGAACAGATTAGAAGATGCAAACACAACTGCAAAGACAATCATCCACCTTATATTTGACAAAGGGGCTAAACATGCTCACTGGAAGAAGGACAGTCTCTTTAATAAGTGGTGCTGGAAAAATTGACTTTCCACATGTTGAAGACTGAAACTAGACCCTGAGATGAGGATCCCTTTTTTCTCCCTCTGGTCATGAGGTGAGAAACTTCCTCCACCCTACAAGACCAACTGACAATGAACTAGTGCCTCTAAAGCTGTGAGCTCGAATAAACCTTTTGTCTTTGTAAGTTGATTAACTCAGGCATTGTTATCATGACAGAAAGCTGACTAACATACACACTGTAGACTGTCCCACAAATCCATCTTTTTTGCAATTCAGAGTTTTGTGGGAAGGGTTCATTTTTTGTATATGTTGAATCATCCCTGCATTCCTGGGATAAATCCCACTTGGTCATTAGGTATAATTTTGATTGGCTGCATTCTGTTTGCTAGTAATTTATTGAGGATTTTTGCATCTATGCTTATTAGGGAGATTCACCTGTAATTCTCTTTTTTGGTTGGCTTTATCAAGTTTTGGAATCAAGGTAATATTTGCCTCTAGGAATGAGTTAGGAGTACTGCTTCCCTTTCAACTTCATTAAAGAGTTTGAGGAATATTGGCATTAAATCTTCTCCAAATTTCTTGTAGAATTCAGCAGTGAATCCATCAGAACCGGGGCTTTTCTTTGTTAGTGAGTTTTTAATCATATTTTCAATTTCATTGACTGATACTGGATTGTTCAGAATTTTTATATTTTCTTGATTCAGCCTTGGTAATTCATATGTATCTATCTTCCATGTTTTCCATCCTATGAGAGGCTTTTGAATTTTATGGCTTTCCGCAGTATCTTTAGCGGGGTGGGAGGCTGTGACATGGTCTGGTCTTCTGTGCCAGCAGTCCAAGGCTGCTAAGTCCAATTGTTACTTCTCTCCTGAAGTGTGGTGCTAACTTTCCATTCTCTGCTTTACAAGGTCCACCGCCACCCACCTTGGTCATAGTTTGTAACTTCCTCAGGTGAGATGGGGAGATGGTATGGTTGCCTTTCTGCTCCCACCCCTGGAGGTGTGGGGACAGCCCGGGGCTGCACAGTCCCCAGGCTCAAGGCTGTTTAATTCCCTGTACCTCTCTAACCACAGGTTGGGAACAGGGGCTATCTGTTCCATTTATTATGCACTCCTGTAGTCTTTAATCTTGTTCCTGACATTTAGCACTCTGATGCACAAAAGGACAGGGAAAAAACAAAAAAGGAAAGAAAACAAACAAACGAAAGGAAGGAAAATTGGCTGATCATCAGAGAGAGAGAGAGAGAGAGAGAGAGAGAGAGAGAGAGAGAGAGAGAGCAGTTTGTGTCTCCAGCATTTACTGCTGGACTCTCATGTCTTCTGTTTGGAGGAAGGCGGAAGAGGCAGGGAATCTTATATCCCAAGTCTGTCCTGTGTGGATTTATTTAAACACACTACTTTAGTGTATTCTTTTTTCCCCCTTCTTTTGAGATTCCAGGTATGGCAGGCAGTCGTCACAATCTGGTGACCCAGTGGCAGCCAGATGGGCTGGCTGGCAACTTGATGAAGTCCTTTATCTGTGTTTTGCTTGATCTATGAGTTTCTTATGTCACACTGATTTTCGCTTCAAGGTGTATGTCCCTCTCCTTTCTTCTAGTTGCCCACATTTTAGTTGAATTTCTCTGAGTAGCTCTGAGCAAGGCTCCTCCTCTATTCAGCCACCCTGTCACCTCTCTTTGTTTAAAATCTTACTGTAGTTCTCCATTGTTCTCAGGCCAAAGTCCAGACTCTGCCAGGGATTTACAGCACATCAGGATTCATGTTTTAATGTGCTACACTTTGAGTTTTTATTTATTACAGTCATGTGCCCCATAGCAGTGCTTTGGTCAGCAATAGAAAGCATACATGATAGCTGTCCACATGGTTCTGTTTTCAGGTGACATGTCAGCAGTCTTAGTGGTACAAACGTACTCTGTGGTACTGAATCATGACAAAATCACTTAAATGATGCACTTTGCTGAAAATGGCCTCATTATTAGGCTACATATTTCTGCTTATGCAGTCTACTTTTCAACAAATCTTTATTGATACCGTAAATATAAAGAGTATTAAACAATAGAACCATTCCCAGAGAACTTCCTCTAAGTTATGTCCTGTCCAAGTGTTATAGTGGGGTGCCATCGGGATCACCACTTTAGCTGAGTGTTAATAGTGCACACCTATGCTTTTAGCACCCTAATAAACTGAGGCAAGAGGAGTACAGCTTCCAGCCCAGCCTGAGAACTTTGTAACTTAACACAATCCTCTCTCAAAATGAGAATCAAGAAAAAGAAGTGGGGATATATTCCTGTGCCAAGATTCTGGGCTCAATCCTCAGTTCTTAAAAATCACTATTTTATAGTTAAGGAAATGTGGGGAGCCACCCAGACAACTCTCCTTGAAAGAAAAGCAACAATCTCCATATTAGATAAAATAGCTGCTATCTCCATGGCTATGTACAGAGCTGGTGTAGGGTATTTCTTTGTCCCGTCCATTGGCTCTAAGCAATATAAATTGGGCTGGCTGAGGAACTGATGTATAATCATTGAAGCAAAACAACAGTCTGTGTTTCCCCATCCAGTGACTCCGCAGAACCATGGTTGAACCAGGCACCATGAAGAGCTGTGCTCCACACTGTCAGCTGGTACCCAGTCTCTAGAAAAGAGGCTACATATGACTTTCCAGGGCAAAAAAGACTGCACATCAGATCTAAAGCACTGACCCCAAAATATTAGAAGTCTCTAATATCTCAGTCATATTATGCAGATTAGTCTCTCTGCATTTCTTGCCCTCTGTATATTGCAAAGGTGATCTCAGACCTCCTACCCAGCCCAGCTCATGGCACTCATGTATTTCCCATCATTCTCACTGTCACTCATCCTCAAGTCACTTCCCTCATGGATACTTAGGAAACCCCAGGTTGGGCCCTGGATCATGACCTTTGTTCCTGTCAGCCGTTTAAGACCCCTTGGCTCCCCATAAATGTGTGTATGTCTTAGTGTTTTTATGCTTGCTTTGGGTTGCACTGGAAGTGGTAGATTAGAATTAACTCATTAGACTTTCAATCACTTCTCCATGGAATTACAAAAACTTTCTTGATTGTTACGGGCATAGGAAAAGAATCTCTATAAAGAAACAAAACCCCAAATTTAGTTGTCCTACCCAAAATCACCCAGTCAAATGGGACCAGAATACAAACCCTGACAATAGGATTCTCCATGTCTTTTCTTTCTGACTTCTTTCCCTTTCCCTCCCACTTTTTACTCCTTTTAGAAAAGAAAAATCATAAGTGTGATCTTTTGAAATTATCTCATAAAGTGAAGGGAGCCAGAATGTCATGTGGAAAACTGAGTCTTCAGAGAAAAATGTCCCAAACTGGTAGGAGTAAATAGGAGGTCAAAGCATGATGTGGCCAGAAGATTCGATTTGTGTCACCATGTTACCCATTTAATGCTCTCTACTACCTGTGGGAAGAGTCTCCTTACCACAGAGAGCAACATGGTAGCCTGAGAGACATCCAGTGATTTATCTAAGTTCATGTAAGGGTGTAGCCAAGGCAGACCAAGACAGATGAAGAGCACCTCTCTCATGCTCCCCTGCCAGCTGGAGGGGACATAGCTTGATCAGCAACCGTCTGCCCCTCCACTGGATTTCCTTTGTCTCCCTTTGCACCCAAATGGCCTGGGACAGTTTGCGTCAGTGTCCTCCTGGCTTCTAAACTGTCATTTTCCACTGTTACATGAGTGCATCCAGACAGGCAGCACTATATTCCTCCTACACTTCCACCACCTCAGGTGGTATTGCTGCATTTTTGATGAAGCGTGGGGGGGATCCTGGGTGGCTAAGATCAGGAAGGGGGGATTTAATCTCCTTATTTGCATAACCAATATGCACAGCAAGTTTTCAACCCTGCCCCTCACTGAAACAGGCCTGTACCTGCTCTATAAGCATCCTTCCTCAGCCTCTCCTGGGTTTAGTCCCAAAGGGCTCCTCCCTCTCCTGTATGCTGACCTGCTGTGCATAGACCCTGTTAAAATAAACACTTACTTGGTGTTGCTGTAAATCTACTCATGACTTATTTCTTAGGTAGCATAGCTGTGAAAGTCTTGTACATCTATTTGGCATTTTCAAAAAGATGCTCAGTGTGGATAGAGTGGTCATTTCCAAAGAAACAGTAATAGACACTGAGAGCTGTTGACCCTGAAGAACTGCAGAGACCATCAGCCAATAAAGACTAACGGCGGAGACCGACACCTGGTAGAGATGACCAGCAGTGTTGGGCACAAGCTGGCACTTGATGCTGATGACTGGAAGTCTCAGGGAACAGCAACTCTTGGCTGTGTGAACTGTTGGCATCCAGCATTGCGTGGTGTCATCTGCGATCTCAGGACCACTAGCAGAGCTGGGCTTTGCTGATTCATCTTTTCTATCTCAATCAAGCAAAAGCTGGTAAAGCTGATTTGCAACAAGAGCAGGCCCCAGACTCCAAACTACATTTACCCAGGGTCTTAACGTAATCCTCAGCATATCTCACAGACCAATTTGGGATCATGAAAGCTGGATGAAGGCTGAGGACCAAGCCTCACACAGAGAAATCCAAGATTTTACTTCCCGAGGGCATCATTAGTCTTACCGCTCAAATCACCCTATCCAAACAGACTGCTTTGCACAGTAATCTTTTAGCAATGGAATTCAGTTTCCTTCTTGAGTTCTGAGAAATAGTTGAAGTATACATTTTCTATATTTCTTACAGATTAAAAGGTGCATGAATTTACTCCATAATATCTTTGTTCCATAACATCTAATATCTGTGTTTTTATAATTTTTACCTGTTCCTTCCTAGGGATGCAAGCTTTGCTAATAAGCTGTTTGTGTCCTGTGATTAAAATGGAGATTTTCATCCTTCTAATAGATTCCAGAAATCCCTGTCTGCTCCTTCTACAGGCAGGGGTTGTCAACAGTCTTTTAAAACCTGACTATTTTGGGACTGTATATTAGGAGGAATTGAATGAGTGGTTGAATTATGAACATCACTCACAGAGTTGGGAGCAGCCCGCCTAAAATAGAAGGCAGCAAATCATCTTGATCAGAGAGGCCATTCATATATAATTCTTCATATATCAACTCACCGCACTTCTCCATCTAAAAGGTGAGCATAAACGGTCTTGTCTATGTGCAGCTGCCAGACACAGCCAGGCTCAGCTGTGCAAAGCTGATAATAACTGAGCCCAGGAGCTCCTGGCCATGAATTCTCTCTGAGTAATAAAGATAAATGAGTAAAGGGCCACAGGGACCAGTTTACTTTACAGTTTGCTCTGCTCTGTGGACGGTGTCATAATCAGGGGAAGAGACTTCATCTCTAGTCATTCCGTGTAATCCATGACCCAGCCTGGACAGAAAACTGGATCATAAAGCTCAAGATCTTTAAAGGGCAATAAATAGGCAATTAAAAGCAGGGCTGTCCGAGACACTGTGATAAATTATCCATCTGGAGGGAGTGCAGAACTACTTGCTTAAAGGGGAAAGCAGGCTGCCTGAAGATTGAATTCTGTTCAAAGCCATATGACACTGTTTTGCTAGACAAGAACAGAGCTGCACAGAATAAGGAGAAAAATTGGATTTCAGCCTGATGCATCTTAAAACCGGGGGTTGGTCACTTCCTGCTGTAGTTCCTGAGGTTTTCCATGGCACACAGGAAATGCGCTGGTACTGTGGATTATTGAGGACCCCTGCAGTAGACCCCAATCTCCTGCATGGTGTTGTAGCATGTAGAAAAAAAAGAAAGAGCAAGAGACAAAAAGAGACTGGGTTGATCAGTTGTTCACAGGGGAATGAAAGGCCACAAGGCAGCTAGAACCTTAATGTTTACTGATTAGGAAAATTGGGGGGGGATTATTGGATGACTCAGAGGGTGCTGTTAATCTTAGGCTAATGAGGGTCTTTATGTTGATGAGGACAGTAGGGTGAGATGGGGGGTTACCAGAGAGTTTGTCTTCTGCCTAACTGTGATCAGAGGCACACGGAGTTATGTTTCTGCATACCATAGGCAGCTTCCTAGGAAAGATAATAGGTCACAGACAAGCCCCAATCACAATTTAATTATGAAATGATTTTTCCTTCAAAATTATATCAAATGGTCCTCGACAACGGATCAGCAGAAAGAACCTACAAGCTCATTCAGAAGGAGTCTCAGGTAGGCTTCTGGGAGCCCCTGGCATTTTGGGTTCTCTGCTCCATACAACCGCTGAACTCCTGAGCCCTGGATTAGTCCTCTAGGGGGCTGGCCACATCCTGGTGCTGAAGTAGATCTGAGTTCTGGGAAAAGCCTGGCTCATTCTTCCCAGGTTCTTCAGCATAGAGCACCTTTGGGACTGGCAAACCTTTCTCTTAGGTGTGCGCCTCTCGAACAACAATTTACGTGCCTGGAAGCATGATGCTGTGCCCTGAGACAGTGACACCACTGGACCAATCCTGCACACTGAAGCAGTACTTGAATGAAGATTGCACGGAGGAGATAGCACGTTTTGGTTAAGATTATCTGAAGAATGCAAAATTAGTGTGCATTTTAAGGTAGAATTAGAGACTATAAAGAATATAAGACTCAGATCCTTTGAGAAATGCAATCCACCCAGGCCATGCCAGGCTAGCAGTTTCATATGGAGCCAGGAACACTGCTGCTAGACAAACTTTTGCTTGAGTAGTGGGGCTTGTAGTGTTCCATGCCTGCTAGAACCACCTTCAACAGGCAGTAACCAGAGGACTCAGGTGTCCAGTTCTGAACTGAGTCTGCAGAGATCATAGCGAAGGCCAGAAAGAGTGTTGGGGCCAAGTAGTTATGGTCTGGCAAGGAGACAGGACACGGCCACATCCCAGGTTGCAGTAAATACAACCACGATTCCGGTGACCGGGGAATCTGGAAGGATTCTGGAAATGCCAGGAGGGCTTTAGGGTGAGATGCTCCTGCTGAGAAGGTGATGAGCAGGGTTTCCACCCTGGCTGCAGACAGGTCTCCCATGAGGAGGGAGCCAGACTCCCATTTCATATGCACCCCAAAAGTGTCCCCGTGACCAGGCCCTGGGATCTGGTTTTGAAAATGCTCCCACCTGACTCCAGAGCAATGTGGTGCAAATGTCCATTCCAAAAGCAGAATCGAGATGTTAATAGTGAGAAGAAAACTGTATTTATGCTTTTGTATCAATTGGAACACTAAAGTATTCTGCAATCACTGAGCTGTGAGGCCTAACAATTATTTTCTGGACCCAAGAATTTTATCAAACAAAAATTATAAGTTGAATAATAGCCAGATTCCTGAGCTGTTACTGAATATCCCACCTTTTGGTTTCCACAAATTTGCTCCGTGGATGCTCACTCTACACGTGGCTTTCGGAGGACAATGTGTCTGCAGACACCACACAGCCCTGTGCCCTGGCCTGTGTCTCTTTGGCATCAGGACGCTGCTGAGTCAAGAGAAAATGAACTTGAGGAAATCCAAGGGAGGAGGAAGGGCTGGGTTGGTGCGCTGGGGCTGGGATACTTTTACAGCTCCAGTCAAAGAATGCCAGGGCCCTTCCAACCTCCTCCAAGCCCAGAATCCTTTCAGTGTCCTTTGCTTTGGAACTACAAACCCACATCCCTGTCGACTTTCACAGCATTTCTCCTGTAAATCATTTCCAATTTCAATTTTGTTTTCTTGGCAAGTCCTGATGGATATTTACCCTTACCTTAAACAAGAAAAACCTATTCTGCCTAGGGTTGGCAGCTCTAATAAAACTTCTAAAAAGAAAGAGAAAAATGTATCTTTTAAAATTCAGAAACAGAACCCCTCTAAAGGGAACCGCAGAAGCTACCCTCTGTGCAGCCTGCCACTGCTTTGTTATGAAGCTGGTGGTGGCCGTTCGCAAGAAAGAACAGGTTCCACCCATGCCTGCTGTTCCAGCAAACCCTATCAGCTTGGCAATTACTTGGTGAACTGCTATTTCTGGGACCTAAGCCAGCCATGTTCCAGGAGAAGAATCCCAAGCAAGAAAAAGCACCAACAAAAAGCAAACAATCATCTGACATTACATTGACAAGACTGACATGCTAGAAGTCTCTCCATCAGTAAGATTTTGCTAAATAGTTATGGCAGGTGGACATCCCCTGGGTACACAAGCCATTCTTTGCTTTAAAGAAAAGAACAAAAGCAAAACAAAACACCAGACTTGCAGGGACATATTCTAGAATGTGCTCCACAAAGCAGTAGCCTTATGCAATGTCCCTCTAAAAAGATTTTTGTGTCCAGTTAAATTTAGCAAGCACTGCATAGAAGTTACTGTCTCTATGACACTTCCACTCCTGAATTATTTAGAAGTATATTAAGTTTGCGACATCAAGCATTTTCCTGGGTCTCATATTACTACTAATTTCTCATTTAATCTCATTATGGTCATAGGAAAATACTTTGTATAACTTCAATTTTTAAAAATCTAAATCTATCTTTTAAAATCACTATTGCTTTATAGTGAATAAACTTATGTATTTGAAAAGAATGTTTATTCTGTAGTTTACAAAGAGCATTAAGATCAAAGGGATTACTAGTGTTTTTAGATATTCTATGTCCTTATTGATTGGGAGGTCCAGTTGTTCTATCAATCGCTTGGCTTTGGAGTTGTCATTTTCACTTTAATTTTACGTACGTTTGCTTCTTATATTGTAAAGTTCTAATAATAATAACACAAACATGTCCAAGGCAGTATTGTAAACATTACACAATGCTGTTCCATTTTACTGGATCCCGCACCAACTACTCCTACCTCACAGTTACCACAGTCTTTGAAAAAAATTTGATTCCAGTAAGCTTAAAAGTCTCTTAAATTTGCTTAAATGTTTACCATTTCATTGTTCTTCTTCCATTACTGAAGACCAACATTTCTCTCTGGCATTTCTATCTGGTCTGAAAGACTTTGCTTGCTTTCTTGGATGATCAATATTCTTAGTTTTTCTTAATCTAAAGATATCTTGGTATTCCTTTACTCCTGAAGGGTCTTTTTTTGCTAGATTTAGAATTTTGAGTTAAGAGCTCTTTGCTTTAAGCTAATTAAACATATTACTATATTGACTTTCTAATCTTTGAAGATCAGCAATTGTTTGAATTATTGATTGATGTATAGAATTTGCATTTTCTCTGGTTGTTTTCAAGATTTTTCTTTTATCCTTAGTTCTGGCACCTATTATGAAGTATCTGTTTTTGAATAGTTGATTTTTTTTTAGGCTCCACCAAATTTCTTAAGTCTGTAGATTTATGTTTTTATTAAGTTTGGGGAATTTGGGACCATAATTTCTTCAAATACTTTTCTATCCCAACCAAGGTCTGTCCCACCTTGCGCTTCAGTGAAGTGTTTGTCAGTCCTCTGATTGATCAGTTCTGTCCAGCAGAACTCTGGATCTCTGTTCACTGATTTTCAGTCTTTCCTTGACTCTCCTCCATCATCTCTAGTCTTTTATTGAGCACAGTGAACACATTCCAATTTTACACATTGTATTTTTTAATTCTAAAATTTGCCCTTGTTTCTCGACCTACTTATTTGATGAGAACTCCAGTATTTTCATTCAAGTGTATTTTTCTTTGCTTAGTATATCTTCTGGTGCATTGTATGAATAGCAGCTTTAAAGTCTTTGTTTTACAATCTCAACATCTGGTACATTTTAGGTTTGGCATCTGTTGGTTGTCCTCCCCTTGAGAATTGATCTCATTTCTTGGGTATGTTGGTAATTTGGTATCACATCCTTAACACTGTGAATGAGTTATGCCATGCAGTCTCTGAGTCCTATCGTGTTACTATAGAGATGTTGATGCTTTTGGTTTAGTAGGCGGTCAACTTAGATTTGCACCACTGGATTCATTTAACTCTCTGTAGGTCATTAGAGATAATAAGGAGACTTGTGAAGTTTTATGCACAGAATCGGGGGTTTCTGGCTTTCTATACTGTGACCCCTTCCATTCTCCTGCCCTCAGGAGATATCTTTCCCTGATTTCTTCTGATCAGAATGATATGATTTCTACTGGAGTTTTAGTTACTAACACTCCTGCTTCCCATACTTTCCCCCCTTAACTACTCAATGGCTCGAGGCCACTCTCAGGATGAAACTATGAGAGAAAGGTGACAGGAGAGAAACCCACCTTGTGTGGTCACTTCTTCAAGTTTTGACCTCCCTCCATGATCCACTTGCTTCCATTTACTAAAGTCACAGTCCTCTGGTTATAATCAGACAAAAGGATGGGTATGTTGGACTTAGGTCACATTAGTGAAATGGGAATCCCATTTCAGCATTTTAGAATTTTGAGGGCTCTGAGAAGTCTTGCAATGATCATCTTGACGTAGCATCACTTTTTATAAATCTTTGTATCTTCTAACTATCTGTCTATGCAGTGCTGAGCTTTGCTTCAATGTTTCATACATGGTAAATGTTCAACATGGTGAACTCTGCTGTTATGCCTCACACTAGTATGTATTCACTACTGGTATTTTGAGTTGAATTTTATTTTCCAGCAGATTTAGCTATTCTCTATTAATCTTTAGATCTCTGATCCATTTCTATTTTAGTTTAGTGCATGGTGAGAGACATGAGTCTAGTTTTAGTTTTTGGCATATGGAGAGCCAGTTTTTCCAGCACCATTTATTTTTTAAAAATTTTTTAGAAGAGATTAAGACAAAAGAGGACAGAACAAAGCAGATCAGAACAGAACAATGTAAGCAACACAGCACTTCACAAGACAACCGGATATTAACAGTAGCTACCATAATGTCTCTTTCTTTGAAATAGTTGAGCATACCTTCACATATAATAGTATCAAACATAACAAAATAGTATGAAACCATTCAAGAGAATGAAAGTATTACAGGGCATTCAGGACCAAATAACAGAAAATGAACAATGGCTATTATTATCTCATTGTCCATAAAAAATTTGTTTATACTGTCATACATATTAAAATTCAGTAAGACACAACATGATAGAACCAATGGAAACAGAAGAACAAAAGCATGGTAGGACTTCAAAGCAAGATGATATTAAATCAGCAATGGCTGCCATAATGTCTTGTTTTCTTCAAAATAGCTGTTCATCACACATAATAAAATCAAACAAAACAGAATAAAACCATTCCAACTAATGAGTGAAAACAGTATGAAGCTTCAAAACAATGTAATGGGGAATCATGATTACCATAAACTCTTGTGTACTCTTACCATTTCTTACACTAGGGAAACTATACAGTATTTATACATGTGAGTTTGATTTATTTCATTTATGTGTATGGTCTCAAGTTGTGTCCATTTATTTATAAATATCTCAATGTGACCATTCTTTATAGCTGAGTAGTACTCCATTGTATAAAATTACCACAATTTTTTTATCCATTCCTCAGTTGATGGACACTTGGGTTGTTTCCAAGATCTGGCTGTCACAAATTGTGCTGCTATAAACATGGATGCACATAGATCACTGTGGTATGATGTTTTCAGTTCTTCTGGGAATATGCCTAGAAGTGGAATAGCTGGGTCAAGTGGGACTTCCAATCCCAGCTTTTTGAGGAATCTCCAGACTGACCTCCACAGTGGTTGCACCAGTCTACACTCCCACCAACAATCCAGCACCACTTATTGAAGAGGCTACCTTTCTTCCAAGTGAAGGTGTTTGGCCCCTTTGTCAAAGATGAGGTGGCTAGTGTCTTTCTAGTTGTGTCTGCATCTTCTAATCTGTTCCATTCATCCATACTTTTTATTTTATCATAGTAGCATTATAGTATAATTTCAAGTCAGTTTTGATGTCTCCTGCCTTGCGTTTGTTGTCCAGAATTGTTTTTGCTATTTAGATTTCTTCTGGTTCCAAATGAATTTTAGGAGTGTTTTCTGTATTTCTGTGTAGGTATGCTAATGGTATTTTGATTGGAATAGCATTAAATATGTTTAAAAATTTTGGGAGAATGGCCATTTTCACTCTATTGATTCTTTCTACCCAAGAGCAAGGGATGTCTTTCCATTTTTTATATCCTCTTTAATCTCCTTTTTCAGAGTACTGTTATTTTCATTGTATAGATATTTATTTTTTTGGTTTTGATTTCTAAGTATTCCATTTTTTTTCAATGCTATTGTAAAAGGTATTGTTTCTCTAATTCTCTCAGTGAGTTTGTTATTTGTGTCCAGGAATGCTACTGACTTTGAGTGTTGACTTTGTATACAGATATGCAAGGGAATTTGGTTATTAAATCTAGAAATGTTTTGGTGGATTTTGAGGGACCTTCTATGTAGAGTATCATGTCATCTGGGAATAATTATAATTTAACTTCTTCATTTCCTATTTCATTCTTTTTATTTCTCTCTCTCTTGTCTAATTTCTCTGGCTATGTGTTTCCAGAACTATATTGAGTAAGAGTGGTAATAGTGGACATCCTTGTCTTGCTCCTGATTTTAGACTGAAAGCTTTCAGTTTTTGACGACTTAGTATGATGTTGGCTATTGGTTTGTCATAGATGGCTTTTATCAGATTGAGATCAAGAACATTTCAATTTTTTGTAGTTTTTTTTTATCATGAATGGCTATTGGACTTTGTCAAATGCTTTTTTATGCATCTATTGAGATGGTCATGTGATTTTTCTCTTTGCATCTATTGATATGGTATGTTTCACTTATTGATTTGTATATTTTGAACCATCCCTGAATCCCTGGAATAAAAATTATTCAGCAACGGTGTATAATTGTCTTAATGATTTACTGCATTCTGTTTGCCAGTATCTTATTAAGGATTTTTGCGTTTATATTCCTTAGAAAGATTGGCCTGTAGTTTTCTTTTTTGGTTGGATCCTTCCCTGGTTTTGGTATCAGGGAAATAACTTGCTTTCATGAATGACTTTGGGAGTATTGCTTCCCTTTCAATTTCATTAAAGAATTTTAGGAGTAGTGGTGTTAGAACTTCTCTAAATTCCTTGTAGAATTAGGCAGTGAGTCTATCAGTATCTGGGTTTTTCTCTGCTGGTAAGTTTTTAACTACATTTTAAATTTCATTAACTGATATTTGTTTATTTAGAATTTTTATATCTTCTTGATTTAACTTCTAGATTCATATGCATCTAGGAATTTTTGCACTTTCTGTGTTTTCCACTTTATCAAAGTAAAGGTTTACAAAATAGGCTTGATGAGTTTTTGGATTTCTGCAGGATCTATTTTGACTTCATACTTTTTATTCCTAAATGCATGAATTTGAGTCTTTTTTCCCCTTTTATTTTATAAGGGTGACTAAGTGTTTATCAATTTTATTTAATCTTTTAAACAACCAAGTCTTCATTTATTTTTTGTATTGTTTTCTTAGTCTCAATTGCATTAATTGCTGCTCTGATCTTTACAATTTGCTCCCTTGTATGAACTTTGGACTTCACTTGCTCTTTTAATTCTAGAAGTTTGAGATTCAACATTAAGTTGTTTATTTGACCTGGTCCAGTTTTCCCCACTGCTATATATTTCCCTATTAGTACTGCTTTCATTGACTCTCATAAGTTCCTGTATGTTGTATTGGCATTATCATTTAATTGTAGATAATGTTTAATTTCTTCTTTAATTTCATCTATGACCTTCCTGTGTTTCATCTGTGACTTTGCTCCTCCTTTCTTCTCTGTTTCATGGCTTGCCCTATCTGGTGGCTTCTTTCTATTGATCCATTGGTTGTTCAGAAAATTATTTAATTTCCTTGTGTTTATGGAGTTTTATGGTTTCTTTTGCCATTGATTTCTAATTTTATTGCCTTATGGTCAGATCATACGTGTGGGATAATTTCAATTCCTTTGTATTTACTTAAATACTTGCTTTCATGAATGACTTTGGGAGTATTGTTCTATGGGCTAGAATGAAGTCTATTTTGGAGAATGTCCCATGTGCACCTGAGAATAATGTGTATTCTGGTACCATCGGGTGGAGAACCACTCTACAGACATCTTACTAGGTACATTTTTTCAGTTCTGTTATTTATTTGTTGATTTTTTTCTGTTATTTATCTGTTGATTTTTTTGTCTAGTTGATCTATATATCCTCTTAGGTCTGCTTTCGTTGACAATGGGATATTAATGTCCCTCATTACAATTGCGTTAGTGCTTATTTGATTTTTTATGACTATTCTTACTTGTTTTATGTATTTGGGTGCACTAGTATTTGGTGCATATATATCTATGATTGTTAACTCTTCTGGGATTTTTCCTTTAACAAGTATGTAGTGACCTTTTCTTTTGGTCTCTTTTGATTAATTTGAAGTTCAATTGTCTGCAGATAGAATACTTACCCTTGGCTTTATCCAAGTTTCTGCTGCATGGAATATTATTTTTCATCCTTTGACTTTCAGACTATGAATTTCTTTTTGAGGCAAATGTGTTTCCTCTATACAACATATTGTTGGATCTTGTTTCTTGATCCATTGCACCAGTCCGTTTATTTTGTTTGGTGACTTGAGACCATTTCCATTGATGGTTAAACCAATATGTACTGACTTATTCTTATCATATTATTTTCTTACTGTTGGTTCCTCGTCTTTCTCCTTTTTTTAAGTGCTTGTCCTGTCTGGTGGCTTCTTTCTATTGGTGTTGTTGGTATTGTGCTTTTCATTGTCTCTTTCAAAAACATCTTTCAGAACGTTCTAGAGTGCTGGATTGGTGTTCATGAATTTCCTTGGGCATTCTTTGTCATGAAAGTATCTTATGTCTCCTTCAAGCTTGAAATATAGTTTCCATCTGAATTGGAGGTTTTCTTTTGGGGTTTTAATTCACTCCAAACTCTCCTTGATTTGAAGATTTGTTTTGAGAAGTCCGCTGTGAGTTTGACAGGTTTTCTTCTATCATTGATTTGTTTCTTACTAGGGACCAGAAATTATAGAAGATGCTTGAGGTCATTCTCATCCTGCCCTGTGATCCAGATTGGAACATGGAAATGTCCCCCTTCCTCCTGGCCACCGCTAAAGCCCTATAAATCACAGGGCAAGATAAGACCTGCTGAGGATGACAAGGATATTTAAAGCAATGTAGTCAAAGTAGTAAAAAGTTTTGCTTTGGGGGGGATAAATCAGTTTCCTTATTGACACTTGTCTTATGCTTGTAAAAGTGCTTTGTTCTTTTTACTAGCCTTCACTAATCATCATGCTGTGCCAGGAAAAGTACAGTACACCCTCTGAAAGTGTGTGTATATGCTCAATATGCAGTGGCAAGCTTGGAGAGTCTTTGTCTTTGCCCATCCTGAGACACTGACCTCCCATCCTCCCTTTGTCACATTACAAAATTGTCTCTGTATTTCATTTCATCCTTTGCCATACCCTCACATACACAGTTGGGAACATCAGCCACATCACCAACAGCTTCTCTTCTCTATCAGGTTTTAATATTGTGTTCTTGTGTTGAATTTCTGGAATCTTGACTGCTGTATGCCTTGGTGTAGATATTTTTTTGATTATGGCTAATTGGAGTTTTATATGCCTCACTTATCTGTGTGTTAAATTCTCATTTTCCCTGCTTAGGAAGTTTTCTTTTGTGAAGTAGTTTTTAATGTTATTCAAGCTATCTCCTGCTTTTTCAGTGACTTTGATCAATCTTATGTTACTCTTCTTGTACCATCTAGCAGTTGCTGGATTTCTTGTGATCTCTTTCTATGTTTAGGAAATCATTTCTCTCAAGATCATCGACCACAGTTCTCTTTTATAGATCTGATGTTCTGCCCTCCTCTTCATTTAATCAGTTATGTATACTTTCAGTGAAATTTTAATTTCCCCTGATATCTTTTTGAATCCATTTGGATTCCATTTGTTTCTATATTGGGCATTCATGATTTGCATAATTTTCCTAACCCCTCGGTTTTTTAATCTATGTGTACTCTAGGTTCATTGAGCAAGTCTTTTATTTTAATCCTTATTTCTTTTTTCTCTATAGCCTCATTTATCTGTTTTTTTTTTCTTCTGCTTGCTCTCACTTCAGAAGACTTAGCTGGGTGTCTTCTGATTTCTTCTACTTCATTGTCTCCTGTACTTGTTGTGAGCAGGCTGCAGATCTGGGGTTGCATTTTGTTTCAGCATCTTGTCATTTTCAAGTTTTTACATTTATTTATTCTTGGTATGGAAAATTGAACTCAGGACCTCATGCTTGCCAGGTAGGTGCTTTACCACTGAGCTATATCCCTTGTCCTCTAGTTTTTAAATTTTATTTTGTTTTCTGTGTTGATGCTTGTAAATTTCTTATGGTATATAGTTTTATCACTAATATCCCTAGGATATATCTGTCCTCAGACATGTCTTTAGGGGTAGTTGGTTCTTGGTCTTTGTGTCTGCCCCAAGATTCCTTATTCCCAATTTATTATGGATGAGAAGCTGCTTTCTCTTTGGCTCAGCATTAGGTCCTTTAGCACTAGACTATGGTGATGATTATGACACCAGACAGTCACAATGCTGTCATACAAGGGAGATTGATTACAAGTATGGCATCCTGGCCAAAGTGGTACAATTAACAATAGCACTAACATCAAGCACAGCCTGGTACTGACAGACTGATGCCTATTAATTGAGTACCTTTAACCATATGAGCAAAATCTACAGTTATATAACTAAATACAACTTCAATTGGAAACTTGTAGCAAAGACTTGCCCCTTAGGATGGTGATTTTATCCTGTGGTAAAGAAATTTAAAAGGGATAGGGGACAAAACAGAGAGATAAATGAAGAGAAATATAGTAAAAATAGGGCTTGAGAACAAAAAATGATCACCCAAGCTTTGGGAAACAAGAGAAAAAGAGAGGAGAAAAAGAATGAAGGAGAAAGCAGAAGAGTATTGAAGTAAATCAGGCAGACCAGCGACAGTGTTCAGCCCCATGAGAGTATAAAGATGAAAGCAGATAGCTGAGGACAGAAAGAGAGAAGATGACTAGAACAGAACAAAAATAAAGGTGAAAATCTAAATTACCTTAAAAAATAAGACAGAAAAAGGAGAATAAAACACACATAGGAACAAAAGTAGTAGAATTCCTCTGGGGTCCACTGTTTCATGGTAGTATCCAAGTCAGAGTCCCAAATGGCTAGGTAACCCAGCCAAGTCTACAGTACAATTAATGCTGGGTATGGTGCTGAGTTTGGCCTGCAGACTTGGGGCTGGGGTTGGTCTTCAGCAGCAGCTTCCTGAACATCCCTTGGCAGCCCATCCATGTCTCCTTACCATATGCCATATGCATGGTATGCTAGTCTTCTAGCTGTCATGGCGCCCTCAGGTAGGGACCACCAGGGGCTGCTCCCAGCCCTTGCACAGCCTCCTCTGTCCCACCCCTGCTGGTAAGCCTCTATCCTGTCACATTGCTTGTTGCAAGGTGAAATGCTAGGAGTTGGGAATGGATAGGTGCCGTCACTGGCATGGAGATGGCCCAAGGTTGCACGGTCTCCCTTCAATCTCCTCTTCAGTGGGTCAGGTGGTGATCTCCTCTTCAGCAGGTTGAGTGGTAATCTCCTCTTCAGCGGATTGAGTGATGATCTCTTCAGCGGATTGAGTGGTAATCTCTTCAGCGGATTGAGTGGTAATCTCCTCTTCAGTGGGTTGAGTGGTAATCTCCTCTTCAGTGGGTTGAGTGGTGATCTCGTCTTCAGTGGGTTGAGTGGTGATCTCCTGATGCTGTCTGAATCCTGCACATCTGTGTCTGTCTTTCTCAAACACTGGTCTCAGAGCAAGAACAGTTGTGCACCACCTCCATGGTAGTACCTACAGTTGCTGTTTCTGGGGGCTCCAGTTAGCCATTTATGTGGACCACAAGAGAAAAAGAAGCTGGCATCCCTTTGGGGAGGATTTAATTTCCTGGTCACTTGCCCCTGTACGTGTGGGCTAAATTTGCTGTCAGTCGGCAGCTTTCTCTGTATGAGGAAAGCAAAAGAGGTAAGGGGCTGGATATCCCAAACATATCCTGAGTGACTTGAGTCAGCTACATTTTTGAAGCCCATCAGTTTCTTAGAGATTTCTCATTATGGCAATTCTTGCTTGACATGCAGGTGACAGTGTCACTGGCAGCCCCATGGGCTGGTTTACTCTCTATGTCTATTTTTTGTTTTCTCCACAAGTCTTTTGTTTCAGATTGATTTTGCCATCAGGATATAAGTCCCTCCCTTTCTTCCAATATCTGTGTTTTTAATTGATTTTCTCTGAATAGCTCCAGCATGGCTTCTCCTCTATTCCTCCATGTTGAATTCCCCCTTGCACACTACCTTGTCCGTACTATGGCATGGCAGAAGACTCTCAGCAGATCTTATGTCTTGTTCTTAGATTTCTCAGCATCTAGAACAATGGGGCAGAAAGTCTTCTATGTGTAAATTGCCTAGGGTGCGGTTGTTCTGCTGTAGGAACACAAAACCAACAAAGTAGTGAGTCATCTGTGTAGGTTTTTATTCCAGCTCAAATAGTGAAGGATTAAGGCAGGTCTCTAGTTCATGAACATTCCAAAACGTCATAGTGGTAGAGTCTCTCTTTTTAAACAAAGCTGCAGAAATGAAGATCAAGGATGGAGGGCGGGCACCTGGGGTTGATCTGTCCTTGATCTCATTTGCTGAGTGTTGCACAAATGATTTGAGACCAATGAGCTTCTCTGACATGTACATTTAGGAGAGAGCTGTCCCTGTCATGTTGCCCTATATTATAAGTCACCCAATTCTCTACATTCTTGATATGTCCCTTGGAAACCTTGATCTGAAACAGTGGGCTGTGATTGGGGTGTTCATCCATCCAACCTAAAAGAACTCAAATTCCTTAGTAAACAGAGTTGAAACGTGGTCCAGCCCCCACTAATGCCTTTCGCTGAGTCAGTCAGTCATTTATTTGAGAAATGTATACCTTGATCACCAGCTATGTGATAGGAAGTCCGTATCAGGGACGCAGAGGAGACCAGGATACTGTTCTGAGTTCAGTGGGGGAAATTAAGATGAGTAAATAGTTAACTACACTGTTACTATGTGCCCGGTGTTGTGAACTAAAACACCTTGAGAATCCAGCTGGATCTTTAAGAGAAGGTCTTCACATTGCATTTTCCAAGGCAAACACAGCATCAAGTCTGTCTTAGTGGCTGTTACTTCAGAAGATGGACCATGTGGTAGAAACTTTCTTTACATGATCTCCAACCGTTTCAATAGCTTGGAACCTCCAACTAGTGCTGGAGACCAGAAACTGAGTTCTATCCTGTAGCCAACATCCCCAGTGGAGCCCATTCATCTCCATCACTGCTCTGCTCTTGAATGATTGCTTTTTAATTTTTCTCTCTTTCTAAACTATAGAGAGGCTTTGGACCTCTAATGATTAACAGACAAACAGAAGTCATCTAGTGTATTTTTACAGGATTGCTCATTGAAATGATATATTAATAACAATGTTATGACTTGTATCTAAATGTCCCCCAAAGGCTCAAGCACACATAGGAGGGGCTTTCAGAGGTGGCTGGATGTAGGGTGTGTGATGCTGAGATTAAGGCTGTGTGGTAGCTAAATTGGTTTAGCGTAGTTCTCTGTGTGGATGATAGAACCCCACCCTGAGTGTGAGTGGCGCCAATTAATGGATCTGTAGCCTAGATGAAATATAAAGCGAATGACAGAAGGCAGTTTTTGCTCCTTGCTGCCTGCCCTGCCTACCCTGTTCTGCCATGGACTGTTCCTCCTCTGTGGTGCCCCTCTGTCATGCTACCCTGGCTTGGGCCAGTTGATGATGGACTGAAACCTCTACAAACTGCAAGCTGAAATAAACTTTTTCTCCTCTTCCTCCTCCTCCTCCCCCCCTTCCCCTTATTCTTCTTCTTGCCCTCCTCCTCCTCCTTCTTCTTCTTTTGTCTTTTTGAGACAGAGTCTCACTAGGCAGTTCAGACTGGCCTTGAACTCATTTCGTAGCCCAGGCTGGCCTCAAATTTACAATAATCCTATTGCTTCAGCCTTCTGAGTGCTGGGATTACAGACATGGGCCCCATGCCTGACCAACTTTCTTCCTTTAACTTGTGAGTGTTGAGTATTTTGTTTAAGCAATGGAAAAAGTAACTAAGACAAATAATACATTTTAACATATTATTTATTTTATATATATTTCAGTCAATATGTTGTATAATTAGTGTATTAGTACACTACATACTAATATATTGTGATCATTATTATTGTTCAGAGATTCAGCTCCTGAGAACTTGTACAGACCTTCAGGCATTCATCACAGTCATTGGTTCTCTGGGTAGAAGTCGACTCTTTTGATAAGTATTTCTCCTCTACAGCCGGGGGAGAGGAAAGCAGGTTCGCTTCAGCCAGAGAAGCAGAAGAATACCCTGACTTTCTTTGATAACCACAGCAACCAGGAGACCCTGGAGGCCAGTGGATGGCGGCAATTATAGAACTCACTGTCTCCCCTGGAAGACACTTGGAAAGATTCTTCCCACATTCAGGAATCCCTTGGGGTTCCTACCCTGGGTTTAAGGGGGATGTGTTTCATGAGACAGTCCTTCTCAAGATGGGGTGGTCACTTGCTTCCTGGTACCCTGAATGTATGTTACAGCTTGTCTTGTTTCCACTTGCTGAGATGGAAAACATTCTTCTGCCATTTGTGTAATGTGTGTGTTTGGTAGCTTAGAAATTTCTGTTTCTACCAATGCTTTTTAGAATAAAACTGCAATGCCAGAAAAGGAGAGACAACCTACTTTAAGGTCACTATTGCCTCCCAGCAAGGGTGTTTAAAAATAACCCCCAATCTGCCATTTGCTCCCAGATCTCACTGTGCCAGCTCAGTAGCAAAGTTAGTGTCATCCAATGTAACCCCATGGAAAGTTCTGGGCTGTGTGTCCACCTTGGTGATGCCAAAGAGAGGGCATGGTAAGGACAGCTCTACTATGAGTTTCCAAATAATGTGAGCTGGCTCCACTGCCAACTCAGAAGTGCACTGTAGGACTTATAGTTCTCAGGGACAAAATGGTAGGTATTCCAGGGAGTAGCACTGAGTAAATTCTGAGCAGATACCTGACTGTCAAGATTCCTAAATGGGACTGTTACTTCCAGGAGCTATTCCAGCACTGTTGACAGATAGGATCATATGTTTTTGCACCCAAATTTGAGAGGTGAGCTTTTCCAATAACTTCTGAGCTAAGATAGTTTAGGGGAAGGACTTCAGTTTTCCATTTATAAAAATGGATTGTGATAGTTGCTCCAAATATAGCACCTACCAGGGCTGGTTGTGTGTCACCAGAGGTCTCATTCTGAATGGAGAGATGGGGGACTTCCTGCAAGACGACAGCCAAGGGGCTAACCCCTGGGAAACGTTACCTTATGATAAATATCCCACATGCCTGTGTGCCATGCAGGGCTGCCGGCTCTGATCAGCTAGACAGAACCTATACATCTCAGCAGGAATAAACCCATCTCTATTTCCTGTGAGTCTCTCAGTGGTACCTGGAAGCTAAGGCTGGAATGTCCCCAAGCAGTGACATCCGGGTTCTTTACCACTTTCTGCAGGTTCAGTTCAGGGGCCAATGACGGGAGCTGGAGGGGTAGCTTTCCAAGTAGCCCCTTCACAAGACCTTTTCCTTTCTCTTTGCTAATCATTACCTAAACAGAAGCCAGGGCCCATCTCATCCATGATCACACCAAGGTACCATGTCTACATGCAGGGAAGGAGGAAGAACTGGTCAGGGTGTGGGTTGGCGGGAGGCAGGGATCTTTCAGGCTTTCCCACTGCTATGTATTGCTTTTGACACTTTCCTAGGCTAGATCATGGGTGCAATTAACTCCTTAAACCATTAAAAATGTACTGATTAGTTTCACTCACGAAGCATATTCTTTGTGAAGATACTAAGAAATTTATACACATTATGCTACTTGATCTCACTCAGTGAGATAGGCATTACTATTCCCATTTTAGAGATGAGAAAACTAATGTTTGGAGAGTTTAATATCTTGCTCCAAATCTAGTTTTTAATATATGCCTGTGTAACTTCAAATTATAATGTTTACCTCTGGGGACAGGACCGAGATAATGGATAAAAAGGTAGAGCACATCACATGTCTCTAGCAGCCTCCCACAATCTTGTGTGGGATTTCTGTTGACCTTGGAGGTGATGCCTACTCCCCATTCACCCCAACACACACACGTACACACACATTCACCCCATTCCCTCTTCTGCTGAGCTAGGTATGTCCATAGCAATATCCTCCATTCCCTCCTCCAACTGACAAATGTTTTCATGCCTAAATGCCTTGTTTTCTCCACTTCTGCTTTTAAGTGTTTTCACGAAAAATGTATTAACTGCTTCATTCAGCCTGAAGTTTTAATGAATGAAAGTTCTTCAGTGGTTACTGAAGTTCTCATGAGTACTGAAGTACTCATGTTCTCTGATTCTGAGAAGCAATCAAATAAATACTAACTGGTTTTAGTGTTGGGGCAAAGCAATAGAACACATATTTGCTTGGAAGCCACCACAAGATTGCTAGATTTTTGTAACATTTCTTATACATAAGGTCAGTTCTATCAAAGACATGTGTGGTGGTAATGGAGGTCAGTACTGTGTCATAGACGGGGTCCTAACAAATACTTTGCATTGTATGATATGTACATAGCTAGGCATTTTCATTATATGATATATACATAACCAAGAAATTAGAATGCCATTTAGAAAAGACTTTCCCAAGATAAAACAAAATAGTTCAAAACATCTTCCATCAAATCGCTGCTCTTGTGATGCAATTGCTTGCAAAGTAAGTGCCTCCTTTTGTGCCATTGTCTCCTTATAGCTATGCCTTTTGGGTACCACTTGAGGACACTGGAAGGAGGCTGAATGAGTGTGCTAACTACAAGCCTTGCCCTTGATCTGCTCATACCCTATCTTTCTTTTACACCCTTGCTTTGCTACGGGGAGAGGGAAAGTCCAGAATAACCTGCTGGATGAAATTCACAACCCAGTTATATCCCAACACCCAAGCCAAAAGCTAAATCCAATCATGTAAATGAATTTATCTCAGACCAATTAGCTTATCCTATCCCAGATGCCAACCAATCAGAGGACCAGGATTGGGCTCAGTCAAGTTGAGCAAAGCTTGGCTCAGATCAGCAGAACCATCAAGCTGACCTGCAGACTCAGGAGCAAAAGACTATACCACGGAGTTTTGGCATGATTTGTTATGCAGCAATATCTAATAGTATAATTATTTGTACTGCAAACATCACTCTAAAGACATTATTCAAAGCTCATTTCCTCTAGTATCACTTCTTTGTCAGCTTTCCAACACCATGAAGAAATCTCTGGAAAGATTTTTTAGTTTGACTTACAGTTTTGGAGGTTTCATCCCATGATTGATTGGCCCTTTTGCTTTGGGCCTATGGTGAGGCAACACACAATGGTGGGAGTACGTGCTGGAGTAAAAGTACATACTTTGGAGCTAGGAAGCAAAACAAAAAAGCAGGGTGGGACCGGCATCCCACAATCTTCTTCAAGGGCATACCCCCAAAGCCCTACTGACTTTCTCCTAAGGTTGAGCTCTTGAAGATTCCACCAGCTCTCAATAACTGGAGACCAAACCTTTGACATGTGGGTGTTCAGGGAACATTCAAGATCCAAACTATTGTAAGCCCTGTTGAAAAAAATGTATTGCTTCAGCCATACTTAGTCAAACACATACAGAATAGATTTCTGACTTGTCTTTTCACTGCAGAGTAAAATAATACTCGAATATTTTGATAGCCAATTTTGTATTTCATGTAATTTATATGTATTTAACCTGCATGGTACTTATTAAAAAGAGAAGAAACTAAAAAGAATCAGTACAGGGTAGCTGGCACAACAACAAATACTCAGTAAAAATTGATTTACTTTCAAAGCAATAAAATAAAAATGTCAGAGTTAAACCTTACAAAATGGTTTCTTGAAATCTTGGTGGCACTCTAAGGAGAGACACAACCCATAGTTATTTGGAGAAGGTCATCTTCTGCCTCTGGACTGGCTGCAGCTGATCATAGCTTAGTGTGTCACTATGGTGTCCCTGCATCGCGGTATGAGTCTTGGAAGCTGCCTTTACCTGAGAGGAACTAGGAGGATGTGCTGTAAAATGACATGCTTCATGCCTCCTGTGGGCCCCAGTCCTACTGCTGGACTCTGATGTGAGGAGCTGAATCACTCTCATTAATTTCCAGTTTTAAAACACTGTTCAACATGTAATGGTCCATCACAAAGATTCAGAGTCATTCAGGGAGCAGTTTCAACTGAGAGCAACTTTGTTGGGCTGAAGATTGTTAAAAAAATTCCCAGGGAAAATTATTGTTGAAAGAAAAACAAGCCTCTTGTCAGAAGTGAGCATTCTTACCTAAGCATTTTGCCCTATTTTTTAAGAATTATTTAACTAATAGCACATTGCTGATATAGACCGGGCCCTGTGGGTACTTTTCTGGATTTGTTCCCTTCCTTCACTCTCCTGACACAAGTAATCACTACCCAGAATTTCCACCACATGCACAAAGATGCTAGTGATTATATAAGAAATCTACTAAGATCCTGATATTCAATAGCTATAGATTTAATACTACCAACATTTTAAAAAGTAGCTTAAGTTAGTATAACATTCTAAGTGAACCAGGCTGGTTTCTAATTGCCTTAATCAGTTTCCTGTCACTGAGACACAACACCTTCCCATTCTAAAAGGGAGAAACAGGGGACAGAAAGGAATTGTACTAAAGACTAAACCTGGCAGGGTAAACATTAAGTCCTGTAGTCCTATGTCCAGCACCTGAGGCAAATTGTAGTAAGATACGAGCTCCAAAGTTCTTGGCTGGCCCTGTCCCTAAGCATTGCCCATTGCAACACTCGTGCCTCTCTTGGGGTGGCTCCACTGACTGCCTACAGCTTTCCTCGGCAGACATTCCATATTCCTGTCATCCTCAAATTCCTGGAATCTCTACTATACTTTTAGCCTCCCTCTCATGGCTTCATGTTCTGCCCTCTCAAGTGAAAATTGCCTATCTTCCCTGGTCTTCCTTTGAACTCTGGGTGGAAGCATCCCTGACCCCACAGCTCTTGTATTCTGCATTCATGATAAACCAGCACCATGTAGCTGCTGCCAAAGTTTGCCACCAGCATGAGCAGTAGCCACACTTCCCTGATTCATAGTTGTAGATCACTCTGAGTGCCCGATCACTGAGCCTGTGAACCAAATCACACAGAACCCATTTCCTAGATGGCCTTTCTCAACCAAGAATACCAGAGACTCTCAAATGAAAACTTTAATATTTTGCACCCTTGAGCCTAGCATGAGATCTTGTAGATTTCTGAGATACCTTTGTGAACAAAGTACTCAGCTTCTTTTTATATGCTAATCTTTTCAACTACCATGTTCTTCTTTGTTCCAAATTTGAAAGTGCTTCCTTTCTGACAAAATCTCAAACTTTTAAAATTATTTAACTCTGCCATTTTGCTCCTGATTCTCACTGTAGATCTTGCTGAAAGCAGCAAGCAGTACTCATATTACAGCCTGAATATTGGACTGCCTTGAAATTAGTCCATTGTTCTTAATCTCAATCTTCTGTAATCTTAGGACATGGGCCAAAGATGCCACCTAAAAATTTTCTTCCAAAGCGTAGCACACATATCCTTGAGTCTAATCTCCAATGGAGTCCTTTTTTCCCCAATCCAACCTCCTGCCCTTTATGGTGCACATTACTGTCAGCGTTTTGGTCTTCTGGGTTTCAGCCAAAATTTTCCATCAAGTTCAGCTTGTAAACATTCTAGGGCCCTCTAGGTGGCATCTCTAAACCTTTCAAAACACCTCTCTCAAAGCAGTTCTAGAGATTTTTAAACTGCATGGTCATCAACAGTCACCTCAATGACCTCACATCTGGTACAACATTTGTCGTAGTCACTTTTTTGTTGGTGAAATACAATACTTTACACTTACAACTTAAAGGAAAGAGGTTTGTTTGGGTTTGTGGTTATAATCCATGGTTAGCTGACTGCAAGTCAGGAACAACATGGCAGAAGGGTCTGGCAGAGGATACCTGCTTCACTTACACTGCACCTGAGGGATGCAAAAAGGCAGCCTACCAACAGTTATGTATCTTAGGGGCATCAAGGCACACTGGGCTAACATGTGGGAGACCTGAGCACAGCCTGGACATTCCCAGCCAGCTCCCCCTTATCTGAAAATTCCCAACACCAGGACCTTGTACAGCTATTCTTGAGAAATAGAAGCATACCTGAGGGAAACTAGACCAGGTCAGTGCCACCCTGAAGACCGTCCTGCTCAAGCTTTTAAGTCTGATAAACAAGTGACTAAACTAATGAAGACTGGGTATTAAGAGCATTAAGAGATAAGTTAATAGAGATAAGGTGAAGATAAGTTGAGATACATTGAAGAGGAAGCTTTTGGTGGAAAGGTATTTTTGATAATAGCATTAAAAATTTTGTCCTGAGTTTTAGGAAGCAGTTTTGGGTGAGTTTAGCTTTGACTTCCTCCTCCATAGAGGGGATTCAAAATTTGTATGACCCTTCTGGATTCAGTACGCTGACTTTTAGTAAGCAGTAGTAGAAGGGCTGCTTGATGAAGTGCATGGAGGAGACCAAGGGCTGAAAGAGGAGCGTGGTCTCACTGACCCTACATGTGAGCATCTGTGGACCTGGCTAGCTATTCCCAGCATCCCGTTCACTCAGTTCACCCTGTGCTGGGATGTAAGGGTTATCGTCACCTCCGTCACAATATTTTAAAAAATCTGGGTGAGGGGCATGGGGACTTCTGCCCACAGCTCCCTCTCCTGACTGCAGTATATCAGCCCTCTTGTGCCCATCTGTGTTTGGAGCAGCATAAAGAGCTCAAGGTCACAACATGCTGTTTTTGGTTGAGCACGAGGCTTTAAAAACTGTTTTGGAACTCTTTGGGAAGAGAGTCTTTCCATATACAAAAGTCTGCAGTGTATCCTGGGGAGAACCACATGTTGAGGCCCGGGAAGGATGCAGGCATGAAAGGGAAATCCCTGCCCTCACTATAGCAAGAAAAATAGAAATGCATGAAGCTAAACTGAAAGGACTCTCCCCTGGGGCTAAGCACTCGCTCCAGTTCTCCCCAACTAGGGTCAAAGTACCCATAGAAAGGGAACTCTCCAACTGGGGGGACAGAGGTTTGGGCCTCTGATGCTCCACTTATCCCGAGGAGGCAAGCTGAGCTCCTCTCTGTGGGAATGGTGATTGAGGTGATGAGCAGAGGGGTACATGGGCAGGAGACCTAGGCTGGGGTACGTGGCAGGAGACCTGGGGAGGTGTAGGGTCCCACCCCACTCAACAGATGCTCTGAGTTTAGCTGAAATCAGAGAAGGTTCAACCTGGCTCAGAGATGATGTTGCTGAAATTCCCCCCAAACCCTATCCTTGACCGTCTTAAGTGTCTTCATGGCAAGAAACACTAAACCCCAAAACGAATCTTCAGGGCAGCCTGCCAGTGAATATTCCCAGGAGGGGAAGGGTGAGACATTTCTGACTTTCCGTGTGTGTGACCTAGGGGAAGCCAATGCCTCTGAGCTTTGGTTTCTTCATATGTTCAATGAAGTGGACAGGAACTGCTCTGTCTGCCTTGAGGATTACTGTGAAGTTTAATTGTAATGATAGGTACAAGAGCCCTTTCTAAAATCTGAAGACTAGAGAAAAGTTCCTGAGAAATTAATTGGGTTTTGCTTTCTATCTTCTGCTAGCCTTCCACAAAAAAGATTACCCAAGAATAATAGCTTTGCAAATTGGGGCCAAAGGAGGACTAATGGACCTTATTCATTTTTTCATTGAGGTGCAATTTATGAGACATAGAATTGACCATTTTAAAGCATGTAATTCAGTAGCATTTGTAGGTTCATGTTGTACAATCATCACTTCTGTCGAATTCCAAATCTTTTCATCACCTCAGTAGTAAATCTCTGAAACCAGTAAGCAGCCCCTGGAATCCACCATTCTACTTTCTCTCTATGATTTTGACAACCCTACAGACCTCCTCCAAGTGAAATCACACAGTGTTTGTCCTTTGGTGATTTACTTCACTTAGAATGATCTACTCAAGATTTATCCATGTTGTAGCATGTGTCAGAATTTTCTTTCCTTCCTGAAAGACAACTAACATCCCATTGTATGCTCATTCCAAATTTTGTGGGTAAAATCACCCACCCATAGACATTTAGGCTGCATCCTCTTGTTGGCTGTTGTGAATAATGTTGCTGTGAACACAGGTGTGCAATGATCTATTTGAGTCCTTGTCTTCACTTTTTGAAGGTATATAGTCAGAAGTACATTTACTGGATCATATGACAATCTTTAATTTTCTTACTATTTAAAAGAAAAACAAAAAGCAAAAAGACCAACAAATAACAACAAGGCCAAAACAATAACAATATAGGTTTTCAAAACAAGATGATAGGAGTTTAACAATGATTGTTATACGTCATATTCTTATCTTCGAAAGAGTTGCTTAGATTACCAGATAGAGACATACAAAATTGATCTAATCATATGAGTACTAACTGTTCCTTTCCAGAAACTAATAGAATTAGCTGTATAGTCATTAGGCTATCAAATCTATCTATCTATCTATCTATCTAAACAAATTTATATGTTTTTGCTTTTCTCCTCCTTCTTTCCCCTATCCCAGTTACCTTTACCCTTTGAGCATTTTCTTACCCTTAAACAATATTTATTGTAGATTTGGGACCTTATTTACTCTTTTGGTTCCTTACACTAGGAAGACCATATGGTATTTACACATGTGTCTCATTTATTGCATGTATAAGTTTGGTCTCAAGTCTACCTACAAAAGTCCATTTACCTACAAAAACCTCAATGTGATCCTTCTCTATAGCTGAGTAGTTCTCCATTGTATAAAAATACCACATAATTTTTTTATCCATTCCTTGATTGATGGGCACTTAGGTTGTTTCCAAGATCTGGCTATTACAAATTGTGCTGCTATAAACATGGGTGCACATATATCACTGTGATATGTGCTTTCAGTTCTTCTGGGAATATGTCTAGAAGTGGAATAGCTGGGTCAAATGGAACCTCTAGTCCTAGCTTTTTGAGGAAACTCCAGACTGATTTTTACAGTGGTTACACCAGTCTACACTCTCATCTGCAGTGGAGAAGAATTCCTTTTCCCCCACATCCCTTACAGTATTTGTTATTGGTTGATTTCTTGATCATGGCCATTCTTTCTGGAATGAGATGGAATCTTAGTGTTGTTTTAATTTGCATTTCTCTAATGAACAATGATGCTGAACTTTTTTTTTCATATATTTATTTGACATTTGTGTGTCTTTATCTGAGAAGTGTGTATTCATCTCAGATAGCCATTTTTGGATTGAGTCTCTGAATTTTGAGGGCTTGTTTTTTAAAATTCTTTATATGTTCTGATAGAAGTTCTTTGTCAGAGGGACAGTTGGCTAAGATATTTTTCTGATTTGTGGGGTTTTTTACTCTGTTTTTAGATTTATTTTGACATACAAAAACTGTTTAATAAGGTGAGATCCCAGCTATTGATTCTGGGAAGTATTTCCCATGCAGTTTGATTTTTGTTCATGAACTTTCTGCCTCCCTCTATATCCTCAAGATTTCTACCTACTTTGTCTTCCACTAGATTTAGTGATTCTGTTTTAATACTTAGATCTTTGATCCATTTTGACTTTAGTTTAGTGCATGGTGATAGACATGAGTCTAGTTTTAGTTTTTGGCATATGGAAAGCCAGTTTTTCCAGCACCACTTATTAAAGAGGCTATCTTTCTTCCAGTGAACATGTTTAGCATCTTTGTCAAACATTAGGTGGCTGAGTGTCTTTGTGTTTGCATCTTCTAATCTGTTCCATTGATCCTTAAGTCTATTTCTTTGCCAGTATCATGCTGATTTTATCACAGTAGCTTTGTAGCATAATTTCAAGTCAGGGGTTGTGATGCCCCCTGCCTTAACTTTGTTGTCCAGAATTGCCTTTGCTATTCTAGGTCTCTTCTGGTTCCAGATGAATTTTAGGAATGTTTTCTCTAGTTATGGGAGGTATGCTAGTGGTATTTTGGTTGGAATTGTATTAAATATGTATAATAATTTTGGGAACATAGCAATTTTCACAATATTTGCTTTTCCTATCTATGAAAAATGAATGCTTTTCCATTTTCTGAAATCCTCTTTGATTACTTCTTTCAAAGTATTATACTTTTGAATGTATAGATCTTTTACTTCTTTGTTGGGTTGATTCCTAAGTATATTTTTTATGCTATTATGAAAGATGTCATTTCCCTTGTTTCTCTCCCAGTGAGTTTGTTGTTTTTGTACAGAAATGCTATTAATTTTTGAATGTTGACTTTGTATCCAGCTACATTACTGAACGTGGCTACTGCCTCTAGGAGTCTTCAAATGGAGATTTGGAGGTCTTCTATGTAAAGTATCATGTCATCTGCAAATAATGATAATTTAAATTCTTTCTTTCGTGTTCTTAATCCTTTTTTCTTTCTTGTCTAATTGCTCTGACTAATGTGTCTAGAACTATATTGCATAAGTGGTGATAATGGACATCCTTGTCTTGTTTCTGATTTTAGGTTGAAAGTTTTCAGTTTTTGTCCATTTAGTAAGATGTTGGCTGTTGGCTTATCATATAGGACTTTTATCTGATTGAGGTTACGATCTTTATGCCAATTTGCTATAGGGCTTTTATCCTGCATAGTATTGGATTTTGTCAAAAGCTTTTTCTGCACCTATTGAAATGATCTGTGATTTTTGTCTTTGGCCCTATTGATTTGATATATTACACTTATTGATTTGCATATATTGAACCACCTCTGCATTCCTGAGATGAATCTCACTTGATCATGGTATATAATCTTCTTAATGATTTTCTACATTCTGTTTGCCAGTATCTTATTGAGAAATTTTGTATCTATATTCATTAGGGAGACTGTCCTGTAGTTCTTTTTAAATTTTTTTTTTATTGAATCTTTCTCTGGTTTTGGTATTAGGGTAATACTTGCTTCCTGGAGTGAGTTAAGGGGACTTGCTTCTCTTTCAATTTCAATGAAGAATTTGAGGAGTGTTGGCAATAAGTCTTACCTAAATTTCTTGTAGAATTCAGCAGTAAATCCATCAGGATGTGGACTTTTCTTTGTTGGTGAGGTTCTAATTAAATTTTCAATTTCATTAACTGAAATTGGGTTATTCAGCAGTTTTACATCTTCTTGATCCAGCTTTGGTAATTCACATTTCTAGGAATCTGTCCATTTCTTCTATGTCACCAAACCTAGGAGAGTAAAGGCTTTCAAAATAGGTATTGTTTATCTTCTGTATTTCCACAGGGAGTCTGTAGTGATTTTACCCTTTTCATTTCTTATAGCATGGATTTGGGTTTTTTCTTTCCTCTTTTTGATAAAGTTGCCTAAGGATTTATCAATTTTATTTATTCTTTCAAAGAACCAACTCTTTCATTCATTAATTTTTTGCATTGCTTTCTTAGTTACAGTTGCATTGATTTCTTCTCTGATCTTTATAATTTCATCCATTCTTTGGGCTTTGGGCTTGACTTGCTCTCCTTTTTCTAGAAGTTTGAGGTGCAGCATTAAGCTGTTTATTTGTGTTTGTTCCATTCTCCTGATTTGGGAATTTATCACTATAGATTTCCCTCTGAGGAATGCTTTCTTGTGCCCTACATGTTCTAGTAAGTTGTACTCACATTTTCATTTGATTGTAGATATTGTTTAATTTCTTCCGTGACTCTTTGGTTGTTTAGGAGAGTGTTATTTAATTTCCATGTATTTATGAGGTTCTCATGGTTTCTTTTGTCATTAATTTATAATTTTATTGTGCTGTGGTCAGATAATATGTGTGAAATTATTTCAATTCCTTTGCATTTATTAAGCATGTTCTGTGGGCTAGCATATGGGCCTATATTAGAGAATTGACCCACGTGCAGCAGAGAAGAATGTGTATTCTGATGTTGGGTGAAACACATGGTATGGTACACATCTACTAGGTCCATTTGCTCACAAGTTTGATTCAGTTCTGTTCCTTGCTGATTTTGTGTTCTGTTGATATGTCTCTGTGACAAGGGGGTGTGAAGGTTCCCCATTATAACTGGATTTTGATTATTTGATATTTCATGCCTATTAAGATTTGTCTTACATAGTTGAGTGCTCCCATATTTGGTGCATATATATTTATGATTATAATCTCTTGTTTTTGAAGTTTTCCCCTAACAAGTATATAGTGACTTTATCTCTTTTGATCATTCTTGAAGTTCACATTGTCTGCAAACAGAACAGCTACCTAGCTTTTTTCTGGGTTCCCGTTGCATGGAGTGTTGCTTTCTATTCTTTGACTTCTGGTCAGTGAATTTCCCTTGGAGTTAAATGCATGTCTTGTATACAGCATATTGTTGGATTTTGTTTCTTAATCCACTCTGCCAATCTGTTTCTTTTTATTGGTGAGTTGAGGCCACTTACATTGATGGATATAACTGATATGTACTGACTTGTCTTTGCCATGTTATCTTTCTGTTGTTGGTATTTGCCTTGCCTGCTTGGTAGTTTCCTTCTGCTGTTGTTCTTGGAGCTGTAGTTATCTTTATTGCATTCGAGAGTTTCAGTACTCCCTTCGTAGTGTTGTTCTGGTGGTCATGAATTTCTTCAGTCATTCTTTGTCATGGAAATGTCTATTTCTCCATCGATTTTGAAAGATAGTTTTTGAGGGTACATCACTGTGTGTTGGAAGTTGTTTTCTTTCAGGAAATGCTTCGCTCCAAAATCTTCTTGACTTTAAGGTTTGTGTTGTGAAGTCTGCCATGATTCTGATAGGTTTCCTTCATAGGTGATCTATTTCTTTTATCTGACAGCTTTTAGTGTTCTTTTTTTGTGCTGAATTTCTGAGATCTTAATTATTATATGTCTGGGTGGAGATTATTTTATGGCTAATTGAGGTTCTATTTGCCTCATCTTTATTCAGATTCTTTTCCACACTTGAAAAATTTTTCTGCTATTATTTCTGTAAATAGTCTCATTGTGTCATTTGTGTTGACTCCTGCTTTTTTGATTACATGTGAATCTTATATTGTATCTGTTTGTGTCATCTGGCATTGCTGAATTATTGTTACCTGGTTTCTTGGGTTTTTTTTTTTTTTTTGGGGGGGGGGGTCTTTTTCCTTTTTATCGGTACCGGGGATCAAACTCACGACTGTCTGCTTGCAAGGCAGACGCTTATGCCGCTGAGCTAAATCCTCAGCCCCTTCTTATTATTTTTAAAAGATCTTTTCTTTCGTGACCATTAGCTTCTATCCTGTCTTCAAGGTCTGAGAGTCTATCTTCAGTTCCATTCAAGTGGTTTTGTCAGCTGTCAGTGGAACTTTTAATTTCCTAATACCTCTTTGAATCTGTCTCATGCATTCTAATCCTGTTACATTGTTCAGTCAAGGTTTCCATCATTTTCTTATGTTCTTCTATCTTTTTAATCTACATCCTCTTTAGATACATTCAACATTTCCTTCATAATGTTTGTCATTTCTTTATTTTAGCCTGAGAGATTATTTCTGATCTGATTTCCTCTATAGCTTCATGGAGTTGTTCTTTACTTCAGTTGCTAGCTTTTCAGAAAGTTCAGTTGTGTAATTTTCAGTGTCTTTCATTTTGGTGTGTCGAGTTTGTTCTTGGTAGGCTGGAGGTCTGATACTACATCTTGCTCTTTCATTTCTTCAATTTCTTCTGAGACTGTGTAGCAGACCAGGCAACCTTCCAATGGATTGCACTGGGATGCTAGGCTAGGCAGAGCTTGGATCCTCCGATACCCACCTGGCTAGCCAGGACACATCCCTGAACTACCGTGCCGGAGCCTTGCACTGTGATAGGCAGAGTTTATAATCTCCAGGACCCATTGGCTAGGCTGGTTGCTCCCTGATGAACTGCTCTGGGGCTCTGAGCTGGGAAGGCTCAGTACCTCTGGGAGCTGTGCAGCTGGCTGGGCGTTCCCTTGATGGAGTGCACTGGGATGCTGGGCTGGGGAGAGCTCAGATCCTCTGGGGTCCATGAAGCTAGCAGGGACACACCACCAGAGTGTGGGCCTCATGTCTGGTTGGGCAGAGTTTGGATCCTCCAGGACCCTGTAGCTAACCAGGGTGCCTATTAATTTTTTTAAGGAGTTGTTATATTTTTTGATCGTGGATGATACCATTTTATTCCCACAAGCAATGGCTAAGTGTTCCAGTTTCTCCACATCTTAGTCAGACTTATATTTTACTTTGTTTTGTTTTATTTATTAACAGCTGTGAAGTGTCTCATTGTGGTTTTTATTTACCTTTCTCTAATGAATAATAATGCTGAACACCTTTGCATCCCTTTTAGTCATTTGCATATTTTGGTGCAATGTCTATTCAAGTTCTTAATCTATTTTGCAATTAAGTTATTTGCCTTTTCATTCATGAGTTGTAAATATTGTTTATTCTGAATATTAGTTCCTTACCAGTTCTATGGTTTGAAACTATTTTCCCATTCTGTAATATATCTTTTTACTTTCTTGGTAATACTCTTTGATGCACAAAAGTTTAATTAATTGAACAATTTGTTTCTGTGGGTCACATACATCAACTGGATAATTTTTTTGGGGGGGGTCAAAATCCAAAGTTTTTTCCAGTATAGTAATACTTCAGTTTACAAACACTTCTGTTTGCAAATAATCCAGTTGGCAAACAGAAACGTTCAGAAAAATTTTATTCCTGTTCATGGCTTCTACATGGTGTTATGAACACAACTGCAGCATTTTCCCCAGAATCATATAATAAATCAAGTTTGTGTACAGAGGTTCCACTGTGTTTGGGTGAAATCCAGTTATCTAAATTGTTGTTGCTCATGCTTTTAGTATCATTCCTATAACTCTATTGATAAAGGTCTTACCTCCATAGTTTCTTCTAAGATTTTTATAATTTTAGCTCTTATATTTAACCCTGAATCATTTTGAGTTAAGTTTTCCTTATGGTGTGAGGTATGAGCCTAAATTCATTCTTTTGCAAGAGGTTATTAGGCCTTTATTTTTAAGCATGGCTGTCTAATGCTTGTAGTTGGGCTACCTCAGAGGAAGAGGCCTCTGATGGCTGGCAGGGAGATGCCCTGTGAATAGGGTAATAGGATTTTTTGAGCCTTGAAGGTTAAGGAGCATCAGCCACCTGCATCCACTTGCAGGTGGGGTGCTAATGGAAGAGTTCCTGGTCATGGGAAGAGACAAGAGCCACAGCTCATCCTGGGCAACCTGTTCCAGCCCATACAAAGGCAGCACAGTGTCTGCCTTCAAGATTAGCTTGATAATATGGACCATACGTGCAGAAGAGGGCCAAGAACTTAAGTAAAAAACATAGACAGCTCCAAAGTCTCCCATATCAAAAGTTAAGAATCGCACTCAGAGTGACAGAGTATTAATTTGCCACCTCCTCAGTGGTAGTGGAGCTGGTCAAATTTGAAATGACTGAGAAAAGTGAAGAAATATAACATTTCCTGCATCTCAGATATATTGAGACAAAATTGATGCCTATGATACTACTGTGTAAACAAGATATCATGATTACCTGGAAGCCATCAGCCTTCTTGGTGGAGACCCTATGGTTTAGGTCCTATTTTTAACTATAATAAAATAGTAATTATTTCTTAATGATAAAGACTTGGTCTTGTCTTTCTGTGTGTTGTTTTAAAAATGAGTCTCAAGAGAAAAAAAAAGATCAATGAAATAAAAAGATCCGAGTGATTCTGGACTTGCATAAGACTGTGACAAGATAGCCTGAAGGAGGAAACTAAAACTGTTGCATGGACAGGCGCGTGTACCCCATCAGCTGAGAGGCCAAAGCCCCAACTGCTGGAGAAGGTCAAGGTTGGTGGCTGGGCCTGCAGACCATGCGATCCCCAAAAGAGAAGCGGTAGCCGTAGTTACTGAGGCAGAGAGCTGTAACCGAGGCTTTAGAGAAACCTGGATACACGACAGATCTCTCAAAACAGAAACTGAATCCAGCAGTGAGGAATATAGATAGTAAATCAACCCCTTTCCCTCATTATTTGCATGCCAAGCTATTTTAATTTGCATGCTAATTAAACGGTCTATTTCTATAGGACTCAGTGAAATTTCCACCCACCTATAGTACCAGCTTCAGTTTTTTCCTAGTTCTTGGTTTCTCATGAGTCTCTTTCTTTCGTTCTTTTTTATCAACACAAACATAAAATTTCAGGAAACCGTGTTTACACCCCCAGATGCCTCCAGCAGCCACTTCTAATTTTTCCCGGATGAGGACATTCATCATGATTAAAAGTATAATAATAAGTTTCAATGGTGCAGTGTCCCTTCTCCAAATTTCCATTCATCTGAATAGTGCCTCTTCTTAATAAGACTCATGTTTTACCCCGCATCAAATCACAAGCTTTGTGAATAACAGGAAAGGAGAGAGAAAGGCAAGGCGAGAGCCACAGAGGAAGGCAGGAGGGGAGGGGATTGGCCTTTAGGGACAGGCAGGGTGCGAGTTCTCTGGTTATAGGAGGCAGGAGGACCTGTCCGCTCCCCAGCAGCTCTCACTGTGGAATGAATCCTGTGACGAGCAGGGATGCTATTTGCTGGCTGCCTGTGTGCATCTCCAGGTGACATTTGCTGTCTCCACTGGACCGAAGCTCCAGGGACTGACGCCTGCTGCTTTCACTTCTGCTGCTGTTTGGTGCTGGCTTCACACTGATGCTTAATATACACTTAGAACAGGAGGGGGCTGCTTTGCCCACAGGACCGCAAACTTATTGATGACTACCAATTGGATTTTAAGAGAATTATTAAAGCCTACTGTGCTTAGGACACTGTGACAGGAGTTCTGAGATTATTTGTGGTTCCTTATCTTTTGCCGGGTCATACTATTAGCTCACTGATTGTCTGTATATATCGGATTGAAATCTTCCAAGAGTGAGGACCTGAGCCAGCGAGCTGTGCCCCTGGGACTCTATGCTCACCTGCCTCCCACAAAACAGGTTTGCTGATACATATCTGGAAGACTCAGGACTAACCCTGACGTTTATGGGGCCCTAAGGAGAGCAAGAACAGAAGTCTACTGGCATCACGATTTCAATTAGCAATTAAATATTCCTGGAATAAAAACTGTTTAGGTTTTAGAGATCTTATATGACATGTTTAAATTATTGATTTTATTAGGATAGTTGTCTTGCTTATTAGTAATTAAATCTTCAGTAAATAATTAGTTATATTCTGTCTGTAAATTTTAAATGGGCCATGCTTGCCAGAGATGTGTAAAATTCCACTGATTCAAGGTTTTCAAAATTCAAGTAGACTCTCCTTGAAGATTTTCTGTGTGTCTTTTTTCACTTTTATTCATCCTGTATCCATGACAACTTCAACTTCACTCAAGATCAATGATTTGAAGGCTGAAAAATACATCATAAGGTCTAACTCAAAGGTTATAACTTTGAGTAGATTTTCATAAGAAATACAAATTAAGATGAGTGTATTTTCAAGAAGATTATTTTTCTCCTAAAGTATACTCAAGGAGTCTTACAAAATGTTTTAATATAGTGTTAAACTGTCTTAACTCTTGCCATACAAATCCCACACCTCTCAGTTCATTTGGGTGACTCTAATAAGATGCCAGAGGATGGGAGGCTTAAACAACAAACTTTCATCTTTCACAGTTCTGGGGGATGCAAGTCCAGGGCTCCCCTGCCGAGGACCTGCTCCTGGGTTTGTAGATGGCTGCACTCTTCCTGTGCCCTCCTGGAATAGACAATCATCTCTTTGTGTGTGTTTTCTTACAGGGGACCTGATCGCCTCCCAAAGGCTGTACCCCGTGGCACCATCACCTTGGAGATTAGGACTTCAGTCTATGAACTGAGAAGCACAAACATCCCATCATGCCCAGCACCCAGCAATGTGTGTGCTCCCCAGTGAAGGGAGCTGAAAGCAGACACACTGTAAGGTGTCAGGCTTGCAATCACACAGCTCCCTTGAGGACAGAACCTTAAGTTTGGGAGGAGGATGGAACCAGATGGCAGATGTGAACGTCTTCTGTTAGGGCTGCCCTGATCTGTTTTGGGCGTCAGGGTTCTGTTGGATTGAAAGCGGCTCCTGCAGCCTTCACTTGTCAGCACTTAGAGCCAACGTAGTCAGCTCTTGCGTGCACACAGCAGCAGATGCGGTGCGAGCACTGGCTGCACACAAGGGGCCTTTGCACGCTGTCTGGTTTTTGAATTATCACAGCGCACAGGGTTCAGCAAGCAGGAGGCTATTTCTGGATTCATGAGCTAAAAAGCACAAGTTTATTCCAGGATGAACAGTTCCAACTCCCTTTTGACACCTCTTAAATGGCACCAAAGCCTCCCTCTGGGCCTCCTGTCTCATTTCCAGGACTGACTGACACCTCGGCATCCCCATGCTGCTGTCAGGATGCCTTTGGGCCTGGGGATCGGCCCTTGCTCTGACCTTGGCCTGTGTGGCAGTGGCAAATGCATCCACAGACTAAAAATTGAGTTCTATCCAAGCTCAGGATAAACCTCAAAGGTTTGCAAGCATTAGTTAATATTTAAATGCTACTTTTATTAAATTAGGGACAAAACACTGAATTCGGTAAAACTAAGTTAAAAATAGTTTCAATCCTTATTAACGCCATACAAATATTTTTAAAAACTCATTTCTATCTGGTCTCTATTCAATCAGTAGACCACTGTGCTCAGCTCCACGGGACAGAGGCGCCTGCACCAGCGGGTGGGATTCAGAACCTATGGGCATGTCGGCCAGGTGTGTTGTACACTGTTTCTATGGATCTACACACCCCCGTCTCCCCTCTGCTGCATCCCCAGGCTCTGGCAGCTCCTACTGGGCTCCTGGTCCTCTGCTACTATGGAGCATGACTGATGGAGGTGCCAGGCCTTCAGACGGGTGGGAGAGGAAGACCCCGAGGGCAGTGGCTGCTTCCCTCTGCCTGAGCACTGCTTCCTCCTCTTTGGCCTGCTCTGCACTCTGGAACTGACCTCTCTTGCTTCATCAGGATGAGGGAAGTGGCGGCCTTCTACTGTCCTTAGTCTCAGGTGGGTGTTCTACCCTCCCCTTGTGGGATTCCCTTGACCACATCTTTGTTTAACATCTCTGGACACTTGGCATAGTACATGCCTGGAATTTCATCTATTTAGGAAACAGAAGCGGGAGGATCACAGGTTCAAGCTTAGCCTGGGAAAAATTAGACCTTGTCTCAAAATTAAAAAAAAAAAAAAACAGCTGGGGATGGTGCAACAGCCCTAGTTTTAATGCCCAGTACTATCAAAAAAGAAAAGAAAACAAAACTTCCCTTCATTATAGTCTCCTCCTAGACTACCCTGGTTGGTTGAGTCATCTGTTTCCTGATAGAACCAACTAATACAGGTGGGAAATTGCCAAGTGAGAGCTGCCCAGGTAAATGATCTCAGCATTGCCAATTAACAACCTGTACCCCCTCCACTCCACACCATTTATTTATTCTGCAAACATTCACTGAATGCCACAATGCACCACCTGGTATGGGAGGTACCTTCAGCAACTCAGAGACTAGAGGGACTGAATTTGGTCTTGGACTGGGCATATAGTCAAGGAAGGCTTCCCGGGGGAACAAACATAAGTAATCAGGAATCTGGAAGATGAATAAAGACACCAGACAAGAAGGCAAGAGCTCTGAGTGTTCTTAGCCAGAGCCAGAGGTCACAGGAATCATGGGATAGTGGAGGAACTCAGCTTATTCAAGAGGCTACATCCAAGTGGTCCTCTAGAAGGGTACAAAGCACTGAACCTGTTGGTCCCATGAACCAACAGGAGATATGACTTTATACCAATGGCAGGTAACAACTGGGTCTCCTGGTTTTCCTCTGAGGATCTTTCTTTCTTCAGAATGGAGAGCAGGTAAGTGGAAGGGAGGAAGCAGGGGGAAGGGCTGGGAGGTTGCTGAAGAAGCTCATGGGTCCAGATCTCAGATAGCAAGAATGAGACTACAAGAAATGAGCCGATGCAATTAGTGACACACTGGCATTCTGATGTTCCTGATTCTCAGGTGCTCCCTGGGAGGTTCTGACACCCCTGTGTCCCAGGCTGTCCCTCTCCTTGTCCAGTCTCTTGCACTGGTTCCTCATCCCTGTCTCCCAACTAGTACAGATGAATTTGTTTGTATGAGTCCATGGAACACTAAAAAAATTCCTGCCATGTGCAGGACTGGGCTAGGTTCTTGAGTCTGTTTCCTTGTTAGTCCTCATAACAACTCAAGAAAATTTTTATTAGTAGTATTTTCTCTTTTCCAACAAGATAGAGGAGGTGAAGCCTCCAGATAGGAGATGGATGTGTCTGCCTGGAAAATCCCATGCTCTTGCCGATGAGCTGCCTGGTATTGAACCTAACTGTATTATTAAGAGAAAATATTATAAAATTTATAGTGACTGTAAATTGGTGGCCTTGAGCACAGAAGCATGCTCATGAATCTCAGGCATGACATAAACCTTGCTGGCACCTGGCATCACGGGGGAGCCTTATAACGGTGGCATTTCCCCACTGCAAAGTGACTCACTCTGTCACGCCAAGGTCAGCCTGCCTGTCTTTGTGGGCCCTGCACCCTGACCTCTCCGAACTAGCAAAAACTCAACACTCAGAAAATTCCATTCTGTCATTTTAGCACTCAGCGGATTGCTTTATTGCTTTTGAATATCCCGTATAGCTCAAGACAAATGTGTGGTCAACAAATAATAATGGCACTCTCTCTGACCTCTGTAAAAACTGGTGCCATTTAATCATAAAACTACCAGCTCCTCAGGGCAGCAATGGGACCTCCCTATTCATCACCAGGTGTCCAGCTCGTGAGATGCAGAGGCTCAGGAGGTATCTACTAGGTGACCCTGGCCTGAGAGAGATCATTTCAGGATCACCAATATGTGCCACACATTCAAAGGCTCACTATGCCACTCAGCCAGGTCATAGAGAAGCATCAGCCAATGCCTCTCAAAAGTCCATCTTAAGGCTGGACCATGTATCCTAACCTGTGTCACACGGTGACCCCTGATTTGTTGTTAGATCTTCCATTTTACAATTCATCATTTTTTTCTGCTGTAGACTTTGTTATGGGCTGAACTGTGTTGCAGTCCTAACCCACAACCTCAGAGTGGAACCTTGTTTGGAGAGGGGTGGTGTAGATGGAATTAGTGGTGATGATATCATGCTGGAGAAGGGTGGGTCCCTGATTCAGCATGACTGGGAACCTTATAAAAGCGCTCCACATGGAAAAAGAGACACGCACATGGTGGGAACACTACATGAAGATTGGAGTTGTGCTCCCATAAGCCGAGAAATTACTGGAACAAATCTCTCCCGCGCATCTTCAGGAGCACACACTCCTACTGACACCTTGATCTTTGACTTCCATTTTCTGTAACGGTGAGGCAGTGAGCTTTAGCTACTGTGTTTGTGGCACTTCGTTAAAGCCAACCTAAAAAGCCAGCATTGCCTTGACCTGCTTCCTTCCTTAATGATGATTCTGGCCTTCTTCCTTCCTCCTCTGCCTCTCTTCTCTGACTGACTGGCTCCCCTGTCTGGGCGGACACATGGCAGTGTGCCATCTGGAATGTATTGACACAGAAATATGGAGGTCTACTTGATCATCAGCATGTGATACTTTTGCTGGATTTTCCTCCTCAGAGGTAACCTAGTGTGTGGAGGGGTTGCACTGTGGCCCTTTGATGAGCACCTTGGACCCTGCTCCTCTCTATGCTTGGCTTTAATATGAGGGGGGGAATGAAGACCCTGAGAAGGGTGATGAGAGCTCAGTAGGCCTCCAGCTGTGACCTCCTTAGCACGGGAGCACGTCTTACTTCCATTTCTGACAAAGACCAAGCTGTACAGCTCTGTGTGGGCAGGAGCTGGAAGGAGGCACAGGAAGCCCCTTCTATGGCTCATTAGTCCCAATAGGCTCATCTCGGATCAAGGACGTCCTTCCCCAGGGCCCAACGATGAATTCTGCAGTAGTGATAGAAGACTGCAGGTGTGGTTCCGAAAGTCAGGAAACAGAGCAACTGAAGCTCCCCTGGGCTATTTTGTTGTTGCTTAATCAGGGGTCATAGTTATGCATCTTTGCCCCCAGATCCCCCTATACAACTTCTATAACAAAACCCTGAGGCTCCCCTTCCTGTGTGTTATGCTTTAGATTCCACATTTTCCCCATCCTTCGTGTGCTCAGCTCAGCGGTGGGACTTTCAGAAGGCTGCCACGAGATGAGCAGTTTTCTCTGCCACTGGACTGAAACCTCTGTAATGGGGAGCAAAACTAAGCCCTTTCTCCTTTAAGGGATTTATGTCAGGTAGTGATGAAAACATAGCTAATATGCAGTGTGATCCTAGGACCCTGACCACATGTTCAAGAACCCTTGTGGAAAGACCAAGGACTGTGACCTATTGGTTACCTTTGGATGGGTGTTACTGGGAGCTGATGGAGGGGTAGACTGACAAAAGTATGCACTTGATTGTTCTTTGCTGATTAAAATTGTTAGATAAGAAAGCACTAGAGCCAAACTCCCTGTGGATTCATGTTTTTGGGTCTGTGCTGAAGGCTCCCGATACCGAGTCTCCAGGATACCAAAAGACTGATGCGCCCGACCATGAGGATGTTTCAAGGTCATCCCCAGAAAGAGAATCCAAAGCATCTGGAAGCAGCAGAAGCAACTTGTGAAAGGCAGAGGATAAGAATGTAAAGATGAAAATCCCTCCCCGAAGTGCACAGCAGGGAGAAGTCAGGCACAGGCAGGAGGGCACCAGAGTGTCCTGACTACCTCACAACCAGTGGGCACCCAGAGTTCTTGAACCCAAATGGTATCCGTTCTCTGGAATCTTCTAATGGAACCGGGAAGAAGGGCACCCATAGATACTCTAGGGAAGAAGAGAAGCAGAGTCAGATCATCTGTGTGGATTGGAGTTGGAAGGGGGAAGGGAGAAAGGAGGCTTCCAGGGGGGCCAAGTCCCTGGACACCTGACCTGAGACAGGCAGGAAAATGCCTGGGCACATAGCAGGGATTCACTTGGGAGTCAGCTAGTCCTGCCCAACCCTGCACAGGTAGCTTCACCTCTCTAAGCCTCAAATGTATCTGATGTAAGAGCCAAGAAACTTCTATCATCAGAGGGCTCACATAATCACTGAAATAAATTATATAAGGACAGAGTCTAGAACATTATAGGTCCTCAGCCAGAAAGAGCTATTAATAAGATAATTAACTCTGCTGTCTTAGTCTGTTTTCTGTTACTATAACAAAATACCAGATACCAGGTAATTTATAAAGACTAGAGATTTATTGATCTAGGATTCTGGAGGTCAGGTAGCACATGAGCATGGTGCTGGCAACTGCTGAGGGTCTCCTTCTGGTACAGTGACATGGGAGGGGACACCTGTTCATATAAAGCCACCGATGCCATTAAGGAGCTCCACTCCTGTGACATCATCTAATCTTAGCTGTCCTTCCCCACAAACGCCTTTCTCTTAATATCATCAATTAAGTTCCCAGCACATACTTTGGCAGGGTGGTGGGGGGCTGTTCAAATCTTTGCATCTGTCTATTTACTGAAGAAAAAATGAGGGTGGTCTCTGTTGAAATGTGTCCCCCAATCCAGCCTCACTTCTGTCCTTTGCAGGAACATTACCTCAGGGAAATTCATTAGGCAGAGACCCAGGCAACTCCAGGATGGAGCTTGCTTATGACATAGAGCAGGGCTCTCTGAGATGAATTGCCTGTGTCACACACCTTGAAATAAAAGTTATTGAGAAGGGAGCAAGTGATGAGTAATCCAATCCCCTGCTCAATTATTATGTAAAATGATTGTAACCAGATAAATCAAGGAAACTGACAAAGAAAATTGATTTTGTCATGAAATGTTTAGCCAGTCTGACACAAAGCAGATCCGCAGAGCCTCGTAAATCAGCAGGGAGGCATCACAGATTGAGGCGGCACCAGAAATCTGGATTTGCCCAGCCAAGAGGCAGAGCTGACTTCTTTGAGGGAAGCGATCTGCTCTTGCTGGAGGAGACGGAAGCATAAAGTCCTTTTCCTTAACCGAGCCCAGAAGTCAACATCGAGCATTTACTTTACAAGAGATGGAAAATGCACAATTTTAATTCTACTCTAAATATATCTTTTCATTTACAAATACAAGACAATGAGCAACAATTCTAGTTTCTTTGAAAAAAGACTATTACCCACTAATATCATGAGTTAAAATTGGTGACAACCTTTTTGTTGAACTGTGACATATTATAAAGTGCCAACCGTGAAGGTTTAAGAAAGGGTAACAATATTCCTTCTGCCCCAACAGATAACTATTATGAAAAGAATTATGGAGCTCAATATTGAAGATTATCTAAATTGGTTCTGGCTTTTACATTATTAGCTGTTTTTTCTTCCCTAAAAAAATATACTCTTTGTGGGCTTGTTCTTTGTTTTGACAATTGTCAAACTTGCAAATATAGATTCAAAAACAGACAGGAAGCATTTCTAGATCAAGAAATACAGTACTGTCAGAAATAAAACCACACAGTCAGAGTTGCTGTGGTTATTGGGAACTGAGAGCCATCAGCAGCCCTCAGGAACGAGTGGGTCCTTTGGGCCATCACCACATTTTGAGGCCATTTGTCAGTCTTACATCTGCCCCTCTGTGAAGTCTGACTTGTGAATGGGTCTAAAAAGAGTGACACTTGCCTCATGTGATGGGTGGTGGAAAACTCAGTTTTCTAGTCGCTGAACACAGTAGCCAACACCCAAGGCTTACAGGGAGAGAGGCTTACTGTGGTTAATGGTTTCCGAGTATTCAGTCCATGGCTAACTCCAAGGCAGATGGACATAGTGCCTATGAGGGAGAGGCTGGGGGTGGAACCTCTGTGCTCAGTGCTGGGGTGAGAAACTCGGACTGAGACAGGAAAGGGTCCTCTGAAAAGCAGGGATTGAAACAGAATTTAAAAGCTCTAATCGGCCTTCTTCTTCATTTATGTCTTTTCCGTCTTTGTTTTTCTCATTTTGTAAAAGCAGTGGTAGGATTACATCCAAAATTCAGACATGCTGGGCGAGGCTCACCTTCTTTATTCAAGCTATTTGTTGTTTTACTCTAAGTTCTGAAACACAGAACTATTTTTTTCTTTAATTTCAGAAACACATTTTCTCTACTTATCTCCTTTACAGTGGTTTTACTGGCATCATTCTATTTTAACATGTACTGCTTTAGGAGCGTTTTAACTTTTTAAATGCCCTCAAAATTATTTTATAAGAGAGTAAGACAAAACAGAATGGAAATAGCTAAATATTTCTTCGATGGCTCTTTCCACAGAGAGTCTACTGCAGGTTGGCACTGGTAAAGGATGACTGATTTCCACAAGGGGTGGTGACACACTGTATTTAATCCAGGGATTCATTAATTTGGTCTACAGAAATGCACAGAGGGCATCTCTTCTCCGCTAGTACCATGCTAGGTCTGACAGGATAAGAAGATAAATATAACATTCATTAATATTATGATTTATAATGTTACTTTTTGATCTTTTATCTTCCTACAGCTCTTAGAATGTTTTTGAGGCTTCAGAGTGAAGAGTCTCTGTATGCTAGTGAGATCATTGATGGGATCACAGGAGGCTTCTCAAAAGCTGGTTCCCAGGGGAGGCAGCCATCTGATTAAAGGGTCAAGGCTTTCAGACCCACCCACAACCTCCAGAAAGGGAGAGAAGCTGGAGCTTGAGCTGACTGTCATTGGCCAATGGTACAATCATTGCATCGAAACCTCTAAAATGTCCAAAAGGACAGGGTTCACAGAGCTTCCAGAAAGCTGACCACATGAAGTTTCCTGGAGTTTGATACCCGACAGAGGGCACAGAAATCTGCCTACTTCTCTGTATCCTTTGAAATGTGTTGGCAATAAACCTGTACATGTAAATGAAACGATCCTTTGAGATCTGGAGCTGCTGTAGGACATTCTTCCCAGGAGGGAAATTTCATTATGATAGCCATCTGAGTAGAAGCACAGGTGAAACTGGGGCTTGTGATTGTTATCTGAAGAGGAAGGGTCATCTTGTGGGACTGAGCCCTTCACCTGTGGAATCCAGCTCTAATCCCGAGAAGATTAACATGATCGAACTGAACTGGAGGACACCCAACTGTTCCCCGCAGAAAGGACTTCTTGGCGTGTGGGGAAAACACCTGTATGTTTAACATCAGAAATGCTGTATTGAGCACAGAGTAAAATCAGTTTGGTTTGGTTTTAGCCTACATTGCTTACCTCGTTGTTCATGTCCTTTAAGAATTCATATGTTTGACGAATGTTTCTCAAAATGCAGCCCCAGAGTAGCAGCAGCAGCATCACTAGGTAAACTTGTTGGAAATAGAAATTATTGGGTCCCACCTTTCTGATTTCTACTGAACCAGAAACTCCAGGGGTGGAGAGGAGATGGCAGTAGTCTGTGCTTTAATAAGCACGCCAGGCAATTCTAATGCAAGCTCAAGTTGTAGAACTGCTGGTCTAGGGGGGACAAAAAGCCAAACACACTTCTGTATGGTGAGTGCTAAGCTAGGACTGCGCTCCAGGTGCTAGGGGACCCAGTGGAAATCACCTGGGGAAGAAGGCAGTGTGTCAGAGGAGAGGCGATGTTATAGTTTTTGCTGGTCTCACTTGATGTATGTTGGATATTGGTAACTCTTAGCAAGTTTATATCCTAATCCTGTATCAGCTTATTAGCTAGAACTTTGTGTTTAGTCTCAGTGGTTGCTCTGGAGTTTACCATATACATCTTTAATTTATCACATGCTAACTCAAATAATGTGACACAAGTTTTCATAAGTTCAGAACCTTAAAACAGTGTTTCATTTTTCCCCTTTCTTGCCTTTGTGCTAATATTGGCATACATTTTAATTCTGCCTGTGCTCTAAACCCAAGAATGCATTGTTAGTACTTTGCTTCAAATTGTCTATTATTTTTTCAGTTATTCAAAAAGATATTGGAACAGGGAAGGAAAACGTGTTTTCCATCTCCCCACACGTTTACCATTTCCACGTTTCTCCATTCTTTTGTGTAATATCAAGTTTCCATCCAATATCATTTCCTTCTGCCTAAAAAAAGAAACACATAAAAAGCCTTCTTTTACTGTCTCTTATAATGCTAATTTGCTGCTCAATTCTCTCAGCTTCCAGTTGGCTGAAAAAAATCTTTATTTTTGCTTCATTGTTTGAAGATATTTTTGCTAAATGCAGGAAGTTTTACTGACAACTTTTCTTTCAGGATTTTATTGATGTCTCTCCTTGGCCTTCTGATTTGCATAGTCTCTGATGAGAGTTTCTCAGTTTACACCCCTTTGTATGTAAGATGGTTTATCCTCCAGGTGATTTAAAGGTTTTTCTCATCATTGCTTTAAGCACTTTGACTAGGATGTGTCTTGGTATACTTTTTCTCCTCTTCCCCTCCTTTTCCTGTACCTTCTACTCCTTCCTTTACTCAAATATTGAACTGAATTGGAGCGGTCAAATCATATTGAGTTTTCCCATATGTATCAGGGAGTCCTGGGAGTCTACTGAATTATTTGGTGTCTATGTCTATGAGATTTTTCATGTGATCCTCAAAAAACCGAGCTTCTGATGGGCTCATTTTTTGTTAGTGTAGGCAGAGTACAGTATGTTTAAGAGGGAGTCATTCAGAGTTGGGTGACAAAGAAGATGAGACTTGATCATGAAAGTCCCAAGATATCCCACAGAGAATTCCAAGGTCAACCACATAGATATTGGAGAATGTGTCAGTTAACTTTCCATTACTGTGACAAAATAACAGAAAATCAACTAGTTTTATTTGGCTTATGGTATTGGAAGTGTCAGTCCATGGTTGGTCCTGTTGCATGGCAGGGGGCCATAGAGTTGTTTCATGGCAATTGGGAAATCAAAGAGACTGCTAAGAAGGGACAAGGAGCTTCCTCTTGTGGTACTCATCTTCTGAAATTTCCACCACCTCCCAGTAGCATCTCAAGCTGGAGACCAACCTTTCATCATGGAAACCTTTGGGGGACACTTAGGCCCCTAACTATTATAAAAAGTTATCCAAAAAAAAAATAGTACTCAGTAATACCAGAGGTGGTATTCACTTTACAAACATATTTTCATAATCTGTTGGTACATAGATACCAAATTAAAATACTACTCTATAGATATTAAAATATTATTTTATAAAATCAAATAGTCAATGATTTCTTTAAATTGATATTGGATTAAATTATTTTATATATATACTTAATAAGTTTTAGGGAGGAAGAAAAGAAAATCATAGAGAGATGGCTTTTAAAATGTATCATTCTTAAACTTTTGATCTTCAACCAAAAACTGAGTAAAGAAGTGTGGATTTATAGTATAGCAGTAAATAGGATGAAATAAGCAGAAACTAGAAAACACTTTACACATGAAAGATAAAATTGAGCCAAATATTAATTCCAGGGTAGGTTAGCTGGGTAGCCAGGTCAAAAGGTACATTAAAAGTAAAAAGATGGAGAAATTTTATTATCCAGGACCATTCTAGTTAAGCACATATTAGATGTGGTTGAAGGAATGCTTTGATAAATCACTCTGTAGGGCAGAGTGAAAAGAAAACCCACAAAATGGGAAAATATCTTAGCCAACTGTTTCTCAGACAAAAATTCCTATCTAACACATTAAAGAATTTTTAAAAACTGGCCCCCAAAAGTCAAGGACCCAATTCAAAAAATGGGCATCTGAGATGAATACAGACTTCTCAGATGACAAAATACAAATGGCAAATAAATATATGGGAAAATGCTCAACATCAATGGTCATTCAAGAAATACAAACTTAAATAACACTGAAATTCTATCTCACTCCAAAAAGAATGACCAAGATCAAGAAATCAACCAATAACAAATGCTGGAGGAGTTTTGGGGGAAAAGGAACTCTCCTGCACTGTTGGTGGGAGTGCAGACTGGTGTAACCACTGTGGAAATCAGTGTGGAAGTTCCTCAGAAAGCTGGGATTGGAAGTCCCATTTGGCCCAGCTATTCCAGCATATTCCCAGAAGAACTGAAAACATCATACCATAGTGATATATGTGCACCCATGTTTATAGCAACATAGTTTGTAATAGCCAAATCTTGGAAACAACCCAAACGTCCATCAGTCAAGGAATGAATTTTAAAAAGATGTGGTATTTTGATACAGTGGAATACTATTCAGCTATAAAGAAAGATTTCATTGATACTTTTATATGTAAATGGATGCAACTTGAGACTATACTCATAAGTGAAATAAATCAGACTCGTGTAAATACCATATTGTCTTCCTAGTGTAAGAAACTGAAAGAGTAAACAGGATCCAAAATCTGCAGTAAATACTGTGTAAGGATAAGAAATTGATCAAAGAAGAAAAGTAACTAGGATAGGAAAAAGGAGGAAATAAAAAAGGGAAAAAGGAAAAAGACACAGATTTGTATATATATACAAAACTAAAATGACTATACTAGCAATTGTATTGTATTTGTTCTTGGAAAAGAACATTTAATACTCATATGATTAGATCAATGGTATGGTAATCTAAGCATCCCTTTTGAAGATAACAATATGCAATATTACAACCATTGTTAAATTTCTATCATCTTGTTTTATAAACCTATCCTTTTATTGTTTTGGGCTTGTTGCTGGTTTTTGCCTCTTTTGTTTTTTATTTGTCTTTTCTGTGTCTTTTTTTCTCTTTAAAAGAATCGCCCTGTTGAGGAAATAATACCCCCAAAATGTGTGCCTGGTCACGCCCAAGTGTCTGTAAGGCTTCTTTCCAAACAGCAGCTCTGTTTGCCCAGCGACTTGCAGTGTGTGTGTGTGTGTGTGTGTGTGTGTGTGTGTGTGTGTGTGTGTGTGTTGGTGGTGGTGGTGGAGGGCACTGATGCTGGTTCTCAGCCAAGTGAAAGCACTGCCTTTCCAGGGGCTTTTGGGAACATGGGAAGCACAAGGGTTCAAAGAGGACAAAGCAGACCTAAGGGAGGGGACACGTGCACAGGGACAATGAGAGCTAGTGCGAAGTTGGAGGCACTAGCATGTATGTGGGCAATGGTCAGAGATGCTCACTGCCTGCATTTTACAGGAAGCCAGATGATGAAGAATCTCCCGCTGGAACCCCTTGGTAGTAGGTGAGAAATGCTGGTGGGTGTGAGGAGTCGGAGACTGCAGCTGTCTTCCCTGCTCGTCTAGCATGCTATGCTTGGTCTCTCTCCTGAGCAGATGCTCAACCTGTCCTTAAAGCATACTGGCTAAAAGAGATGACAAGCAGCCCTGCCTACGTATGCTAAACCATTGCCTTGGGCAGGGCAACTGCACGTGTTGGTCTTTCCCTAAAAACCTGAATCACAGAGCAGGTTATCAAGGGAGATATGTTTAGGCTCATTTTAGCTCAGTGTTATGAGGATTGTTCTTGCTTGGATCCAGGGAAGAAAACAATATTCCTTCAGGATGTAGATTTAGACTTAACTCTGAGGTAAATCTTAGGATCACAGCAATAGAATAAGCACCACAGCCTGGCATCTCTCTCCACCCTTCTGCCATTTTCCTCCATCGTGGGAGATGTCTGCTCTAAACTTCAGCCAAAGGCTCTGATGCTTACATGTACCAAAAAACCAGCAAAAGGCCCCATGAGGTTGGGACCCCGTCTCCCATAACACCCCAAACTTTAGCTTCGGCTCCTGCCTCTGCTAATGCTCAGCCAGCACCATCCTGCCCAGTGTTACCAGTGATGCTGATTTATGGAATATTCTGGGGTCCCCAGTGGACTAAATAAGACCAGAATCTGTGCCCATGCAGGGAGCCTTCTACCTGGAACAAGAACTGTTCTTCTGGGTGCTGCCCACACCCCCTCCCACAGCTTGGAGTGGAACGTGTTCGTGGCACTAGGATAAGAAGGCCCACTAGTTATCACTGTCCCTGTGGACATGGCCCATCCCTGAGGCCAGCGCTGTCCCCATAGAACCCTTGTGCTGTCACCTAAATAAGCACCTGGCAGCCCGCTCTATAAATAGCTGCACAAGCCCAGACTTGCCTGAAACTCCTAACAAACACAAACTGCTGTAAGGCGTCCTCTCCTCTCCACAGGAGGAGAGATCAGACAGTGTTTCGTGGATACCTCTCCTATATCTACATTGTTCTGTGATGTGTTCCTAGGCCAGAAATAAGACTTTGAAGGAGAGGTGACCTCTCTCAGGTCCCAGAGGACACATCACAGCTCAAACTTTGGCTTCTCACTCCTCTACTAATGTCTCCTGAGCCACGTGCATTCTGGTGGAAATATATTAGCTTAGCGTGGCCTAACGGAATTGTTGATACAGGCATCCCCATGAGCTCTTGGGCACCTACAGAAAGATAATACATCAGATAATGAGCCAGTGATTTAGGGTTCATTTGAAAAGACAGTGCTTCAGTATGTTAAAGTCTTAAAGTTCTCTTGGGCAGTGAGGAGAGACCCCTGCAATTTGTACTATTAACGTGTACTAAATTCTGCGTATAATAATGATTTCTGTTTTTGTCTAATGCATCAGATGGGAAAGGCTATAATTGGCAAACCATATCAATGGGCTCCTTATCTCCAGGGTTCACCAGAGAAACAACTGCAGCCCCAATATTTGGAAAAAATGTTGTGCTGGGCAGCTGCAGATTTTTTTTTTCTGTCATTATTCCCTTTACAGCACAATATGACGATTTACATGGCATCTACATTGCTTTCGTTGTTGTAAGTCATCTAGAGATGATCTGAGCCACATTGAGATGTGAGAAGGTTCAGCACAAATAGTGCATGGACTTTAGCATGGAGATTTCAGTGTCTGTGGCAGGTTCTGGGACAAGTCTGCCGCGGATAGGAGAGATGGCTGTGCTGTTGATATTCACCAAGCCAGAACCTCCTCAACAAAGGACCTCTTTCTCCATGGCTCTCTCTCTTACTACATCTATAAGGCTTTCTGCCCAACACAGTGGAACAATGCATTGAGCCTGGCTGAGTCACAGTCTTCAGGAGGTTAACCACATATCCAGATTTGCTTATGACAACCCCCATCTGCTCCAGTTAAGATTTAAAATAATAACACCTCTTAAACCGTGAGTATTAAAGGAGTTTCCCCCAAAGCACTCCCAGCAGGTTGTAAGTGTGCCGGACAGTTCCAGGCCCTGCTCTCTGCCGTTCAGCCACCCCTATGGCTAATGAATACTCATGGGCTAGTCTGGGCTGCTCTTCTGTGTTCCTTGGTGTTCGCAGGTAGCAGTCCCTCCTCTAGGACATCACTTCCAGATTCTATGCCCTCACTATGAGCCTTAGCTCTTGCTCCCATTGCTCCTTCTGGTAACATTTGGAAGTACCTCATCTGTCCTAGCGGACTGATTTCGTGGAAGGCTAACTCTGTCTGCCTGGACATGAAGTTCCAAGGGTTACAGGCAGTCCTTGGCCATCTGTGTCCATGTGGGGGCCTGTCCTCTTCCCATCACCATCAGCGTATTCTTCTCTCCTGGCTGCTGTTTTCTGGGTTTTCTGTTACGGTGATAGAAGGGAGTAGAGGATGAGCCCCATTCTTTCCTGGTTGGCATTGGAATGAAAACAAAGACTCCACTGTCCAACATCTGCGCATCATGGTCCTTCCTAGGCAAGGACAAAGGAAATCTGCAGAAAGAGGCAAGCTCCCAGTGTGACTGTTCGATCGTGTCAAACCCACATCTGTGTGGATTACGTTTCCATTTCTGACACATACGTGGAAGAGGGAATGAGAGAAGGGATCCAGTGAATCAGGATAGCACTCTGTTGGTGCCTTACATGTGTTAACTCATTTAGCTTCACGATAGTACCACTGTGAAGTGGGCACTGTGAAGTGCCATGCACCTGAATGTGTATTTCACAGACAAGGAAACTGAGGCATAGAAAATAAATAACGTGCAAAGTAAGGTTTTGTAGAGTTTGGATCTGTTTGTTCTGCCTGGAACCACATCCTAGTTACCTTAGTCTTTGTGAAATCTTTGTGAAACTAAGCTGAAGCATTGGCCTGGTTTGGTGACCTGAACTGGAAACCAGAGCTGAACATTGGCCCCTGTAAGAAGCCCCTGGCATGGTCTCCTCTGCTTGAGATTCACTGCTCTTGGGACAACCCCCCCCACTGCCCTCTTACAACATAGTTTTCTTTAAGAACAGCTCCCCCATCCTCCTCCCATCACTCACGCACTTCTACCCCAAGAAGGGACGAGGGAGGTGGCAGGGTAGACACACATTCTGCTCACAGCACAGCTATTGTGAGAAGCATACTCCTGGTCTCCTCACCAGGAGGTCCTAACATCCCATTCAGCATGGTCCTAACACCACCATCTTTGATCAAACTATTTATCTAAGGCATGGAGGAAGACAGAAAACTGATCTTTTTATGAGGGAATCCCTTCTTCAATGGTTATACCACTGCTCTGATAGTAATCGTATTTTTCTATTTAGTTCATTTTATATATTGGCCTAAACCATCTGCTTCCCAGGAATTGAAAAACAGTATTGTTAAACCTCCAGGCTATATTATAACAGAGCTGCTAACTGTATCAGTAGACTCTCCAGTCTTAAACACTCATTAATAGAGAAAATCAGCAAGGACTTATTCTGGACAGGAAGAAAAAAAAAGAAAGAAAGTCATTAAACACGTTTCTTTCGGTCTTAGTTTGTCTTTGGCAGAGATTAAGGACGCCCATAATTAACTGGCAGTGACCTTTCTACCTCTCTTTGCATAGCTACTAATATTTTTTTACATGAAGAGTAGATCAAATTCTGGGATCTGACCTCATGGAGGAGAATAAAGGGGCAAAGGTCCCTCCCCAGGAAGCAGACGGAGCAAACACTTATAACTGAACATTTAACAGCTTATCGAACCTTGCTATCTGTATTGACCTTCTCTCCTCCTCTATATTAATAACAGACAGGGAAAAGCACTTCCTAATTGACTAGAAAACTTCAGTGGTATACTAGATTGCTAAGATAGCTTGGACATTGGCTGTCCCTGATATGTGCATGGCTTTTTACAAAAGCACTTAAAATACACCCAAATAAAAGATTCTATAAATATATAATACTCAACCTTATGAAGCATGAATGAATAAATATTTTTAATATTCAGTGTATTTTGAGTCAACTGCTCTAGGCAAATGGCAGAATCTCTCTTAAGGAGAGTGCTGTTCTTTAGCTTGTGGGAAAAAATGCTTGTTGAGATTTTGATTATGCAAAGTACATCAATCCAAGATAGAGTCCAGATGGGAGACATTCAGACAAAGAGGGAGTTACATTTCTCAAGATTTGAATGTGCTGGTTATTTTCAGTACCTTAAAGAGGTCGTCCATGACACTCCTTACCTCTTCAGGACCCATGGAAGCTGACTTCCAGAGGTCACTAACCAGGCTCCCCTGCCCATGGATTCCTCTGGGATTCAGTTCATGGGAAGAACTTGCAAGAGAGGAAGGCAGAGTGTAGGTATTTATTGCCTTGCACATCTTCCCTGGTCCCTACCAAGTTTTAACGCTGGCTACATTTCTCCAGAGGTCCAGCTCCTGAAGGGGCTCCACTTCTAGACTGCAGTCTTTACCAGGCTCCGGGGAAGCAGATAAGGTCCAGGCATGGTGCAGCCTCCACCATTGCTAATCTCTGTGAGTTTCACTGCCTTTTGTAGCTTCTTTTCACCCCAGTGATGAGCCTCTTTGTGAACTGTCTTCCACCAAACTCCTTCATTCTCTGTTTGGTTCCTGGTGGCACGCTGGTAACTATCCATTAACAGGGACACCTTTTTGTCCCTGAGATAAAATCAGGTTCAGGCTCTGTCCCTTCAATAAGACAAGGGAGGACAGGCTCTGAAATAGAAGGATAAAACCTATCAGGTTCAACCAGCCAGCTTGCCACAGAGTAGAGTGGCTAAGGTTTTAAGCTTTCTTATTTGTCTGACTTCTTTCTAATTCTCCATTATCTCCATACTCTCCAAATCTCAAATAAGTGTCACATGTAAGTTAATGGTTCTTGGTTAGATTCTGGGGTCCAAACAACTTTCAAATTTCAGGGCAATGGAACTGAGAAGACAGTTTCAAGGTTCAGAGCAGCGGTCAGAGGTGAAATGACCAGCTCTTTTGTGAATGCCTGTGGCCCAGGACTGCCCAGGACATGGAGAACAGCAAAGACTTGATCAGTTGTTAAAAAGAAGAGGAGCAACCATCTCACATTCAGAACCAAAAAAAAAAGGCTAACCAAAGACACAGTCACAGTAAACTCAAGAATAGCGAGCCATGCCACCAGCATGCAATATTTTTTCACTTCAGAATGGAACTTTCTAGAATTACTAAAAAACTTATCACAAACACTGGATCTAGGAGCATAAAAGCAACTACAAATATGTATGGCAGGCTTGAAGGTACATAAGGTTATACAACACATGAAGAAATCCGTTACCAGCCCACAGCGTTTTCTGCCTTTAGCAGAATAGATAGAAATATCAGGCTTTAGGAGCAGTCACAGCTGCATTGGAAAGAGTGAGCTGACAACGAATTCAATCATAAGCTTCCATTTAACATGGCATTTTTTCAAAGAAAAAAGCAATCCGAAGAGAAAATATTTTGGCTTTCCACAGAAATGTTTGAAAAGGTTAATTATCATGAAAAGATTACCTTGAAGGTCCTGTTTTGATCTCTTTGAATTATATTCAAACAGGACAAATGTTGGCTAATGGAATGAATGCATCTAGAACCACTGAACCATTTAATAAGTTTTCCTAATGTGAAATCCTCATTTTGAGCCTTTGTTTAAGAGAGATTTGATTATAGGGAATAGCAAATAGTGCTAAAATAGCACAAATGTTCTGCCAGCCCCAACCCTCTTAGAGAGTGTATATCCACACCCCAGACACTCTTACCTTGTCAGGTCTTCATGTGCTTTCCCTGGCCTGGGACACACCTCCCACATGCCTTCCTACGTCACCCCACATAGGCCTACAAGCACCGCAAAAAGTCATTCTGATTTTCCAGCTGCTGTCACTTATTCATTATTATAGTCTGTGTCTAGATGTCCCCTCAAAGGCTCATGCAGGCAGGGAGGCAGGTTTCTAGAGTTTGTGACTGATTCAGGGTCCAATGCTGGGATTTATGGGTGTGAGTGTTACACCCACCCTAGGGTGGATGTGGCCTAGACACAATACAAGGGACAGAAGGAATCTTCTCTCCATGCTCCTCCTGCTTTGCTCTTGTTGCTTTTGCTGTTTCCACCGCTATGAACAGTTGCCCCTGTGCCATGCCACCTTGCATTGGAGCCAACTAACTATGGACTGAAACCTCCACAAACTGCGAGCTAAATAAACATCTTCCTTAATTTTGGGTGTCAGGCATTTTGTCCCAGCAACAAGAGAAAAGTAACCAAGACATTCATGACAGTGACTGAGTGCCAAGTGTCCTCAGAGCATTTCATGCTTGTGGTTCATGGTGTCACCAGCCAGGATGGGTCCTTGCTTTAGAGATAATGGAAATTAAAAGAAAAAACACGATTTTCAGGGAAAAGCTTTAATTAAAAGCAAAATAAAATAAAGCTGGAACATAGGTACGACAAAGATCAAGTCAATTCTCTAGCAAAAAAAATAACAAATAAGAAAGTAGCCCGGCTCGAGTAGCTAGAAGGGGCACACTGAAAAAAGGGACCAAACGGGGCCACTCACAAAGGCAGGAGGCTGGTTTTTAAGCATTGGCTGAGGTGGCCCAGGGTCCAGTTGATTACTACTATCTCTGTCCTGGTTTCATAGCTCAGGTCAATCCTCATGCCATGAGGGACATTTTGGTTCACATGGGAAGAATCCTCAAGACTTGAAAGATAGTTTCAGTCATGTGAGGTTTTGCTGGAATTCAAGGTGACCGGGGTTTAGTGCAATGATTATTGCTGGGCACAGCTGTAATCTGTATCCTGATATCCTCACTCGTAAAGGATAGGGAGGTAGGCTAGGTAAATTTAATACATTTTTTGCCAACTTTTAGACAGATACTCCCTGAATAACTCACCTGCCTATATGTAGAGCTGAGGAAGATTAATCCAGAGTTTTAAAAAATGAAGGTGCACTCTTTTCTACTTTTGGTTAGTTATTGGGTGTCTGTAGGCCAAAGTGAAGAGTCACAGTTTTTAGCAAAAACCACTTTTAAGTCCCTGATTGTCTCAAAAGAAATCACAAATTATATTTTTCAATAAATGATGGATTTGTTGCTGTGGTAGTCTCTGATTAGGACATGACTACAGCTATTATGGTTTGTGTCTAGATGTCATGTCATAAAGTGCCATGTAGTCATAGATGAGACTTCTTCAGGGTGGGTTTGATCTAGGATGTATGACATTGGAACGGATTCATGGCACCATGCTAACAGTGAATGCTACCCACCCTAAGTAGTCTGGATAAGATATAAAGAATAGAAAGAGCTGTGGTCATTCCTTAGTTTGCTGTCTTCTGCCTGCCATGAACTCTTTCTCCTCTGCAATACCTGTTTGCTGTGCCACCCTGCCTTGGAGCCAGCTAATTATGGACTGAAACTTCTACAAACTGTGAGCTAAATAAACCTTTCCTCCTGTAACTTTGGGTGTCGGGCAATTTGTCTCAGCAACCAGAAAAGTAACTAAGACAGCATCATAGCTGTACCACACATACTTAAACTATTTGACTTTGTCTCTGTCTCTGCTTTCTACCACTAGACCACAGGCATGTAATGTGTGACTAGTCTGTAATTATACCCAATGAATGTGAATTGAATGAAGGAGCAAATGTTTGAACCCTTCCCTTTCCACCACCAAAACCTATCAATTGCCTGAAAGGACATTGCACATTCTTGAACACAGTATTATTGCTATTTTGTTCTCAAATTTATAGTGCTGATTTTAGAATTAATTCCCTTATCATTAATTTTTATTTTAACCCTTACTGAAGACAATTTATATCTCATTTTTTAAAGCAACAATACACTGAATATACTATGAAAATGACTAATAACACACATGTGAGAAGGTACAAGGTTGACCTTGGAAAGCCTGGGCTTCTAGTCTCACATTTTCAACTTAGCAAAGACAAATTTTTTTCTGAACCTTTGGTGCCTTGATGGATGGAGCTACAATAGTGAAGGATTAACAAGAGAAAAATTCACAGATTCAGATAACAGAAGTTTCAGATAGTTAGGTAAGTTCAGACTTTCCCATTTCAAGTTCAGTAATCATGGCTGAAATAAACTAACAACAGACAGATTAGTGGGAGAAAAAAATATACAAAATTATTAACTTATGCATGCACATGGGAGGGAGAAAAAAAGTACAAAATTATTAACTTATCCATGCACATGGGAGCCATACAACATATGAGACTTAAAGGACCAAATAGTTGAAGCCAGCATGCAAACACTTTTTCAATTCAGAAAGGAAACCTTCCAGAGTTATTAAATAATTTATTATACACATTGGACCTGGTGAAACAAAATCACACCCTCTTACATACCTTTCCATGTCCTCTTAATAAGGGAGATGGAATGGAGGTGGAGTTTGTAGGCAATTCGAGAAGGAGAGCAAATTATTTTTAAGGGAAAAAGTATGCCCAGAGGACAGTGGCTGGGACGAATTTCCTCTAGACTCTGAGTATGAATGATTCTCAGTCTCTTGCTTTGTGACATGAGTTGAATCTTTTTTAATGAACTTGTTTTAATTAGAAGATTGAAATACAGCGTGCTCCTCTTTTGTGGGTCTGCTCTTTAGGTATATGAGGGAGGTCAAAAAAAGTTCCTCCCTGAGCACTGGGAGAGAAAAAGGGTTGAGAACCAGCGGGTGAAGCAGGAGGTCAGAAGGACCTCGAGTTTGTCGATGCACCATACTTTCAATGTTCTTTTTTGATGCTTGAAAATAGTGTGAGAGGCTTCACAAATAAAACCTCAAAAAATGGTGTGTGGATTGAAATCAAGGTCAACTTGTAAGACCAGCTGAACTGAATCAGCAGAGTGCTGAGTACAGGTGGCCCATCTGAGAATTGTCGCCAGCATAAAAAGGAGACCTAGAGAGAAGAGTGTTTGATGCTGTTGGTTCTCCTGTTGCTGTGGGTTCTCCTGAAGGAGCTTGTAGAGCTTCTTTCCTGATATGAACTTAGCTGATCTCATTGTCAAAGGAGCTCGGGACATTGTCACTGAGAATGGCTGTGATTCACTTTGGAGGAACTCTGGTCCTTACTTTGAGCATCGCTTCCTGACTCTAGAGGGGAAGATGTGTGCTGTTTAATCTCCAAAAGAAGCTTGTCACACTGGCTTCCTGATATGAACTTGGCTGTTTTCATCATCAGAGGAGCACGGGACCTCATTGTCACTGAGGTGGCTGTGGTACTTTTCAGGGTAGCTCTGGTGCTCACTTTGAGCTTTGCTTCCTGGCCCCAGTGTAGAACCCTCAGCCTGCTGGGGTGGATTCTATTCCACTGGCATGGGCTTTCTAGCTTCTACCCCTGACCTGTGGGCCCTCCCAGTGCAGACCATGAAACAGACATGTATGAGCGGGCTCTCAGCCTCCAGTTGAACTTGTGTGAGCCATTGTCGTGGGCTCTGGGTCTTAAGATGAACTCATGCAGGTCATTGCCACAGGATCCAGGCCTCAGCTGGATTCTCCAGATCTTAGTTTGTGGACAGATTTCCTGCACTTCCTTTGTATTTGACTCCTTGGATGAGCATTATAAATAACACTGCAGATTATGTGTTCTGTATCATTTTGTTCTCCTTGCAAACCCTATGTACAACACAGGCAAACTATTTTCATGCTTGGTTTTGGTGATACGGAGACTGTCATGCAGAGATATGATTGGACAAAGGGAATCTGAGCTAATGCTCATAAAACCTGTGACTGTCTTCAAAAATAAGAACATTCCTTTTTCTATGAGTAGAAGGAAAACACCTCTCACACAGGAAGAAAATCAGATAATTCTTTCACGCTTGCTTCAGGAAAGAGGGGTGGGAGAAGGTGGGTGTAACCTCTCTCTTTCTGCTGTTTCCTCCATGCCCGGGTACCATGTTTGGGGGTAGCATGACCTAAATTTCATCAGTGACAAACTAGCCAGTAGCCATGGCCAACAAGCAGCGCATCCCTGTACTTCATTTTCTCGTTTAATCTAATAGAGGTTAGACAAATCAGTGTTACTCATTCAAAGACAATTAAAACAACTGCCTACTCTGTGTCGATTATGGGTTTCGAAACGAGCGGTACTGGCTCTCACCAGGAAGCGGGTGACACTGAGCAACACATGGAAGCTAGTGATTGCCCTTCATCTTAAATTGAGTTGCTGCCTCCACTTTCCCATAAATTCAGACTAAAGGATCCTCCCTACCTTACCTGTGTGTAATCAGAATGTACCCTCTCCTTGTCACAAGCAGTGGGGTCTCGGCTGACCATGAGCAGGCAGCTGTTCCAGCATGTTCAAATAAAGACAGATGCAAGCTGTAACCAATCAGCTCTGTCTTCTGTTTTCTGTATATCACTTCTTATTCTCTAGTTATAAATCTAACCTGCCAAATATTTAAATTTATTGTTAAATTAGTATGTATTTGTTATACATATTAATCACATTTAGCACAGAGAATTCTTGCTTGTACAAATATATTAATGCTTCTTTTTCTCATTCCCTTCCCCTCCCTTCAGCCCTTCTCATCCTCTGCATTTACAAAGCTTTGTTTCAATTTTTCTTCCCATTTCTTTTTCCTGTTCTCCTGCTTTCCCTTCTCCTTGCCTCCGTTGTTCTCCTTCTCCTTTAAATATATTCTTCCTACTTCCCAATATCTATCTTCATTATGCCCCTTATTTATCTATCTTTATTATGCCCTTCGGGTTTCTCACTCAGGGAAACAATGTGTTATTGAAACTTGTGTGTCCAGATTATTTCATTTAAGATTATGGTCTTGAGGGCCATAATTTTCTCACAAATGACTCGTTAATCCTTCTTGATGGTGGACCAGTACTCTACTGCATATAAACACCGTCTTTTCTTTATTCATTCATCTGGTGATGGGCAGATGAGCTATTTCCAAGGTTAAGCCTTTATAAATTATGCTGCTCTAAACATGGATGTGTCTGTATCACTGTGGTGTGATGCTCTTGCCTCTTTTGGGAAGACACATAGAAGGGGAATAGCTGGGTCAAACGCAATCTCTAGTTTTAGTTTTTTGAGGAATCTCTATACTGGTGGCAACATGTTACATTCGATCAACAATGGATAAGCGTTCCTTTTCCTCCACAGCCTCACTAGAATTTGTTATTGGTTGAATTCTTGACAATAGCCCATTCATTCTGGAGTGAAATGGAATCTCAGTGTTGCTTTAATCGCATTTCTTGAATGATCAGTGATGTTGACCATGTGTCATATATTTAATTTCTGTTCTTATTTCTTTATCTGAAAAATATCTGTTTATTTCAGATGTCAACATTTGGACTGAGTGTTTAAATTTGGGGTGAATTTGAATTTTCTGAGTCCTTTACATAGTGTAGATGTTAGTAATTTGTCTGAGGAGTAGGTGGTAAAAAAAGTTTTCCCACTCTGTGGGTTGTTTTTTCATCTGTTGGTGGCTTCTTTTGCAGTGCAAAAGCTTTTTAATTTGATGTGATCCTAGTTGTTGATTCTTTGCAATATTTACTGTGTGACTGTGGTTTTGTTTATGAAGTCTTTGCTTACACCCAGGTCTTAAGGAGTTTTACCCATTTCATCTTCCAGCAGACCAAGTATTTCAGTTTGATCCATTTCAAGTTCAGTTTAGTACATAGTGAGAGACATGGGTTTTGAGTCAGTTTTCAGCATATGGAAAGCCAGTGTTCCCAGCATCATTTATTAAACAGGCTGTGTTTCTCCCAGTGAAGGTATTTGGTCCTTTTGTCAAAGGTAAGGTAGCTGAGTATATATTTAGTTACTTCTGTATCTTCTATTTTCTGTTTTGTTGAGCCTCAGTCTGTTTTTTGTTGTACTGTTTTCCTAATACAATGCTGTTTGTATCACACTAGCTTTGTAGTATAACTTCAAATTGGGAATTGTGATGCCCCCTGCCCTGCCCTTATTGCCCAGAATTGCTTTTGCTATTCTAGGCCTCTTCTTATTCCAAATGGATTTGCAGATTATTTTCTCTAATTCTGTGATCTACATTATTGGTATTTTGATTGGGATTATTCAGACTAATGTTTCCAGAACTATATGGAACAGGAGTGGTGAGAGTGGGCATCCTTGTCTTCTGATTTTAGACTGAAAGCTTTCAGCTTTTGACCTTTAGTATGATGTTGATTGTTGGATTGTCACAGAAGAATTTTATCGGATTGAGATAAAGATCTTCCATTCCAATTTTCTGTAGGGCTTTTTATCACAAATAGGTGTTAGACCTTGTTAAGTGCGTTTTCTGCATCTATTGAGATGATCGTGTGTTTTCTGCTCTTGGTTCTGTTAATGTGGTGTATTATATTTGTTGATTTGCATTGTTGAGCCATCCCTGCACCCTTGGGATGAATCCTACCTGGCCATGGTGTATAATCTTTTTAATGATTTGTTGATCTATTTGCCAGGATCTTATTGAGGACTTTTATATCCATGTTTACTAGGAAGCGTGGCCCATAGTTCTCTTTTTTTGGGTTTTATCTTTCTCTGATTTTGGTATCAGAGTAATGCTTGCTTCCAAGAGTGAGAATGGGATATTCCTTCACTTTTGATTTCATTAAAGAGTTTGGAGAGTAGTGGCGTAAGATCTTCTCTAAATTTCTTGTAGAATTCAGCAGTGAATCTATAAGGATCTGGGCTTTTCTTTGTTGATAGTTATTATTATTATTATTATTATTATTATTATTCTTTAATTTCATTGATATTGTTTTATTTAAAATTTTTATATCTTCTTTCTTCAACTTTGATATTTCACATATATCTAGGAACCTGTCAATTTCTTCATTTTCTATTAGAGTATAAGTTCTCAAAGGAGGTCTTATGGTTTGTGTCTAGATGTGTCCCCCTAAAGCCGCATGCAGTTTTAGAGTTCTTTGGAGGTGGCAAATCTAGAGAATATGATGCTTGGATTAAGGGTGTGTGATTGGTAAATCAGTCCACTAATTGGTTTGACGCTGCTCTAATGCCAGCAGTCTAAGGTATAGAAAGATGCTGTTCAGGGCCCTGTTGCTTTGCTTTGGTACATTCCTCCCACCAAGAACTGTTCTCCCCAGCCAAGCCACCCTCTCTTGGAGCTAGCCTGTTATGAACTGAAACCTCTACAAACTGAGAGCTAAATAAACCTTTCTCCCTTTGTGTGTCAGATATTTTGTCTCAGCAGTGAGAAAAGTAACTAAACAATAGGTATTGATGATCTACTGGATTTCTGAAGGATCTATTGTGATTTCATCCTTTTTATTCCTAATTCCATGGATTTAAATCTTTTCTGTTTTATAAGGTTGGCTAAGGGTTTGTCTATTTTATTTAATTGTTCAAAGAACCAATTCTCTCATCTATATATAACTTTCTTAGTGTCAGTTGCATTAATTTCTGCTCTCATCTCTATAATTTCATTGATCACACCCCCTTTGGGTTTAACTTACTCTTCTTTTTCTAGAAGTTTGAGGTTCAACACTGTTATTTCAGCTTGCCCTCTTTTCTGGTATGGGAGTTCACCACTATAAATTTCCCTCATGAGACTATTTTCATGGCATCCCATATGTTTTAGTATATTAGCATTGCCATTCAATTGTAGAAACTGTCTAATTGCTTATTAAACTTCATCTGTTCAGGAGGGTGTTGTTTAACTTCTGTGTGTTTATGTCATTTTTGTGGTTTCTTTTGCCACTGATTTCCAGTTTCACTGCACTATGATTTGATAATATGCATGGAATAATTTCATTTCCTTTGCAGTTACTTAAGCATGTTCTATGAGTTAATATGTGATCTATCCTGGAGAAAGTCCCATGTGCTGCTGAGAAGAATGTATATTTTGTGGTTGTGGAGTAGAACACTGTAGATATCTACTGTCTATGTTTCCAAAGGTTTTGTTTAGCTCCTTTGATATTTCTTTATTGACTTTTTTCTACTTAATTTTTTTGTGAAAGTGGGGTATTAAGGTCCCCCGTTACAATTGTATTAGTGTTTGTCTGATTTTTCATATTCATTAGTGTTTGTTTTATGCGGTTGGGTGTGTCTATGTTTGGTGCATATAAATTACGATGCTTATCTCTTCTTCTTGGATTTTCCTTTAATAAGTACATGTAACTTTTGTTGCTTTTAATGAGTCTTTGCTTAAAATACACTTTGTATGCAAATAAAACAACCACTCATGTTTTTTTCTGGGTTCATGTCCCATGGAATATTGTTTTCCATCCTTTGATTTTTAGTCTATGAATTTCTTTTTGAGTTAAATGTATTTCTTGTATGCAGCGTATTGTTGGATCTTCTTTCTTGATCTACTCTGCTAATCAGTTTTTGATTGGTGAATTGAAACTACTTACACTGATGGTGATAACTGATAATATGTGATATGTACTGATATATCCTTGTCATATTATTTTCCTGTTGTTGATTCCCTTTTTGTTTCCCCTCTGTTTAATTGCTTACCTTGCCTGGTGGATTCATTCTACTGGGATTCTTGGAGTTGTCTTCATTGTCTTTTTCTAGGGTATGCTTCATAAGTTTTTGCAGTGCTGTTTTGGTGGTCAGGAATTTCTTCAGATGTTGTTTATCATGGAAGTATCTTATTTCTCCATCAATTTTGAAAGATGATTTTGTGGGGTACATCAATCTGGATTAGAAGTTGTTTGCTTTTAGGGTATGAAATATTTTACTTCAAGCTCCCCTTGATTAAGGGTTTGTGCTGAGAAATCTGCTGTGATTCCAAAGGGCTTTCCTTTATAGGTGATTTGTTTCATTTCTCTAATAACTTTTAATATTCTGTTCTTGTGTTGAATCCTGGAATCTTGACTATTATATGCTTTGGTGTAGTTTTTTCTGATCATGACTATTTGGCATTGTATACACCTCATTCACCTATATCTCAAATTCTTTTGCCATGCTTGGAAAGTTTTCTGCTGTTCTATGAGCAAGTTTTTTATATTCTTTGTGCTATTTTCTGATTCTTTGTTGATTCCAATTAATCTTTTATTAGTCTTTGCATAATCTAGCAGTTGTTAGGTTGATTTTTTATGGTGCCTTTCTATTTTTAGGAGGTCTTTCATTTAATAATCACCAACCACAGCCTTATGTTCAGGACCTTGTATTTTTGTCTTCATATTTGTTAACTCTGCTGCATGTGCTTTCAATAGAATTTTTAATCTCCTGGATTTATATCTCAATCTGCTTTATGGAATCCAATTCTTTTCTATGTAGGCCATTCATGGTTTTATGTCTTTCTTACAATCTCCTATTTTAAAATCTGTATCTACTCTAGATTCACCAATCGTCTCCTTCATCTTGGTCATCATCTCTTTAATTATCTCTGTTTTATCTTTGTCAAGAGACTTATTGATCTACTTTGCCATTTTCACTGCCACCATTGCATAAAATCAGGTGAGAGAGTTTTGATTTTTTCCACTTCAGTGTCCCCTTGATTTACCTTCATGAGTTGCAGATTATGGTTTGCATCTTGCTTTCATGTATTCTCATTTCTTTTATTTTTTTAAAAATTGTTTTCTGTGTTGAGGCTTATAGACTGCTTATGGTAGGTAGCTTTATTACTAGTATCAAGACCTCTTTAGGAAATGACTACTTTTTAGAAATCTAATGTAGGTGTTGCTGGCTTTTGGTTTTTAAATCTGTCCCAAGATCCTGCCTCTTCAATTGATTAGGGATGAAAGTTTGCTGCCTGGTTAGCCTAACACCCACCTCTTTGGTACTGGGCTATAGTATTGTTTATGACCCCCAGACAGTTCAGGTATTGGCTTTAAGGAGGATCAATTGATCACAACTATGTTACCTTGTCTAGAGTAGTACAGTCAGTAATAACATTAGCATCAAGCACAGACCAGAAATGAAAAATTGTAAGGACTATTAATGTGCCACCTTTAACCATAGGTACAAAATTTATAGTTATATGACCAGATCTAAGACAAGTCAGAAAATTATATAAAGATTCATTCAGTAGAGTGATTTTACTTTAAGCAGAGAAAGTTTAAAAAGGATAAGAGAAAAAAACAGATAAATAAAATAAGAGAAAGAAATTAGAAGCAGCCTGAAGGACAAAGGAAAAATTACTCAAGCAACAAGAAACTAGTAAACAAGACATCAGAAGAGGAGAAAAAAGAAGGAAAAAACAAAACAACTAAAAACAATGTTCATACTCATGAAAAAACACTAAAAAAAAAAAAAAACAGAGAGACAGAGACAGAGAGAGATTTCTCTGTGATTTTAAATCTGTGGTTATTTTCTAGGGCCTACATTTTGCCCAATTTGGGGGAAGACTCTGCTGTCACTAGACAAACGAGGCAGTCAGAGCCTAGATCCAAAATGGATAATCACAGCAAGCCTGAAGTACAATTAGGGTGGGGGGGGGGTGCTGATTCTGGTCCTTTCAAATTCACAGAATTTGGGGTGATCCTGGCCTCTGGTCAGGACACTGGAGCCTGAGTCATTCACCCTACAACGTTCTAGGTTTCTGGCCCAGGACGTTTCCTGTGGTTGTCTCTCACCCAGTGACTGTGTGATTTCCACACTGGGAGCCCTGAGATGGAGCCAAACCATGGCTGCTCTGAGTCCCAGGTTCAGTGGGTCCCTTTCTGAGACGATGTCCCGGGAAGCACTGCCTCCAGCGGACACTGCAGAGGCTGGGACTGGAGCTGCATCACCAGCTGTTGCAGCGCACAATACCAGCTGCCCCGTTCCACTGGTGTGTTTGCTGTTGCTTCCTGAAGGCCTCTGGCTTTCCCTGTGTCTCTGCTGATCTTCCTTTCTCACGCCATAAACCAGGAGCTGGGGAGAAAGTACGATTTCCCCCTCCTCCTTCTGCATTAAGGTTCATCTCTTCATTTTCTCTGTGGCTCCAATTTTCCTTCGCCCTGGGAATCCACCTCCCTCCTTTTCTTCCCCAGGTTTTTATTTTCCAGTGTCTGGATGCCAAATTTTGGAGAGGTTGATGTGTTGCTCCTTATTGCTCTGCCATTTCTCCCGGAGTCTCCATTTTTAAAAATCAGAACTACTCCTAGATTTCGGAATTGAAAATAAGGCCAATTGATTTCTGAAAGCTAGGTTTACTGTCATTTGCTCTTTTTAGAGGTATACACGCACACAGTGCACAGTGGGAACACGGACAAGCTGCCTGAGTCAGCCCTGGCAGGGTGCTGGGAAGCTTCTAAATGGGGTGGTATTTAGTGTGCACAATGGAAAGATTTGGGATAAGATGTTACACTGACTGGAGAAGAGAGAAATCAGACACCCCAGCCTGGCAGGTCCCCCTCGCATGGTGACACCCAATAGAAAGGATAAGATGTAACAGACAGCACAGCAACGAGGGGCAGGATGAATTCAGAGATACGACTGGCACTCTAGGGGGAACGATACACTGCCCTGAGTATTTTAGCAAGCTTTCTCAATCTGAAGACAACTGGGGGTTAGGTGTGGCCTAGGAGACACTTATGGGGGGATTTATTGAGGTTCAGACATTAGGAAGGGAGCTCTGAAAAGATGCCATTTTTGCTAACTCAGAAGTAAGGTAAGAGTTTATAAGCAGAGAATGAGGAAAATCTCATAGGATGGCAGGTGAAAACCAGAAATAAAGCTCAGAAATGAAGCCGGAAGGCACTGAGGGCGGCCAGAGAGCAAGTCAAGCCCTCACGCCCTGACTTGGCTTCCTACAACCAGAGCCTCCCCCTTCTCAGTTAGGAACTTGCATTGGCATTTTCCCGTTGTCTTCTGTTTCATCATGTTATTCGTGTACATGTAATTCCCTGGATAGAGAAGGTAAGGTTTCCAGATCTTGATAGCTGGAGCTTCTCTAGTGCTTGCAAGCAGAGCCCCCCACTTAGTATTTTTCCTTTGACAAGCTACGAGGTTTATTATCCCCAGTCCACACACAACAGTGCACCCGAAAGGTAAAGGAAACTGTAAGAAAGACTCACTTTTGATAGCTCAGATATTATCTCTTGATTTAAAGACCTTTTCTAGGTGGGAAGAGCAAATTTTGAATCTGGCTTCCCCGGAAGCTCTGCCTATCTGTCTATGCCTCCCCAGAGGTAAAATGAATGGAGTCGTCATGCTGGAAGAAATCTTAGTGATAAAATCGTCCTGAACACCAAAATGATACTTCGTGTTTGTGTCCCTAAGAACAGCACACACTTTGATGTTCAAAAGTAATATTTAATCAGTGCTTTTACAAATCATAAACAATACGGGGTTTATATAGAAAAGAGCCAAATACATAGCCAAACGTCTCTAATCCTTGATATTAAAGGGTAAGAGCACTGCGGTAAGCACTATCTGTGGTGTGTCCTAAAAGCCAAAGGAAAGCAGTCTGATATTGTTCCAAATTCCAGTGCTACTTGCTGAACTGAGAAAAGCCATCCTCCTGAAATGTGAATGCCTAATCAGAGTCCTTGAGGAAAAAGAACAATTTCTTTCCTTTTAAATTATAGAGATGGTCTTATCTAGCTTCCAGGCAATTTATTTGAATTGTAAAGTATTAGCAGACTATGGCAAACCCAAAAGGATGATGCAACCTGCTGCTGATAAGTTTTACTTAAGCATTAAATGTGCAGAGTGCTCTTTTAAAAAACACATTATTCCTATAAATTAGCTCCATGAAGATACTTAAGTTGAGCGCCAACTGTGAGACATTCTGCTCTTTGGTTGCCATTAATTAAAAAATGCTATCTTAATATATGATCATAGTAATCTAATTGATGTAACATTACATAGCTAAATGCTGTCTTTTCATCAGTGAGTTTATTTGTTATTTTTATTGTGATTAATGAGGAATATTTAGGATGTATATTAGCCAGCTTTCTGTCACTTTTATGAAACACATGGGATAATTAACTTGTAAGAAGAAAAGATTGATCTTAGCTCAGGGTCTTAGAGGTTCCTGTTTCTGCTTGGGCAGCCCCGTTGCTTTGAGTCCTGGTGAGTGAGTCATTTGGCAATGGTGAGGCACACGCAGCAGAGCAAAATACCAAAAGGAGGTAGGGCTAGGGTCTTTCAGTCCCCCAAGAGGTAGACCCCATGACCGAAGGCCCTAGGTCAAGGTCCCTGTAGCATCGTGGGAGAACCTCACAGTTACACATGGCCCTTTCGGGAATATGCAACAGAATAATATTCAAAAAGGTCACTTTTAACCTAACTAACTGACTGTGTGCTCATGTAGGGAAAGTTCCAGGATAACTCTCAAGCCAAGATTAGTCCCAAATCTTTGGACCCAAGGGGAAAACTCAGCACTGTCCAATTTCCTATTTGGTCTTATCACCAGAACCAGTGAAATGGAAGCGACTTTGTATCTGTTCATTTGATAGCCAACAAATATTTATTCAGTCTTTACTATTGCCAGGCATTGTTTTAAGTCCTAAGAACACTGGGGATGTGTCTTAGCTCCTGCCTCACTAAATTTTAGTTTCAATGGTGGCTAGAAATAAGTACACACAATGTATGGAAAGCTTTTCTGGGGGAACCCCAAGGATGCTGGGAATGCAGAGGAGCAGGGCCTTGTGCAGGATTAGAAAGCTCTCAGAAGATTCCAGAAAGAAGAATAGTCTAAATTGAGAACCAAGGATGAGCTGAGGTTATCCTGGAAAGGAGGGCCAGCGAAGGTGTTCTACACAGGAGGAATGGCTTGCACAGAGACTGTTTTTTTCAGGGACAGGAAGTTAGCAGAGGGGCCCTGGGGACTGCCAGGGCTCACATGTCCAAGCAAATACTCATGTATTTGTTGAGTTCAAACTCCTTATGTGGGGTATCTGGGTGACAAGTCACTTGAATAAACTCTACTAAAACTCTCTTTCAATGAACTATTCAAAAAGTAGTGACAAACCCATTTCTGAACAAAGTGGATTGAACTAGAGTTTGGGGTAAACGCTTTGACTGAATAATCATATTTTACAGAAACAGAGCTGGTAGCTTCCAAAGCTGGTGTTTCTGTCTGCATATGGTTGCTGCATCTAAGGTCTGTGGCAGGCCAGCAGCTGAACAATACTAGTCACTAGAGCTGGGAAGAGGTGCTGGAGATGCATTGCCGGGCTTTTGCAGACCTAACCTGCTGCCCAAACAGGACAATACAACCGAAGCCATGGGCTTTCCTAACGTTGTTTCTACTAATTCTTTCCAGTCACCACATTCAGTTACATGAAGCAGGCCAGGAGGTTAATACAATTGCATGGATTGCTGAACAGTTAATAAAATCACAGTAAAAAATAATTCAGTGACCACAATCAATTATCGATGCAAAATCTGATTAACTAATGGAGTTAGTCTCCATTATGGTATCCACGGGATTTCTAAGTGATATATTGCTCTTCCCACTGAACAAGCGCTTGCTGAGAACCTACTATTTGCTGCACAGGATGCTGAACATTCAGGATATAAAGGCAAGTAAAACGCTCGGTTCCAAAGTTCAGCGAGTATAGTAGGAATCACTGGGCAAAAACAATTGTCCTTTAACCAGGTTTTCTGTGGTCTTTCCTTCTGACTGTCTGGTGTATGTGTTCCTTCCTATCATCCTTTGCTTAGAGATCTCCCCTCATCTTGGTATTACCCTGTTTTATGGTCTAAACGGGTCCTTGGGGTTCGGACAGCCTTGCCCTTTTCAGAATGTTTGGGTCCTAAAGCTTCCTGGCAATGGCTTCTGGGCCATCTGTTGATAAAAGCCCAGTGACTCCAGGCTTGTTCCTTTTTTGACTTAACCAAATTATAGACTGATCTACTTACCTGAGCACAGCATGAGGGACTGAAGATAAGACAGCAAACAAAAAACAGCCTGGGGAATGCCGAGAGGTCGTTGCACATATGATGCTTGGAGTGAATACTAAAATCCTCACAAATATCAACTTACAGTTATCACACGCGTAAAGAAACCTGCCAAATAAACACAGCATCTGACCAGTCAGATGGCTCGGGAAAGGCTGGCTGGAGGCAGGAGAGGTTGCCAGGAGACAGAAAAGGCAAACGTGCATTAGTGATGAGAGGAGAAGGAGGAGGCATTTCAGGGTAAGTGCAGAGATGTGCTTCAAAGTGAGAAAGATTTGGGTATCTTGGAGAAAAAGAAAGAAAGTGATGGGGTGGAGGCTTGAACGTGAGGCGAGGCGAAGGGAGAGAGAAATGAACTGGGAGGTGCAGAGCCCAGGAGCCCACATCATGGATCTGGGTCTGTGCTCAGCATGCGGGAAGCCAAAGTGGATCCGAGGGGAGAAGCACTGGGCCGGTGAGCTGATCACATTTGCCCTGGGAAGCTCTGGGGGGCAGCACTGTGGAGAGCACGTTGGAGGACACCGCGAGTGTCAGGCCCAGCCAGGCAGCTGCAAGAAATGGCTCAGGGTAACACCATGCTGCTCATATGCAAGGACTCCTGTGCAGATGTAACCTACTGGCCACAAACTTCCCCATGACTCTTGAGGTGCAGGAAAGGCTCTGTTTCTTTCTTTTAAAATCCCACCAGCCAGATTTGGCTCCAAGTGAGAGCAAATAACAGCCGGACCCAGAAGTTACCTGATTGCTGTGGTCCCCACCTCCCGCCCTTGGCTCACTGCATACTTATCCAGGCGCTGCTGGAGAATTGTGACTCTGATCCCCGTCTATTCTCACCTAGAGAAAACAGTGTGACTGTGTCTACTGCCGGGTTCCAGAGTGCATCTGAGTCTGCCTGACCTGCAAGCCCGACCATCTGTTCTTGCCTGAAAGTGAAAACCATAACACAGGGCCTAGATCCTTGGAAATATTTACTTAAACTTTTCCGGACCACAGAAAATAGAATGTTTGTAACTCTCAGGTTTTTTTTAGATTCCAGCTTTTCAGTTACTATAAAATGCTACAGATCAAAAGAGGTCACTGTCTTATTTGCTTAAAAATGATCCCAACCAACCCTCCCAAAGACATGAGGGCAGCCTCTTTTCGGCAACAATTCATCGGGCTTTTGGTCTCACAGAATGTTTGAAATTGGAAAGCAGCACGGCAGGATCACTGCTTTCCCAACCCTGTGTGGCTATGCACAGGATCCTGCACCACGGCTCTCAAAATGAAGGTACCTGAGTCCATGTGTCCAGGGACCACTCTCCCCGACTTCCAGACATCACTGTAAACACAGGGTAGTCTCTGTCCCTCTGGACCTTATATATAGGTCTTGTTTCCTAAGCTCTTGCATTTTTCTCTTGGCAGCCTTCCCTACATCCCTTTCTTGGATGTGTTACCTAAGTCAGATTTTTATTTTAAACATCTGTGTACTTTGAGGCTGAGAAGCAATTTTAGGGTGATCTGAGACAGTTAGGGACCACCCAAAAAGGGAGAGAGCCCCAAAGGGATGGTGGTTATTTTGTGCTTTCACAGCAAAACAAAACAAGGTTCATGTACCCAGGTTCAGTCTCAGAATTTAAAAGCAAACAAATAAAAAATAATCTCCTAAGGGACTGGAGGTTTAGCTCAGTGGCATAAGCGCCTGCCTTGCAAGCAGGCAGTCGTGAATTAGATCCCCGGTACCGATAAAAAGGAAAAAGACAAAAAAAAAAAAAAAAAAAAAAAAAAAAAAAAAAAAAAAAAAAAAGAAAAAGAAAAAGAAAAAATAATCTCCTAACACAGATGCAGGCAAAGGCTCAGGCCCTTGCAGACCTGCCTCACTCTAGTAATCAGAGCCAACCAATGAGCTGCCTGGAACTGAGCGCCCTGACCAATCAGCACTGGAAATGCACTGCTTGCATGAATACTTTATTTGACCCGAAGACCTACATGGGAAATTCTGGTATGAGTCTTTTCCATGTTAGCTACTTCCTTTCCTTTGTTTGAGGAGTCACCAACTAACTTGCACTTTGTCAAAACTATGACTCGCTTCTTGCCCAAGCAGAAGTTCTAATGCACAGCTTTCCCTGTGCCTGTATTCTTCTGGGTCCAGCCTCATTTCTACCATTTCTGGATGAAAGATCTTGGCTGTGGGGGTAGACCTACCCAGACTTTTTCTGAACAGAAAACAGTTGTCCACTTTCCCTAGGTCAAGGAAGGACCCTGAGGCCTGGTGCCTATCCCAACAGGAGACAGGAAGGCATATTTTCCCCACTGCTGATGCTGGCGCAGGTCTGCAGCAGAAAGACACAGTGACTCATGGTGGGTCCAGTACAGTCTGACTTCCTGTCACCTATCTCCCTTGCCTGGAAGGTGCTATCAGGGGTCCAGGCAGTTCTTGTGGCAGAAGTGTCCACTGCCCGAGCTGGGAAGGTCCAGGTACCTGCCCCAGCCCCAGCCCTCTTCCAAATGGTTCTCACTCAGGAGACTTGGTCACACTGCCCATCCCCACCTCCGGGGTGTAGGTTAATGGAACCGGCTATTCATACCTGTGGGACTGGTGCATGTGCAGGCTGGGCTTCGGGAGCACATTTGGCCCAGAAGGTGACAGGGACAGAAATCCTCACTGGTCTCATCGGCCCTGAAGCACATTATGGCTGGGGGAGCAACATCCTACAGAAAGAGCTCCTTTCTGAACTGGTCTAACCAGAGATGGCCTTTATAATCATTACGAAAGCTGCCCAATGGGCAGTCATCTTTCTATTTTGCATAAGCCCCTGGAGGCAGTGGCAGGGGCCCTGGGCAGAGGAACCACAGAATTGGAGAATCAAGGCTCTGCTCAGAATGGATTGTCTAGTGTTGCACAAGCACTAACCTAGCTGACCAGAGGACCTCAGAGAGTCAGAATACAGGTGCAGGCCCCGGTAGGTCCACTATAAGTCAAAACTATTATGTGGTAAAGAGATGCACTCCACTGGCCTAAGCTATTGAACCCCACAGCTCAGCAACACAGATAAGGATTGTTTCCTTTCTTGATGGTGGGTCTAGCTTGGAACTGCCCTCGCTGGCACCGCTGCCCAACACACCAAGAGAGTATCTTACTGCATATCACTAGCCCAGAAAAAAGTCCACATTCAATTTGCCAAGTGTGGTTTCTCCTCAGTGCATCTCACTTTTGCACTGTTGTAAAGTTGAAAAATCTTACTTCAAGAAATTGCATGTTAGGGACTGTCTGTAAAGATGCAAAGAGACAGAGGTGGATGCAGAAACAGAGCACATCGCACACAACAGAGCCAGCGTGTGAGGAAGCAGCACTCGTGCAGCTGAATGTGCCAGTCGGGATCCCCCGGGCTCTGGTGCCTGGTGGATCCCTAGGGTGCTCATAAGCCCATGAGCTGCAGGTATCACCAGGTTCCTGCCAACTTGAGGTCCCTGAAGAGTGGCTTCATTTTCTTGATCCTCTCTTGCATCTTAATAGTCAAAGACACTGCCTGGGGGCAACCTGGGGGTTTTCCGCTGATCACAAGTGCCTCAATATATATGCAAAGGAATACGGTTGACTACAGTCATTGCAGAAGGCATTTCTCTATTTTGAAACAAAGCTTTAGAATTCTCCTTAGAAAATTAACTTACAGGATTCAGGAAATAACAGGATTTAAGGAAAAGAATCCTTGATGATTTATGCAGCCAAAAGTAAGTTTAAGGCAAGACTATTCTTATGCACAAAATCAGCCTAAACCCCAATGTTTAGAGAAGTGCTTGCAAGTGGCTGACTCCTGTGTTTAAAGATCAGCATTGCTACCTTTCTGCCCTCCCCATATTTAAGGTTGTTAGAGTCTGAGAGCAGATCCCCTATTGTAAGAGCTGGAAGTGTTGATCATTATTTAGATAGCCTAGTACATCCCGTTAGGATGTTTAAAAACTACATTTTCAAATACGCTCACCTCTTTTCTTTCTGATGAAACCAAATTCTCTAGCAATCTTAGTATTTCCAGTCTATATTGTGCTTTTATTCTTACTTTTATCGTCAATATTCAGATCTTAATTTCCTGGTGAGGACGTTGGAGTGGCACAGAGAACCCATCAGCTTTAGGATCCTTAAGTCCTGTCCTGTCCCGAGTCACTTGTGTGATTCCCTAACAATAATTTCTGCCCAGTCCTAGAGAACTGTAAATTTCACAGATAGCTTAAATCACGGTGAATGGAGCACCCCTCAGTCTAACCTATGCTTTGCTTGTGCTTCTCTGAGGCTCTCATCCAGGACACAGCTATAGGAAATCCATCACTCTAGGGAGCTTCCAGCTTCCCTTGGTAATTAATTAAAAGGGTTCTAGGTCAGAGTAAAGTTTGTGGCATTTAACTGAAGGCCCTCATGTCCTCTGGGACTGAGACTCTATCTAGCACCAGTTTTGCTGTGTTCAAACCTGTATCTGGCGTGGCACAGAAGCCTGGCATAGCCTGCAGCACACACAAGACCAGTGCTGTAGGACTTCCCAGGGTAAGGCAGGTGGTGGGGATAGCTCTGTGCCTGCAGAGATCTGCACCACATTCATGGTCATGGTCGCAGAGCCAGTCCCATCATGAAACACACACAAAGTGCAGAGACCATGGCCTGAAAACCAGATGCTCCGGGGTCTCTTCCATAAACTCCTGATGTCTGGCCATTTAGCTGTAGACTTTGCTACCTTGACTTTAACACCCTTGGTTCAAGTCTACCTGATTCCCACAGGGTACCTATTGCCCCTTTCTGCCAGGGGCCTCCCTTTGTCCCTGGCTCTGCTCTTGGTGTTGCTTCCTTCTCTTGCCCGCCTCATACCCATACCCAAGGGTGACCAGTGTAGTGCACTGCAGCCAGTGGCAGGGACTTACAAGTCCCCCATGTCCTAGGCTCATCTTCAGCCTCTGGTCCCAGCACCCTTCCACACCGCCTCTCGCTCTGGTAGAATGAACCTTGCAGAGTTGCTGGGCAAGTCTTGCTTCTTTAGTACACGATGTGAAGCAAGCTTTTCCTGTGCTGTGATTCCTTCATCTCCCCGTCTCCATCCTTAAGTCTTGCCTCTTCTGGAAGACCAACACTGGCCCAAATGCCTTCACTGTCCACTCCTTACTACATTTCACACTTCATACAGTTCTGTGTCAGTACTGATATCTCTCCCCATCCTGAAAACCCTGTGCTATGGTTTAAATACGAAGCGTCCCCTCAAAGACTCGTGGATTGACAGCTTGGTCTCCATGCTATCAATGTTCAGAGACAGAGCCTAGAGATGCAACTGAAACATTAGAACTTTTTAAGAATGGATTAATCCACTGATGAGGTTATAATTTGATGGGATTGATGGGAGATGATGGGAAAAGGATGTCAGGTCAGGCTAAAAAGATACGGGGCATGACCTCCCCCCCACACAACCCTCTGATTCTTCTGTTCTCTGATTCTTCTTCCCTTTCTGCTTCTTGGCAGCTGCTAGACAAAACGCCTTCTCCGTCATGCTCTTTTGCCAAGATGTTTCTGCCCGACCTCAGTTCTGTAGACAATGGAGACAGCCAGTCACGGACTGAACCTCTCAAACTGTGAGCCAAAGTAAATCCTTGTCACTTTTAGATGATGTTCCTGGGTATTTTGTTACGGGGATGAAAAGGTGGCTTACACATTCTGCTCTACTGAAAGCTTGCAAAGTTCATTCTCAATGCCTGGAACATAGCAAACATTCACAAAATGTTCTTGAGTGAGTGAATAAACTCTCAATATAAGCTTTCTCTCTTTTGCTCTCTCTCTCTCTGTCTCTCTCTGTTACACACACACACACACACACACACACACACACACACACACACCATAAAACCAGAATGTTGCCTGTGTAGATGTGCAGAGACTCCTAGATCAATTATCTATGGCCCCTTACATAAATCTCAGCTGTCTCATCTGTAAGATGTATATACTAATACTTGCCAGTTTTTAAACTTGCCAGTTTTTTCTTTCTTAATTTTTTATGGTGCTGGGGATAAACCCAGGCCTTGTGCATGTGCTCTACCACTACACTAAATCCCTAAACCTACTTGCGGCTTTTTTGAAGACTAAATTAGTTTGCAAAATAATTTTAAGGACGGGAAAGTCACTACAAAGCTGCAGGGCTAGTAATCACCCTAAGGTACTAGTAGAAACTGAACACTGCTGAGCCATGATTGCTAAAACAGCTTCTCACTTTTTTTGCTATATCGTTCTCACTGGAAATGTGCATACATTCAATTTTTCTACATAGAACAATATTTATTCTCTTCATTTATTTGTCTCTTTTTAAACAACATCCATGTGAAAAAAAATTTGCTTGATTCTTGAAAGGAAATTTGGCCAGCTTTGGTTTCCTCTCTGATCACATTGTCCTACCAAAATGCCAAATTTGAAAGATATCTGCAAAGATCTCCCTCATCTGTATAGCACAATAGAGGGAGAATCCACAGAGGCTCCCAGGCTTAGCATTTCTGCACTGAAGAAATTCTCAAGGACAACCATTCATTCACAGATAACCCATTATTAGTTTAATGAAATTTAATAATAAAACTAGCTACCATTTGTCTATAATTGCTATGTGCTGAATAATATGTATTAAATATTTCAAAGTGAAAATATTTCTGAAAAGACATTGCTGATGATTAATTCCCACTGGGCAGTAGGAATACTTACCTTAAGGGACAGAATAATTTGATACTCAAACCTATTACCAGAGATTGATGTTTGAAACAACAGAAAAAGATAAAAAACAAGATTGACTTTAACTCAGATTTTTAAAAACCCTTCCCAGAGTTTTCAACTTTATACAATGGCTTCAGTAGAAGACATATTACCAGAAACCTGCCTTCAGGGGTAAGGAAATTCATACAAAGCATTGTTCACCTGCTTTACTATATCATTTAACTGTCCTATGAAGTAGATATTAACAGTTCCATTTTACAGATAAGGAAACTTTCACTTTAAGTAGTTAATGCACTTGTCCAAGATCACAGGAAGTCACAGAAACAACCAATACCAAAGTCAAGAGAAGCATGATTTTGTTAAGAATTTGAACTGAGATGTACACGTGTAAAAGCTGGTTAATTGTGTCATCTTGAAGCTTAACTAAGTCAGCTCAGCATTTCTCTACTCTAGAGTACAGAGGACCTATGCTACGGTGGGTCACTGCCTGGGGAGAACAGAGGGGAAATGAGAAAAGACATATCTGTGCCTGTCCTTTGGAGGCGCTCCGCTCTTTACCTCCAGCTCGCACGTCCTCAGCTGGCTTCCAGCACAGAATCTTTGATGTTTGCTTCGGATTCTTCAGCCTTTCAGCGTAGACTCTTCAGCTATTTGTGGCAGACTCTTCAGCCCTGCACTGCAGACAGATAGGCCTCCCTTCGCGGACACTGTGATGAACCCCAGACCTTGGTCGGAAACCTTCAGTCTCCACTGTGCAGACGTCCTCTGCAAGACTCTTCATCCAGCTCTGTGGGTGACCCTTACAAGCCAAACTTGTAATTTCTTACACATTTGTGTATCTTGTGTTATACTTATTTCTCTAGTAAACCCTGACCGATACGTTTGTTTTAAATGTTCCTTTACAACTACAAATACTAACTAAAAAGATAAACTGAGGCAGTAGCCTAAGAGCTCAACGGAACTCTCCCACTGTCAACAAATGTCATAGACCCAAGACATTGCTGTTCTTACTAGGGAGCAGAGAGCTCTCCCAAGTCCTCTGTGTAGGTCCAGGCCGGAACAACTCCCTGGGCAGGAGCTTCTGCAAGATGGCAAGAGACTGTGGTCAGGAGGACAGGGCTTGCCTGTCAGCCGTCATGAGTAAAAGCAATGCTTTGGGAAGACGAAGCCAGACAAAAAGCTGGAGATGGAGTTGGGAATTCAGCTCCCAAAAAGGGATGAAATAATCTTCAGTTGGTGATGCACCTTAATTCTGGCAAAAAAGAAAGAAAGAATGATGGTATAGCTCAGTGGCACAGTGCCTGCCTGGCAAGCACAAGGCTGTGAGTTTGATTCCCAGCCCAAAACAAGACAAAGTAAAACAAAGCACAAAGGAAATATTCTTTCAAGGAGGGTTTCTACAAACCTCAATTCATGCCCACAACACTCAGATCAAGATCGAGCAAGGAACCCACAATCTGATGTAACACAAGAAGATGGGGACCATACCAAGAGCAGCTGTGGACACTGGAACTGCCAAATGCAAAGTGCAAAATAGCCGTATGTTCAGGTTAAAAGAGATCAGAGCACAACCACAGGGTTTGCCCATCAGTAAGAAATCGCTAGGAATTATCAGATGAAAGTTTTAAAAATCAAAATTCTAAAGGTAAAGAAAATAATGATAGTTGAAATAAAAGCTCCTTGAGTAAGCTTACCAGAAGATTAGACACACTTGAAGAAAGAATTGTGAGCTAGAAGTTATACCTTCCCCCCCGCCACCCAGACTACTCAAAATATGGAGAGGTATGAACATGGAAAATGTTACACAGATGAAAACACCTGTGGATGAATAAGATCATCTGACAGACATTTAATCAGAACTCCAGAAAGAAATAATAGAGAAAATGCAAAAAACACAATACATAAAGCAATGATTTTCCTGATCAAATCAGAAATATGAATCCACAGATCTGGGGAGCAGAGTGTACCCTAAACAGGAAAGACAATTCAGTTGATAGGCAACTATTCAACAAACAGCTTGTGTTGCTTTCCAAGTATGGCGAGATGCCTGAGATAAACAATTTAAAAGTGAAAAAATTTAATCTGGCTTGTGTTTGACTGGTGGAGAAAGCTTGTGGTGGAGCAAGCTGATAACCTCACCGAAACAGGGAAGCAAAGTGAGAGATCCTATTAAGGATCCAGGTTCCAAAATCTCCTTCAAGGGCCGTGTGGCAAATGACCTAACTTCCTCCCACTAAGCCCCACCTCCTAAAGGTTCTGCTCCCTCCTAATAGTGCCAGAGTCTGGGGCTCAAGCCATTAACTCATGTGAATTTGGTGGACGCTCAAAGCCCAAACCAACCAATCAGCAAAAGGAATAATCAGAGATCTCTCTCATACTCCAGTTCTGAACCAACCACAGCTCAAGAGCCCAGCAGTTAAGACAGTGAAGAGGAAGCTTGCTTGGCTCTAACTTCCTGCACCTGCTGCATCCTTAGAGTTAGGGGTGAGAGAGAGGCGAGACGTAGGGATGCTTTTATTCTTTGCTGTGCTATTTGTGTTACCCCTTGTCTGCCAAGTTGCCTTGTGTTGACAGATTCTTATGTCCTTGCTTTTTCTTAGGGGAACCTCTGTGAGCTGCACTCTTCTGATACCCAGTGCAAGCACTCCCTTAGCTCCCAAACCCTAGCAATGCACCAGTAGCCTCTTTTGGCTAACATTCCACCTGGCAAGGCCATCTTGGGCAGGTCCTCCTAACTGTGCTGGGGTAACCTGCTCCCACTGGTGTCTTCTCCATTCCACCATCATGGATCCCAACTAGGATCCCTTTCATAACGTTCTAGGAAAAAGACATAAATCAATCTCCCTCATGTGAACCCCTGAATTCCCTGGCATACACACGGTGCTCTAAGAATGGACCAGCCTACCATTTGCTTCTACAGTTGAATGAGAGTTTGGCCATGAAATGAAGCTCTTGGGGGGAACTTCCATCTCTGTGAAGCATCCCTCTGGGCCTCGTCACCTCACTCAAGGACACCGGAGATACAGGCTCTCAGCTTTGTCATGGGACCAGGACATCACTGCCCACTGTGTTTGTAAACACCTTTCAAAGCGTTCTCAGTAAAATTCCAGCCTTTGGTAATAGTTACTAGCTTGACCTTGCTGTATTTTAAATTTCTGCACAGATGGGTCCAGAACTTTCCATTAGAATAAAGAGCTCTTAGCCTTCTATTAATCGGCTTCCCATCAATGGGACAAAATACCCAACAGTCTCAATCTAAAGACTTACTTTGACTCATGGTTTTAATGGGTTCAGTCCATGGCTGGTTGATCCCAAAGCAGAAACAGCATAACAGAAGGGTGTGCTGAAGGGGTAGCCAGAAACCAGAACAAAAGAGGAGGAGCTGAAGATAAGAATACCCTCTTCCTCAGTGACTGTCTCCTCAACGAGAGTCTACCTCTGAACATGAGACTTATGGCACACTTTAGATCTAAACCACAAGAATTACTTCCCTCAATGTGAGATTTCTGTCAATAAGAGGATGCATTTGGTATTTTACACTAATGTAGACAGGGAAATGCTGGGCTTGAGCAAACTATTCTACGTGACGTGCATGTGAGGAAAATGTAGTCTTACTAAAGATTCTGAATCTGTGCTTGCAGACTGAAAATAAACAGCAGTGCACACGCACATGCATGCACACACACACACACAGTTTGCACTTACCTTTTCTGTACTGGTCTTCATTATTTTCCGTGCCTTTCCCAAAGGCAGATACATGTTTCGGCCTTCCTTCTCCTCCCCACTGTCCAAACCCAGACCCTGAATTTCTCTCCATCCCAACAGAAAGGGATTGGCCTCAGCTGGAGTCATCACACGTGGTGTCATCACACCCTGACACACATGGTATGGCAGGGACATCATACTTTGTCCCTGTGGGCCGCACACTCCAGGCCAGCTCAGGTTCTTTTATCATTTGCTTCATTGAGTTATTTTTTATTTTGCTCAGAGCTCAGTGCCACAGGAAAGGCACACACATGTGAATCTCTTCCATCCAAGGAAGAAGTGCAGAAACAAATCTAATTGTCACTAGGCTATTTCATTTCCCACAGAGAGAACCAGAGAGATAAAGCATCACACGGAAGCCAATCAGATTCCCTCCTCTACCAGTCCGTTTTGGTAGCTGTTTTTATCTGCCTCTTAGGTATGCTGAACAGACTAAAATCCTTTGTTCAAAAACTTTGAGGCCAGATGTGCTTCAGATCTCAAGAATTTTCAGATTTTAGGAAGATAGTACAGTATAGAGACCATGATTTATGTAACCCTCTCCTTAGGGACGGTCTAAGACAGTGCTCCATAATTAAACTCATTACCATTTCTGTAACAAGGTTAACAATAGTCACCCTAAGTGTAATGAACTAAGAATGTAATTTCCCTCACATGATTTTGGCTCAGATTTTGCCATAAGATGAGGAAGAAAAGAATGTTTAAAATTTCAATTTTTGGACATTGAAATCATAAAGAATAGACCATGGCAGGTTTCCTAACTCCTTTAACTCCCCTCCCCAGGACAAGTCAACCATCGTATCCCGCTTCTCCCTTCTGTGTGCATCTTCCTTTCTTTGCTCATCTGACTGGTCTGATAAGGGACCCTCCTGCTTTTTCTTCCCTCTTCTTATTTTTCTTAAGTATCTCTGGTGTAACTGTCAGTTTTTATTCTCAAATCCTGTAGCTGTACCCAATCTTGGACACAGAAATGTGCAGACAGAGAAAAGTTGGCTACACTTTGATTTTGGGTTTCTTAAACAAATTAGTGTCTTACATAGTTCTGCAGACTCCCAACCTGGGTCTTCTACAGAAGAAAAAGGAAGAAATAGAACCTTCAGCGTTTGGTGAACTAAGTAAAAAGGACATTTCAGACAAGGAGCAACTCCTCCATCTTTCCTTCATGAGCTAGATCTCTGAGGATGATCAAATAGTTCCTAAGCAACCAATCTCAGAAGAACTTGACATGAAATGCTTTCTGGTAGCAAATGACTTTGGAAGTAGCCTGAAGTTATATACAACTATTTATGCCAAGAAACAAAATCTTGAAAACAGTCCAGTAGAATATAAGCAGACGCTTCAGGCAGGGTAAAACACCCACCCATATATGCTGATTTCAGGTCTGTTGCATAGACTCAGTTTTGGGTCACTTCTCTGTGACTCACCCAATAAACTCAAGATTGCTAGTGTTATTTACACACCTACATTCAATCAGCATTATTCACAATAGCAGGAGGTGGAAGCAACCCAAGAGTCCACTGAGCGATGCATTGGGAATCCAACAGCAGTATATGCACACAGTGGAATATTATTCAGCTTTCCAAAGGCAGGAAATCTGGTCGTGCTACAGCATGGGTAATCTTGAGAATACTATGCTAGATGAGTGATCCAGACACAAAAGACAAATATGATTTCATTTATGGAAGGTACCAATAGTAGTCAGATTCATAGAGACAGAAGTGGAATGATGGTTACCAGAAGCTGGGGGACCAAAGAAGGTTGGGGAATTGTGCATAGCGCATAGAGATTCAAACCTGAGAAGACGAAAATATTAAAAATCTTAAACGTTACCTTAAAATTATTAAAGTGGTAAACTTTATGCTATGCATACTTTACTACAAGACACAGAAAAAAATTGCTCATGCTAACATTGATAAATCTTATTTTCCAAAAATGCTTTCTTCAAGTATAACTGGCAGAACAAAGTGTTCACATGTATCTAAGTCTGAAAAGCAAGAAAAAAGAAGAAATCAATTAACTCAGCTAAGAAGACCTTCAATGCGGCCTTCTGTGATTCATTTTTGTCTGTGAACATTTTGAACTTGCAGCGGCAGTGACTTTGAAAAGGGGGGGCCAAGTGTTTCTCAGCTTTGAGAAAACTAGGACAAGCATCATTTATAGAAGCAGGTGCAACTGGTTTTATTTGGATTCTTTTTCGCAACTATCTTGTTGACAAATAAAAGGAGACAATATGTCAGATGAACCTGGGAACTGTGCTCACAGCTGTTGCCAAATTGCTAAATTTTATGAAGATCAAATTTACCTCAACTCTGTGTAAGCTCTGTCTGCTTGGCTCTGTAAGGCTGTTTACACAGGATGTGTATACACTGTACGGCAGACTGCAAAGTGATGTTAGACAGTGCACAGAATCATTTCCCAGATGGGTTTATTTTGGGACACGCGCAGTTGTCACACTGTCCCCACCCTTAAGAGCAGTGGCTGCTGACCTTGGCCATGCCCAGAGTGACCTCTAAGACTGTTAGCATCCCAATACCCAGTGCAACACAGCTGAACAAAATCAGAATCTGTGAGCCAGGGCTGTCCAGTTGAGAACCACTATTTAGATAAGTCTGATGCTTTCCATAGCCATGAAAACTTTAAAGATGTCGTCCTGGAAAACATTTTTAAATGGGCACTGAGTTATAGTTAGGAGCAGGACTCTGCTGTGCCATTGCACTGGGGTAGACACTGGCAGTGTACTGTGTATTTGAACAAACCACAAGAAAAGACTTTGAATATTTTCACCAAAAGGAAACAGTAAGTGTTTGAGGAGATAGATACATTCACCCTACATTACACCGGGAATACACATAGGAAAACAATGTATGGAACACCATAAATATGTCCAATTTTATGTTTTTCTGTATCAGTTAAAATATAATTTAAATGCATTTTTAAAAAATCAGATGTCTAGATATATTTTCTATTTCCTGTTCTGTCTTGTGCTCCTTCCCTTAAAAGCGCAGTGTGAGCTTTCGTATCTGCATGGTTTAAATATGAAGTGTTTCTCCAGAGACTGGTGCATTGAAGGACTGCTCTCTAATCCAGCAGTTTCGGAGACGGAGCACAGAGAGACGCCTGGGCCTGAAGGCTGCAGCCTCATCAACAGGATGACACGCGGAGGAGTTTAAAGCTAGGAGAAGGGGTCCCGGTGGAGTAGGAGGGTCGCTGCGGGCATGCCTTTGAAGCATGCATCTGTCCTCTGGCTCTGCCCGCAGTGTGCTTCCTGGCCGCTGTGGAGGTTTCCGCCTCTGTTCCCTCCTCTGCAGCGTTTTTTGCCTCAAGCCAGCCCACCATGGAAACCTGGGAACCATGAGCCACAGATCCATTTGAGGTGGCCCTTAGTCTTTCAGCTGCCAAGACTGACTGCCAGCTGCTCCCAGCTGAGCTTCTGGATGCTGCTTTGGTGGATACAGCTACACAGGGCCAATCAGTGGGAGAAAGGGTTCAGAGGCCTGTTCTTGTCTCCCTTTGGGGTTATCCCGAGCCACCCATTCCTCCCTGGGGGTCTGCAACGGGAAGCCTCGGCTCTCTGTCCCCCTCCAGCCAGCCCCGCCTCCCTGCTCCCCTCGGGGTGTGGCCTCTGCGGGGCTATGGCACGCCTCAGCAGCTGCCGGACAGGTGCAGAGAGTCAGGGGTTCGTTAGACGCTGAGCCCCGGATCTGCTCTGTGATTCGCTGTGAACCATGAGAGGAAGAAGCACAGGTTTCTCTCAGCGGTGGGACCCGAGAAACTGAGCTGCCGATAATGAAGCTATTTTCTGAGATTCTGTAGGGAGAATCAGGCCACGGAAATGTCGGTCCGTTCCAAAATTAGGGCTTCAACTGTAGTTTGTAAAACTGTGAAACACTCTTCCATAACAAGCTGGGAGCTGTGTGTGTGCGCGAATCTGAAGTGCATGTGAGAGTCTCTCTTGCTTCATTTTCACAACAAACCTGCCAAGTAGCAATATTGTTTCTCATTCCTGAGGCTCCTCATCTCTTACCATCTTCTGCCCTGGCCCTGGCCAACAAGCTACCTTGTCTCTTTTCCCTTATTTGTGCACACCAAACACTGTGACCCCAGGCCCCTTGCACGTGATATTCTCTGCCTAGATGGATCCTTCCCATGCCCCCAACTACTGTTACCTCAGCTCCTCCATTGCCTCTGGGTGTGACCTTCAAAATCACTTTCTCAAATGAGTTTTCTTGCTCTCTCAAGCTTAACTAGGTGAAGGGCTGGGGATTTAACCCAGCCTGACAAGCACAAGGTCATAAGTTTGATTCCCAATACTAATAAAAAATTAAAAGATTAATTAGGTTAGGGTAGTTGTTTATTAAATCTATATTATTCCTTTATTATATCCATTATATAGAGGTGTAATAAAAATATAGTAAATAGTTTAAAATGTTTAAAGTTTACTACAATAGAAGATACCTTGTCAGAAACAAACTCTAACTAAAGAGAATTCTGGAGGTGGTAACTTTGGGTGATAAAATTTCTTTTTTTTCCCCCAGGGATCGAACTCATGACCTCACGCTTGCCAGGCAGACCCTTGTGCCACTGACCTAAACCCTCAGCCCCTAAAAATTCCTTTAAATCTCCCTGCCCCAAGATGGTACCACTCATTGCTGAGCCATCAGAGTCTATAGAACTGATTTGCAGGATTTGAGGTGTTGATCTCCAAGCTCCTTTCCAGTTTTAAACGTCTACACATAGGTGTCCACGATAATTCGAGAGGCACTGGGATGCTGTAAAGGCCAGGAGCCAGTGGCTGTCGGCAGACACGGGTCACAGTGTCCTGTTTGTACAGTGGGACCACCAGACTCCTTTAAGCCCACCCTGGGCAATGCTGACTGTTAGCACAGAGTGACCACAGATGTGTATGACCCACTGTCTGAGCTGGACCGCAGACACATGACATGGACAGCTTGTCTTTGAAACCTTCGTTGTCATATATAAAAATCTGTTCATTCATGATTTATTTTCGGAGGCCCTAAACTACAAACTTTAGGATCCTGGGATTGAAACGAAGGGCCGCGAGCTGGTTCACACTACTGCAGACAATGAGACCAGCTGTCTGCCATGCACGGGCCTTTGTCCAATCTGGAAAAAGTGGCCACCTTTGAAAGTTGAGACCCAGCGAGAGGACATGACCTTGGGCATCTCAAGTTAAGGACAAAGCTGGGACTTGAACCCAGGTCTTCCGGCTCCCTCTCCAATCTGGTAGTATGTATTCCTTGTGCCTGAGTGCCCGAGTGAGAGATGGCTGGCATATAGTGACAAAACACGCATCACTGTATGTCACTGTCAAGCACTTCCAGGGAACCTGCTCTATGCCATGCTTCAGAAATATTGATTAATTGCAGGAAGTAAACCTTCTGAACTAGTCATGTCCCTGGGTCTCAGCTGAGAGTTTGATTAAGAGGATAAGACAGAGAGCGACTTAACCTAGGCTTCCCATCACTTTCGATGCCTGACAGGGAGCTGGAGCTGATTGTCTGATTGAACAAAACCTAGACAGTCCTTCCCCAGACTCCTCTGAGTAATGGATAAATACATCAGGGAAGGATATGAATTCAATTGAGCTAATTCAAATTGCATGGCGTTTAATTTTAATAGGAAGAATACTGGCCCATAAGTAACACTTTTAAATAGTTGGGAATATGTGAATATGTGGGATTCGTCGTTGATCTGAAGACATTATTTCAACATCATTTCATCTCATTTGTCTCAGGGGAAATGAAGGAGGCATTTCTCATGCCCAGAGACGTTGTTAGCTGAAATTCTGATCAGTTTGGGCACAGAGGAGACTGACTGATACCTACAGCGTAAGAAACACCCCAAGGCTCAGCCCGTGCAGGAATGTGACCTCTTTGCTTTCCCATCTGGACCCTTCTTTTCACTCTCCGGTCACCTGTGAGCTCTGTAAGAGCAGGGGGGCTGTGTCCCTGGCACCTGGCCTACTGAGTGTGGATTATCTCCGAGGAATTAGGGAAGGACCCGCTTCCACCCATACCTTATCTTTTCCTCCAAGTCGTCAAGGTAAGTTCCCTGAAGATGAAAGGGCTCTGATTTAAGCAGGCCTTGTGGCAAACCAGTTCCTAGAACTTTCACGTCTGGCTCTCACAGCACGTTCTGCAGATACAATGGCTGAGGTTCAAGCAAAGACAGGGTCAGACTGTCTTGGCTATCAGAGCCTGAGGGTCCGGGCCCCCCGGAAAAACCTGCTGTGCGCTATATGCAGCAACCAGCTCAGTCAAGCCTTCCTGCGTTCAGTTTTTTGAACACTTTACCCTAATTCCTCTGATACATTATGGAAGATAAAACTCTTCCATACATCAAGCTGTATTCAAGGTCCCAGAACCGCAGACAGAAAGTCCCGCCTGTCACAATTCATGAGAACCAAGATATGGAATCAGTGTAAGGAGCCTCTCAGTGGATGAGTGGGTAAAGAAACGCGCTGTTATACACCGTGCAGTATTAGGCCGCCGTAAAGAGGCACGGAGCCTTACTGTTTACAAGAAAATGAGCGGAACAAGTTGAAAGTCATTGTATTAAATAAAATAAGTCAGACTTTAATAAGTCTTGCGTGTTTTCCTCTTTTGCAGAATCTAGAAATAAAAGCAAAATGATAAAAACTATTACAAGACCAGGGAAGGGAGACTATTAGGGAAGAGAAAGCAATCAGGAGAAGGGAAGAGAGCACCTCAAGGGAGGTCAACACAAAGTAGGTTATATGCACGAACGAAAATGCTACAATGAAACATTCTGTAAAATATGCGTTAATAAAAATAATATAAAAATGTTGCCTTTGTCAATCTTGTGTTTTGGTGAGCAAATGAGGAAAATATAAATAATAAGGTATGGAAATAGGACAGCTCAGGTATCAGTGGTGCTAAACCCTGAGGGTTCACATACAGTAGCCAGAGGACCTCTCTGCCTGCTGGGATGTACCAGTGGCTGAGTCAGGAAAGACTGACGAGAAGCAAGCGGCAGCATGAGATGTGTGGAAGGCGACTTTGGAAGGCACAGCCAGGGTAAGATCGGGGTGCTGGGAGGAGGGCGCAGGATGAGGAGAAATGGAGGCGGTGGTGGCTGAGACTTGAGTACTGCTCCACGGCCCCGGGGTTCCATGGAAGGGTTTTGGCAAAGGGAGAAACTTACCTAGGTGCATTAAGAATAGGCTAAGAGGCACAGGAGCAGGTGGAGGAACCAGCAGTGACGCCTCTGGGAGAAGCCATGTGGACAGGGAAATTTGCTCCAGGATGGCAGACAGTGAAGACATTCCAGAGGAACTTTTCCCTTTCTGAATTTTAATTCGACCATTTGATCATTTAGCAGACTGGATTTATCGCCCACAATGGTCCTCTGTTATTCCTTGTTTCATAAGCTGTTCTAGAGCAGTTTTAGGTTCAGAGAAAAATCGAGCAGAAGGCACAGAGTTTCCTTACACTGCCCGCCCCTGCAGGCACCTCCGCCCCCACCAGCAGCGTCCTCGGAGAAGTGGTCATCACTGAGGAACTGACACCGACACCTGGCCATCATCTGAGGTCCACGGCTCACCCTGGGTCTCATTCTTCGTGCTGCATGTTCTGCATCTTCAGATCAACGCGTTTTTCATGGTTATAACATCAAACAGAGTAAGTTCATTTCACTGCCTGAAAAGTCCCCTCTTCTCCGTCCACCTGTTTACCGTTTCCTCCTCCCAGCCCAGGGCACCCAGCCATCATCTTGCTAACTCCACTGCTGTAGTTTTGTCTTCTCCAGAATGTCAAGTAGTTGGAATCTCACGATCTAGCGCCTTTCCAGACTGACTTCTTTCTCGCAGTGAACTGCACTGATTTTCCTTCCACATCTGTTCCTCAGAACTTATCTTTTTAAGCACTAAGTGATATTCCAAAGCCTGCATGTGCGGCGTTCTCCTACTGAAGGACACCTTGGTGGCTTCCGAGTTTTGGAGAATTTGTACTGTGGATATGCATTGAAGGTAGGATGAACAGGATTGCCAGGCAGTTTAGATGGTTTGTGAGCCATGATTCGAGGAGAACACCCAAGTATTCAGCTAGTGTAACAAAGGGTGGAATTCAGTAGTCATCACAATGATTAACTTTTTAGCTTTGTGCCAGGATCAGATGAGTAATGTATGCTTTACCGTAGGTAACAAACGCTCTGAATGTTTTCATTTTACAAAAAGATTACTCAGGTAAGTTGCTTACTTGCTCAGGGCCACAAAAGTCCGCTTGTCCCTGGCTCCTGAGAGAGTAAATATAATATAAAAATTGAGATCATGTGAATCTGTTCCTCCAACATGAGCCATTCAACATATGCTGATATAAATTAAGATTTTTTTGTGTGTAAGGCAGAAAGTGAGGGCTCCCCACAGTATATGTGCCTCTTAATATTTTAGCGTCAATTTAATCAGATCAAGAAACTCCCTGAAAAGTGATTGGATTATGAGTTACCAACCTCGTCAGTAGGTTAAGCCACGGATGAGTCCACAGCTGAATGGCGAATTCCAAGGTGGGGCCTCAGAGGACATCGTCCTGGAGTCGAGACCTTGGGAACTTTAACTGGGCCCTGGCCCCTTCCTCTCTGGCTCTTCCCCTGTCCACTGCTTCCTGGCTGCCATGGGTGAGAAGCTTTCCCATGCCATGCCCTCCCACCATCGTGCTTCCTCCTCAAGGCCAGCCTGCCACAGACTAAAACCTCTGAAACCGCAGCCCAGATAAAGCTCTTCTCCCTAGGTGCAATTCAAAATGTATTTGATTCACAGTAACAAAAAGCTGATCACTGCAATACATTTGCAGAAATATGAATGTTAGTTATTTCCTGAGGCTTCTTGAGATGCATGGGCTGCCACTTCCTGGGGACGGCAGGCCAATGAGCCATCAGCAGCATGCATGGGTCCTAATTCCCATAAAGCACTGAGCTGTGTGGAACAGAACCTCACACACATTGACCACGGGTTTAGAGAGGCAGTGACTGCTCGTGAATTAGTGAGAGAAAGTTGCTTATATCCTGAAATGGTGCCTGTCTGTTTTCCCTATTGGTTTCACAGAAAGCATAAAATTTCTTCTGTGGCTCCTTTGAGTGGGTACTAAAGCTGTAGCATCACTTCCATCCGTGGTTCTCAGAAGCCTGACTAACCTAAATTATTGTCATTTCTACTACTTCAAGGGGAAATAAGAAAAATCAGGTGTGTGCAATGGTGTAATCTTTCTTAAAACTAGAGTTATTTAAACTAATGCATCTCCTTTATCCAAGATCTGTGTTTGTGTGTGTGCATATATGTGTGTGCACATGTGCATGCTAGAAATGTTTACTATGAAATGATCGTGAAAAAGCCCAGCATAGGGCTTTCAGGATAAGCTTACTTAATAACATGAAGGTTTTACAGCTCTGTACCAGATCCTCCTTTGCTGTTGCTGCTGCTGCTGATGACAAAATTATCAGTGTATGAAACTCAAGTTTCTGGGTATCATCAGTATTAATCAGTACAAACTCAGTGGTGTGTGACCATCAACTGTAGACCACATGCTCAAATGTAGAATGATCAGAGTGAAGATAGGTCATCTTTATCACTAAGCGAAGTGTGTACGAATTACCCAGCCACATAATCCTCTGGGATGGGCAGACATCACCCAGACACAGAACCACGGAGCTCACAGTCCTCCTCCACTGTGCACAAGATGACAGCCAGAGCTCCTCTAATCACACTTTGTCACAGCAAGTGTGACACACTTGGCAGAATTTGGGGGGTGAATTTAGTGTTCCCAACCTCTTTGTGTGGAGAGGAAGGAAAGATGAGCTAAGTTCTGTACCATCCAAGGGCAAGAACTTGAGCTGGGACACCAGGACCTTGCTGTCCCTTCCCTTCCTCCTCCTCCTCCTTCCGTGTCATTCACTAGCATTTGTGCCAGTCCCCGAAGAGCCACAGGTTGGCGGATATGCTGAACAACCATGTTTGATTAAAATGCATTGATTACATTGGCCGCATAAAGCCAAAGAAAATTTAGAAACAAAATAACACATCAGCAAAATATTCTATTTCCCTACCTACAGCCAAGGTTCTATTTTCTGATTTTTTATAAGACATGCTCAGCAAGAAGACACTGAAGTGTGTAAACCTATGTGAAGAAAAGGCTGTGTCTCGGATCATGGTATGCATTTCCTCCAAACCACACAGAGAAGCCCATCAGGGAGAGACTGCACATAGTGATTCACAACGCATTAATCACAGGCCCCCAGGAAGGCTTCTCTACAAAAGAAAGTGTGTGTTATCAGGCTGGCCTGCAAAGACATTTGACTTCTCTTCCCAAATGCAAAGCACCCCAGCTGCAGCAGTGTTCCTAGATTGCTAGTGAATCACAGACTCAGATGGATTGCTTTGCTCCTCAGTGTTTCCCCAGTGTAGGAGAGAGTCAGGGTTCCAGGAGGAAACTCCCCAAAACCTCAGGTCAGCACGCGTGGCAGGCCTGAGCTGGAAATAAGAAGCTCCTGTTCAGATGTGCGCTGCACAAAGCAGGGTTAATAGTTTTGTTACAGGCTAGACAGGGACACTCTCCTTTGCTTAACATTTAATTAAATTCTGGGCAAACACTTCGTTTTTACTCCTACGCGATAGTGACCTGGGCTTCCGGTGACTTGGTTGCTGAAAGTTAAGTGCTTTTAAAACATCCTCCAGTGAGCTCAGCTGGTGCCCCAAGAGCTATCTCAGGTACCCAGTGCATCTGTGAGCTTGGCTTCCACTTCATCGCACTGCGTCTGTCTTCTTCCACCTCTCCCGTTAGCCTTGGGTGGAAATGTTGGTGAGACTTCCTGGCTGACTCTGCTCATCAGGACATAGATGCCTGTCTTGCCTCCTGATGCTCGGACGCTTCTGATATCCAGAGGGATGGAGGCGGGGAGGGCTCAGGATTCCATCAAGAAGTACAGACAACAGCTTCCCCACGCTGTGGTAGGCACCAGAGTCACAGCAGCCTCCTTCAAGGCGTTGGCTGTTTCCCTCACCTGTGACCTTAACAAGTCTGCTGCAATAGGAATCCATCAAAGCCATCCCATAAGTCAAGGTCAGCATCCCTCTCCAGAAAAGAGCTGGATAATATTAATATTAATGTTTATGAAAGAACTCCAAAAAGTTGATTTTCATGGTACCTTAGTCTATTTGAGCTGTTATAATCAAATGTCAGAGTCTGGTGGCTTAAAAAAAATGACATTTACTTCTCCAATTCTGAGGCTGGAAAATCCAGGATCAACAGGCTGGCAGGTTTGATAGCTGGGGAACCCCCACTTCATAGACTTTCTTCCTTTGTTTTCTCAAAATACCTGACACCCAAAAGTTAAAGGAGGAAAGTTTTCCTTTAGCTCACAGTTTATAGAGATTTCAGTCCTTATGGCTTGGCTCCAAAGCAGGGCTGCAGGGTAGAAGGACATGGCAGAGGGACAGTTCGCGGCATGGCAGGCAGGATGCGCAGGCAGCAAGCCCCCCTTTCCCTTTATATTCTCTCCAGGATACCTGCCTATTGGTTGGCACCATTCACACACAGGGCGGGGTTTCTGTCTTCAGTAAACACTTTCAGCTGTATCCAGAAATATACTAAACCAATCAGTGAGCTAATCTGGTATCATATTCCCTTAGTCCAGTATCACACACCCGTGGTCCAGCTGCCTCCCAAAGCCTCACCTCTGAGAGCAGGAGGCTTGGAGCAGAGGGACATCTGCATACCAGCCATGACATAGGCTCTTAGCTTCTCTTTACATGGCAGAAGAAAAGAACTCTAATCTTCAAACCCTCACAAGGGTACCAGTCCCTCCCAATGACCCTACCTCCTAATGCCCTCACACTGCGGTGCAGGGTGTCAAGATTTCAATATACAGATTTGGGAACAGAAAACATTCAGAAATACAGCTGAGGGTCTCACTTGATCCCTCTCTGGTTATAACAGGGATTCAAAATTATGACATAATCATGGAGTCCTAGGGCAGTGATATACGGTATAAGCGTCTATCTTTCTGAAAGCAGTACCAAGCAGGGTCTTCTCCATCTTGTTTAAGGAGCGATATCAAGCTATGTGTTCCTATAAATTTCTTTCATAGGTTAATATTAAGTGACACTCACTCTTAAGGTGGCTCAGAAAGCAGGTCCTGGCATCTGATTGCCTGACTTTGGGAGCAGACATTTAACCCCACTGTCACCTCCCTCACCTGCGGACAGGACACAAGAGGTCTTCTCCCACATAGGATAGTCGGGAGGATTAGGTTAGAGAGTACTTCTAAAATACAAAACAGTGCCTGACACACACGGAGTCTTCATAAACATCAGATCCTGCAGTCAACAGCTGGAGACCAGGTGCTGCCTGTCAGGAAGACAGTTACAGTTTCCAGGGCTCTTGGGCAGCCCAGACCTGGGCTCCTGACAGAAGACAGTATTTTGTCTTCTGCTGCTACAATAAAAATGAATCCTAACTTTATAGCTTCTGCAATACATATTTTCTAGCAAGCATGCTCTTTGGTATCTATGCAAATGAGTTGCAAACACGTCCACACAAAAACCAATATTGAGGTTACATAGTTTTAGTTACTATTGCCAAACCTAATGTCATTTGTCAAAACAGAATGGACATCACTGAGTGAACCAGAATGGGAGAATTACGAACTTTAGTTTGCGGCACTGTATCATTTTTTAACTCACAAATTTATTTGGGCATTTGGAGGCCTTTGTGGCCCACAGAACATGCCTTCTAGAAGCTCCAGGAGGAATCAATTGCCTCCGCTTTTCAGCCTGTGAGGGCTGCCGACCCTTCCGTCTCCCGATCCTGCAGCACAGTGTCTTCAGATCTCTCTGCCTCTGTCCTTCCCGCTTGTCCTCTCGTGTCCCTCCTCCCGCCTCGCTTGCATGCAGACTTCTGGGATTGTATTGAGGGCTCACCTGGGTAGTCCAGAGTAATCTTCCATCTGGAGAGCCTTAATCATCTGTGCAAAGTCTATTTTTCCACCTAAAGTAAAATTTTCAGATTTTTTAATTTAGGGCTTCGATGTCTTGGGAGGTCATCGTTCAGCCACCACAAGGACCAAGGGCAGTGGGTGGAGAAAAGACAGGTGTGGGGGTGCAGCGAGGAGGGTGAGGGGCTGCTGAATATCTCCTGAGGGTGAGCAGAAGGGTCCCTGCTCACTGCCTGCATCATAAAGCACTGAGACCAGACACAGGCAGCAGAAGAGACCCAAGCAGAAGAGCCATCGCGCTGTGCAACCATGAGCAAACATTTCCGAAAGCTGCACCTCAGAGTTCTCTGCTGCACCCCCAAAATCCCAAATAAATTCATTAAAAATGTATATTGACAAAAATTCCACAAGAGCTCTCTTGGTGAGCATACACTAAATTCTATTTTTAAAGTTTTCATTGTAGATCCCAAAATTTCTGTTATGTACATTACTTTTTATATTATTTTATGGCAGAAATATAACATTTACTTTTTAAGAAATATCATTTTAAAATTACAAAAGCACAGAAATGAAGCACTCTTACTGCAGCCAAAAAGCCTCCTTTCTTACAGAATCCCGAGCTGAGTATCATCTCTGTATGACATTTGCTTTTCTGTCTACCTTTGATGTTCCTGTGAAATACATTCTTTTCTCTACTAGAATGGGAAGTCCAGAGGGAATATTAAAAGGAAAAAGAAGAGTATGCTGTGATTTTTTAGAGACTCCTTAAATAGCAGGTAGGTTTTGTCTAAGCAGCTGTGCTTTTTTGTACAGAATTTCTTTCTTTTCTTTTTTTTTTTTTTTTTTTTTGTCTTTTTCATTTTTATCGGTGCCAGGGATCGAACTCATGACCACACACTTGCAAGGAAGGTGCTTATGCCACTGAGCTAAATCCCCTGTCCCAGCAATTCTTCAACTTTTACAATGTGTTTAATAGAAATAAGTGACACACATGTCATATAACAGACATGCGAAGGTTCATCACAGTTTCATCACAAGAGCCCAACCAGCAAACAACCCATTTCAGTCACCAGGAAATGGATGGGAAAACCCTATCATATTTGAGATGGTCTGAATGTTTGTGTCCCCTTCAAATCAACATGATGAAGACACATTGGCTTGTGTGTTTATACTGAGAGGCGAGGCCTTTGGAAGGTGATTAGGCCATTCTTGTCAGCCTTGTGCCAGGGTCAGTGCCCTGGAGAAGAGGTCGAGCGAGTTGCTCGTTTCTTCTGCCGTCTGCTACAGCCATGAGGTCCCATCTGTGGGGAGCGGGTCTTCACCAGACACCAAACCTGCTGGTGCTTTGATCTGGGACTTTCTCACAGAACTAGAAGCAATACATTCCTGACGTTTGAAAGTACCTACACATACGTATTTTCCTACAGCAGCCCAAAGAAAGCCAATCTCCACATAACAGAAAACTGCACAGGAATGAAAAAGACTAAACTGTTCCATGCAGAAAATTAAAACATCTCGCAGAAAATGGAGTGAAAGAAGCCAGCCACAAAAGTCTGCACCATCTAATTCCACTGAAACAAGGTTCCAAACCTGACGTGTGGTGGTGGAATTGAGAACGGTGATCTCCTTTCAGAGGGCAGTAACTAGGAGCAGGTAAGAAGGCAGAGTGGTGTACTGGTAACATGCACTTCTCAAGAAGCACAGTGGCTTTATGGTTATATTCATTTTGTACGTCTTCAGTGTACTGTACACTTGTAAAATGTGTGTTTTTCGGTGGGTAGGTGACACAGCACTAAAATATTCAGTAAGATAATAAATCAAATTAAACTTTAATGCAGGGTCATGTTTTTATTCCCAGGTGTGACATCTACCCTGGGCTGCTTAGACTGAAGCATGAGCACTCTAATTCAGAATACTGCAATAATCAATCACGTCCATGGAAACTGGAAATCATTAACAGAAGCAAGACGGAAGCTGACTAGCAAACTTTCCGTACAGACACCACGCGATGCACCGTCCTGGCTCAATATGTTTCCTGTCAGCCACCTGGGACCGCTCACAATTTGTACACTCAGTGATGAGGAGGAACAAATAAGCACGGCCTCAGAGTTCGGGGTGGCCAAGGTGCTATTTGTGAGGACCACAGCCACAGAGCTTTCTCACAGAACACGCGAATGGTTAGCGTAGGTCATGAAAATGCCATTCTGAAGTGGAAGGTTTACAATGTCCTGCTGAAGTTATTTTAAAAAGTGGCCAAAAGAGAAGCAATGAAAAGATGATGAACATCAGCTACTAAGGGCATCTGCTGCCATGTCCTGTAAGGGGCAGTGAGTAAGCCAAGAAATGGCCTTGTGGCCAGCATAGGTACAGCCCTAGTGACCACAAACAGAGCGATCATCTGCCTACTTGATTCTAACTGGCACAGTACACCCCGGACCTTGCCTACCTTTATTTTTCCTCTGTTGAAGTTCATATAGGATACCGTGTTAGTCAGCTTTGCCCTACTATAATAAAATACCTGACATAAGTAAGTTATGAAGAGGAAAGGTTTATTTTAGCTCACAGTTTTGAAGGTTTCTGACATTTGGACTCACTGCTTTGGGCTCCATTGCTTGGGCCCGTGGGAATGCAGTGCAGCCTGGCAAATGCCCATGGCAGAGCAAGCAAATTACATCAGGAGCCAGCTATCAAGGAGATCCTTGAAGGGGCCAGAGTCCCAGAATACCCCTCAAGGGCATGCCCCCTCATGGCCCCACAGACCTCACCTCCTAAAGGTTCCACCATCTGCTGATAGCATCATCCCAGGAAGTCAACCTTGCAGGGACCTTCAGGGTGCAGCCTCCAGCAGAATCCACTGAAGGCCTCTATGTGCACCCCACTGGCACCCAGCAGTGCCAACTGACCATTTCAGCCCTTCAGCCACAGTGAGTAGCTGCTGGCTGGGCATGTGCTCCAGGCCAGGTCAGGGTTCTCCATGGAATTTCCCTCCACTAACTAGGAGGAGGGTCTAGAACACAGCCCGGCTACCTAGGCCACTTTCCAGTGACGCACAGAAGAGTCCCGTTTGAGGTAGGAAAGTGTGAGACAGGCAAAGACAGAAACAAAGCCCAGCAGAAGTAATTCAGGAAGGAGCCGATGGTCTGACACGGGGCTAGGGGTCTGCTTCCTGTCTGTCCTTCCTGTCTCGTGCTAGACACCAAAGGGCCTGTTCTCTTCAGCTACTTTGAATGGGACTGCAGCTCCTGGGTGCCGAAAACTTGACAAATGCACCAGTAAAGACAGAATCAGTAAAGAGGCAGTGGAGAGCTGAGATAGAGGAGGTGAACTAGGAATGCGGCTGGTGCTGGCCACCTAGAGTCGCTGAGTATCCACACTGCTCGCAGCTGGCCTTGGCTCTGCTGCGTGATGGTATCCAAGCCCCAGGTGTACATTCTTGGTTCCTTCTTTGACTCTGCTCAGGTTTCACTGAAAAAACAACAACAACAACAACAACAACAAAAACAACAATCACATCCACCATCTACTTCAATACTTTTTCTCTTTCCCAATCCTCAGTTCTTCCTTACTTCCCAAACACATAAAATTTTCCCCAAATAGGTGCAGTTTCCCAAACATAAATATTTCACAGACACATGAAAAAAATGAGTAAATTCTGCTCCTAAAAGTTCTGAGAGGCCAGGGTCCATGCTAATGTCACTGGCTAGAAGAGAGTCCATGTAGCCACACAGATTTGCTTCTGTGAGGCTTCTAAACATTCGGAAGGCAGCTTCAGCTGTGTTCTGCTGAAATTACTATGTGTTTACCAACTGTGCTTTATTCCAAAATTGCTTTGGTTTGTAAAGTAGAAATTGAGAGAGGGGTGTACTCGTGCAATCCATTTGTTGCGTTTATTGCTGATCTGTGTGCACGTGTATGCGTGTGTGCCTGTGTGCACATGTGTGTTTTTATGTCCACCAAACCATACAAATCTGTGAGCACAAAAACCAGGTCTCACTGAATCTCTGACCCCCGCCGAATCTTCAGATGTACTGGTGGTGTCTGTGTTTCTCTTCCACACACGATCAGCTCTTAGCATTCCACAGACCTCAGCTTCTCCAAGTGTGAGCTCCAGGTAAGAGGCGTCAGCATCCCTGAGGCAGAAGGCTGCAAGTGCAGAATCAGGATCTCCCCTCTCCAAACGATCCATTCGTCAGTCTGCTAGGCTGTATGCACAAGCAAGTTTGAGCAATGCTGTCTTGGACAACAGAAGTCCCAGAAATAGTATTCAGGCCTCCCAGAGGACATGACACACCACAAAAGTCTGTAATTTAAAGCAGAATCTGCCCAGGTGGAAAGTGCAGCTATTCTGGAGACAGAGGGAGGTCTCAAAGTGCTGGAAGGGATGTTCTGAGTCAAGCAGCAACCACATACCAGCAGCATGGAAGAGGCCATGGGTACCAGAGAGGCAGGTGAGAGGCAAGGAGGGCTGCAGCCAGAGAGATGGGCTGACAGGCTGATGGGCAAGGGGACCTGGACAACCTTTCTTAGACGGAGCTGATGGGTAGGAGGAGGAAGAGAATTATGGGGTTAGGCATTTCAGAGCTATGAGGTGCTGCGATTCCGAACCCAGAAAAGATGTGGACTGTAACAGCAGACAGCTATCAGCTTCCTAATCTTAGAGTCAATTGCTTCAGTAGAGTGGAAAAATAAATTAACAGGGCCACTTCAGAACCTAAATGAATTGGGCTTTAGCCAGCGTCTGCAGGAAGCTTCGCTAAGAACTCAGTAAATGACTTCCATCTGAAAACACAGCGCCAAGAGCACTTAATAAGTGCACTCTGGCCGGGATAATGATGGTCCACACGTCGCAGCATCATCCGCCCAGCGAAGCAAACGTTCCCAGGGAGCGGTAACACGGATCCGGGACGGGCACACACCTCCCGCAGAGGACTCTGCTGCAGTATGGCCGGCCGCAGTCCTGAAATTGCTGGGTGAGCGTTTCTGCTCTTGTCAGGGTCTGGATCGCCTGCGCCCGATCCTGAGCACGGTTTACAGCGGTTTGGGGTCAGGCTCGGAGGCCAGGGCCCTGGAAACTAGGACTCCTTGGGGAACCACGGGATCGAAATAGGTCACCGCGGGGCTCTCAAGAAGCATCCGAGGCTCGCCAGGGCGCGGGAGGCGCGCGCTGCCAGCGGGGCGGGGTGGGCGCGGGGCGCAGCGGCCGGGACAGCCCACCGGCCAGCCCCGCGCCCGCAGCTTGTCTCGCCTCCGCCTGGCGCCGCGCCCCGGCGCAGCCGTGACTCGGGGGGCGCGCGCGGTCTCCCGGGGCTGCCGCGGGCGGGCGGGAGGGCGGGAGCGCGCGGGGCGGCGGCGCGCGCAGGGAGCGTGCGGGGCGGGCGGCGCGGGGGAAGCGGCGGAGCCGAGCCTGTGCTCACCTGCAGCCGCGCGGCTCACCTGCGGCGGATCGCGCCCCGCGCCCTCCCCGCCCGCTCCGCAGCGACATGCGACAGGAGTAGCCCTCGCTCTTGGGAAGCCGCGAAGGAGCCCCCTCGGCCGAGTCACGCCAAGGTGACCCCCTCGATCTCTCCCCGGCTCCCCTTCTGTTCCCCCACCCCCGCGTCCGCCCCGCGTCCCCAGCGTGAAGGGAGCGGCGGCCACGCGTGGCATCCGTCTGTGTGTCTGTCTGTCGCCGCACCTGCACCCTGCACACCTGCCTTTTGTGGCCTCCCTGGCTGCTCTGTGCGCGCGGGGGGCGTCGGGGACCCCCTCTTTGTTCTAATCGCTGCTGGAGGGTGTGCACGCGCCGGGCTCGGTTTTGGAGCGGGGAGCTGGAGGCTGTTTAAATATTCCACCGAGGACGGCGCCTGGCTCGCGGTCCGCAGCTGCCCAGATGCGAAAGGGTCTCTGGTCTGCAGCGTGCAAGAGGTGACTCTCAGACGCGCATCCCACGCGTGCCTGCCGCGGCCACCCTCGTGTTTGGAGTCCTGCCAGGCCCCTTCCCAAGACCAAACGGCATTTAATGGTGGAGTTTCATCCACAGAGACTTTGGCTTTTGTTTTATTTCTCCTCGGTGTATCATTCCGGAGGCATGTGGCGTCTGAGACTTGGGGCTGGCTTTCTGCGTGTGTGCGTGTGTGTGCATGTGTATTTCTGCATGAGGTTGGATTGCCACTCTGCTGTGCCTAAACATTAAGAAGCCTGTCTTTTCGTTGAAGAGGACGGGTTAAAATGAATGAAGACCTGCAGGTCAATGTAAGCGGGCTGCCTCCGGAGCATTTAGATGCCACTGCTGCGGAGAACATCTCAGCCGCTGCCTCCGCCCAGGCTCCTGTCGCTGAGCCAGAGCCTGAGCTCGTAGTCAACCCCTGGGACATTGTCCTGTGCACCTCGGGAACCCTCATCTCCTGCGAAAATGCCGTGGTGGTCCTTATCATCTTCCACAACCCCAGCCTGCGAGCACCCATGTTCCTGCTGATAGGCAGCCTGGCGCTGGCAGACCTGCTGGCCGGCATCGGACTCATCATCAATTTTGTGTTTGCCTACCTGCTTCAGTCGGAAGCCACCAAGCTGGTCACCATCGGGCTCATTGTGGCCTCCTTCTCCGCCTCTGTCTGCAGCTTGCTGGCCATCACTGTGGACCGCTACCTCTCGCTCTATTACGCTCTGACCTACCACTCGGAGCGGACGGTCACCTTCACCTATGTCATGCTGGTCATGCTCTGGGGGACCTCCATCTGCCTGGGGCTGCTGCCAGTGCTGGGCTGGAACTGCCTCCGGGACGAGTCCACGTGCAGTGTGGTCAGGCCCCTGACCAAGAACAACACGGCCATCCTTTCCGTCTCTTTCCTCTTCATGTTCGCACTCATGCTTCAGCTCTACATCCAGATCTGTAAGATCGTGGTGAGGCATGCCCATCAGATAGCCCTGCAGCACCACTTCCTGGCCACGTCGCACTACGTGACCACCCGGAAAGGGGTCTCAACGCTGGCTCTCATCATGGGGACCTTTGCAGCTTGCTGGATGCCTTTTACGCTCTATTCCTTGATAGCAGATTACACGTACCCCTCCATCTACACCTACGCCACCCTCCTCCCCGCCACCTACAACTCCATCATCAACCCTGTCATATATGCTTTCAGAAACCAGGAGATCCAGAAGGCCCTCTGCCTCATCTGCTGTGGGTGTGTCCCACCCAGTCTGTCCCAGAGAGCGCGGTCACCCAGTGACGTGTAGCAGTCTTCCAGATAAGAGCACACTGCCTGTGACAAGCACTCCCACTGCCACGGAATGGCCAACCTGCTCCCTTTAACTTCTCTGCACTGGACTCCTCCTCAAGCCACCAGAGCACTTAGCATCAGTGAAACAGTGACATCATTTTGATGAGTTAAGTGATTAAAGTGAAAATAACGTTACCAGTGTTGCTACTCTTTAAAAAATATCGTTGGCCTCTCTGCTCAACATGTTTTACTCGGGTGTGGTTTTATACTTTGTTTGGGGATTGGTGGAAAAGAAGGAATATGACCTGGCCATGATGTTATAATGTTTTACATAAACAAGTTCCAGAGTTTTTACCTGGACTTTCAAATAAATCAGAGTTATTAAGGAACATGGGGAAGGAATTACTTTTTCAACCTTAAAAAAAAAAAAAAAAGCCCAGGTAGGTTTTAAATGCTGCATGGATCCAACAGAAGACGATCTCTTTCAAGCCAACAAAAATAGTTTACATAATGATGTGGGGAAAGGTCCTGTTTTTATTAGCATGTATTCAGTAATAAGTTACCAACACTAAAACCATGAACTGGTTCTGATTTGTTGCTTTTGCAGTTACTGTTCATAAAAATTACCTTCTCATTTCTATAAATGTTGCAAGTCCTTCTGCATGGTTGCTGTGTTAGCTGGACCACTGCTTTCAAATGTTGCCATGTAAATCCAGAATTAAAACAGTCATATGTCACCATAGTTTTCTGTATGTCTTTTCCAAAATGAATTGTGAAATAGCTTTTGATTTATATATGAGGTAGGATTGATTAGATCCACCATTGTACTTTCTTATGCTATAGTCTGATTGGTTTGAGGCAACAAAAGAAAATCAAAATATTTATTCAAAGTAGATTAAATTTATTTTAATATGTTCTGAAAATTAATATGACAACATCATGGAATATGCAAACAGCACATTTTCTAACTCTAAGAATATACTAATAGTTACTCTTGAATCAGACAATTTAATACTAAAATTGAAATCTTCTGGTTCATATTGTCTGTATTGTAGAACGCATTTGAAACAGGTGGTCTCTTGTCTTAATATTTAAGTTTGTGAGTGTACAACATACATTCCTGACTATGGAATTTATCATCTGTATCTTACAAGTTCACAAGCAGAATAACCATGTGGCTATTCATGAAAAGTTATGTTTGGACTCTTTTTCACTAAAAAACAAAAAATAAAAAAACTCCTTAAATGTAATAAAAACTGTGTTGCTTCTGTATAGAGAGCAAAGATTTAGTTGGAAATTACACAGAATTGACTTTAAGCGTATTGTAAAGTCACTGTGTCTGAGCATCATTTCTGTTAGTGCTGACAGATACAGACGCAGACTGTAGCTCTCCATCTGCAGTGGATTTAAGGCTGTGTCTCTCTAACCAGTGAAAGACTCTCTGGACAGCGTATCAGCTTCAGCTGGCAGCAAAGCCAGGTCTCAGGGTCCTTAAGGGAGATTGTTGGTAATAAGTTAACCTTATTGGTTTGTTCTAGATACCATGTCCACCGTGGTCACAGCCTATCTGGTAGCTGTCTGCTCTCATGCCTTCTCTCCAAAGCTGCTTCTCATATGTTGCTATTGTGACTAGCTCCCCTACTGAAATCTTCCTCTTCCCTGAGGTCACTTATGGAAGCAGGAAAAGGACTGAAATACTTAAGAAGTGGAAAAGAATTTTCAATGCCTAACACTGTCTGATAGACCTAATCAAGCTGATGCCTTGCCTTTAAAACATTTTTTGAACATTGTATAGACTTGGCATGTTGAATGAGTCTGTTTTGAATCACTTAAAATTTCAGAGCATCTCTCCATGAGAGAAATGACAAAGGGAAGAGAAATATCTTTAATGAGATTTTAAAGCAATAAATGATGCTTTTGTAGAAATGATGACTCCTCTTTTCCTATCTCATTAGTAAGAATTATAAAGATGACAATCCATCAGGTTTTTAGCAATGTGTGTGCTAATCTTTTGCTGTAGTCACAAAACAGCACATTTTTCAAAAACCAAGACCAGGAGGAGAGGCTAAGCAATGTCCTGAGGCCACAGAGCCACAGGGCCGAGCCGGCCTTTGCAGCCAGGTTTTCTGAAGTTTCAGTTTTGCTTTCTGCCTGCATAACATTGCCTTTCATCCCTCACTGGAAAAGAGGGCAGGGGAGACGTTGCTCTCTAATATGGAACTGTCACAACATTTGGGTTCTAAAATGAACGCATAAAGCTTCCTGTTTAAAATGACACGTCAAGCGATGCTGTGGCTGCATGTGAAGGACATTTGTTTGTGTGCTTCGTGCCGAACCATGATTTTAATACCTGATTTCAGCTAAGAGATTTGTTTTTCAGTTCAACTATGACATGGCCTTATTATTTAAATCATGAGAATTTTTGGATGTTTAGATGGTTTTCTAAAAGGCTTTGTTTTTATCAGATTACTATGAAATATGCATACCTCTTTTTCTATATGTGTATGTGTGTATGTGTGTATGCATACAGACATTCAATAACTTTAACTTTGCAACAGGACCAAATGTATCATGGAAAAAAGTCATATTTCCTCAAGCCCAGAGGTATCAGATAGTATTTATTTGTATTTATTATTGGTATTGGGAATTGATTTTAGGGACTTTTGTGCTGATCTACATCCCTAGCTCTTTTTATTTTTAAAATTTGTTTATTTTGAGATGGAATCTCACTTATTTGCCAGGCTCAAACTTATCATCTTCCTGGCTCAGGCTCCCAGGGTCTGGGATTTCGGGTGCATGGCTCCACACTTGATTATCTGGTAGCCTTTTATTCCATGAAATTACAGTTTCTGATTACCATAGAACTTATGTTGTTTTCCATAGAAACAATTGTCTTTGTGATTGGAACAATTTAATTATCTTACTGAACCCTTAGCTGAAGTTTGTTATTTGGGTTGTGGCTGTTCAGTGTGGGATTTCTTCTTATTCTTCTAACTATTTATTTCTGTGGCTCAGTCAAGTTTTGTTCATTTGGGATTGAACCCAGGAGTCTTGTGCATGCTAGGCAGGTGCTCTATCCCTGCACTATTTGCTCACTGACATTTGTTTCCTGAGGGTGGAGAGGACTGGCTTCCTTCCTGGTACCTCAAGTGGAGGAAGGCTCAGCCCCTTCCTCCTTGCTAGCCTGACTTAAGGACCCCAGTGGAGAAGGGAAGAAGCAGAATTCCTCTGCTGTAGTGGCTTGGTGAAGTAGTCTTGGGTTTCCCTCATTCTGAAATAGGCTTAAAATACGAAGTTCAAAGGAGAGAGAAGAAAAGGAGACATTTAGTGCTGATCAAAGTATTTTGGAGATTTCTTAAACTTTTTTTTTAAAAAAAATAGCTTAATCCATTATTAAACTAATGATTTCATCCATTTCATGGTCATCATATATTTGTCCTAGGAAGTTGGGATTAAGATTTGCTACTTCAGATTTAAAATATGTGTTACATAAGTTAACTACTGTGGCATTTTCTGAACAATATGTAAGTTTATATCTTGATTGTATGCTCATTGTAAGGAGCAGGTTGCGTTACTGTCCCCTTTAAAGATCTTATTGATTATTGAATTATTTTATTATCTAGTTAGAAACTTTAAATACAGTTCAAACTTTAAGAATCATTGCATTACTAGCTTTATACATCATGGCTTTAATTAGCAGATCTATTTCTTTCTAGCAAACAATCCAGAAAAAAGTATGGACATCTTGACCAGGGCTCCTGTAACATTCAAACCTGCAACAGCGTATGGGCTGTCTGGGAATCTTGTTAAGATGCAATTGTGTGTCAGTGGCCTGGCCCGGCAGCAGCTTCATGGCTTCTGGGTGACGTGGTGACAGTGGTCTATAAACACTGTGTGTGCCAAGGGTGAGCGTCATAGTCTTAGTGTTCTTAAAATAAAAATACAATGTATACGTGTTCTGTAAATAAATATGTAAATATGTATTTAAAGTGTTGTTCTTGTCAGAGGTCAATAGAAAACCTGTCTGGTTCTTTTAGAACTTTTCAGTGTGTATCTGGCAGAAATCTATAAATGAGTTTTTCCTGTGTCACTGTTCTCACTTGTTAAATCCTTCATTGCCACTGTTTTGAGAGTTCTTTAGACACTTCCCAGATCCACTGTGTGTTTCTAGACATGTGAGATAAGCCCACAGGCTGTCATCTCATTTTCCAAGGACAGTTTTAAACTCGTTACAAGTGCCTATCAGTTATTTTGATATTTGAATTTCTGGGTCTGGCTTATTTAGTTTAACTCTGTGCCCTCCAGCTCCATCCATTTTGCTGCAAATGGCATCATTTCACTCTTCTTTATGGCTGAGCAATACTCCAGTCTGCTGGTTTATGTCAGGATTCTTTTTCCTCCCCGACAGGAGTGGTGGTGGGGGGGCAACGTGTACCTATATGAACTCACCTTGAAATAGTTGAGATGAAAACCTTGTTTTGGGGGGTTCTAAAATTTAACTGAATTCATTCCACAGCAAACTTTTTCTAGACAGGCCTAGCAGAGGAATTTTAAAAGACCTCGCCTCATCTGACATTTATGTATAACGTTTTACTTCTCAGCATCAAAACTGCAATTATGAACAACTAGTTCTGAGACAACAATATACAGTATATTAACTAGTGTTCGTTCCTAATTTTTTCTTTTTTGAAATTCTGTATCATTTCTATCCTTTTTTATGTTTTGCTTTTTAAAATAAAAAAAGCTACTGTTAATGTTAACAGTTACCCAGTTTATTCCCTTTCCAGGGCTTCCTTTGTGTCCAGGAAGGTGAGAACATGTTTTTTCAGTAGTAATCCCAGCAGCTCAGGAGGCTGAGGCAGAAAGATAGCAAGTTTGAGTCACTGTGAGAACTTAGTGCAACTTACCTCAAAATAAAAACTAAAAAGGACTAAGGCTGTGGATCAGTGGTACAGCACCCTGGGTTCCAGCTCCATTGATGTAAAAAATATATATATACACTAAAGTACATACTGAGGTGGGTACTAACGTATAACTTAAATAACAAAATTGCAGAAAATATTTCCTAAAGAAACCTAGGAAATTTTTAATCATAAAAATTCTGATACCAGTAGCAAGCATCAGTGAGCAGGCTTTCTATTAGAAATGAGTTTGGAGCAGAAGTGAAGGCATGTATTTGGACACAGATTCCCTTGACTCGGGACAATTTCAAGCAGAATATTTTAAAAAGTGAAAAAGCCTCTTTTGGAATTCTCTGTGAGGTTTATGTTGAATTTCTCCCCAAATGACCCACTTGGAACTCATGAGATTCTTAGGATTCTGAGAATGCAAACCTTTCAAATGGGGAGGGATGGTGGCCTTTTCAGATGTGCTATGGTTCCTGGGGAAACTTGTTCTGGTCCCACTGCATATGCACGCCTTCTAGGATCCTGTATAGAATCGAACGATTGGGAGACGTGTGGAATAGAATTTTCTATACCAAATATAAATAACGTAAGTCATTACCTTTAGAAACTGAAATTTCACTTCCCCTCAATGTGTAGCAGTGTTTTAATGTCACTGATCTTTCCAATTATACTCTAATTGTTTAGTCTCGGCCCAGCCCAAGTCACAAGAACCTCCTGGTCAGTCAACATTTATATCTCGAAAATATTCACTCAATGATCCTGATAAAATTACTCATTATTTAAATCACCTACTTCTGATTCCATCTATCTCCCTCGATGTTTTCTTGCTTATTTCCCCCAGACCATCTCCTGTTCGTCCACACTCCCCTAACCTCCAGGACTCAAGCTGGGCAGGAGCACTGTGCTCCCTGAGCACGACCCTGCGCTCTGACGACCCTGCCTCTGGGCTGCGTGTGTGCAGCAGTGGACCCTGGAGTGTGGGCCCTGTCAGCCACAGCAGCCTTGGAGACATAAAATGCAGACTCTCAGGCCCCGCCCGGACTTCCTGCTCAGAGCTGGGGCCCAGCCATTCACTCTTTCACGAGCCCGCTGCATGATTCGAGCACACACTAAAATTTGAGACCGTGCCAGATAGCTCTGACTGAGTCCCAGCACTGTACTAAATGGTGATAAAACTCAGGACGTTAACACCCAGCTGCTGCCGTGTGACTAGCAGGAAACCCTCACCTTGGACTTTATGGGTGACTTGGGTTTGTGTCCATGCTGTCTTGTGCTGGTTCCCTGGCAGTCACTGTTGTCAAGGCTGCCTCCTAATATGTCAAGCTGGTCAAACTCCTGCGACTTCTACCAGGACTACACCGCTGCCACCCGCTGGGGACCATCGGGTGAGGCCAGGGAAGTTTCCACACGCAGGGTACCCACAGGCCCTGCTTTAGGTCTTTTGAACCTTACAATGGTGCAAAAATGAATTGAACCCAGTAGAAATGGTACTTCCAGTTTGGAATTTTGCTCTTTCCCTGGATGTGGATGCGTGATTCGATCCTTTCCTGCAATATGGAGCAGACAGAAAGACAATTCAGGTGAAAGAAAAAGTGTGACCAGATTTCTCTCTTGGCATCGTGGAAGTGGTCTTTCCCCTTTCCTGTGCATGATCAACAAGCAAGTTTGCTTGATTCTGGGCACTGACCACATTTCATGTGCCGACACAGCCTAGAAGTGTTCACAAGTGCATTTTATCCTTTCAAACTACCACACTGACTTACCTCATTTTCCTTTCTTGGGGGTGGAGTATTATTTTATATTGTAGTAGCATGTACTCTCCCAGGGTAGAGAGGTAAAGCCTTGCACTGGAGGCTTTGGGAGACTGTCTTCATGTCCCCTTCCTGTCGCTTCCTGCTTGACTGGCTTTGGCCAGTCACTGAACCTCTCCAAGCCTCCCTGTTCTGATCTTCCAGTGAGCACTATAAGGTGGGCCAGGAAAGGTTCAGCATGCACAGTACCCGCAGACCCTGCTTAGGATTTTTATTCTTTACAATGGTGCAGAAGTGAATTGCATCCAGCAGAGACTGTGCTTCCGGTTTTGAATTTTGCCCTTTCCCTGGGGTAGGGATAGGTGACTCCATTCGCTCCTGTAGTGCTGAGCAGAACAGCGCCCACAGCTCCCCATCAGTCCCAGGATCACAAAGGGAGACCAGGGATACTCCACGGCCTGCTGTGTCACTCGGCTGCAGTGCTGACTGGTTAGGTGAATTGACTGCATGGTTGGTTTATGATGTATTCAGTGGGTTCATCGGGATGTAGCCCCATCCTGAGTCAAGGAGTATCCATGCTGACCCCACTGTGTTCCCCTGAAAATAAAACCAACTCCAAGATTGCAGCAGGACCTAGTTTTAGGGGATGTCTTATTCTAGTCATGTGTAGCACACCAAGCTACAACCACCTATCTATTCATGGATAAAAATCTGCATTTATTCAAACACACATGTCATCTTCTTCTGGAACATCCTCAGAACTCTCCCAGTCCCAATGCCAGCCTGAAGTTTTCATGAATTCCTCACCCGAGTCCTGGCCTTTTGTGAGCTGGCTTCCAGGGTTTCCGTTAAATCAGCTGTTCTCTGAAGACTCACGCGGCAGGAGCAGTAACAAACACGGTGACCATTAAGAAAGCACGAAGAACTGCAGGAGCCGAAATTCTGAAACCATTTCTTTATTTCACACAAGCACACTCACTATGTCTGTCACCTCACACGGGGTCTGAAAGACCCACCCACGGCCCTGCCTCATCAGTCACGCACAGTATCACTCTCTGTGTCTGTCCTGGGACTGGTCATCAGTACCAAGTTCATCTGTTTACATAGGTGTTTACCTCTGCCCAAATGGCACTGCTTGGGTTCTTACAAATACTTAATTTTAATTTATATTATCACTTAAGTATTAATGTCAAAAATATTGTTTACTTACATTTGATGAAATATTAATATTATTCTATAAATTAATGTATACATTGTGTGTTGCAACAGATGTACTAAATGCCTCCATCTGGTTGATGATCTTAACTAGGGCCCATTTTAGGGATAGGGTTTATATTATGAACACCCTGAAAAAACATGCTAGGGCTTATTTTCCAGTTAAATAAGCTAGGGCTTATTTTGGGGGGAAATGTGGTGTCTACATGGATGCAACTTTCCATTAGTAGTATTATTACTACTATGACCGCCTTGATATATTGTTGCTATTACTTCCCAGGTTCTGTCAATTACTATATTGCCTCCAGTGGTTCCTGAACTAGGCACCCACAGTAAGTCCTGCATTCAGCAGTGTCATGGGGGATGCCTTGGTCTTCTCCCCGATCACAAGTAAGGAAACTAGTACGCAGAGAGGTGGGCGGTTGCCTCAAGCCATAAAGATTTTCTGTAAGTCACTATTAGATGCAAGTAGTGCCTGTCAGGAAATCAGACAAGTCGGCCAAGAGTGACCTGTGCCACGGGAGATGAGAGACTCTCCCATGACACCTCTGGCTCAGCGCAGCATCTGTGGACAGCACAGATGCACGGCAGGCACTTGGAGTAGTGAGCTCTGCGAGCAGGCAGGCCCCGTGCAGACAGTGGACGTCCACCCGCCCAGGGGCCCAGAGAGAGGGTGGACCCAGGTGCAGTGCGTGTGGAGGAGGCCAGAGGTTTCCCAGCAGGGTAAGCATGGTGAGAGTCCCAGCAGGAGAGCGAGTAAATGACAATGGCTTGCACTTTCTCAGGATGGAGCTTGCTACACACAAACTCTTTTTTTTTTCAGGTGACTTTTAATTTAAACTAATTTAAAAAATTCTTTCATTTTTCAACTGCATTTAAATGAATTTCAGTCTATTCACCAAAAGCCCACATTTAAGGACTTTGTAAACTTTAAGAATGTAAGATATTAGAAACAGTATTTGTGTTTCTTGAAATCCACCATGATATGTGTTCAGAAATCCACCAACAGTGTGTTCTTGTCAGCAAAAAGTTCTCATGTGTGTAGACAGGGATGTGCAATGGCCTCACTTTGTGGAGGAGGAAACCCAGGCCTGCGGGCTGTGGACTCACAGAGTCATTAGCTGGAAACCAGGACGTGGGCCCAGCCTCACGGCCACTCATCCAGAACTCCATTCTGGAAAGATTTTCCCCAACAGGGTAAAGCCGAAAACTTGAAAAGCCATGTCTACCATGTGTCTTCCAGGTTCAGATTATTTCTTATTGCTGCTGGCTGCTAGACATGTAGTGTCTATTGAATTATAATTAATGCTGTAAGGGCAAACACTTCTCCACCCATTCTCTTCCCAGGGCTTTATGGGCAGTGACCTACCCATTCGTCACATCTACAAAGGCAGCGTGTGAAAGCGTGAATTCTAGATTTAAAGGGAAATGATGTCTACACAGGAAAATAGAGCAAATTCCATGGCCTGCTCCTCTGTCTCTGCCCCTAATCCCACCTCTACACAGCCCAGGCGCTCCAACAGTTTATTGGCTTGAGAGAACATTGCATTTCCAAAACCACTGCATTTTCAATACCGATTCTATGATCTGCATGCCCAAAATATCAGTACAAAACTTAATGTGTTAATCTCCATGAGTCTTTTTTTTAAGACAAGATCTAGCTGTGTAATTTACGCTGGTCATTATACAGCCTAGGCTGGCCCCAAACTTAAGAGAATCTGTAAGGCTCGATTCAGGCCTGACCCTCCCAATACCCAACCTATCTAAACCAGCAGACAACAACACCAAATAACAAGCACAGGATGTCATAAAAGAGATAAGATGGAGCATGGAGTCTTCCAAACATCTGGACATTGGAAGACCCCAAACATCTACCCTGGATGCCTCAAGGACTTTGCCCTCTGACACCAGAGACATCCAGAGAACTTTGACCACCAGGGTTTACTAAGATCGTCCTGCCTAATTTTCCTTGTCTTCTTTCAAGCTCTAGAAAACAAACCTATGTCTCTTTGCTTCCTACAAGCGGTCCTTTTGCCCTCTGTCTGCCTGCACTCAGGCACAATAAATTCCACACTGTGTTGCCTTTACCTAGGCCTGGTGGTCCAGCGGGTCTCTGCCTTGTGCTGTTCCTTACATGATCCTCCTGCCTTAGCTTCCTGAGTGCTGGGATTACAGGCCTACACCACGACACCTAGCTTCTATGAGTCGTCGCTACTTCAGGGCTGAGGGGCTTTTAAGAGGGATATGGAACAACCCACCTCAGCCAGCCAGCAGGCGTTAAGTCAGACTTCACAGGTAGGCCTTTCTAGTCCTTTCCAAAAGAGGGACAGAAACCTCATAGATGGCAGGGTGATAAGCTTGTAGACATGGTAATGACATTTTTATTTAATAGTCATAGCATTTAGCAAACTGTGTAAGATGGTTGCTGTTCTAGACTCCGTAACAGGTGTTCTATCTGAATTAGCTGTTTCAGTCTTTACAGTGCCCCGATGGCCTTTAGGCTTTTTTACTGCCTCCATTTTACAGATGGGGAAGTTAAGGACTGAAAGTCCTTAGGATAAGTAACAGGCCCAGTGTCTCCCATCCAATAGGTAGTGAGTGTGTGCAATGCCACGGTCCCTTTGTGTACCGCTAGATACTCTCACTGGGCATCCATCCAGGAGGATGGACCTGCGTATCATTGTGGAGCCAGCAGAACCACAGGAGGCCAGTTACAATGGCTAAAGACAAGGTTCCCAGGATTGCTTTGCTTAGCATCTCTAAAGACAACCCTGTCTCCCTACCCCACCCATGCCCTGCAGTCAGCTCCTTGCCTCCGCCAGAGCATCTGCACTGAGCCCAGTGCATGGTACGGGCGTCTGCACTGTGCTTGGTTCCACGCCCTCCCTCTTCCTCTGCTCCTCGTGTGCAACATTATTTCACAAGTCCTGAGCTATAATTTTTTTTCAAAGTGTGGAAGACATTTGAGATTACTGAATTATAGGCAACCTTAAAAAATAAGCAACTCAGAAATGGGAATTCTTTTCTAAGGTCAGACAGTTACTTTCTTGGTTCTGGTAAGTGAGAATACCTTCATGGATTAGCTATTTTCTTTTTCTTTCTTTTTTTGAGACGGGAGTCTCACTATGCAGTTCAGGCTGGCCTTGAGCTCACTTTGCAGCCCAGGCTGGTCTGAAACTTGTAACAATCCTCCCAACTCAGCCTCCCGAGTGCTGGGATTATAGGCGTGAGCCATCATTCCTGGCTCTGGATTAGCTATTTTCATCTACAAAGTTTACAAATTTTTTAAAAAGATGAAATATAGTTCATATTTGACAAAGAACAATCACTGAGTGAGGAATTCGGATGGTCCATTTCAGAGACCCTTACTGTGAATACCCAGTCAAACTGTACTTCGGTGATGTTTGTGTAGATATGAATGCAGACATATAATCTATGGCCTCTCATTTAGGTTTTGGCAATGAAAACCTTTTGAGGATACATAAAATCACATTTGCTTTTTTCCTGCAGAGCTATCAAATAAAATAATGGGAATTGTGCCAAACCACAAAGGTCAACAATATGAACTGTTTTTCCAAACTTGTGTTTTTATCTAATGTACTCTTGAATATACACAATTCAATAATTAGGGAGTTATTTTTAATGTCAATGTTATTGTGCCTACTTTGGATTGTGTAAGTCTAGTTGCCAAATATGTACTTTAGAATCATCGTCAAAGTTACTTGCTCATTGCTGGGACAAAATACCTGCTATCCACTGGTTACAGGAAGAAAATTTTATCTTATCTCACAATCTGAGGAGTTTCAGTCCATCGCTGGCTGGCTCCAAGGCGGCACAGCCTGACAGAGGAACACGGCAGAGGAGAAACAGTCCATGGCATGGCAGGCAGGAGGCAGGCAGAAAAAGCAACAGCAGCAAGCCTCTCTTTTCCATTTTATTCCTTTCAGGGTACTGGTTGTGCCACTCACACCCTGCCTGAGTCTTCTGCCCTCACTAAGTTCATCTAGATACGCCCAGAACCATGCTAATCCAATCAGTGGACTTACGCAGTTATCACACCCACAATCTAGCTACCTCCCCAAAACCCCACCTGTGAACACATGAGGCTTTGGGAGGAGGATCTGCATATAAGCTATAACAATAATCAGATATAAATAATAATATATGTAAAAACCACTACCAGCTTTAGTTTTCTATTTATTTTGATGACCAAGGCAGGGCTGTGGGATGGAACTTTCTGGCACAGTAACTCTTCACTGTATATGGCTACTGAGCATGTGGACCATGCCTAGTGCAACTTTGGAACTGATGGTTCAATTTTATTCCTGTTAATCAAGTTAAATCTTAAAGCCAGACATGGCTAACCACAACCACATGGGGCAACCAAAGTCTAGATCTACACTAAATGTTTCGGAGACAACCCCACGAGACCTTAAGAAGCTGCAGATACTATTTTTAGGAATCAGGTTTCTGCCTCTCGGCCCCTTTGCTACTAACTCGACAGTAAACACTGCTAAGGAGACACCGTGAAAGTAGACGTGCTGTGAAGGAAATCTAATATGTAGAGATTTCAAAGCCATGAAACTTAAAGTCCCGAGTGATTATCTCTTTGAACAAGAAGTAAGATTTGAAAGGTTCATATGGTCTTTTAAAAAATAATAGGCTTTTTCTCTTTTTATTTTAAAGTAAAATCTCCAGAATTGAAGTGGAACAGAACAACTCACAGACCCACAGAGAGTTCTGGAGACAGAGTCCACGGTGGACCAACCTCCCTCCGGGGCCACCTGCACTGAGGTCAGCCAGGGTCTCCGGCACAGGGTGCTAAATCCACCTGTGTTTGTCCTGGGATCGGTGTGACACTTACCAGGATTCATAGCGAGGGTGTGGAACGGGCACATCCCAGCTTTCCAGACAGACACAAAGGGTCCTCTGAGTAACATCAGTCTCTGAAAGGCAGCTTTTGTCTTAGCCGTTTATTTTCATCCTTTTTCTAAAATTTAACAGACTCTTAGCAGCATCCACCACAAGCAGCCCTCACTGGCGCTGTCCAAATTCTTACCTGGGTGAAACCTCGGGCACCCGTGGCGGATGCAGTGGGCAGCCCCTCTCCTCAGCCTCTCCGCCAGTTCCTGCAGAGAGCGGTTGCCAAGAACTGAAATCAGGTGACAGGTGACTGCCCGTGAGACAGGGCAGAAGGGATGCAGGGCAGGCAGAATTAGAACCAGTGCCCGTTGGCTGAGCTGGCACCAGACAGGAAGGACTTCAACCGGTATGAACAGTTGGATTCCTGTCTCCCTGGGGACCGTGGACCCTCACACAGAGGACAGAGTGACAGTTGCCACCAACACGGCCACCTTCCTTTCCCTTACCACATCGCCTGCTGTGAGGAATGTACTCTCTCAATTCTCATGAAACCCTTTTCCTTTGAAATGCTGGGTATCCTACACTCCCTGTTGCTGCCATGGGTGTGTTAGTAATAGGAGGAAAATGTGCAGCCTTCCTCCTGATTGATTTTTCACAAGTCACTTCCCCCAGGGAATTATTCACTCTAATCTCAGCAGGTGGCTTTGGTACCAGCCACACGGTACAAGCCCAGCAGCGGCTCATGAAAGCAATCAGCACTAACCCCACCGTGCAGCCTGGTGTGGCTCCGGGTACGTGTGCACAGTGAAGTTAGCAACTGGCTGATCGCATCAAGATTCTGTGTTTAATTTTATGTCACCTCCTAAAAACTGTGGTGACATTTTGAAACCTAATCTTTAAAATGTCAAATACAGGAAATAAGTCAAATTCTCTTCTCAGCATCCTCCAAGTTTCAGTGCAGATTAACATCAGCTTCATGCCAGTCACATGATGGTGAATAGTACTTTATTTTTCATTTTTAAGGCGGCACAAGCAACTAATTGTCAAATGTCAGTATTGCACTAATTCTGTTGCTGAATTGAAGCAGTTTTCCAGCTCAAGTTGCAAAACCTTGTTTAAAAACAAAACAGTGGTCTGTGAGTTGTAATTTTATATATAGGATGTGTGACACATAAATTTGGCTTTGTAGAACACTGGGCATTGTAATGGTGAGGAGGGGCCATTGTTGATTGCTTTAAGTTTACCTGAGGATGCTGTTTAGAAATAGGTCAGCAGAGGGCTGGGGACACAGCTCGGTGACACAAGCACCTGCTTGGTAAGCACAAGGTCCTGAGTTCAATTCCTGGTACCAGAACCAAACAAAGGAACAAAAGAAATGAGTGAGAAAGTCTGACCATCACAAGAATAGAAATAGATCACCCATCTCTAGGAAGCACGCTGTCCCATAGGTGGGAATTCAGTGTGGGTGGAAATTATCTGCACATGGGTGCATTTGCCAAAGCTCCTGTTCGAGGGCAGGGCGCGGCGGGCAGACAGGCAGACCTCTGAGCTTTAAGAGCCAGCACACTGACTCTTTATTGTCCCATGAACTGTACAGCCAGCATTTAGAACGGTTAGTCCATACCGATTCTTACAGATAGGGAAGACCGAGAGGGATTAGGACAGGAGCATAAGCAAGAACCGTCTTTCGCGTCTAGGTTCAGTGACCTCCAAGCAACAGCGCCTCCTTTTTCTTCTGTGAATTTGAAGTGGACACAAAGCTAAGATCTAGGAAGGGGCTCACTGTTCCCCAACACCTCCAGCCATCAGGACTTACAAAGCAGCACCATACAATTGTCCCCTGCTGATGTGGGGAATATAGCCCAAGAGCCCTAGCAGTTGGCTAAAATTCCAGTTGGTCCCCTATATAGGCACTATTTTTTCCTATAAGTACATAAGCTATGATAAATTTTAATTTACAAAGTACAATAAGAAATTAAAAATAATAAAATAGGCAGCTAGGCATTTTAAAAATAATAAAATAGGCAGCCAGTGCACACCTGTAATCCCAACACTCAGAAGGCTGAGGCAGGAGGGCTGCTGTGAGTTCCTTGGGCTACAAGGGCTACATAGTGAGAACCTGTCTTAAAAGGAAAAATTCAATAAATAAAATAAAATAGATAGTTCTAAGAATGCATTAGAATGAAAGTTATGTGAATATAGTCTCTTAATCTCTCAACATAACTTACTGAGCGTAGATCTCAAAAATTTCAGTATAAAATTTCCGCCACTCTTTCCTCAGCTGATAATTTACCCCTCTTCATATAAGGGAAATAATTTACAGCTTCCGAGGCACATATGAATTGACAGCATCACTACACTTATGGTTTGAAGCTATTATTATATAAAATAAGGTTTTCTTGAATGCAAAGGCTGTTAAAGTTTAACTTTATGTCACATCCTAAAAACTGTGGTGACATTCTGAAACCTAATCTTTAAAATGTCAAATACTGGAAATAAATCAAATTCTCTTCTCAGCATCCTCCAAGTTTCCAATAAGTACATACTGAAATGTCAATCCAAAAACTAAGACACATGCTAAGAAACCAGCAGGCAAGTAGCATATACAGTGTGTATACTCAGAACAAAGGGATGGCTTTTGTTTAATTGGAACAAATGAGAAGGGAAGAGATTTCACTAAGCTACTCGGAATGCTGCAGAATTTCAAACTTAGGAAACCATTATTTCTGGAACTTGTATTTAATGTGTTCAGGGCACAACTGACCATCGGTGACTAAAACCCCAAGAGGTGACAGCACAGATAAGAAGGACTCTAGCTTGGGGCCAGGAAGGGTTTTCTGGGGCTGCTGAGAACAGAGAAAGACCTATGCAACTCATCTCACAGAGGGCATAGATTGTCTCTGCCCAAAAGAAACAGTGGGTAACTACATTATCTCTATTTTTGTATATTTCACACAGGCTTAGGGTAGAATGATTAGGATTAATGTCAACAGAACAGCACAGGGTAAGTATCTTTACTTCTGTTTTATTCAAGGACAGGTCAGCTTTCCTGAGGCAAATCCTCCATAAGTCAGTCACCCAGGCTTGGTTGCAACTCACAGGCCAAACATACACACCTGCCATCCCCAGACATCTGACTCAGGCTTCACAGCAGCCCTTTACAAAGCCACTCGTGATCTAGTTATTTCTCAGAGTTATGTTTCTTCACCAGACTGGCCATCTAGATGCAGAGATTCCCCATAGGCCACAGTCTGGTGAGATGGGCTCTGCATGTCCATTGGTGCCTTCCTCCCCAGGCTCTTCTCTTGGAGCTGGACGACAGGGCAGTACTCCGGTGCAGCCCACACTTTCTATTTGACCCACTGCAGATAGAAGTTGCGTCCCTGAGCAGACTGCAGCTACATCTCCTTGGCTAAGGCCATCAGATAGACCTGCCTACGTCACCTCGGTAAGTCATTCCATTCCTGCAAGCCGAAATCTACTCATTCATAAGATGATGCTGGTGGGATCACGAGTGTATAATAGGTTCCCCCCTGTGGCAGAAAAAATGAAGCCAGCTTTATAATTGTGAATGAAAATTTTCCTGAGTATCAGTAAAAGCAAGTTTCTCCAAACTTCAAAAGGCAAATATTGCTACCCAAAGAACTCCCCATCCTGAGCTGGTTGTCTAAGACCAAAATGGTAGACATGTGGTAAGTTAGCAGATTTCAGCAAAACTTTTTAGAAACACTTAACACTACTAGTTCATTATAGATGATTCAGAAAATTTAGGAAGCCACAAAGAAGGACCCATAAATCTAGGTGCTTCTGCTTATTATAACCACCTGTTGTTATAATATATTCTTTTCTTCTGTTATTTATAAATGCATCTATGAAACCTGAGATTGTACTTTAAAAAATTATGACAACTAACACACAATCAGGCAAAGTGCTAAGTGCTTTTCTAGCATTTTATTTCATAACATGAATTTAAAAATTTTTTTACTTAAAATGTACAATAGACTTATTTCTATAAGTGTGGCACAGTCTTCAAGTTCATAATTTTAATGACAGAATTATTTTGAATACCATTGCTTATTTAAATACCATTAAAATTAAATACCACTGAATACCATTGCTTATTTAAATACCATTGCTTAATTAGCCAGTTTCCACTCTCAAGGCCATCTCTAATTTTATGATTGGAAACATACCTCGAGGAATATTCTTAAGTAGACATTTCCCACACCTATGATTTTTCCCTAAAAATTTCTAGAAAAGAAGATTGCGCCACAACTCCAAACTTCCCCCTAGATAACTCTCTGCAACCACCCTGCCAAGGTGCAGGAAAATGCTCAATGGACCTTGGATTCCATTCTGTACACAGTAGCACAGACAAAGGAAGACAGGAGGATTCTGATGGCTGCTGAGTAAGTTTTGTTTACTGGGTGTACTCAGTGGTGCCTGTGAGCAGCTCGGTCTCACACAAGAAACAGGAAAAGAAACGGGAAGCTAGTGATATAAGGAAACTCCAAACAGATTTGAAAGGAGTGTTGAAAACTGCCTTCTCTCTCATCTCTGTACCAGTTCAATTTCTGTTAATCCATTAGGTCCTTTTGGGGGCACCATATTTGCTATGGTTGAATCCCCCACTAACATATTTACATTTAATCTCCACTGTAGAAGGTAGTACATAGGTGGGAACTCAGTCCAACTTTGCTGAGTACTTTGGATGATAATGAATGTGGAATGTAGCCAAAAGGATGGGCCTCTAAACCAACAGAACAGAACTGTGGCTTTCTGAGAAGAGGGGGGAAGAGCTGAGTGAGAACATTCTGTCAGGCCATGGGAGGTGCTGGGCTCCCCAGCCCTGCAAAAAGTCCCCAAAGCAGCCATTCAGTCCTGACATTCCCAGCCTTCAAACCTGTGAGCCAAACCTTTATTCTTTATAAATCACTCAGTGAATTCAGTCGTAGCAACAGAAAAACGCTGGAAAATAATTACAAACAGGAATGAATTCAGTTTAAAAGATTAAAGCATGAGGAACTACAATCAATGAGAAAAGATGAAAGGAGTCACACTTGATTATCCTAAAGAAAAGGAGGCCAGACAATGACCTAATTACTATTTAAAGGCACAAAGAACTTTAAAGATAGTATTTTTTTCTCAGTGTTAATGGAGCACTAAGAAGGATAGATCATATTAAAATAAGATTTCACATGCACAGCTGTAATCCCAGCACTTTGAGAGAGTGAGGCAAGAGGAGCTGACGTTTGGGCCCGTCCTGGACAACTCAGCCGTTTAGTGAGCCCCAGTATCGAAGTGAAAAGTGAAAAAGGCCTGGAAACGTAGCTCAGGGTTAAAGCATTTGCCTTGTATGTATGAGGCCCTGGCTTCATCCCCACTCCTACCAGAAACAAAAACAAAAACACAAACAAAGCCAGGAAACAAAAGCAAGACCTTTCTAGTTGAAGACAACAAAAATGCTTTCAGTGAGGTCTCTCATTCTGTCAGGATGACATTTTGGTTGATCATTTGTCTGAGTCCATGGATGGGATGCTTACAGAAATTCCTTCACTTGCTGACGTGCCCACAGCTGGTGCCCCAATCACCACTGGACACCCGAGCGTCTAGAGCTCTGCCTGGCAGGTATTTCGTGCTCAGTAATACCTATGCATTGAATGCAGACTGAAGATGTGAGAAGTAGGACTTGACTCCAGATCTGCTAGATTCCAAGGTCAGTCCCTAAGCGCCAGGCAACCCTGTGCCTGATGTACACTGGGTGTTCTGGGTATCGTAAAGATCAAGGCCATGCAGGCAGCAGCTGCTCCCTGGGAACGGGATGCCAGCCTTCCTCCTCCTTCCTGCTGGGCATACTAGCTGGGCATACTTCTGTGTGCCCCACGCTCCTACAGTCCTCCACCTCAAGTTTCCTTGGATTCAGTCCCTTGCTGGCAACTGCAACCTGAAAATACTGAGTGGCAGATTCCTGAAATAAATCGTTGGTAATGTTTAAACAACGTGTATCACAGCATATACCTGTTATTGTTTCTCTGTGCTTATGATTTCCTGTGGTTGATCTTTGACTGTGCTTACCTTATAAACCATATCATAGGCATGACTGTGTAGGAAGACAAGACATAGGTAGAGGTCAGCACTGTCTGTGGTCTCAGACACCTCCCTGGTGTCCTGGGCCATGCCCCATGATCCAGAGGACATTGCTACAAGAGCCCATGGCCACTCGGTCCCCAGTCCTCTGTGGAAACACCTCTCCCCCAGCCTCGCCTCTGTGCACTGAAGGGAGCATCTTGTGCCCTTCATCCCTCAGTGTCGTCACCCCTCACACCCCTTCCCGAGGTGAGCTCCCTCCTTGCTCCTCTTGGCTCTCCTCCTTGTCCTTTCACAAGCAGCAGCTGGCCTGCAGGCCCTGGATCCTGGTCCACCCTGCATCCTGGTTCAGAGAAACAGTCACCCTCCAAGAGCAGATCTCACCAGGAAGAACCCAAGCACCAGCCCAGCATCATATGTAGTAATGTGGTGCTTTCCCTCCCCAGCTGGAGCCCGCATGAGCCTCCTGACTGTACCTCCCTGGCTTCCTGGGCTCCAGCTGCCTTGATCATCCCCACTGCACCCACCTTCACCTCCAGCCCAGCACTGCTCCAGCCATGATGAGCATCCCCCAGCTCCCTAGCCTTTGATACACTGGAAGAAGGCAGGTTCCTCAGGCAAAAGGTGAGGCCATTTGCCTGAACTCAGGGGAGCTGTCCAAGGCCAGCCCCAGAATTCTCTCTGGGGTGCCCACTGGCTGGTAAGGTGCACATCATATTGGGAGGAAATGAAGAGTTGGTGGACTAGCAGAACCAAAGAGGGCGGGCAGTTTTATGTTCCAAATCACCCTCTTTGGCTGGCATTTGGTTGTAAATCTGGGCTAGAAATGCTGCTGGCAGAAGGATACACAGGTGGCCATGCACAAAATTGAAAATCTGGGAGCTGGACTGCTTCTGACCCCTGCCCCTGGCAGAGCTTTTATGTGCATTCCCAGTGGCCTTTCTGCCACCACACGACACGAGACACAGTGCTCACAGGAACTTAGATTGTTCCCAGTCCTTGCTTGGTACCTTTAATTCCAATTCTTCTGGCAAAGCCAAAGGTGCCTGTAGTGTTTCGTTTGTAGAGAACACCGTGTGAGACTGTGCAAGAAACAGAATCCAGCCCAGCTCGTGTGGCCGATGATTTTCCCCAGTGAGCCACTCTCCTGTGCCCAGCCACCTGCACGGATGCTGTGACTCCTCTCGCTTCACTGTCCCTGCAGAAGGTGAGTGACGATGACTCCAGAGGTCGCCTGGGATGGCTCTGACATGGATTGAATAACTCCAGCTGTAGCACTTCACTGTCAGTGCTGTTTTCTCAGACACTCAGGTGACTTTCCAGACTGAAACATGAGTGACTTCGGGAACAGTAAGTGGGGCAGAATTCACACGTTGGTGAAAACAAGACCATTTTGCAGGACGAAGCTGTCTCACTCTTGGCACTGGTCTCTGGGCCAGGGCCTGAGCTGAATTTTGGGCAAGGCGTGTAGTGTAATAACGCATGCTCCCAGCCTCCACACCCATGAAGGTCTGTGCTTTGCACCCATTCTCTATGTCCGTGCATGTGCAAGGGACAAAGTTTCTTCATGACCCTTTATCTCCCTGACATCCCGGCTCCTCCAAAGAAGCTTGCCTCGCTCACTTGAGTCCTGCTCCTCCCCTTCTCCCTGCCCTGGGGAGCACCTTCCTTGGAACAGGATTGGAGAAGTGGAGAAGCCAGAGGTCAGAGAAATGAAACAGAAGCTTTGTGGGCTGCACCGGGCGGCTAGTGCTGAGGTGGGAGCTGGGTCAAAGGGGCCCCAGGCAGCTCAGAGTCCCGAGCACAGCGTGTTCAGGAACTGGATCTACTTCGTATTCTTGAGAAGATGCAAAGAAGTCATTTACACTAGGGCTCGCTGGGCAGCACGTATCTATGATTGTTGTTTTCTAAGATTCCGTGAGTTAGTGAGCTCAGAGACAGGCCTCTCAGATGGCACCTGTTACCTTACGGAGTGATTTACCTGTTACTAAATCAGTGGACAATTTTGAGTCTGTGTTGCCTAAATTCGTTGCTGATCATGACTGCAGACCTGTACTCATCCAAACGCTTCTAGCCTCCAGCCAGTGCTCATGCAGGCTGGCTCTGCAGTCATCACCTGTGCATTGCTGTCTCCAAAACTCACTTCCTTCAGCCAGGACCCTCACCAGTCAGGCCACGCTGTCTCTGCATGGTGCCCTGCTCCGAAGCATGGATGATAAAGGCACCCACCTCCCAGGATTGATTCAGCAGGCACCTTCTGAACACTTGCGGGGTGTTGGCACCGTTCTGATCCAGTCACCTGGCAAATTAGGACAAACTTTGAGGGCAGGCCTTGGTGCTGCCATTGAAGCCCTGTCATTGCTTCCCAAATGAGTCCCCCAGAAGGAACTTCTGGGACCCAGACAACCTAAGTCCTGCTTGGAGACAGAAGTCACTTGTCACAGATTAGCACATAGCATGCTTGCAGTCTCACCCTGCTCTCTAGCCCCTGTCTGCAGCCCAGATGGCACTTGGATGTCCCTAATGGTGACATGTCCACTCCCCAGAACATTGTGAATTCTGTGAGAAGAGAGCAGGACACCCCGGGTCCCTGGCCTGGCCATGGTGGATGTGCACTGCTCTACCTACCTCCCCCTGGGGAGCCTTGGCTCTCACTGACTGACTGCTATACCTTTCCCAGGAACAGACCTCACTCCCTGGCAGCCTCCCTCCCACAATGGTCAGTGGAGGAGGACAGATGGAGCAAGGCCCAGTTCCTTGCCTCAATCAGAATCACTCTGCAAGGGTCACTGTACCCTCCGTTCACCCAGATTTCCTCCCAGGTCCATGGCTCGGAGCCAGCTGTTTTGCACACAATTCAACACGCAAGTACACACTCCTGAGTTCTGTTCCTGGGAACCCTACCTGGCCAGTAGGCACTCAGGAGACTTTTCTGAATAAATAAACAAATAAGAAAACTTCCACCACCCAGCAAGCTCCTGTGTCTGTTCTGTGGATGGTCATACAGGAGGAGCTAAGATGTAAGACATATTATTACAACATTGTCTGCAGTTACAAGGTGGGGGAGGCTCAAGTGGAAACAGGTGTGTATTGGCAGCATCAGGAACGTTGCCCATTCTCTCCATCCAACCAGATGCAATGCGCTCAACAAAGCCTAAAAGACAGCTTTAGTGTAAACATATAAAACAATCAAAAGCATGTGTTATTAAGTATTATGGAAACACAAGACCTGGCAAATCAGAAAACTGAGTGGCCAAGCCAACTCACAGGGTCAAGCCCATTAGTCACTGTTTGCTGGAGCAGGGAGTCCGCACCATCACTTGCATTTGAAGAGACTCAAAGCAGCAGAGGGTAGGAAAGCTTTCCTTCCCATCCCTCTTCATTGGAGGATACCAGCCTGGGGAAAACACCAGACAGCAACTAGAAGGAACACCCTGGGTGGTTGGTTAGGGGGTGTTTCTTGTTGGTATTAAGTTGGAAGGCGGGGCAAAAATCAGGAAAGTTGTCAGTTATTTACCAAGTGCTGGCCACTTGGACCAGGAGTATGTGTTTGCCTTTCTGGATCAACAGAGGAGGTGGGTTACAGAACTGAACTATAGTTGATAAGAGAAATAAATGCTGGTGTTCTATGGTACAGTAGGTAAATATAGTTTGCAGCGATGTATTAGGAATTTCTGTGACTTAGGTTGAAATTCCCCTAAAGCCTAATGCAGTCACAGATGGGACATTTTCAGAAGTGGCCAGGTCAAGCGCATGTGAGCATGGGATTGATTCATGGTGCAGTGCTAGGCTCAAGGGCATGAGGGTTAATAGTGTGAGTGCTACCTGCCGAAAGCAGCCTTTATAAACCATAAGAAATAGAAAGAGCTGTGGTCATCCTTTGGATCTTTGCTATCTTCTGCTCACCAAGAACTGTTTCTCCTCTGGGATGCCACCCTGCTTTGGAGCCAACCAATTATAGACTGAAACCTCTACAAACTGTGAGCTAAATAAGCCTTTCCTCCTTAACTTTGGGTTCTGGGTATTTTGTCTCAGCAACAAGAAAAGTAGCTAAGACATAGATTTATTAAAAATTTAAGAGAAATGTGAAGCTTTCCAACAGAAATGATAAATGTTTAAGAAGAGGGAGAGATGTTAATTACTCTCATGGCACATTGTATCACACCATACCCAATAAATATGTATAGTTATTATGATGTGTAAACTTTAAAAAATTTTAATTATTAGGTGTAAACTTTGAAAATTTTTATTATGTGTAAATTTTAAAATGTTTAATAAACTCTTTGTTACAGATAGCAGTCTGACTTTCCCCAAGTCTGAGTTGTAGTTAGTTGATTACTGTAGATTAAGTTGATTACTGTAGATTAAGAGTTGTTGTAGCTGGTTGCTACAAACTTTGGTCAGAATTTCATTTTTATATATAATCTACCAACTGTCTGTGTATTCCAACTATTAATTTAAAAAAAGAGATGTTACTGGAGGTATCCCATAGGCTCTCCACAGGTACACAAGCCCCAGGAGACATGATGTCCTGTTTGGAGACAGTTCTCCAACCTCCTGTAAACCCTGCTCTGCTCTTAAGCCACTGGAGGCCCAGTGAGGAGCCCCGGGAAGCCACCTCTGGACTTGAGTCACAACCAGGCCACTCATGCTCCTTGCCTAGAGCCTAGTGAAGAAGAGACATTCAGAAGCAAGACAGAAAACTGAGCTGGGAAAGCAGGAATTGGCAAACCAAATGGAGTTGAGAGCGGGACTGGTGGGGAGCCCTGCATCAACCTGCTGTGAGTGAAAGGAACGGGGACCCTTTTATAGACTAGGAGGCTCCAAAAGAGGACATTCTGGAACCAGGCAGACTAGCTGGAACAGGACGTTGCAGTGACTTTAGTCACATATTCCCCTCTCAAATGGGATTGGTGGGGAGCGCTTGGCCTGGGTGATGCCACAGACTAAAACCCAGTAGGCTAGCCCAAACCAGATCCCTGGAGGTGCACCCTTGCAGTGAAGCCTTCAGTAGGTTGACCTGGAGGGGCGGGCCCAGCAGAGGCTGCCCAGGTCTGTATCTCCCTAGTACACTGCGGTGGGCAGGAACACCTAGCCGGAGGATTCAAACAAACTGTAACCGACAAAGAAAAATAAAAAAAAAGCTTGGCCTCCTATGTACGCTTGTATGGAAGGAACAAAAATATGGGAAGAGAGAGCAACAAGAAAGGGTCCTCAGTCCCCCATCCTGAGATCCAGTGATCCAGGAAAGGTAAATGCAAAGGAGAATGAAGACAGAAAACATGCGATATCAGACATGGCACCAACAGATGTAAAGCAATATCTCCGGAGCCTCATAGACGAGTTCAAAAATGAAGTATTTAATGAAATAAAGCAAGAAATAAGTAGAATAGTTAGAGGAATGCTAAGCACCACCCAAGAAAAAACATATGGTGGAATGGAAGAACAGAAAAAAAGGGGAGAATAGCTTGATGGAGGAAATAGAGAAAACATAGAATATGTGAAGCAGGTTCAAAGAGATTACCAGGAAACTAAAAACTCTATTGAAAGCTGGCATAACAGCTTGAAGGAAACTAAGGATAGATTATCTGAACTGGAGGACAGATTTGTAAGGTGGGAGCATGAAATGAAAAACTTCTTAAAAATAACAAGAAGACAAACAGCAATAATACAAAGGCTAGAAGATGATAAGAGGAACTATAACTTAAGAAATAAGAATGTAAAAGAAGAAGTAGGGACATAAACAAATGAACTACAAAAGCTAATCAGAGAAATAATCCAGGAGAATTTCCCTAATTTAGCAAAAGGTAAAGATACTCAGATGTATGAGACATAGGACCCCAGCCACCTACAACCCAAACAGAGCTACACCCAGGCATATAATAATCAAAATTCCAGAAATCCAATATAAGAACAGAATATTAAAAGTCACCAGAGACAAGAAACAGATCACTTACAAGGGAACACCCATCAGAATTACAGCAGACTTCTCAGCACAAACCATCAAATCACGAAGAGTGTGGGGAGAAATAATTCAAGCTTTGAAAGATAATAACCTCCAGCCAAGATTGATATATCCTGCACAACTGTCCCTAGAAGTTGATGGACAAACAAGGTGCTTCCAGGATAAAGAGGAACTGGGGGAATTTGCAAACACCAATTCAACTCTACAGAGAACACTGCAGGATGTTCTAAAAAAGAAAATACCAAGATTCCAGAAACAGTGGCAGAGAGACCACAATGAATGGAGCAGAAAGTGAAATGAAGAAGACAAACTGACAACTAATGACAGAAAAAGAGCTCAATATAAATGAGGCAGAGAAGGTTGGATGATAGAAACAGCCATTTTGGAGAAAACAAGACATCATAATAGGTAGTGCTGATTTAATATCCTCTTGTTTTGAAGTCCCATCAAGCTTTTGTTCTTCTGTCTCCATCGGTCTTAACATGTTGTATCTTATTGGATTTTTTATTTGTGATAATATAAACAAAAACTTTTGTAGACAAGGAGATTACACAGAAACCATTGCTCATTTTCTGTTAGTTGATTCTAAATATCCTGTAATACTGTCATTCTCTTGAACGGTTTTACATTGTCTTGATATGTTTGATGCTACAATATACGAAGTTATACTCAAAGATTTCAAGGAAAGAGACACTATGGTAACTACTTTTATGTTGGGATTATCTTGTGGTGAAACACTATTTTGCTTAAATGGCTATGTTTTGACCTGTGCTGTTTTGTCGTTATCCCCTCTTTTATCTCAATCTCCTTTTTTTATTATTTACTTTTTCATTTTTATCCTTTTAAGTAAGGGAAAAATAAATTTAAAATAGCAGGATATATTATACCAACCCACTTTGATTTTCCTATTAACTTGATTTGAAACCCTGTATTGCTCTCATCATCTTGTTTTGACTGATTTTCCTCTATTCTGTTTTGCTTGATAGTACCAAGTTCGAGAGTATAGGCAACAACTATGAAGACAATAAGATTCATTATGATGCCCATTCTGGTTGACTATTATCTTCTTTTGAAGTCTTGTAATGTCTCCAATATTTTGGCTTTTATTGGTTTTGTTCTTTACTGTTTTGTTCAATTTTATTATAACTGATGATATAGGCAATTCTTTTTAAGATAGCAAGAGGCATTATGGTTACCATTGTTGATCACCTTGTATTTTGTTTTTACATTATGTATTATGTCCATCCTTTTGATTTGACTGACTCTGTTCTGTTACATCACATTTGGTTTTACTCTCTTCAAAAAAAAAAAGTAATAAGAGCAATGGGAGTAATAAAACCCAAAATGTGTAATTGTCATTATACAAAAGAGAGGAAAAGAAAGTGCTCTAAAGGACATAACTGCATGTATATTTAAGTGTATAAGATAGATAACCATATTACTGAGTTTTATTGGATCATTGAACAGAACTGTTTGCAGTCTTACTGTTTGAATGTCTACCATATATGCTTTAATTTTGTAACTTGAACAACAATTTCTAAGGTGACAATATATAATCTATTAACTAGTGATTTTCTACTGTTTGTTTTTTCTGAACTTCTGTATAAGTTGTACTATTTTTCTGGGGTTTTTTTTTCTCCTTAATTACAATTAAAAAAAAATAAAACTGTGAGCTGGGTGGCTGGGAAAGCGTCTTACAAAAAGCAATAATATTCACACAAAAAGAAGGATTTCCCCACCTTCTGTGAAGAACCTTTGCAAGGTCAGGGCTGAAAGCATCTCTCACTCTTCTGGAGCTTCCATCTGGTGTTAGATGTCTGCTGAGAAGAACCTGTGGGCTCTCAGATAGTCACCATCTCTGGTTAGTATTCTTATTCTTCATACCTTTGGATGGTTCTGAAATATCTTTAAAATTTGACCCTGGGGAACACCACATCTAATGCTTTCTTGACATTCTATGATGTCAACAAGAGGAGAAAGTTATTTTATTTTATTTTATTTTATTAAAAAATGGGAAGAGACATCTGATTTTTTTTTTTTTTTTTTTTTTTTTTTTTTTTTTTTTTTTGTACCAGGGATCAAACTCACAACCTTGCGCTAGCCAGGCAGGCACTTATGCCATTGAGCTAATCCTCAGCCCATCTGAACATTTTAAAATGATGAGAATGAGCCAAAGAGAAAGAGATCTCCAAATGTAAGACAGGGATAAAGGAACAAAGTTCTGGAAAAATCAGATGAGTGAAAACAGAACTGAGACTCATGGTATGAATGCAGAGGTAAGAGGTCCATTTGTAAAATCTCATGACACAGAGGAAATTCTTTCTTGCTGGCAGAATCTTCCCCAGCATGACTGTTGCTTTGGGTTAGTGAACGGCTTATCACACAGGGCCTGTGGATGCCTGGGTTTTTGCAAAGCTAGGCAGAGGCCAGTTGCTATGCATAATAAGGTGGGCCTGTCTTGGTTACTTTTCTCTCATTGCTGAGCCAAAATACCTAACATCCAAAATTAGGGAAGGGAAAGTTTATTTAGCTCACCATTTGTGGAGGTTTCACTCCGTACTCAGCTGGCTCTAAGTCAGGGTGGCGTGACAGAGGGGTAAAAGTTCATGGTGGTGGAAGGCAGCAAAAGCAACAAGCACAAGAAGAGAAGAGTGCGAGAGAAGACTCTCTCTGTCCCTTATACTGTCTGTGGGTTACCTGCCTAGGGTGGGTGTAGCACTCACACCCATAATCCCAGCATTGGACCATGAATCAATCACAAACTTCAGAAGCCTGCCCCCATGACTGCATGAGGTTTTGTGGGGACATCTAGACACAAACCGTAACAGCACCCTAAAGTTTGAGGGAAAGAAAAGTTAAACAAAGAGACAATGAGACTCAAGACTGGATCCTGAAGAACAACTTTGAGTGAAAAACAAATCCTCTAATAAGAATTGAATAAAACTGGTTGCTGTGATGTGTTGAGGTCCTTTTCATCTGATTTCCTGTGAATTCTGAAGTAAAATGGACATCACTCAGTAATGCTTTATAGTGTGGGAAAATGAATTGGGTTTTTTTTTTCTTTTTTGAAACAAAGTCTCACTATGTAGTCCAGGCTAGCCTTGAACTCATTTTGTAGCCGAGGGTGACTTCAAACTCATGGTGATTCCCCTGCCTCAGCCTCCCAAGTGCTGGGATGCACCCACCTGCCTTTTGGGGAGGATTTTAGGAAGTTATCAGTCTTCAGGATTCATAAAATAAATTGGAGAGAATAGACACAAAAAGTGTGCACCATGTAGTATTTAGTATTTTCCATAGTGTGAGGCATGTTTATTTTTTTCTCTCTCTCTCTGTGTCTCTCTCTCTACCTCTCTCTCTCTATCTCTCTCTCCCCTCCCCTGCAATGCTAGCGAAGGAATCCAGGGCCTCACATGTATTAGGCAATCCCTTTGCCACTGGATTACATCTCCACCCTAGGCTTGTCTTTTAAAGTTTTTATCCCTATTACTTTGCTCTATTTTTCAAAGTATACTACACTTACAGTTTGGTTTCAAGTAACATTATCATCTCAAGAAAACAGTGCCCATGGGAGAGAGCAAAGTCTTTAGAGGTAATGTGGGGTTAGAAACTACAAGAATTTAAAATTAGGGGCTGGGGATTTAGCTCAGTGGCATAAACGCCTGCCTTGCAAGCAGGCAGTCGTGGGTTCGATCCCTGGTACCGATAAAAAGGAAAAAGACCAAAAAAAAAAAAAAAAAAAAGAATTTAAAATTAGCCAAAGGCCTGTCCAGTGATGCTGTTCTCTGGATACTGAGTTTTGGCCTTCGGGACAAGCAGTAGTACAAAGTATGCACAGTGAAGAGCAACACCTAAACTTCACTATCAGGAGGTTTGCATGCAGGTGTGATTTTGCTTAACCTCATTTGGCGTGGTGCGGTGGGTCAGCTTCCTTAGGAGCATGTGAGAATTCTTGAGTCCTATGCGAGTTTTTGTCCCATCTTAGTCTGTTTTAAGGCTGCTAAAAGAAAATACAATTTACAGATTTCTTTGTGGATGCTGAGGAGTCCAAGATCAAGATGTAGACTTGAAGCAGACTTGAAGGTCTATGGTGGGCCACATCCCCCGGAGAGGGGGAACATTTCTTCCTACATGGCAGATGGCAATGTGACCCCTTTGGTAAGGGCTGCAAACCCATTCATGGGAGTGAAACCCTTATGATGTAAGCCTTTGTTAATGGCCCCACCTTTGAATACCATCATGGGCCCCATGGCATTAATATGAGTTCTTCTCTTCTTCCACTAGCATGTGTCACAGTGGTCAGGATGGCCAGGAGAAAAGGTGGAGCACAGAGGGTTTTAGACAGTGGAAATGCACTGTAGGACACTGTCACAGAGAAATGTAAGCAAACGTTTGCCAAGCCACAGCCTGTACAATACCAAGAGCAAACCGCAATGCTAGCTGTGGGTTTTAATACTATTGGTGCCTCAGTTGTAACAAGCACACTAAGGTGCCTGGATTCCAAGATACGAAAAAGATGTGAGACTGTATGGGCAGAAGGAGGATGTGTTCCTCAAATCGTTGTCTGTAGGGCCAAATACTTGGAGAAAAACAACTCAAAGAGGGAAAGGTTTATTTCTGATCATAGCTTCTGAGGTTGCAGCCCTGGACATTGGCTGTCTCGTTTCTAGGCTGGTCATGAAGAAGAAACATCATGGCCAAAGGACGTGGTGGAGGAAAGCTGCTCAATGCATGGCTGGCAGAGAGAAAGGGAAGAGCAAGAAAGCCAGAGGAGGAGGACCCTGGACCAGACTTTGCCCCCAAGGTCACCTCCGCAGTTGCACTCCCCCAGCCAGGGCTCACTTCCTGTTTCTATCACCTCCCAATAATGCCGTCAAATTATGCTCTCATTGGTGCATCATCCACTACTGAAGTGAGGGCCCTGGGGTCCAGTCACCTCCCCGAAGCCTGTCAAAACCTGCAGCACAATGAGATTTGGGGGAACATTTTGGATCCTGATCATAAGACAAGACACATAAGGATTCTGTACTCTGTGCTAATTTTGATAATTCTAAAAGTTCTCTAACAGAATTTTATTTTTAAAAAAGTGTTAAAAGGATGTACAGTCTTGCCAAACTGTTGTGACCCTACTCTGTAGCAAAGAGGGCTGCACCATGGTACAGTTGGAGGGGTGAAGAAGGAAGGCAAGAGCCACTTGGGTTTGAGACTTAGCTAAGCCATGCCCTTGTTCAAGCAGCTACAGCCTTCCCTTACAGGGCAAAAGAAGGGCTCAGGGAGTTAGCTCCCCCAGGACCCACAGTGGGCGGGCAGCACGGGCTGGATTAAAAAATCCAACACCCACCAAGATCTTTGTACCATGCACCACTCCAAACCTTTTAACCTCCACCGATGTGGAGATGCACACAGCCAGGGAGGTTACGGGATCAGATGCTCTGACTTGCACAGTGTTCACGTGGAATTGACTTATGTGAATTATGCAAAAGATAACAAAGACTTCATAAATGAGCTCAGGACCAGCATGAGCCTGTGCTCTTGACTCGCTATAGAGATTAAAATGAAGAGCACAAAGCTATACAAATACAGCTGTGGTGGCCTAAATACTGCATTTAGGAAAAAATAAAACACAGACTAAAAATAGTCCCCTCCATCAGCCAGGGGCTGGCAGTGCTGACCACCCACTCCTCCCCGACTGCCAGCGAACAACAGCCCCACACGTGAGGGTGGCATTGTCCGACCCTAATTACAACCATCGGGAGCAGCCGTGGTTAAAAGTCTCATTGAGACTGTGAGGATTACCAGCTGCTGTGCTTCTGAGAACATCCTGTAGGGAAAATGCCATTTGCAGCTAGCTGTGGAGCTACGCCCAGCACCTCTGCCCAGTCAGTGCCCCCTCCCACGGCCACCTACACCCTGGTCGGGCACAGTCAGTACCCTCATGCTGTCGCCCTGAGCGCCCAGGTATTGCCCTGAATGCTTCTGCAGAACAGCTGGGGGTAGCTGCCTGGAAGTGGCCCACCTTTTGGAGAAACACACAGCCAGCAACTCACCCTGCAGGCTGAGGCTGTGGGGAGCCCGCCTCTAACAGCCTGCTCTGGAAAGTTCTGGAGCTGTAGCCCTTGCCCCCAGGAATAAGCACCTCATGAAAACGCGCCCCAAGATGAAGCTGGCTCAGCCTCAGGCAGTTTCCCTTGCTCTGTGACTTCTGGGTTTAGACAGAGCAGTGACAGAGGGTGTAAGGATAGGTGCCCACCCAGCTAGGGAGCAGGGGATGCAGCCAGTGAGGTGCAGGGGGCAGAGCGGACACCTTTTCCTGCTGCAGAACTTTCTGGGGGTTTTGGCAGACGGTGATCAGATCCTTCTTGCAGTCCGAATTCTGCACTAAGATCCTTCTGTCTAATTCATGTCACGGTGTGGTCAAGACCACGTTCAAGAATGCAGCGTGAGCTGAGTATAGCGTGTGTGCTGTGTCGCCTGGTCTTGGTCTTAATCAAAACTGCAGAACATGAACTGTGAGTCTAAAGCTCCGCCCTCTCAAACACATAAGCACAGTTCACTCCCTGTTTTCTTGATGGTGGTGGTGGGGACTTTGGGGGAAATTCCCTTTGTAATTCCTGACTTTATTTTATTTCTCCCCGCTCCCTTGGCAGTCTTGCCAGATGGTTGTTTTATTAATTTTCTCAAAGAATCAATCTTTGGCCTTCTTTTGTATGTTTTTTTCTAAGTCATTATATTTTTACTAACTTTTTTTTTTACTTCATTTTCTTGTTCTTTTCCAAACTATCTGTGGTGAAATTTTAGCCTTTATGCTTTTTTAAATATAATCCTTAAAGGCTATAAACTTTACTCCAATTGTGGCTTTAGCTGCATCCTAAAATTTGATGTATAATATTGAATTATAATTTATTTTATAACATTTTAAAATCTCTATTATGATTTCTCCTTTGCCCTATAGGTGTTTAGGAAAATACTGCTTAATTTCCAAACAAATAAGGATATTCTGGTTATCTTTTTATTGCTGAGGTTCAGCATAAGGGTATTAAACTGAAAAAATATCTTCTGTGTGGTTTTAACCCTCTGGAACTTTTTGGAGGCTTCAGCATATGGTCAGTCTGTCTCTGTGTCCTTAAAAAGATGCTGCGTTCTGTAGTTACTGATGTATGTTTTACATGTGTCATTAGGTCATGTTCGCTAATTATTTTTCATCCTTTCTGTAATCTTAATGACTTAATAACTCTGTCTTTTTTTTTTTGGTTTATAACCTTAGGTTTATTCTTCTAAATGTTTATTTTCTTTTTTTTAAATTTTATTTAAAAGGAAAAAGAGAAAAAACAAAACAAAACAAAGCAGTGTAAGGGTACAAGTAATACAGAACTACAAAAAAAAAAAAAATAAGAAATCACCAGTTAATAGATTACACATTATCATCTTAGAGATAGTTGGTCGAGTCACAGTATCTAAGCATACAAAGTGAACATTCAAACAGAGAGACTGCAAACAGTTGTGTTCAATGATCCAACCAAAAACATTAATATGGTCAGCTATTTATCACCCCTAAACACACTTGCAGTCGTATCCTTTACAGCACTTTTTTTCCCTCTCTTTTTTACAACAAAATTTACACATTTTGGGTTTTATTACTCCTTAGTTCTTATTACTTTTTTTTTTTTTGGAAGAGAATAAAGTCAAATATGGCAAAACAAAGCTGTCAGTCAAAACCAAGGATAGACATAGTACATGATGTAAAAACAGAGTACAAGGTTATCAACAATGGTTACCATAATGCCTTTGGCTTCCTTAAAAAGAGTTGTCTTTCTCATCAGGTATTATAAAGTTGAACAAAACAGTAGAGAACAAGACCGATAAAACTTAAACATTGTAAACATTACAGGACTTCCAAAGGAGATAATAGTCAAACCAGGATGGGCATCTTAGTGAATCTTATTGTCTTCAAAGTAGTTGCCTATACCTTCAAAATTGATACTATCATACAGAATGGAACAGAGTCTAATCAGTCAAAACAAGATAGTGGGAGTATTACAGGACTTCAAATCAAGTTAATAGGAAATCAAAAAAAGTTACTGTAATATATCCTGCTAATTTTTTAAATTTTTCCCCTTACTTAAAAAAACCATAAAAAATAACTAAATAATTTTTTAATGAATAAGGGAGAGATTGAGATAAAAGAGGACATAACATAACAATACAGGTCAAACCACGACTGTTTCAGCAACCTAGTGCTTCACCACCAAATAACCCGACTTAATAGTAGTTACCATAGTGTCTGTCTTTTTCCTTGAAATATTTGAATATAACTTCATATGCTATAGCTTCAAATATTTCCATATCAAGAAGCCCAGAATAAAGCCTTTCCAATTAATAAGTGAAAACTTTATAAGGCTTCAAGGCCACATAATGCGAAATCATGATTACCACATTCTTTAATATTTGAATCATTACTTACATTAGGGAAACTATTCGGTATTCACACATGCGAGATTGATTTATTTCACTTATGAGTCTGGTCTCAAGCTGTGCCCATTTATTGATAAATATCTCAGTTGATCCTTCTTTATAGCTGAGTAATACTTCATTGTATAGAAATACCACAACTTTTTTATCCATTCCTCAGTTGATGGACACTTGGATTGTTTCCAAGATCTGGCGATTACAAATTGTGTTGCTGTAAACCTAGGTGCACATATATCACTGTGGTATGATGCTTTCGGTTCTTCTGGGAATATGCCTACAAGTGGAATAGCTGGAACAAATGGGACTTCCAATCCTAGCTTTTTGAGAAATCTCCAGACTCACCTCCACAAAGGTTGTACCAGTCTACACTCCCACCAGCAGTGTAGGAGAGTTCCTTTTTCCCCACAGCCTCTCCAGCATTTGTTGTTGTTGGTTTTCTTGATCCTGGCCATTCTTTCAGGAGTGAGATGGAATCTCAGTGTGGTTTTAATTTGCATTTCTCTAATGACCAATGATGATGAACATTTTTTCATGTACTTATTTGCCATTTGTATTTCTTCATCTGAAAAGTGTGTATTCATCTCAGATCCCATTTTTGGATTGGATCTTTGACTTTTGGAGGTCTGAGTTTTTTAAATTCTTTGTATGTTTTAGACAAGAGTCCCTTGTCTGAGAGAGAATTCACTAAAATCTTTTCCCAGTTTGTGGGTTTTCTTTTCACTATGCTGGAGATTTCTTTTGACATGCAGAAACTTTTTAATAAGAAGTGGTCCCAGTTATTGATTCTGGGAAGTATTTCCCGTGCGGTTTGAGTCCTGTTCATGAATTCTCTACCTACCCCTATGTCTTCAAGGTTTCTACCCAATTTGTCTTCCAATAGATTTAGTGTTTCTGTTTTAATATTCAGATCTTTGACCCATTTAGATTTTAATTTAGTACATGGTGATAGGCATGGGTCTAGCTTTAGTTTTCAGCAAATGGAGAGCCAGTTTTTCCAGCACCATTTATTAAAGAGACTGTCGTTCTTCCAGTGAACCTTATCAAAGATAAGGTGGTTGAGTGTGTTTGTAGTTGTAGTTGTATCTTCTAATCTATTTCATTGATCTTCATCTCTGTTTTGATTCCAGTACCATGTTGATTTTACTACTGTTGCTTTGTAGGATAACTTCAAGTCAGGGATTGTGATGCCTCCTGCCTTGCCTTTGCTGCTTAGAATTGCCTTTGCTATTCTAGGTCTCTTCTGGTTCCAGATGAATTTTAGGAGTGATTTCTCTAGATTTATAAGGTGTGTTGATGGTATTTTTATTGGGATTGCATTGAATCTGTGTAATAGTTTTGGGAGAATGGCCATTTTCACAATCTTTGTCCTTCCTATCCATGAGCAAGGGATGTCTTTCCATTTTCTAAGATCATCTTCAATTTCTTTTTTCAGTGTATTATAATTTTCCTTGTATAGGTCTTTCACTTCTTTCGTAAGAGTAATTCCTAAATATTTCATTTTTTTGCTTGCTAATGTGAAGAGTGTGGTTTCTCTTATTTCCCTCTCTGTGATTTTGTTGTTAGTGTACAGGAATGCTATTGATTTCTGAGTATTGATTTTGTATCCAGCTACATTACTGAATTTATTTATTATATCTAAGAGTCTTTCAATGGAGTTTAGGGGGTCTTCTATGTAGAGTATCATGTCATCTGCAAACAATGATAATTTAACTTCTTCTTTTCCTATCTTTACCCCTTTTATTTCTCTCTCTTGTCTAATTGCTCTGGCTAGTACTTCCAGTACTATATTAAATAGGAGTGGTGATAAAGGAGATCCTTGTCTTGTGCCTGATTTTAAAGTAAAGGCTTTCAATTTTTGGCCATTTAGTATGATGCTGGCTGTTGATTTGTCATAAATGGCCTTTATTATATTGAGGTAAAGACCATCTATTGCAATTTTCTGTAAAGCTCTTATCATGAATGAATGTTATCGAAGGCTTTTTCTGCATCTATAGAAATGATCATGTGATTCTTACTTTTGGCTTTATTGATATGGTGTATTACATTTATTGATTTACGTATGTTGAACCATCCTTGCATTCCTGGGATGAATCCCACTTGGTCATGGTGTATAATTTTCTTGATGATTTGCTGCATCCTATTTGCCAATATTTTATTGAGGATTTTTGCATCTGTGTTCATTAGGGAGATGGGTCTATAGTTCTCTTTTTTAGTTGGGTCTTTCTCAGGTTTTGGTACTAGAGTAATATTTGCTTCCAGGAATGACTTAGGAAGGATTGCTTCCCTTTCAATTTCATTGAATAGTTTGAGGAGTGTCAGCATTAGGTCTTCTTTGTATTTCTTGTAGAATTCTGCAGTGAATCCATCTGGGCCTGGGCTCTTCTTTGTAGGTAAGGACTTAATTACATTTTCAATTTCATTAATAGAGATTGGGTTATTCAGCAGTTTTACATCCTCTTGATCTAGCTTTGGTACTTCATATGTTTCTAAGAAGCTGTCTATTTCTTCTGTGTTATCAAACCTTTGAGAGTAGACGTTTTCGAAATAGGTGTTGATGATCTGTATTTCTGTAGAGTCTGTAGTGATTTCACCTTTTTTATTTCTTATTGCATGAATTTGAGCTTTTTCTTCTCTTTTTTAAGTAAGGTTGGCTAGGGGCTTATCGATTTTATTTATTCTTTCAAAGAACCAACTCTTTGATTCGTTGATTCTTTGGATTGTTTTCTTAGTCTCGATTGCATTGATTTCTGCTCTGATTTTTATAATTTCCTCTCTTCTTTTGGCTTTGGGCTTGACTTGCTCTTCTTTTTCTAGCTGTTTGAGGTGTAGCATCAAGTTATTTATTTGTATTCATTCTGTTTTCCTGATGTGGGAACTCAGTGCAATCAATTTTTCTCTGAGGACACCTTTCATTGCATCCCACAGATTCCGGTAAGTTGTATCTGCATTTTCATTTTCTTGTAGTTATTTTTTAATTTCTTCTTTAATTTCTTCTGTGACCCACTGATTACTCAAGAGTGTGTTATTCAGTTTCCATGTGTTTGTGGGATTTTTGCAGTATCTTTTATCATTAATTTCTAATTTCAGAGCGCTATGATCCGATAACATGCAAGGGATGATTTCAACTCTTATGCATTTGTTTAAATATGTTCTGTGAGCTAATATATGGTCTATTTTAGAGAATGATCCATGTACTGCTGAGAAGAATGTGTATTCTGATGTTGTTGGGTGGAACATTCTGTATATGTATATCAAATCCATTTGTTCGCAGGTATGATTCAGTTCTGTTATTTCTTTGCTCATTTTCTGTCTGGTCAATGGTGTATTAAGGTCTCCTATTACAATTGTGTTACTGATAATTTGAGTTTTCATTTCTGTTAATAGTTGTTTTATATAACTGGGTGCTCTGGAGTTTGGTGCATATATATTTAAGATAGTTATTTCTTCCTCTTGGAGTTTTCCCCTAATGAATATGTAGTGACCTTCTTTATCCTTTATGGTCATTGTTGGTTTAAAGTTCACGTTGTCTGCAAACAGAATGGCTACTCTTGCTTTTTTTTTTTTTTTTTTTTTTTTTTGGATTCCTGATGCATGAAGTATTGTTTTCCATCCTTTGACTTTCAGTCTGTGAGTATCCTTCTGGGTTACATGGGTTTCCTGTAAACAGCATATGGTTGGATTTTGTTTCTTGATCCATTCTGCTAGTCTGTTTCTTTTGATTGGTGCATTGAGACCATTTATATTAATGGTTATTACTGTTAAATGCTGGTTTATTGTTGACATGTTATCTCTCTGCTATTGCATCTTTATCTTTCTGTTCTGTTTAATTATCTGCTTTGCTTAGTGGTTTTTTCCTTTGTGTATGTAAACTGTCTTTCAATATTTTTTGCAGGGTTGGGTTGGTGTTCATGAAGTTCTTCAGCTGTTCTTTGTCATGGAAGTATCATATTTCACCATCAATTTTGAATGATAGTTTTTCAGGGTACATCAGTCTAGGTTGGAAATCATTTTGCTTTAGGACCTGGAATACTTCACTTCATGCTCTTCTTGACTTTATCGTTTGTGCTGAGAAGTCTGCTGTGATTCTGATAGGTTTTCCTTTATAAGTGATCTGTCTTTTCTCTCTGACAGCTTTTAATAATCTATTCTTACGTTGGATTTTGGGATGGTGATTATTATATATCTGGGTGTAGTTTTATTTTGGTTATGACTATTTGGAGTTCTATATGCTTCAGTGATCCTGATGTCGGTTTCTGATCTCATGCTTGGGAGATTTTCAGCCATTACTTCTCTAAATATCCTCTTAACATCCTTTATGTTGTCTCCTTTTTCATTAATCCCTATCAATCTTATGTTACTTTTCTTTGCATCATCTTGCAGTTGTTGAATTGTTATTTCCTGATTCCTTGTTATTTTTAAAAGATCTTTCCTTTCCTGTTCACTAGCTGCAATCCTGTCTTCAAGGTCTGAAATTCTATCTTCACTTTCATTGAGGCGGTTTTTACAACTTTCAGTGGAGTTTTTTATTTCCTGTATATCTCTGTGCATCTGCATTATGTATTCTGTTTGTTTCTTATATTGCTCATCTAGGGATTCTATCTTTTTGTTTAGTTCCTCCAATTTTTTAACTGTGTTTTCTTTAGATAGATTCAGAATCTCTTTCATTTCTTTTATCATTTCTTCTTTTACCTGGGAGATTATTTCGAGTTTGAATTCCTTTAAAGCTTCCTGGAGTTGCTTGTTAATTTCAGTAGCTATTATGTCCGATATTTGCGGTGAATGGCATATATTTTCTTCTGTATACATCACTCCTAGGGTTTCTTGAGATGGGCTGGAGGTTTGAGGTTGTAATTTGGTCTTTTGTTTTGTCATTTTCCTATATTTCTGTGTTTCAAATGTTATTTGAAAGCTTCCTCAGGGACTGTTGGAAATCCACTTCTATGTTCGCAGCTCCTGGGACTCTGGCACCCAGTTCCCCCAAGCCACTGGGCCTGTAGAACCAATGGCCCTCTTCTGCCTGTTTAGAACTCCGTAGTTCCAGATAAGCTGGGCTTCAGGGACACTGTGCACCCACCTGCTTGTTGAAAGCTCCACAGTTCTCCAAGCGCAGCCAGGATGGGGAGGCGGATGTAGATGCCTCAAACCCACTTATCCACTTCACTGCACCCAGAAGCCTGGAGGGTCCTGAACAGTTTGGGCTTGGGGCAGAGTGCACTGAGCACTTACTGCAGGCCACAGGGCCTCTGGAACCTGCGATGCTTGCCTGCTTGCTGAGATATCCACAGTCCTCCAGACACACGGGGAGGCGGATGCAGGCACCCCAGATCTGCCCAGCCCTTCTTCTGCACCCAGATGGTGCAGGAGTCCCAAATAGGCCGGGCTCCAGGCATAGTGTGCACCCGCCTGCTTGCTGGAAACTCCACAGTTCTCCAAGCACAGCCAGAATGGGGAGGTGGATGTAGAACAACTCTGTTTGTTTTATCAATGTCTGAGAAAAGGATGTCCCAATTTTCCAAGATGATTGTGATTTTTATCTTTCTTCCTTTTTATTTTACAAAATTTGTTCTTTATCTGCCTTGAAGCTATAGTGTTTGTGCAAATAAGGATTGTTTCATCTTTCTTTGAAGTTAAATATTTTATTATTATGAATATCTCTCTTGATCTATGATAAGAGTGATCATGTACTTGATCTTAAAGAATAAATCTAACACTAATAGAATGGTACCCACTTTCTTTTGATTACTGTTTATATGCTACTCTTTTTTATTTTTTTCTTATGTGTACTTTCCCCATATTTTACATACATATCTTAGAAAAGCCATCTAGCCCATTGTATTTTTATCCAGTTTGAAAAACTTTGTATTAATTAAAACAGTTAGCTTATCTATGCTTAATGAAACTTTATTTCAGGTTTTTCCCATGTTCTCTTTGGATCTGCTGATATGCCAATTGTTCGGTTTTCATCTTCCTCTGGTGATTACCGTCCTAACTGCAATAGCATTCCAGATGTGGCCAACTCTGTGGCTGACAGGTTTGCCTGCTCGCTCTTGCTGGGAGCCATTTCTTATACCTTCCTCATGGTATTGCACTGTGGGAATTTCGGTGGGGCCAGCGCTGAGTTTCAGATTCTCCAGCACATGGAGCCTCCAGAGCCTACCTGCCGGGGGAGCGATTCTCACTGTCCAGGTTTGTCTGCCATCTGATGTTCATGGTCAAGTGGCAGGTGGCAGATTTCAAGGAGACACCAAGGCTCTTGAGAAAAATATACTCCCCAGAAGATGAAGGGATGGAAAGGACACTCAGACCCTCTGCAGATCAAAGGCCAAGAGGGTGCCAGCACTCAGACCCACCACTCCAAGACCCCTGGTCACATGTGGGTCTTAAATTCATGTGTGGTCTCCCAGAGAATCACAGCAGGTGGGTGGAGGTATCACTGACTTGGTCCTGAAGGGTGGTGCTGATGGAGGAAACAGCCAGGACCCAAAGTGTGCCCAAAGGAAGAAGATCCGGCCCAGCAGATGGCACACTGTGACCCTCCCAGGCCTCCACAAAAGACAAGTGGCCACCCGGCCTACTGCGCAGGTGCAGAAGAACTTGGGACCAGGCCGTGAGCTCTGAAGGGAGTGCTCATGTGACTGCTTTCACTGTCACCAGCCTGGTACTTGGGTATGAAATAAAAGGAGGCCACCATGTAACCATGAAGAGAACACATGGGGACATTTTGCTCCATGGATTGCAAAAAAGGGACTTAGAAATCCCCAAGCAATATGCTCCTCAATTCGTGAGACAGATCCGAGACTATGTCCCAGTCAAACCTTCCAGGAACTTAATTGAAATTTCATGTAATGCCACTCCAGGCAATTTTCTAAAAATGCCTGATTCTGAAGAGACTGAACATCTTTACTGGCTATGAAATTTCTCACCGTACTCATGCCGCAGGTACCCTGGCAAAGCTCATTTCAAAAAAGGAATCCTGAGGAGCTGAGGTCTGCTGCATACCATCAGCAATGCCTCAGAGCAGCTCTGAGGCCAGCACACCACATAGGTGGCCGCAGTGGCCAGGGCAGAACCAGGCCCAAGGAGGACAAATCCACCCAGGCCCCTACTGCTCCTTGGAGAGGAAGACAGAGCCCTTAGGAACATGGAGTCAGACCCGAGCTTTTGACAGTTTCTGATAGCTTTCAAACCTCCTGCCTCCTCCCCACAGCTGATCAGAAGGCCCCAAAGTTCATGGGAGACTGAAACCATGCCAGACCTTGCTGTCACCCTAGCCCTACTCCTAATGCCATAAAGACCCCAAGCCTCCTCTCTCTGTTGCCTCAAGACACCAGGGGACCCACTTGGGGGCCCCTGCTCTCCTCAGGAAGCCTCCATCTGTGAGCAACTCCTTCACGCCTCTTGGTTTGAGCGCACTGAGGTCTGTCCTAACCCTGAACAGCATCTGGCCATGCAGCTGGTGCGTTCCTCATTATCTGCCCAGGCCAGGGCACTTGGTCATCTGCTGGCTGCACAGCAGGGCCAGGGAGTAGAACTGAGCAGTCCGGCAAGCACCTTCCAGCTCTAGCTGTGCAGCTTCTGTGTGAGAGGAGGGTACTCCTAGCACACAGGCCAAAGCAAGTGTCAACCACAGGTACCTTGCTAACTGTCATAATGGTGAGAGATGGATGTGTGGCCACTTGCAGCTGGAAAATCCTCAGAGCACTTCCTCCCCCTGACTTCATGACCAAGAGCCAGTCCCATGCCACCAAATGTCCCAAAGACTGGAGTTGGGTCATGGTTTGAGCGTGTCACCCAACAATTCATGTATGGGGAGTGCGTGCCCAGTGCGGCCACACTGTGAGATGCTGGACACTTTGAGGTGGAGCCCAGGGTAGGATCTTTAGGTCCCTACGGTGTGGGTCACCAAAGGGAGACAAGTAGCTCTTGTGCGACCTGCATTAGTTGAGAGTGAGCTCAAACATGTGTCCTGTTTGGCTTCCTGTCTACTGATGTGGCCTCTCTGTCTCACAAAGACTCACACAGCTGTGGTGCTGCCCACTATGCCCTAGCAGAGAGCAGCAGGTATCAGTGGTCTGCAGACTCCAGGACCGGGGGCTAAAAACACCTTTTCTTCATAAGCACTCAGCCTGAGCCACTTCCTTATAGGACAAATAAGAGACAGATGCACCCACATTTCCCTCCCTTGTGCTTGCATACGTGTGTGTGTGTGTGTGTGTACACGCGTGCGCATGCACACACACACACACACACAGAGCCTGGGCTTTTTGGAAGCCCAGCCTTGTTCAGCTACCCTGAGGGTTAAGGAAAGAAGGAGCCAGGCCCGCTGGAACCTCAGGAGACACTGGGCACTGATTCTGAGCAAAATGCAAGACACAGACACAGAAGCCGGCAGTGGACCCGGCCCAGGATCTGCCGTGCAGGGACTTGCTGGCTCCTTCCCTTTCCCAGTCTCAGTCCCCTCCCCTCTAAAAAAGAGAGCCGAGGAGGCCACAAGCGTGTTTAACACACCATACATACATTTCCTCCTGGCTGTCCCAAAGTTAGTTCAGCTGGGTCTTAAGCAGACTGTCCCCAGTAGCCCCTCACTCCCGCAGGCCTGGCCACCTCCACTGGAGCGCCGCTTCCCTTCTTGACCATCCCAGGAAAAGGCAGCCCTGAAAGACGCACAGACAGGGCTCCAAGTGCCCTCCACCCAGCAAAGCCCTCTTCTGTTGCAGGAAGAAGTCACCATTTTAATAGAAGTTTCAGATGGCACACAGATTTTTTTTTTTTTTTTTTGAAACTGGAAAGAAAAAAGGGCTTTTAGAATGATGTGCAAACAGTGTTAAAGGTCTCCTTAAGAGCTAGGTACTTAGTAGCCTTGATAAAGAATTCTGAACAATGCTAAACATCTCCCTGCACTGCCTTTAAGGGGAGAATGTATGGGAAGAGGGGCCTTTGGGAAAAAATCATGTAGGTCAAGAGGGCTGAAGTGGAAAACAGAATCACTGAATCTGGCTGCCAAACCAGCCCTGGGCTACCTACCTGGGCTTGAAAAGTAAGAGAAATTCACATTTTGGGTTTTCCCAAAACTTCCAAATGAGCCTGATCTTTCTAGTACAGACTTACAAAATCCCACTGAGCTCACTCTTGAGGCCAAGTGAACCCCGAGAAGCCCGGGGCTTTATGAATTAGCAGCTGCAGCCCGATGTAAGGCAGAGCCTTCTCCTCCCTGCACTCGCAGCCAGCGTGGTGGTGAAGAGGCCCTCGCTCCTCTCTGGGAGGTGCTTGGTGACTGTGAATTAAATGTACTGACCGGTGGGTTTATTCAGTTTGGATGAGGAACACTGCTGCCAGGCCTTTCGGGGAGTCCAGCTGGATCTCAAAATACTTGAGTCTGCTTGATATCTTAGTTTTCTAAGGCTTAGCTTGCCATGACCCTTTTGCCTATGTCCCTTAGCTTGTTTTGATATATGACCACCATTGACAGCAACCACCATTACTTTTGAGATTTGGGAAAATTGTTCATTTCAGCTTTTGTGTTAAGGATGGGCAACATTTACCCTCAGAGCCTGAGGTAAGGAATCTTCTATTAAGTCTGATCATTCCTTCAAGATGAGGTCTTCATCGCGCATAATCAATACTTCCTGTAACTTATGACAGCAATAATCATGCTATTTTTTTTATTTTAAAGAGGGTAAAACAAAACAGAACAAAGCAGATCAGAAGAAAACAATGTAAGTGACCCAGATTTCAAAGCAAGACAACAGGAGAGCTACAGTGGCTACCATAATGTCTCTTGTTTTCTTATAAATAGCTGTCTGTATCTTCACACACAATGAATTCATATAAAACAGAAGAGTATAAAACTGGGCAGAACAGAGTAATGAAGGCATTACAGGCCTTCAAAACCAGACAATGGGGAAGTCAACAATGGCTGCCATAATGTCTCGTGTTCTCTTTAAAATAGCTGACCATACCTTCCTATGTGTTGAAATTAAGCAATACAAAACAGACTAAAACCACACTGAACAAAGAATGGAAGCATTACCACACAATAATGCGGAATCAACAATGGATACCATAATGCCTCTTTTTCTTCAAAGTAGCTGTTCATTTCATCATGCATTATATAATTGATTCTCATTTAGGAGAAGTTCTAGGCATGTATAAGCCTGTACATGTATACCTACCCTTTCTGTATCAGAGAGAAAGACAAAACAAAACAGATTACTAGAAAAACAAGAAACAAAAAAGACAAATAAATAACAGTAGCAAAGAGCCCAGAACACTGACAATATAGACCTTCAAAACAAGGTGGCAGGAGCATAGCTGGGCTGTTATTTTTCATAACGATCTTCCAGAGTTCCTCAGCTCACTAGACACAAACATGCAAAATTGTTCCAGCCCTATGAATGTTAACTGTTTTGTTCCAAGAACTTACAGAATTTGTAGCACAATCATCTTAGCTATCCTCAGTCTGTTTATACAAATTTAGATATTTTTTTCTTTTTCCTCCCTGAGATATTATTTTTTCCCCTCTGAGCAGCTTCTTACCCTTTCACTTGGAATCCAATTGAGTTTTTTGTATCTTATGTATTCTTACCATTTCTTACACTAGGGAGACAATACGGTATTTATACATGTGAGTTTGATTTATTTCACTTATGAGTATGGTCTCAAGTTGCATCTATTTATCTATAAATGTGATCTATTTACCTATCCCAATGTGATCATTCTTTATAGCTGAATAGTACTCCACTGTATAAAAGTACCACATCTTTTTTATCCATTCCTCAGTCTACTTCTTTAAAAGTAAAATAAAACAATTTGCCCTCTGGTACCGAGGAGGCCACAGAGCCTGGAGCTGGGAGCCTTGGAAGCCCCTGAGGACCAGGGCTGCTTGCTGGCCACTGGCTGGGAGGCCATGCCCTCCTGAGGGCGTCTGCTACTCTGAGCAGAACCGTATCTGAGGGATATGAAGGGTTCTGTGCTGACGGGGAGAAGGAAAACTTTCTCCATAACTCAGCTTGTGGGCAAGAAAACTCAGTAAAATCATCATGAAACAGACAGGAAAACTGAGTCAAATACATGACCTAAAAGAGCAAAGCTTCTCAGCTCAGGAGGGGCCGAGGGCGTCCAGAACAGAAGCGCTGAGCGGCCAGGGCGGGCTTTGCTGCTGCGATCTCCTGCAGCGGCCGCCAGCCTCAGCTGCAAAGCCCTCCCAACCTGCCCGCTAAACCCACCCTAGGCAGGGGTCTCTTACTCTTCTTAAAAGAGCTTACACCTCTTCTATGAATAAATGTGTATTCTGACTTCAAATCAAGGAAAATAGGCCTGTAGAGATTATTTTTTCCTCAATTGTTCATTGTACAAAAACATTTTTAAAACACAAACAGGTTCTCAATCTAGACCCACTGACTGCAGGGAAATGCATCGCCTCTAACTGACAGTTTGTGTGGGAAATTTAGGGCACCAGCTTGAACCAACAATTAATTCCGCCTCCAAGAATTGTATCCCAACTAGGAATCAGTCAAGTGTAAAACAATGTATATTCATTATAAGTGATGTTTAGTAAAATGAAAAAATGTCTTCCTACAGCGTTTTGATGGAGTGCTATGTGACTATTTAAAAAGCTCTATATTTACTAATATGAAAAGGATTTTCATGGCATACTACAGCATAATAAAGTAGGTTATCATTATGGCATATGTAATGAATATAAAACTGTTTACACGCATCATGCAAGTACAAATACATGCACAAGCGACATCTATATGGCTACTTTCCTTTTTCTTTCCTTTTTTTGTGGTACTGGAAATCGAACTCAGGATCTCATGTCAGGCAGGTGTTGTGCTGCCAAGTCATGCCCAGCTGTACTGTTTCAAATGTTAACAAATACTCAGTAATTTCATTTTAAATGAGATGTGTAGAATAGACAAATTCACAGAGGCAGACAGTAGGATCCAGGGAAGGGACAGTAATCACTTAGTGGGCACAGCTTGTTTTTGTTTTTTTGAGACAAGGCCTCACTTTGCAGTTTAGACTGCCCTTGAAATCAGGAAGACCCTCCTGCCTCAGCCTCCTGAGTGCTGGGATTACAGGTGTGCACCACTATAGTGAGGGAGAATTTGACCTGGCTTCCTTCCCAATCCATACACCTTTGATTTTCTTATCTATTCCTCGAGCTGAGACTTCAGTGCAGAGTTGAAATCACTGTTCAGAGGGGTCCTCCTGGCTGGGCTCCTCCCGATCTTAGCAGAAAAGCCTTGCACATTACACTGTTTGCTTTGGGCAATTCTAGGATGAATCTGCTTGCAAACTGTCTCCCCAACACTGAACCAAAGCCATTGCCCCTTGGCTTGTCTTGAGAGATCGTATGTGTATGACTTAGTGATCCTAAGACTATGGAGACACTTTACTTTTTAAAGAATCGCTCCATAAAAATAATGATAAAAAAAAGTTGGGTTGTAAGGGGTCGGTGTTAGTCTTGCACTTTAAAACTAAAGTGTGGTCCTTGGGCAGGGACTAGGGACGGTGGTGGGCATAAGGATTAAGGAAGAGGAAGGGGCCTCAGGGAGACAGGGCAGGGCTGGCTCGAGGTGACCTGGAGAGGCCTGGAGCTCCCCGCAGAGCTCTGGGACAGGGCAGGAGCAGATGGGGAATTAGGTGCTGTGTCACCATCCTGTTTATCTGAAGCCAGGCCCCATTACGTCACCCCTCCCTGCCCCACAGGTCACCCGGTGCTTTATTCCACAAGTATGCTAAGTCTGTCCTAAAGGAGGCAGATTTGAGCTTTACCTCTCATCAGTGACATCGGCCACGTGAATCAATCCTCTCTGCAAAATTCGCCACTCAGCGATTAGGGCACTAGGAGGCAGGCGACACAGCCCCGGCGTGGCAGTGTTTTTATTTATTGCAGTCAAGGTTGGGAGCTGGGAGCCGGGCACCAGGGCTGCCCTTTGCCATGAACGGAGGCCTCTTACCGACAAAAGTAACCACAGATGGCTTTAAGTGATCATGACACCCAGCTTGTACTGTGCTGAGCAAACTCAGCTATTGTGCTATTTTGCCTGTCCTAATCATAAAATTGCATCGCCTGGCATAATTTAGAATCCTAATGGGAACTGCTTTCTTACTGTTAATTGGATTCCAAGTTAACATTAATCTTTCACTTAAAAAAACCCTCTCAGTATATTATGCTTACCATGCCAGAAATATTTTGTTCGCACTGCATTTTAAATGAGAGAGAAGAGGTAGAAACGAACACAGCAGATAGTTCATTTTAAAAACACTCTCAAAAGGCAAAAGCAGCCCTCAGCACACATCACGCTGCAGGCGTGGAAAGGGTCCAAAGCTTCTGTGTGAGAGGAACCAAAGACGCCACCCAGAATCAGGAGGCAGCAGGTGGCCCTGGCGGTCGGCAGCGACTCGCTTCCTGCTGTGTGTCAAGCCCAGGTCAGGTCCTCGTGGTTTGCCATCCCTCCAGGTCCTCCCAGCAACTCAGGAGGTTACCCTCTCATTACCACTGGTTTTGTTTCCTGCAGTGTCTATCGCTAGAGGTCAACCATGCTATGAAAATGGAAAATTCTAGAAATAAAGGTTTCACCATCTTTAGGTCACAGCCCATTCTGAGTAGGGTGATGAAGTCTCACACTCTTCCATTCCAAAAGGAAGCAGCCATCCTTATCTTGCCATGTCGCCCTCAGAAGGTCACTGATCACCTGACACTAGGACAGGACCACCTCCGTCACCCCCTTCTGCTTCTCATCCCGTCCTTGTGTGGTCCCAAGGATGGTGAGCACCCTCTAACAAGGCATTGTGGGAGCAGGCCACGGGCACATAGTTTTATTGCAGTGTATTGTTGCCATCATCCTGTTTCACTGTTGAGTATGGCGTTAATCTAAAACTGAGCCCGATTTATAAGTTAACTTTATCATGGGTGTATATACGTAGACAGCAAGCAACCCATCCAGAGGGACAGGACCACCTCGGCTGCAGGCCTCCACTGTGGCTCTCGGAAGCTGTCACCATATGATAGTGATAAGGGGGTCAACTGCATTCTTGTTTACATTCTGGGGAAACTGAGGCCCAGATACATGAAGTAAATGTTCCAAAGTCACACAGCCAGAAAGGGTGGAGACAGGACTAAATCCCTACCATCTAAGGAGCCCTGTGCTTCTTCTGTCTGCATTTATGTTGTGTAACAGTTCTGAGTGAGATAAAACAAACAACAACAACAACAACAACAAAAAACGGCTCAGGTGTGGTGTGCTAAGTGAACTAAGCCAACCACAACGTCAAATACTGTATGATTCTGCTTGTAGGAAGTCTTCAGGTGAGAACCCACACAAACAAAGGGTATAATGGGGACTGAGGGAAGGGTGAGGGAGAGGAGATGAATTATTAGTTTAATGAAATAGTTTTGGTTTGTCAAGGTAAAATTTCAAGACAGGTGGTTCTGGTGGTTGCTCCATGTGAGTGTACCTAACACTACTGAAAGGCACACTTAAAAACATTCAGACCAATTTTATGAGTATTGAACCTCAAAAAGTATTAATTAAAGTATATTTTTAAAATTTAAAATGTTCCGAGACATGGTACAATAAAGGAATAGAGAGCTGCTTGCAGCATGAACAACAGTAGAATTTCTCAGCCCGGGATTATAGGCTCTGGGGCTGGCTTCTCCCCACCAGGGCTGGGATAGAAGAACACCCAGGTGTCTGCATCAAAACAGCTGATCCGTGATCACTGCTCAGAAACGTTTCCAGACCCCTTTGGGAAGCAGATCCCACTACCTACCACAGAGGCAGGAGATGGAAGTTGTCTTAACCTACATCACGGTATATTTTCTGCAAGAAAATATAATATTCCTAAACACATTTGTACCTAGTAACAAAAGCCAAAAATGCATGTGGCAAAAGTTGGCCACACTAAAGGGGGAAATGTATAGAGAGCCTTCCTGATCCTCACCACAGTCCAGGAAGTTTAAATTTGTGATCCCAAGGAAAAGTCACTGGAATTCTAGTGAGTTAATTCCAATCTACCACTTCCGGTGCAGCCCACGGTGAAACTGGAACTAAACTACAGCTTATGTGTAGGTGTGGGAAGCCGGGAGGGTGGGGGCCTAAGTCCCGCTAGGGTGATGGCTAACTGGAACAAAGACCACTATTCAGGGCTGAGCCCAGGTTTTACTAAGTCGTGAAGAGGGAAGTAGGTCAAGAGTGGTGGGAAGTCGGTGGGTGCCGTGAGCTGGGCTAGGTGATGACTGAAATCACCTCTGCAATACGCAGAGAGAAGGGCCTCCAGAAAGAGTAACCTGCACAGCGCCATTTGAGGTAGTAGCTAATGTTCTGGGGTCAGTGCTTCAGCTCTGATGTGTGATTTTTTTATCCTCTGGGAAGCTCCAGCCTCTTATCTCAAGGCTCATCCCAGGCAACATCACAGAGGCTGGCTGTCCTTCCTGCTGTCCACATGCTTTTAGGGGGCTACGGGGTAGGGCAGCCCTTCCTCAGCCAGAATGATTTCCTTAAAGCCAATTTAGTGGGTAGAGAAAAGTCTTAGCCAGCTCTGGACATATCAACACATGGAAATAGGGCCAGGTGTAGCCAAAATGGAGACAACAGCTTTTCTTTCAAGCAAAGTCATCCAGGTGGCCCTCTATAGAAATGAACAAATTTAAAATTGGAGTTGAAGAATTTAACATTCTTTTTAAGACAACTGACACAGCAATATTGTCTGTCACTACTCAGCAAGCAAACTCTCAGTGCAGTGCCTGACAACGTAGAATTTTTCTATGTACTTTCTCTTTGAAAAAAAAAGTTAAATCTCTCAGATTTGGAAGACTTTATAAGTATATAATGGTAGAAATCATAAAGAATGATTTGGTAGATTTTCCTTGTATAAAGTCTCACACCTAAAAATTACACTTAATTAAATGAAAATAATCTAAACTTGAGTAAAAAATATTTACATAATTTTAATTGACAAGTTAATGTCCATGACATATAAAGAGTTGCTACAAATAAATAAGATGATAGCCCAAATACATAAATAGGAAAATGGTCGTATGGCACAGACAGTTCAGGAAAGGACTACAAAGAGTCTGTTGCTGAAAAATGTCAACCACATCAAGAGCTAATGAATGCAAATTAAATCAGAGGTACTGTTTTTCACCTGTGATAATGACCTACATTTAACACAATTATATTCAGTATTGGTGTAGTTTTAGAGAAACATACTCATATATATTGCTCCTGGGAAAGTTCATTGACATGGTAAATATGAGTAACACTTTGGCAATCTAATCAAAATTCTTAAAAGTATTTGTTGCCTTTTACTCAGTAATTGAACCTTCTGAAACTTAACCTGAGAGATTCAGATATACATGATGGTCTTAGTAAGAAAAACCAAAAGTGTTGTACAAGATCAAGTCCATGCATCAAGGTACTGTTTGTAACAATCAGAAGCTATAAACAGTACCAGTGCCCTCCTATAAATCCACATGGTATTCTGCGGGAATTTTAAAACAATTTTAGAATAATATGATCATGAGGGGGAAAAAGCACATTTTATGACGATAAGTGAAAGAGATGAAACATGTCATTTATGATTTTGATGTTTTAAATACATAATCAGGAACCTAAAATATGACAGGAGGGATATACATCAAAATATTGAACAATAGAGGTAGTTTTCCTCCTGCTTTTTCAGTTGCTGTGTTTATACATCTTTTACAATGGAGATGTTATCAGTGTGTCTAAGAATGAAGTATGACTTGATACTCTCACCCTAGATGTGCCTGATGGAAGCAGGGTTGGTTCCTCCTGGCTCTAAGAGGAACTGACCGAGGGGTGGAGGTGACCAGGGCACTCAGTCACCTCTGCTGTCCCTTTGACTGCAGGTCCAATCAAACCACACCAGGGATCCGAATGTCAGACCCATCGTGCTGCTGTGTAGTCGGTGCTCAGTTAGAACAGGCACAATTCACTCAGCTAGCTGAGACGGAAAGGCTTCACCAAGGCTTTCACTGGTGTGTGAAATGTGTTTAACGGGCTGGAGGAGCAGGTCTGGCCGTGCCTTTGTGACTCTGCTGTTGAGCTGGACCCCTGAGGAAGCCACCACTTTTGCCTCTGACAAGAAGCCAGAGGAGAGCATGGCTGTAGTTCCAGCACACTGGGAGGCTGAGGCAGAAAGATCTCAAGTTCAAGCCTGGTTGAAGCAATTTAGCAACTTAGTAAGACTGTCTCAAAATAAAAATTGTAAAGACATGGAGATGTCACTCTGTGTTAAGGCTCTGGGTTCAGTCACCAGTTACACACACACACACACACACACACACACACACACGCACACACACGCACACCAGGCTCTACTCACCCTCTGCTGTGATCCATGATGCCTGCCCCTTGACAGCCACGTAGCTGGGCCTAGCTGTGAGGAATGGAAAGAGCAGAAGACTAGTAGCCTGTGTGTTGATGTGCTCATTTTCTCTTATAAAAATCTCACAAATCGAGATACAAGAAGTCAAATTCTCATACAAAATCTGAATTCTCAGAGAGTTTAGCAAGTACAGGCTTCCACGTCCCAGTTCTGGAAGAGCGTGGAAAGCTGACCACCAGGGTCCAGAGCACAGCTGTCTACAGTACCCTCCATACACGCATCTGGTTGCAAGCACAGGGATTCCATTTAGAAAAGCCATCAGGATTGTACGGATGTGTCATCCAGCATAAGGATGGAAGCAAATAAAGATCAGAGGAAGCAAATGAAGATCGGCGAATTCAGCAGTGCAGTGATATCAAGCTCTTGTCTAGAACTGCAGAGGGTGATACTCTGTTTTATTTGTATGTCTGTAGAGGAATCAGCCACACTTCCATGGTTAGTGTCAGCCACTGCCTTTATACATTGCCACCTTGGGGACTCTGCAAACTAAACTGCATCCAGAACTGGAGCACTAATGGGTACAGTCTCCACTAAAGGGAAGGAAGCTGAAATCCCGATATTTCTCATGCATCTCCATTTTGGCAGGAAATTAAGCCATTCCTGAGAGCTTCAAGCTGATTTCTCCCAGGTTCCACTTGCTAAAAGTTGTACGATGCTAAGTGATTGCTCGGATGTTAAACCACCACCTCGGCGTTAAACCAACGCTCCAACATGGGTGCAGTAAGTGAGGTTCATTCCCTGAAGCTGGAAGACGTTGCTCCCCACATCTGCACATCAGGGTTCTATGTGCAGGAAAGAAGGGGTGAAGGCAGCCACCAATTTGGTTACAGGTAGCTTTTCAAAAAAAGCTGAAGTCAAGGCTCTTTGTGATCACTTTATGTCCTGAAGGATCTACATGTCCACTTTTCTGTCTCAGGGATGCAGGCCTGTGACTTTCTGGGTCCCTACAGCTCCGGCCTCTGTGTGTGTGCACTTATCCTCCAGCATGCCCTGGAGGGCACTGAGCCGGCACTGTGTTCTACACCACAGGCGCACAGAGCTCTGCTCCTGTGGGCTCGTCCACAGCCTAGTTACAATGATTCTTGTGCTTTTGGCGTGGTTTTAAGCATTTTATCAGCTCATAATTCTCATCACAGCACTAGGAAAATGTACTGACTATCGCCATGCTGCAGGAATGAAGACACAGGACTTAGCTAGCTCTCTAAATTTCCATGGCAGAGCTGGGTTCGAACCCAGGTAGTCCCAGCTCCAGAGTGCATCAACCGTCAGTAACAGGGCAGGAGGTGCTCCTGTAGACAGTGCAGAGTCAGGAGGAGGTGGGAGCAAGCAGAAGGGAGAGGAAGACAGGAGAAACTGTCCTCGGGGCTGGGCGGCAGTGGAAGTGGCCATGTTAATGTTTACTCAGCAAGAATAACCACCAGGAATCATGCCAGGCACTTGACACACATGGACCCTTTACATCCTCACTGTACCCCCTGAGGAAGAGGTACGGCTTTTACTCCCACTTTCACGACACTGAAATCCAGGCAGTGCCAGCTCCACCATCTACCTGTCTTCTCTGCTCTGGGCTTGGGGACACGGGTGAAGATGGCATGAAATTGGCCACCATGAAGTCTTCACACCATAGAAACCAGCAGATGCTATAGGTCAGAGCTTTTATAAGACCTGGGCATTCAACATCTGCCAGCACATCTTGGTGAGCAACTTGCCCAAGTCACTCAGGAAGCGGGCCACAGCCACCCCACAGGGGAGGCTAGGGCATCTGAACCCAGAGCCAACTGCCTCTGAGATGGAGGGGGACAGTTTCCTAAGCAGCTGCTCCTGTGATGTCGTGGTGAACACCCCAGTGGAACGGGGAAATGGAAGCAGAGGTCTTCCGTGCCAGCTCACCCCACTCCCCCTGCAGGCTCAATCAGAAGACATTCCATGTGGAAGGAAGTGCCATCTTCAGACGGAGACAGCCTGTGGAGCAGGAGTTTGAGGTCGGATCTCTCTACTCCTAAGCCCTCATTACCAGCACGGGAAGCTCCAGGACACTGGTGGCACCCACCCAGGACTGGATGGCCAGGCAGAGCACCAGCATGGGTCGGGAGGCGGTAAGCGATGCACCTGTGGATGTTCATCTTAGATCTCTGCAACAAATCGAGCACAGGGACACCTCTGAGATGGCTGGGGCACAGTGACACCCTGTGGAAAGCCTTTGAGCTTCTCTGCGAGCTTCCCGGAAGGGCCCAGGTGATGAAAGCTCGCTGTGAACGCTGTAACAGTGATGAGAGGGTGTCCACATTTGCTGTCCAGCCCCCAGCCAACCCAGGAGGAGGCTCATGTGTCATAGAATTTAGGTCTACTAGTGCTTATAAACCTCCCAAGGGGTAGAGAGCATGTTCGTAGACAAAGAACGCAGACTTGGAGAAGAAACTAAATCGCCGGCCTCAGGGCCTCACAGACTGGGGGGCAGATGCTTGACTAGAAAGGACCCTGCCCTTCTCTCATGCCACCTCCACAGTCCCTGCGCAGTGTGCAGGCTGCACAGAGCACTGCTTGTCACTGGCTCTCTGCTAAATGACTGGATAGCTGGGACACACGATTACAAGCAGATGCAAACTCTTGGGCAGTCATGCATGTGCACAGTCACACTCTTGCACACACACATGCATGCAATGCAAACATGCGCGTGGGCTCACCCCCACACACAGGCACATCTGCACACATGCCTGCAGGCACACTCACATGCACACATGCACACATGCACACTCTCAGGCCTCGCTCTTGTGTTCCTGGGATTTGGATCCCACTTTGAGCCCTCCTTTCTGGGTGGCTTTAGGCTGGGTCCTCAGACACAGCCCACTTTCTCCCTTCCCAGCATCCTGACATTTCCTCTGGACAAATCTGTGTCCTAGAGCAAAAGCGCTTCTGTTCCCAGTATCTGCGGAAACAGACAGGGTTGAGAGCACGGTTAGTGCAGCTTCCCCAGCCGGGAGAAAAGGCTGAGGCTGGGAGGGGAAGCAGAAGGCCGCCCTCCCCTCCGCGCTGGGTGTTGGAGGCTCCCAACGCCCTGGATTAGAAGTGATTCACTGCATTCCTGGCCACTCTAGTGGGCTGCATAGTATTAGTCTATTCTTTGAGCAGTTCCATCCTGTCTTGACTACTGAAGCTTCATAGTGAATTTCGAGCTCTGGCCATATCTGTCCTTTACCTCACTGGTTTCAGTGTGGTGTTAGGTATTCTAAGTCCTTGCCTCCCAACCTCGTGTACTGACCCTGGCCTCTCTGACCCTTCTCTCAAAGGCAGGCTGTTCTTGAGCCCCGCCCCACCCCAGCACCCCATCCCCAAGCTCATGGGGCTGCTGCTGTGGCCAGGCCAGCCCCACCTTCCTCGAAAGCTGCCCACCAGCCACCTGCCTCCCTCTCAGCCTTCCCTTCTGGGGGAGAAGTTTTCTCGGCAGCTCTCCTCCCTGGAGGTAGCAGCTGGTATTTTGCACCTTCTGTTTCTGACCTTCTTGGAGTCCTCTTTTACCTCTGCTAGAGGATGTCCACCTTGTCCTATTCCACCTAAAAATGCTTTCTATTGAAACATTCCTTCAGTGCTCCTAAAACAAAGAGAAATGTGTTACAGGTGATAGGCAGATATGCCAGTTATGCTGATTAGGTCACTACATAGCACCTGTATGACATATCACACTGTGCCCCACAAATACGGGCAGTGCTCATTCCTGTTCAAATATCCAGGGTAGCTGCTGTCTTCTGATTGGTCCAAGGCTGCTAGAGTCCCCTACAGGCAGAGCTGAACAAAGGGCTGCTGGTGACGCCGGGAATACAGCTGGCGGAGTCCTAGCTCTGTTATCCAATGCAGAGGGGAAGCGGGGGTCTAAATCTGAGAACTCTGGGAGGCTAGAACAGGAGGATCACAAGTTCAAGCCCAGCCTGAGCAGCTTAGTGAGACCCTGTCTCACAGTGTAAAGGGCTGGGAAAGTAGCTCAGTATGAAGGCCTGGGGTTCAAGTCCAGTACCCACCCTACACACACACACACACACACACACACACACACACACACACAGAAGGGAACATGGAACAGAAGGTTGATGATATTTTCAGATAAACATAATAAGATTTTGCTTATGATTAGCAGATCTCCAACAAAGAGGAGGAAGGAAAATGACCCCAAACAGAAGGTCTGCACAGCCAAAGAAATGATGTACAAAACTAACGGTAAATGTTAGGCTGACCCTAAAGCATATCGACTTTATGAAACAATCCCAGCTTGTGGAGCGCGGTAACTCAGGACGAGGGTGGGGCCAGGGAGACCAGCGGGCCCTCGCTACAGTCGGAGCTAGAAGTCCTGGTCTGTTCTTGTGCGGCAAGGTGACTGCAGGGATGTATCGCTTGTTGCAAAAAGCATTTTGAAAGTTTTGCCATAAAGTAATGATAAATGTTAGCCAGATAAAGCTGATGACACGGGCCTGAAACCCCAGAACCCTGGGAGACTGGGTCACAAGGGTCCAGCTATAAAGCCAACCTTTGCTACTCAGTGGCTTAGCATGGATCTGTCCAAAGTAAAAATGGTATAAAATCCCTCAGTTCAATCTGCAGAACCACACAGAAAAAAGGCAAAGACAGAAGAGATAGATAGATAGAGAGAGAGAGAGAGAGAGAGAGAGAAGGAGGAGGAAGATGATGAGGAGGAGAAGTTTCCTTATTGTAGTTCTTAGAGTAATGGTTTCTAAAACAGAAAAATACACAAGTTCCTAATTTGTTGAAAAAAATTAGAATATTTTTTAAATCCAAAGAAAAGCAAGAAAGGAAGGAAAAAGAAAGGAGAGGCAGCACATTTTAGCTGGAAACTATGCATAAGTCATATTCAGCTTAAATATTTCCCACAAAAGCTTGAGAGTTATCAGAATAATGACAAAACCTATGAAGTTTTAACAAGAGATACATCTAAAACACAGGGACACAGAAAAACATGCCTGGAAAATGTTGATCAAAAGAAATCCAGCAGTGGGCCATTAATATAAGAGGAAAACTGTTTAAAATAAAGAAAATACCAGAAAGACACTCATGTCATGATGATAGACGTTTATTCACAAGGAAGACTTGCAGGTCTGTTGAAGGAACAGATTCCCGATCCCACTGCCTGTTTGAGTCCCAGGCAGGAGTGGCCTCTTGCTGTGTGTGTCCTCAGTCTGGAGCTGGAAGATGAGCTCACCTCCCCTCGGGGTGGCCATCAGGGTGCGCCCCTGAGTCAGCACGCGGAGCTGATGTGCTCTGTGCAGCCAGAGCTCAGAGGGCGCTGCACAGCAGCTCAGTCATAGGGGGTCTGCAGCGCCCCTCAACAGCCACGTGTGGAAGGTTGTTCCCCACGGACGGAGCTGTGGGGAAGTGGTGGACCCTGGAAGAGCAGAGGCTGGGTGGCAGGAGGTGGCGCCCTGGGAACAGGCCTTGGGGAAATATTGGCCCCTTCTTTCTGCTGCCTGGCTGCCCTCAGGTAAGGAGCTCTCTGTTCGTGGGCTCTGCCTCGAGTGCTGCTCACTGTGGGCCCAGGGCAGCATGGTGTAGATAGCATGGATTGAAAATGTGAGCCAGTAAACCTCTCTTCGATATAAACTGATTATCCAGGGTATGTTGTCACAGTGCCAGGAAGCTGGCTAACACACTAGGTGTCCCATAGACGGGGCCCACCATGTAGGTACCCAGTAGGCACTGCAGCAACAGAGGATGAACATACAAATGCATATAACAGGCATCGAGGTGGGTGAGGCAAAGGTTGACCCAACTGTAGGGATAAAATTTCCGAGATATGCTATCATCATCAAAAAAATTAAATCAGCATTTTAAAAAGCCTTTCTACAAAGAGAAGCATACTCTCACTCTTAAGTTCTAAGCTTTAAATTAAGGATCCCAAATTCCGTCTTTCACACAAGCTTGTACAGAAGAGGGGAAACAAAAATCCTTGCTTGCTCTTTTCGTGAGGCAAGCATAAGCTTGAAAACAAAAATTAAGAGCAGAAAATTAAAGAATAATATCTCATAGGACATAAACACAAACTTCTAAACACATTATCAATGCAACCTGGAGTTAACGGGCTAAGTAAAACGATTGCGTGAACATCTAACTAATTACAGAGAGGCATTTGTGGAACTTAACATCTGTTTATGATTACTTTTTTAAAAATCTTAAATCTATAATTGAAGGGAAATTTATTAACCTTTTGAAGCTTTTAAAGCAAAGATTAGGTAAGAAAATAAAACTATTTGGGCCAATCTTGAGTGTGTATAATGTGTTTGTATGCATCAGAGGTATTTAAAAGAATGTGTTTAAAGATTATTATTGAACATAGCCTGGACACATATAAACCAGAAAGATAAACGTAGCATTTCGGGACTATTTTAGTCATTTTTTTTGCTGCTGGACAAAATACTCAACATGCACGCAACCACTTAAAGGAGGGAAGGTCTGTCTTGGCTCACGGTCCTTAGAGATTCTCGTCCATGTTCTGCTTGGCTCCGAGGCAAGAGGCCATGGCAGACGGGAGCTGCTCCTGACATGCTAGAGAGAAACCGGAGGGGGCGGTGCAGAGGTCTACAGTCCAGCCCCTGTCCCCCCATGGACACCATTGGCCAGTGATCAGTGGCACACTCCCATCATCCAGGCACCCCAACCACCCCCACGCATGCATAAGGCTTTAGGGGAACATCTAGGTATAAACCATAAGGGTACCAAGACCATTTTAAGACCCAAAGTTTAAAAATTAAAAAGACAAGATTATTATAAGTAAGAAGATGATTAAAAATTGAGATGGAAATTTTTGAATATTCTCTTTGAAACTGATAGGTCAAGCAGACAAATAATAACCAAATTTGATCAATGATCTAATAAGCCTGATCAAGCAGATATTAGAGAAAATGTGCATTACCTTCAGGTACACGCAAAACATTTACAAATATGGCTTATACATAAAGCCAAGGAGGAAGTCTCGATCCATTCCAATGATTATCATCATAAAGACCATCTTCTTTATTTTATACAGAATGTTAAGAAGGATCAATTCACATAATCCCGTGTGAAGAAAAACTAAAGAAAAATATGACTAACTAATCTGCAGAATAAAGAAAATAAGGGAAGTTATTAAATATTTTAATATGATCATTATGAAAGTGCTACATGTCAAAATTTGTAAGACAAAGCTGAAACAATGTTTAGAGGTAAAATTACAATTTCAAACGCATGCAAACAAAATAGCAAATGAGTCAAAGTTCTAAATCAATACGCTCCAAAAAAGAAGAGGACTAGTCTAAGCACACAAGCCCCAAAGATAAGGGGGGCAAAAATGAAACAGATTAAGGAACACAAAAAATAAAGAGAATACAATCCAAGATTTGCTTCTTTGAGCAAACTTGTAAGCAAAACCTGTAAGTAATCAATAAAAAGAGGAGATTCACATAAACAAAAACATAAAAATGGAAGATGAAATAGGTACATATCTATACAGAATAGACCAGTACGTGGCTAGCCAGTGCTCAGTGGCCTCTGGAGAGCAACGCCAATATCCCTCACTGTACAGATAAGAGCATGAAACACTGGCCATTTGAGTACCTAAGATCACGGTGTCTAAGTGACCCCAGGATCTTCACCTTTGCCTCCATGGTCAGTTCTGTGTCAGCCCCCTGAACCACAGGGCGCCCTCATGCTGTGGTTTCAGTGTGTGCCCCCAAATGTAATGTGTTGGAAACCTAAATCCAAATTTTCACGTTAATAGTTTTGGGAGGTAGGGCTTTCGGGGAGTACTTAAGGCTAGATGACCCCACTGTGGTGGAGACCCACGATGACTTCCCTGGCTTTGTAAGAGGAAGAAGAGACGACGCTGGTCCACTTGCCATCTGTCCTATGGTGCCCACAAGTGGACCAAGCGGCTGAGACACTGTTTCTGGCTATGACTGTAAGAGCAACGGTTAGAACTGGTGGACCCCATAAGGCAGATGACCCTTCCCACTGGGAGTAGACATTATCTGATCTGCTGAAGGCCTGAACAGGAGGAGATGTGACTTTTTGCTCCCTGCCTGCCTGCTTGCCCGGGGCCAGATCTTAGCTCATCTCCTACCCCTGAGCTGGAATTATACAACTGACCTTCCTGGCTCTCCAGTTTGCATATGGCAGAGTGCAGGGATTGTCTGCCTCCACAGCCATATAAACCAAGGCCTCATGACCTCTTCACACACGCACACACACACACACCTCTTTGCCTCTGATCCTCTGGAGAACCCTGCCCCACGCTTTTTTGTCACTAGTAGGGCATGAGCATGTGTTTTATGATTGTGACCCTACACAGCCTCTGTCATCGCTGCCACCTTTGATCGCGCATCAAAGAGGCCTTGTACATTTTAAAATGATCAGGAAACTTTGAGACAGGTACACAGTCAAAAAGACCACAGGCAAGACTTTCTTCCTCCCAACCACACTCGGAGACACCTAGCTGTCGCTCTGAGGTATTGTCATCATTGTCACATGGATCTTTTCAGAAACATCTTGTGCACGTATAATTAAGACGTAGTTGCCATGCACCTTGCAAGGACACTCCAGTCAGTGATGGGCCACGCGTGTCAGCGTGGGCCAGGACAGCGACAGAGCTGAACAGTCCCTGTCACCTAGTGATGTTGTGTGTAACACACCCGTCATGGGGCGGGGATCCCGGGGTGAACACACTGGCTGAGGCGCATTTATGTAAAAACCCAGCACATTCAGTTATAGAGAGGACATCACACCCGACAATAAATGATGGTGCTACTGGCTCATGTACTTATTAACATACAGCTCTTATCATTATTTTAGAGCACACGCTTTCCTTATAAAAAAGTCTGCTGAAAATCACAACCCGCTGTGTCGCTCTGGCTGCAGTCTCCACGCCTTACACTGCTCATTGCTGCTCTCACTGTGAAGCCTCCCAGTTGTGTGTAAGTGCACTCGTTAGCACACACCAAACGGCCTCGGACACCCTTCTTAGGATCCATCCCCGGCCTGAACTCATAGGAGACTATCATAGTTCTTGTTTTAAAAACCCTAATGAGTAACTCCTCTTCTCGCTCTTTGCTTTTGCTACTTTAACAGTGTCTCATTTTTCTTTTTTATTAACAGTGTCTTGAAGGCTATATCCTCATGCTTTGTGCAGTTTCTGAGAACACCATCGTTTAGAAATTATATTCAATCAATGTTCCACTACTAAAGGAGTAGGCTTTCCTTGTTTTGCTATTTTTAAAAAAATTTTTGGTACCAGAGATTGAACTCACCATCGTGCTCTTGCAAGGCAGGTGCTTGTGCCTCTGAGCTAAATCCCTGGCCCTTGTTTTGCTATTTTGAACAGTGCTGTGAATGTGGTTGTGTTCACGTGTGTGTCGCAGCTAATAAAGCTACATATCAGTAACCTAAAGGGGTGACCACACTTATTTTGTCCACAAGACTGCGATTGCAGCATACTGCCTCAGGAAAAGGATGTCCTGCAGCTGGGCAGCGCTGGGCAGCTGGGGTCTCCCTCGGATGGACCTGGCAGGTGCTGGCTGGCTGTGGGAGAGCCTTGCACAGGCCCTTCCACGTAGCCTAGGCGAACTCACCCGGTGGCGGCTGACCCCAGAGGCCACGGCCAGGCAGCCAGGCAGACCCCCAGCTTCGAAGGCTGGGAAGCAGAATCCACCTCTGGGCAGGGAGTGGCCAGATTCTGGAAAAGCAGGTTCAATCTCCATTTCTGAAAAACCCAATCTGCCTGGGATATTTCTAGAGAGGGAATAGCTTGCTCTTGATAGACGTTGGTTAAATATCCGCGCAGAAGAGCTATGCCGGGGTCACTTCCAACAGCCCTGCACGGACCTGCCAACCTCTGTAATGACCAACGCAGGCCCCTGGCTCGGAAAGGAGCTGAGTGCTGCGAGGCTGGTCGCCCGCGAGCGCACTTCACCATCCGGCCACTGGAGGGCGGTGTGTCCTCGCGGACGCGCAGGGAGGCGCCCTTGGAGGGCTGCTGGGCCCCCACCTTTGCTACAGGCTGGGAAGGTTGTGGCCTCTCTCTCCTGATCCCCCCCCAAAGCCGCATCCCTGAACTGGGGACCTCTGCTGGGCCCTCTAGCGGAAGGCAGAAGCCGCTGCTTTGCGGTTGCTTTTCACTGCTCCCTGGGGATCAGGGGCCAGCACTCAGGATGCCCGGGGTCAGCGGGTAGGGGTGGAGTGGGTGCAGCTCCCTCCCGCCAGATTCCCAAAGGTCCTTGTTTTGTGGTTTTGGTTTCTGAGGTCGGGTTCAGCTTTGTAAGTGTGCGCTCGCAGCGCTGATCACCTCTATCGTGGGGAGCTGCCCCTGCCCCTAACACCTCTGAGGCCCTTTTCCTTCCCACCCTCCGATCCCTCTCTGCTCCTTCCACCCCATGTGCAAAAGCCGTTTGCTGTTTTCCAGCTCTTTTTTTCCATCCCTTCCCTCCCCTCGCTGGTCCCTCCCTCTCCTGATCCCCATTTGAAAAGCTCTCCCTACTCAATATCTTTCACTTTGCTCTTTATATTTTGCGTTTTCATTATAAGAGAAGCCCTGTGATATTTAAGCTGTTGTCTGATGTATTTCAAACGGACTTAGTTTTAATGCCCAGGCTTGCGCTACCTACAGCCCTGGAAGAGCAGCGAGCCGGGTGCTGCGGCAGGGCTGGGGTGGCGGCCTGCACAGCCCTGCACTGGCTGGGGGCTGGGCAGCTCTCCTTTCCTTCCCCAGCCCTGCGGGCTCACTCCCCCTGTCCCTCCCCTTCATGTGTGCCGTGGGCCCAGCCAGCCCAGCTAGCCCAGCTCTGTATCTCCACCCTCGCCCCAGCATCTCCTGGGGGCTGCCTGCAGGATAGGTGGGCAGGGAGCCCCAGGCCGGGGTCACTTTTCTTCCACATTTCTTTTTTCTTCCTGCCTTTTCTCCTCCTCCCTTCCTTGCTGCCTCTCTTACCTTTTTTTTGGTACTGAGAATTGAACCCAGGGCCTTCACACTGACCCACGTCCCCAGCCCCTTTAATTTCTCAGTTTGAGATAGGCTCTAAGTTGTTTTGACCATGCTTGGCTCGAATTTGCAGTCTCCTGCCTCAGCTTCCCAGAGTGCTTCAATGGCAGGCTCTTCTTCAGCATCTATAGGAAGCTTGGCCTCTGGATGGTTCCAGAATCTGCAGACCCGACCCTGCCCTGTCTAGGGTGTTCACTTCAACACTGGGGTTGGGGTGAAAGGGGTGGGGATGGGGAGTCAGCCAGTGAGCAACCCCGTAACTCAGAAATCTACAGTTAGCTTGGGACTGAATCTGGGGACTGGTTGGCTTCGGGGCCAGCTTCAGAGGTGGTCGTGTCCTCTTGGGCTTGGAGTTTGGCCACCTCCCGGAGTCCTTGGCATCTGTGTCCCTCTCCTCCACCAGGGCAGCAAGTCCCAGCTCCAGGCTCCTGCACAGAGGCCTCCCACTTCCCTGGCTGAGACCAGGGGGACTCTCAATTCTGTGACTCCACACCAGGGACTCACCCACAGGACAGGTGACAGCACTCACGCCCCTGGAAAGGCTTGTGCATCCTCTGAGCAAAAGCAGATGCTGGGTGGGAGTGGACGGCTGCGGGGCAGCCAGTATTCTCTGATGTCAACACTCACAGCGCGAAAGGGGTCCTCCACCCAGACGGGACCGGGCTGCTCGGTGGGCCGCACTCAGCTGTGGACCTTGGGGCTGAGCTGTCCCTCAGCCTGGGATGCGGCCAAGGGTCTGTGTCACTGTCTCTCCAGGGTGGTGACTGGGGCCAAGCATAGTGCAGTCCTGTGGGACTCTGACCTCCCCGCAGCCCCAGGTCCAGAGTGCAGACTTGTCCTCCTCCCTGTTCCCCAGTCAATATGCACAGCAGAGCTGAGTGCAGGAGGCCCCCCTTCCTGCCCGTGAGACCCCCAGGGAGGTGTTCATCCTAACCTACTTTCACGGACTCTTTCTCCTGAAGGCCTCACACACAAAGACTGCTTCCTTTCAGCAGAGATGGGGCAGGGTGGCTCCCAATCCAGCCGCTTAGCACTAGCTTCCTGCAGCACCATGGGCCATAGGGGTGCACAGACAAGGGTGTCAAAGCAAGGTCTGGTGCACTGGGGTGTAAATCAGCCCCTGGCCACTGTCTTAGCAGAGGGCAGGCAACTGGGGACTTTCACTCTGTCACTGTCTCCCACTTCTGGTTAACAGAGTGAATGGGCGAGCTGAGGCCCTTCACAGAGAACCGCAGGGGCACCTCAGAGACAGAGTCAGGGTCTTGGTGAAAGGACCAGCCACGGTGAGGGGTCATTCATCACCACCCACATCTCCTCAGCTGCAGAGGGAACCTGGCTGCAGCCAGACGCTGCCTCCCTCAGGGAGACCCCTGGACAGACTGGGAAGGAGCTGGGGGTGTGGGGGAGACGGGGCCCTGGAAGGAAGACAGCAGAGCGTGCTTAAGGGCGGCACCAGGAATAGACAGAGATGGCAGAGTTTGGTCTTTGCACCTCTGCCCCTATGCTGTGGCTGCAGAGGCCACACTGGACCTTCCAGCCTGCAGAACTGTGAGATGATAAATTCCTGCTTGTGATCAATTACCCCGTACACAAACAGGTTGAGAGGATGACCGTGGCCTCTCTTATGCGCTTTGTGCAGTCAAGGCCCATGGACAAAACCAGGTGAGGGCCCTGGGAGGGGAAAGAGTGGGAGGCTTGGGGGAGCTCTCTGAGAGGAACAGGCGATCTGTTACCAGATGCAGTACCAGGATGGTGACTCTGCATCCCTGCTCGTGGGGCCCCAGGATGAAGACAAGCAGGTACCTACGCAGCTGTCCCCTGTGGGCCCGGTCCCACCTGCTACAACAGGGGGCAGTGAGCTGGACGGCCTGGTAGAAGGCTGGGGGCAGCCTCAAGTCGGTGTGGCTGACCAATGGCCCGGATTGCCACAGGTGGCCTCTCTGGGCTGCTCTTAACCTTGAGAGGTCAGAGGCCAAGAGCTTCACAAGCTTCTAAACTTTGAAGTGCTGAATGAGTACCACTCTGGGGTACTGGAGACTGGATTCAGGGTTCCTGCTCAATGTTTTGATTCAACGTCTGAGATGGGGCTCAGAAGCCTGCACCCAGGCTGTTTTGATGTGGGTGCTTGGAAAAGCTGTGTCAGCCGAGAAGGCTCCGAAGTGGCCCCTCTACTCAGCTGCTTCACTGGTGTTCAGGGGCATGTCAGCCTAAACCCATGTTAGAACCACTTCTGGGAGGGTTTGGTGTTTTATGTTATGGTCTTGAGCTTATGGATCCCCAGTGTTACCTTAAAATCCAAAGTCGCAGGATGGTCAGGCTGGAAATGAAGAGAAGCCACATGCTGGAGGCTGGGGGCACGTGGCAGGATGGCAGTGGCCGTGTGACCTGTGTCCTTCCAGGCTGCCAGCCAGTGTGGCAGAAGATGAAGCCTCCCAGGTGCAGGGAAGCTTGGTGACATGGCGAGCACCCAGGGCTGCTGGAGACTCTAGTCCAAACGAGGACACAGCCTGCTGCTCCAGCAGAGATGCTGAGGACTGTGGGGATATCCCGAGGTGGGGTGCAAGCCTGGGCACCTAAGGGCAAGCTGCCCAGGGGCCAGGGATGACCAGTGTTCTGGGCCCTAGACTCACTGCCCCTACTTAAAACCAACTCCAGCCAAATGAGCACACAGGCCTTTGAAATACTACAGAGACATTTTAGAGGAGCTGAAAGTGGCCACCCTAATTATCAAGATCATCATATCTAAGGGCAGAAGGTACAGTCTGAGCCACCAGCACACACACACACACACACACACACACACACACACACACACACACACACACACACATACACACACACACACACACACACACACACACACACACACGGCATCTGATAAATGTAAATGCTAAGAGTGTTTTCAGGATGTGCGGGCTGTATATTCTTAAACTGCTTGGCTTCCATTTAAACTGGCTTTAGGCCAGAGCAGTCAAGGACATCCTTGAAATATTAAATGGTTGTAAATGTCACCTCATTATGAGTAACAAGATCTCTAAGTTCCACTGAACTGGCATGTTCTCTCAGGTTTTCGTCATGGTAGGTAGCTTTCCCTCAGTTATCAGTTCTCCACCTCTGATCATGGTGCTGTATTTGAACTTGTTACTCAGATTTCCACTGCACAAAGAAAACGCAGTGGGGAATGAACAAAGCTACCTGCACACAACACCAGGATAGAACTGCTGTGTTTTGGCAAATCAATGTCCAGGTACCAGCTCGGCAAAAAGTGTGTCCTATAAAGACAAATTTCTGCCATCAAACTCACTCCTGGACACATGTACAGATTACCCACACTTCAAGTTAAGAACACATGTTAACACCTCTGTGCTACTCCTGACTTTATGAAATACAAATTGCTGACAGGCTGGGCATGGTTTGCAGGCCTATTCTCTTAGCATTCGGGAGGCTGAGGCAGGAAGATCAACCATGAGGCCAGCCTGGGCTCTCTAGTGAGTTCAAGACTCGCTGGAGCTACATAGTAAGACACTACCTCAAAAGACCAAAACTAACACACACCAAAACCAAAGCAAACAAAAACACAAAAACCAATTACAATACAGTGCAAGGTGCTCTAACAACATGAACGCTTGCTAATGTACAGCTAGGAGAATCAGGTGGTAAGGGCATCACGCAGTGGTTTTCAAACTTCTGGAGAGTGTAACCTCCTTTCCAAATGAACCCCACAGCGAAGGTAAGTATTTCAGGGGTGCTACTGTGGTTTAGGGGTAGAGGGCTTCCTTGACATGTGTGAGGCCCTGGGCTCCATCCCATGCAGCCGAACAAGGTGGTTTTTATTTGAACAGATCTATTCCTAAACTAAATGTGTAGCATTCCGTGAAAACACTGCAGTCATTTGAACCCAAGTTGAGGTTGGGATCACGGCTGTTTTCTGGTACCGGTCTCACCTCTCCAGCACTTCTATGCCTGGTTATGTTTGAACACATTTGAAGACATTTTGATTCACAGAAATAAATGCCAACAGTAAATGTTTCTCTGTGTACTACATAATCTGTGGATAGCACTCAGGTAAGGGAAGATATCACAAGCTTTATTGTGGAGGTCTTCACAGAAACACAGTCATCTGGCAGGGAAAAAACCGCTGGTCATCTACTATGATTTGACTTTCAACCACAGTCTGTATTGAAAACATTTTTAAGTTTTTGTTTGTTTGTTTTTTTTAATCAGTACTGGGGACCAAACTGAAGACCGCGCGCTCCCAAGGCAGGCGCTTATGCCGCTGAGCTAAATCCCCAGCCCCTATTTTTAAGATTTTTTTACATCAAGTATTTACAGATGGGACTCCAGTTTCTGAAGACTAACCTATTCCAAATGAACTCTCTCCAGGGAACATTTATAAACAGGAACAAATATACAACTATGGAAAGTACTGGACAAAAATCAAAAACAAACACTAGCAGGGAGCTCATGTTTGGAAAGGAAAACCTCTCGGTGCCTTCCCTGGTTTTTAACTGGGTTTTGCCTGGAGCTGGGCCTCACCCTGCCAAGCAGGACCACTCAGCTTGCTGGAAAATGTGCAGTTTGGTAGCTCACCCCACACGCTACTGGCTTAACAAGTGAGAGCACCAACCTCCAAGTGGCCTGAACGGAAGAGAGAGAGGAACCCAGGAGAACTAGAGAGGGGATGTAAACATTGCACAAAACCTTGTTAAGTCCAACTCTAAGCGGCCTGGCTAAGGCTAAAAGAACCTGAGAAGTTCTGCTGTTATCCAGTACCAGGGGTGCAGACACACAGAGTTAGCAGCTCAGGCCTGGCCATGTTAACTGATCTCCCTGAAAGAAAAGCAGCACTTTTGGAAGGAATGTAACACTCAGTTCTGGATACAACCCAAAACTACCGGCATACACTCAAGAGAAAAAGCAACTAACAGAGATGGATCCTGAAATGATGCATGTGCTGGAATTAAGGGACAAGGGTTTTCAGAGGTAGTTTGTGCTCAAACAGATAAAAGGAAAATAGGCCCATAATAAATGAACCAGTAGGAAATCTTAGCAGAGAAAGAAAATTAAAAAAAAAAAAAATTCTACCAGATTGCAAAAATACAATCTCTGAAATAAAAAAAAAATTTACTGTATGGGTGTAAAAGCAAAGTGTAGAAGACAGAACAGTGAAGTTGATAATATATTAATAAAAACTTCGAATCTGCAGAACAGGAAAAAAATAGTATTTTAAATTGAAATAGTATCAAGGACTTTGGCCAATATCCAAAAGTTGAACATATGTGTAACAGGACCATTAAAAAGGATAGAAACAGCAGAGCAGAAATTTGAAAAATAATGTCCAACTGCCCTACGTGCTAAGAAAGACACACATTTACAAACTGAAGATCAGTGAACTCTAAGCAGGATCAATGTACAGAAACTCACATCTAAGGATGTGAAGCAACATTACTAGTGTACAGCCACTTTACAAAAACAAAATAAAACAAACACCGGGTGTGGTAGCACACACATGTAATCCCAGCAATTGGGAGGCAGGAAGCTCGCTATGAGTTCAAGGCCAGCCAGGGCTACAAAGTAAGTTCCAGGCTGGCCTGCACTACATAGCAAGACCCTGTCTCAAAGGAAAAAAAAAAAGCTCTGGCTGTTCTTATAAAACTCCTATGACGTGACGTAGCAATCCCAGTCTTGGGTCTATAGCCAAGATGCATGAACACATATATCCAGAAAAGCTTTGCATGTATCTTACAAAAGAGGACAAATGAATTCACTGTGTTCTTACTGTGAAGCACTACTCAGTGATAAAAATGGAACAGAACTGTTTATACAGGGAAGGGAAGTGATGAATTTCAAACACATACTAAAAGTTCGCATCCCTGAGATGCAATACCTGACATCCACACCTCAAAAGTGTATGTACCGTATTTTCAGTCCATAGCTGGCAGCTCCAAGACAGGAGCTGCATGGGGAAAGGTGTGGAGGAGGAAAGCTATGCCACGGTGGCCAGGAAGCAGAGAATGCGCGCTGGAGCCAAGGAGGGAAACATACCCTTCCAGGCCATGACCCCAGTGACCTGTCTCTGCCCTCCAGGCTCCACCTGCACGCGGTGATGCACAGGAGCTCCTACCAGGCCTCAAGCAGCTTCCCCTCTGCTCTTTAATGACCCCTACTTGCTCCTCTGCACTGGCATCCTGTGAGCGGCAGGCACTGCAGGTGATACACAGTACCGCAGTGAACAGGAGGCTGTGCCTGCTCACAGAGCTCAGCAAGGTGGGAACCCACACAAATCAAGGGGCAGCCACACGTCGCAGCAAGTGGTCCTACTGAGAACACACTGCGTATTCGGTAAAATATGAAATATTCTATAAAAGTGCAGACCATTTATGTTTTGTTTCAAAAGTAATTTGAAAACCTGTGATTCATCTAAATCATTTCACAAGAGGCTGCTGACTGTCTAGCAGATTGGGCATCAGGCTCTGGTTCCCAGATGCAAAGATGTGTAAGGTGGTCCAGGAAGACCACGCAGACAGCTGGGAGGCGACACAGAATCCACGGTACCACGTGACACACGCCAGGACAGACTGACAGAACCTACCCCCAGTGCGGCTCCCTGAATGTGGCCCCACCTAGCAGCCACCGAGTCCAGACTATCACTGCCCACATGAATCACTGCCCCGGATTGAGGCTTTATATCAAGCCGAGCCCCTGGTGAACAACCTGACCGCACCCTGGTTTTGTCATACATGAAAAAGAATCCATATCTTAAAAGTCTCCCTCAAGGAGCAAGCGAGACGTAGGCATTGGCCACAATGTCATCAAAATGAAACACAGCCCAGGCCACATGCTGTCCTGCTCCTGGAAAGGTGCTGGAAGCCCCAGGTCGCAGTCACAGGAATGCTACACAGAGAGTTAAACAGCAGTGAGGGTGGAGTCAGAAAAGGGCTAAATAAAAACCACACCCAAGTCCCAAATCCTCCCAAGTCAGGTCCACAGCGCCACTATAACAAGCGGAACCTTTTAGGGTTAAAAGTGTAATTTTATTTAGATGTTACTTGTACATAATCTATAGTAAGATATACAAACAGATAAAAATTGTTTGACAGAATTTTTTAATACCACTCTCAATTTACAACAGCATTGGTAATACTGCAAGATGACAGATACTCTGCTCCATAAAACAAAATTACTTGCTACTCTGGTTGATACATTCTCACTAATCTTTAATGGATTAAAATGTATCATGTATTTCAGTGGCAAATATTATAAAACTTTTATAATCTAGACACTTGGTGCTCATAAAAGATGTTGATGCTGTTTAGAATTCACTGCAATGGAACATGAATTTCCCAGCAGCATCCTTAGCACAGACATGAGCGATGGTCCGCACAGCCGAGGGGAAGAACGCACAATCGTGTGTCTTCGCTCGGCCCCGGGCGCGTGCGGCGAGCGGGCACCCAGTCTTCTCTCCATCCCTCCGCGTCTGCCATGAGGAAAAAGCTTGCAGGAGAGCCAACTAAAATACACACAGAAATAAAACTGGGTGATTTACAATTGTGGTTTAAACCTAAAATTTACGGAAGTGAATGAAATACGGTGCCGAATGATTTTCTTCATTTGTTTTGGAAAATACTTTTTGAAAACAATAGCCAAAAACTCAGAGTCTTTTACTCTGTTCATGCAGCATCATACCAGATCTGAATTTAAAATTTTATACTAAATCAAGTTTGCTGAAAAGATACTCTAAAAATAATTTAATTTGCATTTCTGTCATTTTCCATTCTATTAAAGGTTATAGAAAACAACAGGGTAGAAGCTTTCTCACTAGTCAAAAAATCAAATTAAAAGTAACTTGTTGATTAAACTACAGGAGGACAACTAATAATTGACAGGCTCGTGAATATTTATGATAAAGTGCCGCTGACTGTATTGTAATAGGATATAAATAGGACAAATCATGATGTGGACAGTCGCTTTAATGCGTTCCCTTCATCCTGAGAACAAAGGGCCACACGAAACAAAGAATGCTGCCAAGTGAGCCCTAGAATTATTTGGGGCACTCTCGACACGGAAGTAACACAAAGGCCAACCATTACACTGAGGACAAAGTAAGACTAAACACGGTCAGCGTGCCAGGGAAAACGCCAGCACAGCAGCCTCCTAGTGGGGAGAGACAGACTGAAGGGCATTAATAATGACCAGTGTCCGCGGAATTACAGGGACAGCTCAGTGGCAAGCACTCTGGGGCAAGGTGCTGGCCGCAGGGGTGCAGAAGGACTCAAACAGGGCCAAGTCGGTCTTGGAAAGGAGTGCAGACACTGGCTTCTCAGTCTCAAATCCAGTGTCATAAGAGTCCAGCACACAGGAGGACACTTATGACAGGTGCCCCGAGTCCACCGGTGGCATGCAGAAACACACCGGATGACACATGGGGCACTGGCCAGTCTCCCCAGACCTCTACTCTCCTGCTGACATCCTCCCTGCAACCCACACAACTCCACAGAGCTGACCCACAGGCAATGCTGGGGCCAGCACGCGTGCTCTGAGAGGCAGTGACCTTGCATCCAGAATTGCAGTGCGGAATTAGCCCTGGTTTGCCTGACCAGAATTAGCCCGTGCTGCTTTAGCCCTGGTTTGCCTGACCAGTCTGCAGGATCACTGAGCGGCAAGAACAGAGCAGCAGAGGCGAACGCAAGGTGCTCAGCTATGGGCTGAAAAGGGTCGTGCAGTGAGGTGCTTCTGAAAGTGTAAGGTGCCAACAATGCGACAGATGAGAGCCATGTGCTTCTAGGAGGGGGTGCAGGCCCCGCCCACAAGGCTGATCCTGGTCTGGCCACAGCACCAGGAAAAGCAGAGCTCTCAGTATGTTCCTCCTAAACCTACACGTGTGTAACCTGGACCAAGTGCAGCAGGCCCTCTGCACCCTTGGCCTGAGCTGCCTGCTGCACTGTCCAGCTGGGTGCTGCGATCCCCGGAGAGCCCGCACCTGTCCTGGCTGGCTGGGGCTGGCCAGTATTGTATGTGGCATCTCGATGGCCCTGAGGGGTTATGGTCCTTGTTTTCATTTATATTACCACTGATTTGCTGAAAGCTCACAAAAATTATCAGCAAGCATTTACTAAATGAACTCAGTGTCCACAGGGAACCCTGCCTGAAAAAGGCCCTTCCAACTTCACATCTGATGAGTGCGAAGGCAAGGAAATTACTCAGCCCAGCATCCAAACGCACTCCGAGGCTACCAAAGGCAAGAAACTCAATGCAGGAACATTTGATTCTCCTGATTTGCTCAATCCTTCCCTCTAGAGCCAATTTCTTTTGAAAACACATTATAATAAAAAAAGGAAAACAAAAGGTAAAATAGTATCACTTACTGGTCAGAAAAAGTCACTCTGACAGTCTTGCAGAGACCTAACCAGGCAGCTTCACAAATACACAGCAAGGCTACAGAACCGCAATGGCTGCTAAGAGTAAAGTAAATACTTCACGGCAAAGAGGGAAGCGAGGTGCTGTTTCCAGGACGATGCAACACTTACGGCGTATCTCCCCGTGTGCGGCACGATGTGCTATGTGGAGTGGCACTTAAGTATTACACAGTAAGTACTGAAAAACCCAGAGTTGTTGGATGTGCAGAAGCGATACCACGTTATTCATACAAAAGGTGCTAAGCTAAGGATTATAAGACCTCTATCTGGGTCCCCAGCCCACGCCCACACAGTGTCCCCGCGGTCCCTGCCACCTGCCCCCATCTCAGTCAGACCAGTCGTTCTCATCGAACTCCGAGTCGTCATCGGAGTCGCTGTACTCCACAGCGATGCGCCTGGACAGGATGGTGGCCACGTCATTCCCCACGGGCTCCCGCCGGGCCTCCTGCTCACGCTGCTCCTGCACCTTCTTCAGCTGGATCCCTGAGGGCACAGTGGGAAAGGGTCAGGTCTCAGGGAAGAGCCAGGGGTGCACAGGTCTGCTGGACTCTCCTGCTGAGCCTAAGGGGAAAGTCTGAGAAATCTAAGGAGAGAGCAGACTGTGCGAATCTGTTCTAAGAAAGCTGGTGACAGCTGCAATGACGCGGACACCATCAAAGGAAGCTTGGGGGTCACAGCATCCTGCACATTAGCCAGTGGCCACTTCAAACCTGAAGTGACAGGGCCTCGAGCAGGCTGTGGCCACGTGAAGACTAACACTGCACGGCCAGAGTCTGCGGGAGGGAGCTGAGGAGCCCTGCAGGAATGGGTATAAAACACAACCACCGATTGGACTATTTAGTAACAATGGTATCTGATGACTTAATGTGTGTCACTCTTTTAACTTTTTCTTCTGAAATAATCTCAGATTTACAGAAAAGCCATAAGATCGGCATAAAAACACTGCCATGCAAAACTATCCAGATTTCCCAAATGGTCACCCTGACCAGTGTTTGCCTCTCTTTCTGTCACTCGCACACTTATCTCTGGACTGTCTGAAATACACAGCACATACTGATTCTTCTCCCCTCTTCAAACATCTCACATGCTAATTTCCTTTAAAAAAATCAAGATCAGAAACCCAGCATAGATCCAATGCACTACGTTAATCCCATCAATACTATTCAGATGATATCAGTACAGCAAGTCCGCAACTTATGAGTGCATTCCCTTCTGGAGGATGACTGTAAGGTGGCTTCCATCACGAGTTTGACAGTGTCTTACTAACCGCTGACACAGACTAAGGAAAGCGTAAAACCCAAACCTCCTGCTTTGAGACAGCCTGGGCTCTGACCGGGCCCTGCACTGCTGTACACTGTTGCCCTATGTGGTTAGCACACAGCAGCACCATGTGCTGTGACAGTGTCTGCAGACACGGGAGCTGCTTCCGAGATGGATTGGCACCTATGCAACTTCATAACATGAGGTCCACTCGAATCTGAAAGCTCACAGCGTGACCGTTCCTATGTCGGGGACTTACTGTAAACTCAATCTAACTGCAAATGGCACACACTCCCCTGGGTCAGGGCCTAAGATTCTGAAAACTTAAAAACGTTTGGCCTGGAGGAACCATGGCCTCGCTATTGTCTCCACTTTGACATTACTCACGGTTTAAGGAGATCTGCGGGTAGGCCAAGGTGCGTGCTGTGACCCTTAACCCTAATATGGCAGCTTCACTGGATCAAGAACACCTAGCAGGTTAGCAGACTGTGCTCCTGCTGTGTGGACGGGTCACAGAGCATGAACAGCCCTTCACCTGGTTCTGACCCTGTCACCTGCTCTGCTCCGCCAGGCAGTCCCTCCACAATGTTCCTCCCCTGCACCAGCTGTCTACAGACTGCATTCCCTCCAATGGTGAGCAAAATCACTTTCTTCCTTAAATGAGGAGTGCTGGGCACCAGGGCCAGCAACAGGAGAACTGACTCGTAAGGTTGTGTTCTGCTGCTGTGCTATGATTCAGACAGTTTTTACCTTCACACTGTTCTGAACAGAGGCCGTCTGGAGGTGGCACGTGGCTCAGCTCACGCGCATCAGATATCCCTCAAGACAGCTCCTAATTACGTGTTAACTCTCCGTGAACAGGGCCAAAGGCACAGAAATGCCGAGTCTAACACGGTCCTATGGTGACCACAATGCTGAAACCTCTAAGCTTCTCCTCCTCTGTGACATTACTGCTTGATGAACTCAAAGTGTATCAATGATGCCTGAGATACAGAGAACCCTGCAAAGGTCTGATGGGTGGGTGCTCAGGTGAAAGGTCACCTCTTGTTTTGCTGCCTTCTGCCCACCATGAACTGTTGCCCCACTGCCGTGCCACCCTGCCTTGGAGTAGCCAACTTCCACAAACTGTGAGCTAGCTAAACCTCACCTCCTTTAACTCTGGGTGTTGGGTATTTTTTCTCAGCAATGAGAAAAGTAACTAAGACAGCCTCCCACCCAATTCTACCCTGACACACACTATCACTCATTTTGGGGCCTGAGGATCAGGGCAGCACTTCTGCTAAATAAATGCTGATGAGGTATCTTAGATTTTCTTTAGAAAACTAAGTCATTGATATGAACTCAGTTTCCGTTATTTACATTTATATTTTTACAGTAGACTACAGATAAGACCCTATTACTCAACTTATCATTTCTGTTATTTTAAGTAAAGCTTTCCTCAATTCTCAGTTTTTTAATTCAATTTCTGAATTATCAGTTCTTCATCATGATGTGGTTAACCACATCTAAAAATGAACACCTTTTTTTTTAAGGCTCCTTTAAGTCTACTTCAAAAAATATTATTCAAAAAATAAAATTAATGCAGAGAGCCGTCATTGAAGGCACAAGGTGACAGCTGGTTGGAGACCTACAAAAATCTCGGTATAAAAGGAGGCTGCATAGCCAAGGTGTCCACTCACCCATTCGAATGGCAGCAAGGAGGTCACTTCGAGCATCACTTATGGGTGGCTGTGCAGGCTCTGGACGTTTTGTCTCGGCCACAGGGGGTCCGTGCATCGGGGAAGAGGAAAGAGAAGAGCCAGGGCCAGGAGGGCCTGGCGGGGGAGGCGGCGGGCCTGGGGGAGGCGGTGCTGTGACCAGGAGCCCAGTGGAGGGTGGGTGAGGGGGAGCGGAGTAGGCGGAGCCGGGTGATGCAGGAAAGGGGGGCTGCGAGGGGATCTGGAGAGGGCTGACGAAGGCAGTTTGTGCTGAAGGAATCATGGGTGGAGGCGGAGGAGGTGGTGGTCCTGAAGCGCTGTAATACTCAATTATCTGTGCTGGAAGCATCCTAATAAGCAGATGAAACATGCAAAGTCACCAAACAGGAAGAGACAGTCACATCCCTAAGTCCTGATGTGGTTGGCAGAGAAATTCCCTGAACACAGTGGACACTGCCAGCTGGACCGAGATCATGGCAGAATGCACACACTTGCTCTGCAGTCAGTTACTTCACAGACTTACATTATTCACTACAATGGAATACAAGGGCTGCTGAAATGAATCAAGAAAGACCACTCGAAAAATAAAGCCATTTTCTGTGAAATGCTAAAGGAATGTGGTTGGCCAGAGAGATCAAAAAGCATCTCAGGTGTCTCAAAGGGTGAGGCTCACGAACCATCTCCTGGGGTTTCTATGGGCAACTAAACTGGAAAACTGGCCCCAGCCAAGGCCAGGGAAACCCAGGTGCACAGCACTCACAGAAGAATCAAAGCTTTGACATCAGCTGGATTCTGCTTCACCAAGGATTTTCCCGGCCAACAGAGCCACAGACACTTTCTGCCTCTGGACATCTTCGGGGTGTCCTGGCTTCACTAGGGGCAATGGATAGGCCTAGCCAGGACTATGTGACCACCCCTGTGAGGGTGATGGACACCCATTTAGATAGCAACACCAATGCTCTAAAAAGTACACATTACTGCAGGCATGGACTCACCTTTCCTAGACACTGATTCTAAGGAGAAGATCCCTTAAAAAATGAGTGTACAGCCACAGGGGAGACGGGTGAGCCCATCAAAGTAAAGGTGAGTGTTTCTTGATAACAGACATGTAAAGGAAAGTCCTTCGCAGGAGGTGCTGGACTCCCTCCCACAAGACAGAAATGGAAAGCCATAGGACCAAACAATCTGAGGGCCCAGAGGTCAAGAGGGAGAAGACAGGGCAAAGCCGAGGTCATACTCTATGGTTTGTCAGCTGTGACAAGCACTGTCTGTACTTCCCTAGAACACATGGAGAAGCATGAATCAGCTCCCAGCCAGCCCCTGACCAGACTTGCCCTGAGACACATAAACACACAGCCTATGTGCAGAAGGCAAGGTCAACTCAGGCGTGGCGGTGTAACACCACACCTACACAGACTACGTCATCACTGGTAGTGTCTGTGCCCAATAGCTCCTGATTATATTTTGGCACCTTACTAAAGGTAAGGGACATACACTCAGCTTTCCTGGATACTGGCTCTAAGGGACGAATACTTAAAGACTAAGGCAAAATAACCTATCAAAATAAAAATTCACATAGCAAGAACAAGTAGCAGCTAGAGTATGAAGAACAGCTGTTTACCCATAATCTGCTGGGGCCACCGGTGCAGAGGCCTGAGACCCTTCTGGGGCTTGGGGAGGCGGCGGCGGTGGTGGCTGCTGAGGTCTATTTAAGGTCATGTGCCTCGCCGATGCAGATGGGGGCCGGTACTCATGCTCAGGGGCCTGGTTTGCAGCCCCATGCGGTGGCACATCGCCAGCAGTATAGGAGGGAGTCACCGGCTGGGGGTGTAGAGAGTGGTTGGGGGTAGCCGGGTAAGAGTAATCTGTGACATCTGAAGCATGGGACCTGATGTTGGAGAAAAATCAATGGGAGAAATTTAAATTACAAGTGAAAATGTTCTCTAACAAACAGAAGCATCCATATGAATAATTACAGTACCAACGCACAAAAATAAGACATACGCTTCCTTCACCCTCAACTAGGTCTAGCCCCACGAGAGCTTCCGAGCAACAACATCATTACTATTTTAGCAGCAAGCCCAGGGTTACATGGATTCAGATCTGCGTTCTGCAGTCAGTCAGACAGCTCAGCAAGCAAGAGGGTGCCCAGCCTTGTTTGCAGTGTTTCATGGACTTCCTCTCTGAGACCAGGCTACTGACAAACCCCATTTCATTGGGAAAGAGCATCAGACAGACAGGATTTCAGTGGCAATGAAACTGACAGCATCTAATTAGAAAACAGAATGGTGGGTGAGCTGGATAAATATGAAGAGAATGCAAGAGTGCGCTGTATTTTTTCTTGAACAGAAGACGTGTTTAATCCATAGAAAGCAGCAACACAGCACACCATGAAAGGCCCTTATTTTCTTTGAACACAGTTGAGCGTGAAACTCTGAAAGCAATGGAAACCTGGCATTAGTGAGCCAAGAGGGAAAAGGTGCCAGTGCCCAGAGGAGAGCAGTGGTCAGCAGGCGTGGCAGTGTGTGGCCACGCAGGCGTTAGTGACAGTCGCAGCTGAGGGTGGTTACGGAATCGAGTCAGCAGCAGGGCTGCCCACGGCTCATGGCGCTGCAGCAGGCGGCCTGGGGCTGGGGGTCCAAAGAGAGCAAAAGCACAAACCCTCTGGGCGGCCTGTCCTCCTTGGCGCTCCCCGCCTGCTCCAGCTTCCTTGCGTCACTCATAAATTCAATGCCCATTTTCCTTCTCTCCCACTCTTCTCTTCTCGTTCTGACTTTTCTCACATGCACCTGCTGGCTCCTGTTAGGGTTCAGCTTGTGCTTCTCCCTCTGGAGGAAAGAGGCAGACACGGGACTGTGGGGCAGGCAGCAAAGAGGGCACGAGACGCAGTTCCGTCTGTGGTGCCCGGACAGCAGGGCCTCCCTAACTGCACTGCTGAGCGACACAGAAAGCTTACTAAGTAGAAGAGCCTGCTTTCTTCCTCTAATTACAGTGCAGCATAAATAATAACCCATTTCTCTTCCCTAATTGTGGTTCCATATCGTGGTGTCCATGTGAGGATGTCTTCTGAACTGTGCTAATTGCTCTGTCACATATAAAATTTGGCTGGTGATGGAGTCCAGGGTCTTGAGCATGGGTGGCTCAGGAACTGCTCTAGTGCTAAGCCACATCCTCAGAACATTTGTAATTTGGTCTCACTATGTTGCCCAGGCTGGCCTCACACTTGCAATCCTACCTCAGCCTTCCTGGCTCCCAGGATGACAGGTATGTGCTACCAGTTGAGTTAAGCATATTTTTAGTGGGAGAAGAATCTGACTTGTATTTACATTCAGTACATAATGAAAACACAAATTCTTAAGATTCCAGGGTCACTGAAGACACGTGCTTGCCTCTGTGTACCTGTGCAGTGGCTATGTGTACCACTTTTAGAAGGAAACAGTCATCTGAAAAAACCTGGCGAGTCCCTGAGTATATGCAGGGCAGACCCTGTAAACCCTGTGGCACAACAGAAAGCGCTATCCTTGTGACGTACCGCTGCGACACAGGGCCAAAAGCAATCAAGAAAATGGGGCTAACCAGACAGACACCAGAGCAAAGGTCAAGGCTCTGATGGGCAAGGGTGGCCATCGTGAGGACAGGCAGGAGGAACAGAGGGGCCTGGCTGGCTGGACAGTGAAGGGACCTGAGGACAAGGAGTGAGTGGTGGCAGGCAAGAGAGGTGGGGAAGCAGCAGGGCACTGCTGGAGATGGACTCGGGTGGGAAGGTGGCCACCAGCCACAGCCAGGACCACACACGGGCAGCAAGGAAGCCCTGGAGCTCAGTGATGACGGCAGCCATCTGCAGAAAAGAGAAGGCGTGGGTGAAACCCAGCACTGAAACCCACAGGTGTGAGCTCTGCAGTGGAGATGCACTGGGAGATCCCAACAGACTCCAAGGGCTTTGGGGCAGAAGGCAGGCAGGGTGAGGGCACTGTAACAGGGTCCCCAACAGGATGGGCAAGCGAAAACAGACAGCTGGGCATCGAGTCCACACTTCCAGGCACACTGAAGAGAGCTGGTTACGGGAGGCAAGCATGTGACAACCTGCATATTAAACTCACACTCACATCCCACACGTAATGCAGTGAGGGCAAGAATTTAAGATTCGTTTATGTGGGCTGGGTTAAAGTGTGTCACTTATATGAATGTCATGAAACTATTAAATTTCCCTCAGTATGAGGGAATACGTTTAAATGACAGGATATAAACAATACAAGACCATGCTTTTAAATAGGACCTAAAAGATAAAATACCACTGTTAAAAAAGACAGCAAAAACATATAGAATGATTCCCATTTTACAGAAGGAAGAAGCACGCCCATGCACAGAGAAAGATGAACGACAGGTACTCCCATGCAACAGCGGTTTCTCTGGCTGATAAAATGGTGGATATTTAATTTGCTTGTAATTTAAACATGTAGGAATTATGTTTTATATCGTAAGGAAAAGTTGTACACCTTGGCAGAATAAAAAACAAAACTTTCTAAATTAATTTAAAGGATATAACCCAAGCACAATGATGAGTTGTAAGCTACTTATCTGTGAGTAATGACATGTAAACAGTGTGAGGACACAGGAATAGTGGACAAAAGACAATGCTTAAGAAATAAAACATTATTCTGTTCACGTCTTGAAAAATGACAGAAATGAAGACATACCTAAGCAACACAAAAAGGCAAACTATTAAGTAATTCAAGCGACCATCAACTTTATGCGTAACTTCGAGCAGTCTGACCTGAACAACGGAGTGAGAATCAGTCAATCAAGGGATTTAAAATATCTATTTTCCATTTGCATTGGTTAAAAGAGGGTATAGATGGAATAAAAATAAAGTACATGTTTTTGCATGAGTGAACAATCACAACTAAATAGTTTGGGAAAACAGGAGAGTAAATTCACAATAATGAAAACTAACTTCATATAGCTCTCCCTACCCGAAGAACTGAACAGAAGGGTACCATGCACCTTAGTGTCTAGAGAAATAAACTGACATAGAATTCAAACATTGGCTAGAACTCAGTTGAAGCTCCAATGATTCCCAACGGTTAACAACTGCATAGGCAAATTACCTAGGATCTGTGTTGTCACAGTCACCCAGTGACTTACAGACCCACTTGGGCAGGAACATTTAAACCCTGTATTTCACATACAAATTTTCTGTTCAAAAGATGGAGGCAGGGAGAGAAGGGATGTAAACAGGGGATGTTATGTGCATGGATCAACTTTGCATAACGAACCTAATCATTATATACTGTAAATAGGTACTAATAAAATGAAAATAAACAAAAAAGAATTCTCTGCTTGCGACTTTATACAAATAGATTACAGCTTTGCAAAATCAGAAAGCGGACATTAATACAGAAGTTCAACTGATCAGTCAGTTCTTTTTGTCCAGTGAATTCCTCTGTGAAAAATGTGACTTAGTGACATCACTTAACTGCTAACCAATTTTAAAACTCCACCTGAATTCTTCTCCTGAAATTAGAATATACATGGTTAATTATCAGAAGTAAACAATCAATCTCTTTTGTTCATCGTTTTTTCAAAGGGTTATCGAGCAGAACAGTGAAGCCATTCTTAAGTCATAGTAATCACCATCTATTATTCTTAATGAATAACATAGCAAATTAAAAATTCCAAGCTAAAAGATTAAATAATTATTAAAGTAAAAATTGAAGACACTACCAAAACACTACCTCTAGAATAACTGAACAGTAAATTTAAGAGAAAAACAAATCAGACAAAGTAACCCAATTTAAAACAACACTGCCTTGAAGTATTCAAAATCAATACACAGAGAATTTTAATCCAGAGTTTTGAGGCCTATTGCAGCTGTGCCAACCCCAGACTGCTGCTGCCGTTCCCAGTGACACACAATCAAGAAGCAGCCCGAGATGGCGAGCCCCGGGGTGGGGTTGGACACACACACACATGCACACGCGTGCGCACACACACCTAGTGTCTGGGGACAGGGATCCCTCGGAAGATGCTCCATGGTGCACACTCTGCGACAACCTGTTGTCGGGTCTAAACTCTTTGTCATAGGCCATCATATTCCACTCCTGGCGCCTGTTTCTGGCTTTTCTAACCTTTTTCACCTCACGGGTGACGCCATCTATACGCTTTTGCTCCTGAGGTCCAGGAAAAAGAAGAAAGCATGCCGAGACAGAAGGGAAAGGAAACAGCAGGTTAGACACAGTCACAGTGCACAGGAAATACGGTTGACATGCACAGGAGACATGGACATTCCCGTTACTGCCCTACAGCACGTTCAAGGCGGCAGAGCTCTCTCACTCCAGGACCCAGAGGGGACTCCCTGACACCACGCTCTCTCCTCAGAGCAGAAAGCCATTGCTAAGTTAGGAGACCTGCTTCCCATCATCTGGTAAGGAAGCTGTCACTCCCCTCTCCCAGTCTTTTTTGAGGCAGGGTTTCACCATCCGGTTCAGGCTGGCCTCAAACTCACTCTGTAGCCCAGGCTGGCCTCGAATTCATGGTGATCCTAGTGCCTCAGCCTCCCCAGTGCTGGGATTACAGGTGTGCGCCACCACATGTAGCTTGTAGCCTGTTTTAAATATTGACACCTTTTGGATCTGTATTGTATATTCTAAATACCTGGTAACGCTCTTCAGAGATATCAGTTCTCACAACTACATCACTTTGCCCAGTTTGTTGACATGCAATTATTTAACTAAACAATTCAAAATAATCTGCTCCCAACTTATAAAAGATTATTACAGAATACTTAACTTAGCTTAAAACTACCTTAACAGGAAATAAGACAAAAACTTACCTGCCCCCACACCGGGCCATGCCTGCTGTTGTATTCATTTTTATAAATGCTCAGGTCCTGCGTAGGTACTTTTTTAGAAGCAAGGACAGCTATTTCTGTTGCATCTGTTAGCTGCTCCTGCTTCCCAAAAGGATCCTCTGATCCTTAGGGTGAGGACTGCGTACGCCCTGCTTCCTATGCCTCCCTCTTATGGCACTCAACTCAGTTTACACAGAGCTCACAGTAAATGCCGGCCACACAAGCAAATCCTCACCATGCTTCAAGTACAAGACTCCAGAGCCCACCGAGTCCCAGGCACTGGAAACACAAATGGTGATCAGAAAAGTAAAAAATGACACTTCTCTGCCCTCACCGAGCTTGAGGTCCGCAGGGAAAGTCTGCAACATGATACATATAAACGTACCATTCATTCTACAATATGGTAAAACAGAAGTGTCTTTATATTTCAAAATAATAGTAATGTGTATTGTACAAATATATTTTACATATGCAGATATCTATATAAATATGCATGTGCGCATGACATGTTTTGCTATGTGAGCGCCACCGAAGTCTTGAAGCCAGGGAGGTTTCTGCAGTGCCTTAGAGACAGCCCTGCGCGTGAAGAGGCATGAGACAGACACACAGCTTGTGTCTGCATGCTAAGGAGAGGGACAGGAAAGGGAGAGGAGAGGGAAGACCTCCTGAGGCAAGAGACATAAAAGAAGGTAATGGCAGCCTGGGGCGAATGGTCCAAGGTCTGAGGGGCAGGAAGACCCTCAAGGCTGCACTAGCAATTCTGCTCTTCATCTGAGGCGTGATGGGAAGCTGTGAAGGAGGCAGGGACAGCATGGCGGGGAGTCTTCCGTGTGCAGGGTGCAGATCAAAAGAGAGAGCAGGGACACCAGCTAAAATGCTACGGTGGCGGAGTAAGAAAAAATGGAAAAAAGGAAAAAAATGATAAAAGAAGGATAAAATGGAAACAGAGCTTTGTAAATATGCTGAAGGAGGTTGAAGGGAGGGCAGGAGAATGGGGAAAAAAGAGGAATCAAGATCCCTCACATACAGGAGCAAACTCCTCATGCTGCATGTGATCATCATGTCTATCTAAATAGTACCAATAAACTTGATTGAAAAAAAGAAAGAAAATAGCAGATAATTTAAGGGTGAAATAAACCAGAGTACTTGGGAGAAGTAAACCAGAGGTATTGGGAGACTCTGATAATGGACCAGCAAAAGATGTGGACTTGAAATTCAAAGATACAGAAATGGCTGATAAGGCTATGGAAATACGGACTGCAGAGGAGATGACAGAGGGGCGTGCTCATCAAAAACCAGCATTTGGGGATAGGGGACACGGGTAGGATGAAAACTAGCTTTTCAGTCTTTTAAGACTGAAAGATATTAAGATATACATGATGGTATCTTCAAAAATTTATAATTCATATTCTCTTTATTAACAGCAATTCAACTCTAGAAATTTATCCTAACAAACTCTACACACATACCAGAGCCCACCACTCTACCAGGACAGTGGCAACTTATATTTATGAATACAATAAGTGAATAATTTATAAAACATTTGTATTCAGAATACTACATAACTATTAAGAATGAAGTATATCTTTAACAGTGTCTGTGTGTGTCATGTAGCTCAATTCTATGCATATAAATTACTGTTAATGTGTGTGTACATGTGTGTGTTCATGCACCCTTGAATGGATGAAAAATTGCATACCCAACTTTGAACAGTGTCGGGTGGGGTTTGCCTTTATTTCCTTCAGGGAAAATTAAGCATTTTACACCAGCGTATATTGCACGCATACTTTTAAAATCCAAAAGAAAAAAGGTGCAGAGATTCCTCTGTGATTCCAGTACACATAACAATTAAGAGTCATTGTGTTAAAGAAGTTAAAAACTATTACTCTGTAGGAAATATACACTGACATATTCAGGAATTAAGCTTTTTTTTTAATCAATGGTTTAGTCTCCAGTTCTACCTACAAAGATGGCCTTAGGACACACACACACACACACACACACACACACACACACACACACACAAAAGTTAACTGACTATAACAAAAATATCAACAATGATGCATCCACACTGCAGTTACACTGGCCTACTTACTAAAATCCCTAGAGTCTAAGTATATTCTTAGATAGTCTACCTAGAGTGTCTCTTGATGACACCTGTGCATCTCCCTTGGCCACCGGCCTCCCCTCTGCCCCACCCCTACTCTGCTGAGCTGTCTCCTTCAGACCTTGGCATGTGTCACCTCCTCACAGGTTTCCCTCGACACTACACCACACGCCCAGGACCACCCCACCAGGTCACCTCAAGTTCTGCACCCCTGCTCTGAGAAGGAAATACGCTGCACTTACCCATGTTACAATGCACTTAAAATTTGCTGCTTGTTTTTTTGTTTAAGCATCAAACTAAAGAAAATCTAGTGTCTACATACAGTGGATTTGTTATTCCCAAATTTCCTAAACTGATTTCTCCCTTCAGGTTTGTCATTTTTAAGTGAATGTGACCTAGATGTCAGAAATCATGGAAATGGAAGGCTATGTTGTTTCATTTTCTAGCCCTCTATGAAGCAGACTTGTGTTGACATTTGTAAATCTCCGTCTGAGCTCCAGGGCTGTGGGACTGTCCCACGCCTGTGCTCTTCACTGTACTATATCTCCATGTGTGTGACAGCTGTTGAAAAACACTGTCTAGGGGCTGGGGATTTGGCTCAGCGGCATAAGCACCTGCCTTGCAAGCAGGTGGTCGTGAGTTCGATCCCTGGTACCGATGAAAAAGACAAAAAAAAAATAAAAAAAATAGAAAAACACTGTCTATATCTAGAACTTAGAAGGCATTAAACAAAGAAGCACTTTATTAAAATGAATGAGAAATTCTTACCAGAATTATAAGTTTGAGGAATACAGAGTGACACAAAATAGCAGAAGAAATGACAGATGATTTTGAAAACGCAATAATCATAACATAAAAGTTTGTTTTCTCTTTAAAGGAGAGTGACCAGACAAATATCCTGTCAAAAGGATCTCTGAGAAGGGAAATCAAAAGCCTCTTAATAGGACAGAAGGCTTCAAAGGAAGGCACTTTTGAAATCCCTGGTATTTTCCCTTGTTACTATGAAAAGGTATAGGCTTTAAAATAACATGTGTCTAATGTGTCTATAACCAGGCTGTAATTCATGTCTCGCTGCCGGGTTGTGTGAACCACCTGTGATACACGCATGACCACTGCCAGCCGTCCAAGCTGCTTGATGGGAGCCAGTCACACACGTGGTTCAAGCTGGTGGGAACATACTAAATATTTCTTTTCCCTTCATGCTTTGCGGAACGCAGGAATTCTTCCAAGGTTCCCAGTAAAATCTTCCCAAGTCACAGGGATGAGAGTGTAACAACCATAGCTTCTCTGCCCTTTCCCAGAATTCAGTAGTGATGTCTTACGTCCCTCACCTTTGCCTTTTCTTCTTTTTATTTATCTACCTATCTATCTATTTATTTATTGGTGAAGGTTCTGGGGACTGAACCAAGGGCCTCACGTATGCTAGGCAAAAGTCCTACCACTAAGCCATGCCCAGGTCGTATGTTCCTTTTCTTAAATCTTGTTTTCAAATGCTGAATTTTCCTCCACCCTAAATCCCCAATCCCACACCTACATGCTTCAAAGCTGAGTCCACCCTGCGAAATGCTAAGCACTTCTCTCAATTAGTGCACTCCAGTGCTTGTCAAGCGAACTGAGTAATTGTTTTTAAAGGTAACTTACATACAAGATATTGGCAAATACTTCCTCTTGGAGAATTACTCTTCTCACTGACCAAGTCCTGGGCCTGGTCCCTAAACCTAAGAGCAGTCAGCTTATCCAAGGCACCCTGTAAGGAGGTGTTCTTAGCTTCAGACTTGTGAGCCTCCTGCCTACCACCACCCCCTTGAAAGTAGGCTCACTCCCAGTAAATACGGCCATGGGAGAGCGCAAAGCACACACGGTTCTCACCCACTGTGAGACTTTCCCCAAGGGCTCCATTACAGAGAAGTGGCAACCCAATCACCAAGAATAAAAAGCACATTTTTTTATCTGATATGCAATGCTGAGTGCTTTATGAAGATCTGAGGGAGTAGGCAAGTTATAAAACCTGGCTGCAAACAAAACTAAAATTTAAGCCACTATTTTTGTTAAAGCAAAGCAAGTGTTGGTGAACAAACCATTATTTGTTGAAAAACAGAACTACTGTATTTGACTGAATTGTTAGAATCTTCAGGTGAAAACCAACCTCTAAAAAATAGTAAGTCCAACATCTCACCCATTTAAATAAGAATTTACTGACCTATTTATAATCAAGAATCCCATACACACACTGACATGCACATTTCCTGTGATGGAATTATATACCTTTTGACGTCGCTTCTCTTTTCTTTTGTCTTCTGTGTCCTGTAGCATTTTTTCTTTCCAGAGGTCAAAGAAATAGGAAGGATCAGTATAGAACTTCAGCCCATCCTTCTTATCATCTCTATGAATCAGTGTATTATAAGTCAAAGAGGAAAAGATGGTTAGATATTTCTATCTAACACTGGAAGGTTAATATTAACATTTTAACTCAGCAAATACCCCATGGAGTATCTTCATTATCAAGTACATTATGCTCTAAACTTCCTTGTTTGAAATAAATACAGAAACATTCACAGCGAGCAACGTGTTCCACGTAAGTAGGATAAGGTACTATTTGCAAACTTAGAATGAAAAACAGAAAATGAGGGGCTGGGGATTTAGCTCAGCAGCATAAGTGCCTGCCTTGCAAGCATGCAGTCGTGAGTTCGATCCCTGGTACCGATAAAAATAAAAAAGACCCAAAAAAAACCAGAAAATGGCTCTGAAAAGGCACATGCTGGCTTATCAACATCAATTTTGAGTAGCTCAACTATTTCAGGAAATACTTTATTCCAAAAGGGGCCACAATCAGAGATGAATGAATTCTTAGTATAAATACATTCTTTTCTACTCTGGAGATTAAATATTACTGTGATAAAAACGAGTGAAGAGTCTGTCCCTTCTCAATCAGGTTTGCCAGTACAGTGGTACCTTGGTTCATAAACTTAATTCAGCCACAAATGCTGCAAAGGCCAGCCGTGCTGTGTCTGTGTGGGAAAGACGGCCACGGTCATGTCCATCACTCACCGTGGAGTTTGCAGACAAAAACACGATTTTGCCCAATGTTTCCATTTGTGAACCAAGGCACCACTGTATCATAAATTCAGTTAGGAAAGAAGCAAAATGCTCACTGCATGCCAGTGTGGCTAGGAAAATGTGCTGAGCTACATATTTTCAAAGAGAATTTATTTACTTGTACGTACTGCTGTAATTGCTATGGTCTAAAGAATATTTCATATCCTATGTAAGTTACTCACCATATAGCCAAAAATAATGTGACATGAATTAAAATGTAATGTAATATGGTAGTAATATTCAAAACAATCATGGTGCAAATAAAGTCCATCCCATTAAAAGTCTGAAAAAGTATGGGGCCTGTAATCCTTCAACAAGGAAAACAAACTGTGCACTTCATATTAGTATTTCCGCAGCTCAGGGCACAGAAGAGGAGCAAAACAATCACAGGAGTGCAGTGAGAAACGAGTTAACGATCAGGAAGGAAAAGGGGTCCCCTTGGAGGCCTGCCTTGTTACCTCCTGTGTGCCCCTCACTGTCCAGTGCTCAGTGCCAGGCTCCTACAGTGGCTATCCTAGACCCTGCCACTGAGACTCACTGCAGACAAGCACACGACTCATTTAACGCCTTCTTTTTCTAGCTTCCCAATCTGTAAGCAAGCCATGTGACAGAGACTTTATTAATAACATTATTGTGAAAAAGAGAATCGATTCCGCACAATAGGCTTTGAGTACAGGTAAAGGTATGGGAAAACAGACTGCAAAACTCGGGGGAAACTTTCAGAGGTCTAAAATGTATGTTCCTTAATATGGCTTTAACATTCTAATGGAGATGGGAACACAAGTTAATGCTGACAAAAGACCAAGGGGCTAGGGTTCTTTTTCACTGTATCTGATCGTTCAACTTTTTAGCATCCTGTTCCTGTCACATTTAAGTGCAAATACAAAAGTTTACGTTTTAAGTACCCGACTACTGCATGAATGAATTCAAGCCGGCACTTTTATTGAATACATTTTTAAAAACTCAAACACGTGTTTTATTTTCCATGTAACTGAATACACATCCACACGTACAGTAAAATCACTTTTCACGTCATGTCACACTTCGGCTAGTAAATGTACTTATATCTGAAAATCCTAAAGCTTCAGTAGTTTTGTATCACTAACTACTTTCAATGGGTACAAAACTACAATTACTGTTTTCAGACTGGGAAGAACTCTTTAAAGCCACTGAAGCAGGTGCGCTACACCTCTCCAGCCTGCCCCCCATCTCCACCCACCTCCACTGAAGAGGCTCTGGCACCACGGGAATATACCTGTATGGGGTCAGGATGCTCAGAGGCGGTGGTTTATCACTCTGGTTGTAAATGTCAGCAACTGGATTAGGAATGCTGTTCTTTGAAACCACCTGCTGGTCTTGGATGGTAGAACTTTTGAAAGCTTTTTTCATGTTGATATCCTGCAGTGACACTATTTAGAGAAAAGTCCCCCAAGGTGAGATACAAAGAAATATTTTTCACTAGTTAGAAATAAGTATCATTTGACTGGTAACCATAAAATCTCCTGGAATAACCAGTGGTTTCTATTGTTTCTTTAAACCTATGCTAGAAGTTGATTCTCTTCCTTTTAGGTAGCAGTTTTCTTGATAAGATAAGGTCAAATTCTTTGGCAGTAACCTAATTATTTCATTGAATCTAACAGTAGATCATCATTTATTTAAGTAGTACTTCTCCAAAACCACATAGAAATGTAACAGGCATGGCAGCCCAGGGGGAAGGGGTAACCTAACCAGTTAATATTCTTTTAAGTGTAATATCTAGGGAAAATACTGCTGCAACCACTACAGAAACGTAAATAACATACTAAGGTTTTCCAACATTAACATCAGTACATGTCTTTTGTTAAGTTTACACTGCATTTATGCATCATCTGTTAACTCATCTGACCTTGGCAAATGGATCCTATCAATCCACTTGGCTCAACTATTAGAGCTATGATTAAGGGATATTAAATGACATTTCCGGGATCTTCTCCATCCCCTCTCCCCAAAGGATAAGCCCTAAACAGACCACTGATTTCCTAGCTTTCAGAGCAAGGTAAAAATTTTGATTGGGAAAAAATTTTAAACACATGAAATGGACCATAAAATTTCATAAACATTAACTTACAGCTTAACATTTTTCAGTGTAAAATGTTATCATAAACTTTCCAAATTCCAAAAGCCAGAAAAAAAATCTAAGATGAATATTAAAAATCTTTTGTGATACTGGTTTAAAAAGTAAATGACTTAAGATGTTAAGAATTCCTTATCTAGAGGGCTGGGGATTTAGTTCAGCGGCATAAGCACCTGCCTCGCAAGCAGGAGGTCGTGAGTTTGATCCCCGGTACCGATAAAAATGAAAAAGACAGAAAAAAAAAAAAAAAGAATTCCTTATCTAAACAGCCAAGTCACTATTTAATTTTTGAATTTAAAAATAAAATTAAAAATATAATTTAAAAGAACATGTCTTTAGCTTCCTATTTATTGCTGCAAAGTCAGTAAGAATGTTCACAATAGGTATTAGCCATAATTTAATTTAGATCTTTTATAAATAAGAACTGAACATGAGTAAATGTATGTTTTTTAAACGATGAGGCATGAATCCCTCAAATAACTACTCTATACTACTATATAGGTATAGTATAAAACTCAAGATGCTGGGAGCATCTTTAAAGCAACAGGAAAAATTCTAACTAGTACTATATAAAGGAAAAATAATATGTAACTTGAATACTTTTCTCTAACTATGGAGTAGAATCTTATGACTTTCAGATTTTTTTAAGTCTTATCTCAGTCTCTCATTCAAAGTTTTAACATGGAATTGTTGATGGTTTAAATTTTCTTGAAACTGCCTCACATTTCAGGGGATATTATCAGATGATTATCAGTTAACCTAAAAAGTACTGGTTGATATTAATATCATTCTAAAAATTAAAATCTAAAGGCCTCTGGTAAATGCTCTTTCTGAGAAGGTTTGTAAGATTTGGAGATGGGCAGAATCACCAAGATGATTCCCAAGCATCAGCCCAAACAGGAACATCAGGCCAAAGCCTGCTGGCTGCAGCAGTGTACCCTGGGCTGCACTCTGGCGTGTACGTTTGGCTGGACTCTGGAGTGATTCTATGAATTCTAACTAAGAAAGTACTTTTAAAATGGCTGTCAATAACTCTCAGGATTTCTAATATTGAATGCATCGAAAGAAGTGTTTAAGCAAATACTACACTTAACAATTTTTAAACAAAATCATGGTGTATGAGGTAGACAAGAGATGAATCTTTTCATCGTTAATTAACCCATGTTGCAGGGTTCCCCTCACTATTCTAGGGAGACACAGGATGAAATGTCAGCTCCTGCCCTGGAACAGCAGTGATTACACACAATTAATTACCACCGTCTTGTGGCCGTCACTTCTAGCTCACTGCACTCACGCAATTACCTACCCTCTTCCACGGTGGAATCCAGCTGGGTGACTTTGACAGCAAGGCGGTCGATTCTGTCTTGAAGAGAATTTGCTCTGATGTAGAAGTTGTTAGCCTCGTTAAACAACTCTCCAAATATGTCTTCAGCGTGTTTGCCTGCAGAAGAGAAGAACAGAGACTGTGTGCTGAGGAGCTGCCGCTGAGGCCTCACACGGCTGTGTTGTGCTTATTACTGTCAAGCCGAGTCTGGAGCAGAGGGTGTAAAAATGAAGTGTCACAGTCCAAGGCCTTTAGGACTTTGAAATTTATTAGCTATTCATGTGAATCTGAAATTGAACCAAAGCAGAAGAATTTTAGAGTGTTTCATGTACTACGGAATCATTTTGTATGAGCTGTCACTCAGGTTATATCTCTAAAAGAAATTCCTCTGGGGAAGAAGTTCTCATTTTACATGCTGTAAGCATAACACAATCTCAGGAATTAAGCATCCTTTTATTTCTCAAGATAACTCAATAAATTATACTGGGTTTGATTTAGGACTTCACCTCATTTACAATCAGAAAAATAAAGTATCTTACATTAAGCTTGGTCTTTTCCAGCAGTGTTAAGTTTGCCTCATTAATATTTGGGAGCCTACAGACACAGTGCTGGCTCTGGGACGCTCAAGTCAGTGTTCTGAATTCTGAGTTATATTTTTTTGCATGGCTCATTTCTTTATTGAACCCAGAACTTCCCAGGGGTCCACATCTTCGGCCCTTTTGAACTTTTGAGACAGGGTCTCACTCAGTCACCTCGTCTGCCTCAGCTTCCCAGAGTCACACAGGTCACAGGCATGGGTCACCACACCCAGCTTCATCTCTGCGTTGTTATGAGTGTTAGATAAAATTTCCAGTTTTTAAAAATATATTCAACATTCCTGAAAATTCAGTAAGATAGATCCATATCTGCTTACACCGAATCGTCAAATCTCAAAACCATTTTACTCATTCAATAAGTAATTAAAACTACCTACTTTGAGTATGGCAGGACTTAACTGTTTTTTTCATTTTCTTTTCCTCTGTTACTCGAGAAAGGAAACTCGAGTGCCCCGGAAGGACAGGCCGGCAGAGCAGGGGTTAGGAGCTGCAGGTTTCCGCAGTAGCTCAGGGGCGCAGGCACTCTCCGAGCCCATGCCTCTCCTTGCGGCGGGAACTCAGGAGGAAAAGCCTTGCTGTCCACGCGAGGTGCGGCCCCAGCCCCATGGGAAAGCCTCCCGTACTCCGCTTCAGCGAGCGAGTCCAGGGGGCCAGCAGGGAATTTACCTTTTCATTTTCCAAATGATTAAACTGATGATCAAAAAGATAAGCTGCCCAAGTGCCTGTGCTGGTCAGGGGCAGAAACAGGGAAACAAAGACTTGGCCATGGCCATCTTTTAGTAGTTCTCTGCTTCTGTCACACACCTTACTGAATTTCCTTGGTCATAAGACACAGAAACACATGGTGGCAGGTCTTCAAAACATTGCATACAGAATTACCATATGATACAGGACTTTGACTTCCAGCATGCATCGGAAAAAAGTGAAAATGGACTTGGCGAGGTACCTGCACACTCATCTTCACACAAGTCTTATTCACAGTGGCTAAGAGGTGCAAGCAGCCCGCATGCCTGGGTAAACACATGTGGGGTATTACTCAGCCGTCAAAAGGCAGGGAATCCTGACACACGCATGCTTCTGCGCAGGCCAGCTGGAAGGACATTGCACTACCTGAAACCAGTCAGTCACAAAGACGACAAACACTGTATGAATTCACTCACAAACGGCCCCTTGAATGGGTGAATTCGCACAGACAGAAAGCTGAATGGCGGCTGTCAGAGGCATGGGGAATAATGGGATGGGGAACCGTTTAACAGGTACAGCTTCGGTCCTCCAAGACGAACAGTTCTGGAGACCTGTTGCACAGCAGTGTGAATGCACTCATCACTACTGAACTGTACGCCTGAAACGGCTAAGACAGTAAACAGTAAATTTTATATGATCTATTTACTACAGTTTAATGTAAACATTTTAAAAGCCTGAGAAGAAAATCATAAAAACGCAGGACTCTGCACTGAACTCTTTTCCACCCTCTTTACGCCACACAATGACAATGTCTTTCTCTTCCCCCTACATGATAAGTTTCCCCAGTCGCTTATTTTCTGGCTTTAGAGAGCAGCCATTCCAACAGCAAGTACGCAGTGACATCAACCACAAGAGAATTCCTCATTTCCTTTCCTGAGTCTGCTACACTTGCTGCCCCCACTCTTGAAAAGCGTCACCTCACAGCCCTGAGGCATCCTTAACCCCTCTTCCCTTCCACCCTCACCGGCTCTGCGGCCAGCCCTACCCTCCCACACTCTGCAGAACAGACCAAGGGTCTGCGCGACTCCCTGAATCCCACTCTGGCCCAAGTCACTTCTCTCCTGGATTTCCCTAGCAGGAGGTGGGCTCCTGGTGTCCTCCTGGACACAGTCCACCTTCAGTTTGTTCGCCAAAGAGCCCCCCAGCCATCTCCTCCACACTTGAAGGTCCCTTCCATACCTCACCATCCCACTTAAATAGGAACAAAGGCCAGGTCACAGCTCTCGCTGCCTTGCACGGTTCCCTCCGCGTACCTTCCCAGGCCTCATCTTCTAAAACTGTTCTCACAACCTGACCCCATGCAAGGGTCCTCCTCCCTGCATCTGCCACATGCCAAGCGTTCCCTTCCTTCCTAGACCGTTATAATTCCCGTCCTTTCTGCGTGGACACGCCCTGCCCCAGAGATTCACACAGCTCCCTCACTTCATCCTGCTGCACCCACCCACCCTAGGAAAGGAGTGTCTCCCCAGCAATCCTGGTTAACCCTCCTCTCCTCACTACACATGCAGGCACCCCTCCCCTCACCCCTCCCCGCTCTCTTCTGCACTCCTCACCCTTATGTTACAGAGGAAATGTTATTTCTTTGTATTTACCTTATGTGAAGCCTGCCTCCCTCCAGTAAGTCACAATTGTATGACCCTGCAGACAAGCATTCTCCTTCCTTCTGTTCTCCTCTATCCATCTCCAGTGCAGCAGGTGCTCAGAAAAGATTTTGTAACAAATGCATAAAAATGCACTGAGTTGTGACTTTGTAAACTTAAAACTCCACCCTCAAGATGCATACTGGGCGGGTGTAGGAGTCCCCTCTGTGCTCCCACCATACCCTCAAATTTACCTCAATCGCTAAGACTGGCAAATTCTCATCCTGACATAATTTCCCTGATCTCTCGGAACGTATGAGCTAAGTCTCTGACCTGGCTGTGCTGAGGCCATGCACAACACCATTTTTTTTTTTTTTTTTAGCTAACTAAATAAATAAATAAATCAAACAGAACAGAACAAAACAGTACATTCAGACCACTGTTGTCTTTTTAATGAATACACAGCCATTAAACACTCCCTGCCTGAGGAAGTCTGGAAAACGCTACCCTGAAAAGATGAAGTGTATTTCTACGTCTTGGAGCTTTTCAGCGTCCTTAACAGACTGATGTGTACTGGGATATGCAAGAGCACCTTGCATACCACCCTTTCAAAGAGCAAGGGTGTGGAAATACCTACAGCACCTTTCAGACCTCTCTGGTCAGAAGCCCATGCAGATGAGCAAGTGCCCCAAATGCTTCCGGTCAGTCTCTCCCCTCTTTATAGTTATTTACAAACTCCTGTCCCTTCCCCGTTAGTATGCAGAACACTAACTTCTAGTGTTCTGTGCCTACCACTAAGAAGATGGGAAAGTATCCCACACTCTCCTGCAGAAGTTAAAGCAAGTCTCAAACCACAGTGAACACTGCTGAGAACACACTGGACTCTGCGGGATGCTGTATAAGCAGAAAAGCTAAATAACACACATCCTCTACCACTGACACTTAACTGTATTTGGAAAAGACTGATGCAACTGATACCATATTTCCCCTTGGCAGTTCTTGATCCATAAAGAGGTACAGAAACTAAAGATGCATAATTAATATTTTGCCAGCTGCTGAGTGCTGACAAGTGACTGAAAGGAACGGTCTGACGAACAATAAGTGTTGCAATTATAGTCTCCAACTCTGCAAACCAACAGATTTGAAAGTCTGTCTTTTATTCTTTATATGGCAAGTTCATTAGTGGCTAACCTAAAATAATCCTGAACTGAATCAATGACCATATGCAGGAAGTACAATTTTTCACTCATTACTGACAAAGATTCCAGCTCTGGGCTTATTAGTACCATACGAATTCAATCCCAGGTATGTGAGGTTAAGAAATATCTCTCCAGCTGCAGAAACATAAAAACTGTGCATGGATTTTCAGCTGTATTTAAATGTGAAGATTTACTGCAAACAATCAAAACATCTTATGTGAATGTGATAACATGAGCCTAGAACCTAGATCTTGATTTGTCAAGATTATGGCTTTTTAAAATTCTTCACCAAAAGGAATCAGACTCCTTGCAGCAATGGACTGACTCCAGGGCCAAGGGCAGAAAATACAAAGCAAGCCTAGAATATATTGTTTGCTAGAAAACATGATGTGCTCAAAGACAGGTGTGGACATGTCAAAAGGTACTCACAAAAGCCAGCCTGAATAGCACCCCCCAGCCATATCTGGGAAAATGGGTGCATCAAAATAAAGACAGAAAACAGACTATAATCTGTAGAACAAAATATTATCATCCATGTCACTGAATGAGTGAATCAATGAAAGTATTCACAGAGCAGAATGCCAAGTAACTTGCTGAAAAATTATGAAATGACAAAATAATCACCTTTTGGGGCTGGGGATTTAGTTCAGCAGCATAAGCACCTATCTGGCAAGCGCAAGGTCATGAGTTAAGATCTCTGGTACCAAAAAACAAACAAAAAAATAATCACCTCTGCAACTACCAGAGCAGTAGGTTTCAGGGAAGAAGCATCCACAGTGCTGAGAATAGCAGAGGGCAGAACCGGGATGGGAAAGAGCGTGGTTAACAATCTCCAAGTGTCTCCCGCAAGCCACAGTCCTTATGGTAAAGAAACCTGCAGTAACTGAACTGCGGGAAGGCAGCAGCCCACCAGGTCCTGCACAGGCAGGTATGAGTGCCAGTGCTTCCCGATAAACCTCCCGTGACACTGCTGTCATATCCTACACATAATCAGAGAAAGACATTTGAATATCCAGACCAACTGACATTCCACAAAATAAACAGTTCCTTTTAATGTGGAGGTCATGGAAGCTCAAAACTGTGGAACTATTTCAGATAAAGGAGACTAAAAAGATATAATTTTATACATACATATATACGAGAAAGTGAGAAGGTAGGGACATATCTCAGAAAAAAATGTAGTAGGTGTCTGGGAATCTGGGAAATTACTGAAATTCTTGAGACTATTTTTGATCTATTGGTGTATCAGAAATTTCCAAGAACTGAAACAGAGCCTTAACACAGTATCCGTAATAATATCTAATTGCAAGTGAACTCTATACAATTGGAAGGTTTTTCTCCTTCTCTTTTTAAACCTTTATGTTCTCCTCTATGAAAACAATACATGCTATTAAACAAAAACAAAAATAGGAGAAGACAATAGGAAAAATGGTCCCAAAGTCCAATCAAAGACATCTAAAGCTAACATTTTTACTAAAAAAGTAAAGCAGTGGTACTTCAGCTCATTGAACTTAATTTGTTCTACGATTCTGGAAAAAGATGGCCATAGTTATGCTGGTCATCCCATCCAGAGTTTGCAGACAAAAACAAAATTTTTCAAATACTTCTGTTTGTAAACCAAATTTTGCAGCGAACAAAAGCACCGTGAACCAAGGTACCACTGTACGCGTTCATGGTAGAAAATGTGCAAAACTCAAAAAGGGCAATGTCAGCCACAGTTATTTACAGTGCTTTCCTCAGCACTGCTGTACAATACTCTAAGCGTTTTATAACAACTAAGATAGCACACTGGTCATTAAACACGTGCAAACACTCAGCAAATACTCATCAAGTCCCCGGAGCAGGATGAACTGCTGCAGTGCGTAGAGACACAGCAGGGAGCACAGCACGGTCAGCCAGGCACCTTTCATGGAGGAGGAAACAAATTAAGCCAGTAGATGATACTTCAGACGGTCACAAATGCTATGAAGAAAACAAAACAGTAGAAAACCAGAGAGTGACAGGAAGTGGGAGCATGCAGTTGGTCACCGAAGGCCTCTTTGAAGGTGGCATCAACTAAGGGAAGTGAACAGGCTTCTACCCAAGCTCCTTCAGGAAGACTCTCCCAAGACAGAAATCTACTTCGGGTCTCTGAGGAACGTCAAGGAGTCCATGTCACTGGAGCCCCATAACTGGTGGGACACAGAAAGAAATGGGACGGCCCTGTGGGCGCCTACATGAGGAGCAGGGAGGGCAGCCGGGAGTCTCCCGAGAGGCAACGTGACATGGACACAGGGGCAAGGGAGCAAGCGGGTCTGCCAGTGAGGTCCACAGTTGGAAGACGAATGAACTCATTTGCTGCTGGATTGGAAGTCTGCTACAGGAGAGGAAACAGGATATGCCAAAAGCATTTGAAAAGAGACTGGGTGAAGGGAAATCATTACTTTAGACTTAGTCATGTGGAGTTTCAGGTGCCCAGTAGAAATCTAGTGTAGGTATGAAGTGGGCAGTGTATGCACAAGTCTCAAGTCCAAGAGAGTCAGAACTGCAGGTGTAAATCTGAAAACTATCAGCATGAAGGTATTTCGGGCTGGATACACTCACCTGATCAAATGAAAATAGTGGGAGAGGAGTTTTAGTGACCCCGCCCGGGAGCAGGCCAACATGGAAAGGCCGGAAAATCATCAAGGGAAACTAACAAAAGAACAGGTAGGAAGAAGGGTCTAAGGAACACCAAAGTGAAGAAGCCAGGTGAAGAAAGTCCCTTCATAGGAAGCGACAACACAATTTAAAAAAAAAGTGAGTAGGATAAAATCTGAATGGGTATAAGAGACAAGAAAGTAGAGGCAATGGAGATATAAATAGTTATTTGAAGAAATCTTGCCTGAGACAGGAGATTTTTTTCTACGTTGTCTTTGATGGGAATGACGGCAGGCAGAGGACAGAAAAAATGATGCAGAGAACACAGAAGGTAAACAGTCCTAGAGTGAACACCAGTGCACGGGATCGGGATCCAGTAGGCAGGCGGAGGAGACAGCTTCGGCAGAATCATGAACGCTCCACCCACTGTAAGGGGGCAGGCAGGCCTGGTACAGAGGCCGTGCAATGGCTGACTGATTGGAGAGGAAGTCCAGTTTTCCTCTGATTGCCTTTCTGTTACCAATGATAAAAGGAGCAGAGTAATCAGCTCAGAGCTTGGAAGACTGAAATAGAAAGAGAAATTATGAAATTGACATTCTAAGGCACAAAGACTAACTAAGAAATGATGGCAGTGTCATTGAGCTGTACTAAAAGCTCACCTGAGGAATGTGCTCATGAGGCTGAACTTTTCTTCTTTGTTAATATAAGCATTTAAAGCCCTACAGTTCCCTCTAAGGACTTCTTTAAGCAAATCCCACAAGCACAGTACACTGGTATTTTGTGTTTATTACCTCTCTATAACAGTTGCGAATTTTCTTCACTGAATTCTTTCCTGACTTACGGAATTTTTAAAAAGGCATTGCTTAATTTGCCAATATTTGCTAACTACCTGAAAAGATTATTTCATCATCACAATCTGTATACTAATCTTTCCAAACTTCTCCTTTTAAGGTCTAGCATATGCTCCATCTTGGTGAATTTCATAAAAAATTAAAAGAATATATATTATACAGTTTAGGAGTTCAATGTTTTTCTTAGTGACTTTTGTCACTGCTGGGACAAAATACCTGGTACCTGCAAGCAGAGATTTATTTTGGCTCAAAGTTTCAGTGGCCAGCCCCCAGGCAGCATAGCAAGGCAGAGAGGGGCGTGATGGAGGTGGCTGCTCACACCTCCTGGCAGTCAGGGAGCAGAGGACAGAGGAGGAGTCAAGGAGGGGGATAAACCCTTTCAGTGATCTGTCTCCTTTGACCACTCCTTACCTTCTAGTAATGCATTTAGCTATACACTCATCAGTGGATCAGCCACACCTCTCTGCATAAGGCTTTGGGGAACATCTAGATGTAAACCAAAACAGTCCTCAGAGGTTAGTTAAGTCACATTGGTAGTGGTCAAATTTTCTATATATTCTTACTTTTTTATCTGTATGTTCTTATAATTACTGAGGGATTCTTATTATAATCTCCAACTATAATTTGCAGCTTATCTATGCCTCTTCTAGCTCTGTTTACTTTTATCCCTGTACTTTGGAACCCTCTTACTAGATACATAGAGATTTAAGAATGTGATGTGGTCACCATAAAAGAATGCTCTTTATCTTCTCAATAATTATCTGAAATTAACACAACTGCTCCAGTTTTTTATGATTTATTTTTGCATGCTATGTTTCCCCATGATTTTCTTTCTTTTTTTCTTTTCTTTTCTTTTTTTTATCGGTACCGGAGATCGAACTCGTGACCACGTGCTTGCAAGGCAGGCACTTATGCTGCTGAGCTAAATCCCCAGCCCCTCCATGATTTTCTTTAAAGTTGGGTCTTTACTGTAGTTTAGTCTACTTTATTTAGTCCATTATCTCTATCATTTTAAAACAAGTGCTTAAAATGTTTCTATTTAAATCAGTTATTGGACTTCCAGGAAGACAGCAGAGTAAAGGCAGAGAAAGGGCCTCTTCAAGATTTGGTGTCCAGACATGAGAACACAGCAGTGTGAACAAGAGAAGGAAAGTGGGTCCCCAAGACCCAGGAAGGATCTGAATCGAGAACTGAAGTCCATGAAGACAGGGAGGAAAGAGACCTCAACGAAGAAGAACACAGGGGCAGGAAGTCGGCCTGGCCTCACTGCATGGGGAATGTACTTGAATTTGCAGAGCTGTGACTACTGGTGACCTCAGAGACCTCCAAGGAGAAATGCACCAGCGGAATGCAGCAGTGGCTGGTGAGATATTTGGGTCATGACACCCCCCAGGAGAGAGTGACCATCCAGTAGCCATCTTGGAGAGAGAGCAACTGAATTCAGAACAGCTGTAGGACAGCTCCATCTAGCACCTCCCATTATCAGAGGGAGGTGTCACTGCTTCTGCAAGTTCAAGTACTGGAGATAGAGGAAATAACATAAAAAAAAAACTATTCACAGAACTCATGGTAGAAAAGTTCCCAAGCAGGGAAAAAGAATGTGACATACAGATAAGTGAGGCATAGAAAACTCATTTAGCAAAAAAAAGAAAGAAAGAAAACTCATTTAGCCATGATTAAAAAAAAAAAAAACCCTATACCAAACCATATAATAGTCAAGGTTCCTGAAATTCAACACTGTAACAGAATATTAGAAGCAGTTAGAGAAAAGAAACAAGTCATCTATAAAGAAAAGCCCTTTAGAAGGAGAGTGGACTTCTCAACACAAATCCTCAGGTCAAGGAGAGCTTAGAGTGAAATACTTCAAATCCTAAAAGAAAACAACCTTCAACCCAATTGGTAAGACTCCACAAAACTATCCTTCAAAATTGCTGGATAAATAAAGACACTTCCATGATAAAGAACATCTCTGCATAATGTATGACCACCAAACCAGCATTCCAAAGAGATCTTAAAGGACATTCTAGAAAGATAACAAAGAATATAATTCCATGAACTCCAACAGAATGAACCCACCAGGCAAGGTAAACAATCAAACCAAGAGGAGAAAAAAGGGAACAACAGGAAAATAATATGACAAAGATAACTCAATACCTATCAGTTGTAACCATCGATGTTAATGGTTTCAGTTCACCAATCAAAAGAAAAGAAACACACTGGCAGAATGGATCAAGAAACAAGATCCAATAACATGCATACCAAAAACACATTTAACCTCAAAAGAAACTCACAGGCTCAAAGTCAAAGTGTAGAAAACAACACTGCATGAGACATGAATGTGGAAAAAACCAGTAGCGGATGTTCTATTTACAGACAAAGTAGATTTCAAACCAACCCTGATTAAGAGTCAAAGAAGGTTCACTACATCCTTGAAAAGGGAACAACAGAAGAGGAAGAGATAACAATCACAAATGTTTACCAAATGCCAGTGTACTAACTATAATATAAACAAGTATTTGAAGCACATGAGAAGTCAAATAAGCACTAATACACTTGTAATGGGTAGATCTCAGTAACACACTGGTACAGACAGATCAACTAGACAAAAAACAAAGAAATATCAGAACTGAACCAAACCAGTGTATGAACGAACTTACTAGATATCCACAGTGTTCCACCCACAACATCAAAATACAATTAAATGATAATGCTGATACAACATACCAGAACTAATGGGACCCAATGAAAGCCCTACAAGAGAAATATATAGTGGTGAATTCTGATATCGAAAAAAACAGAGCGAGCTCAAATAAACCACCTGATATTGAACCTCAAGCTTACAGAAAAAGAAGAGCAAGTGAAGCCCAAAGCTCCTACCAGGCAGGAAACTATAAAGATCAGAGCAGAATTAATACAATGGAGACTAAGAAAACAATACAAAGAACCAATGAAACAAACAGTTGGTTGTTTGAAAGATTAAGTAAACTTTACATTTAGCCAACTTTATCCAAAAAAGGAAAGAAAAGACTCAAAGCCATGCAATTAGGAAGGACAAGAGTGAAACCACAACAGATCCTGCAGAAATGCATTTCATCAGTAATTAAGTAATCAAGCGCCTCCATTCTACTAAGAGGGAAAACAAAACAAATGCATAGATCCCTAGATATATATGAATTACCAAAACTGAATCGAGTAAATATAAAAACTCTAAATAAACCAATACCAATCAATGAAAATGAAGATGTAGTTAATAACCTAGAAACAAAGTAAAGTCCAGGTCCTGATGGAGTCACTGCTGAATTCTGTAACAAATTTAGAGAAGACCTAATTACTGCTACTTCTCAAATGTTTAAATGAAATCAAAAGAGAAGCAACACTCCCAAATTCATTCCTGGAAGCAAGCATTACCTTGATAACAAAACCAGAGACAGATCCAACTGAAAAAGAGAACTATAGGCCAATATCCCTGAAAAACACAGACACAAAAATCACAAGTCAGATACTGGCAAACAGAAAGCAGCAAATCATCAAGGAGACTATACACTATGACCAAAATAGGATTCCACCCAAAGATGCAAGGATGGTTCAACATAATAAATCAATAAATATAATATACCACATTAAGAGAGTCAAGGACAAAAACTGTATGATAATCTCAATAGATACAAAAAAGCATTTGACAAACTCTAATATCCATTCCTGATAAAACCCTACAAAACACTGAAACAGGTCTTTATCTCAACCTTATAAAAGCTATCTATGACAAATCAACAGCCAACATCATACTAACTGACAAAACTTTCAATCTAAAAAGCAAGATCAAGACAAGGATCTCCACTATCACCATTCATATTCAATAATAGTTCTGGAAACATTAGCCAGAGCAATTAGAGAAGAGGAATAAAGATAGGAAAGGAAAAAATTAAATCATCATTGTTTGCGAATGATACGATATTCTACATAGAAGACCCCAAAAACGCCACAAAAGACTTCATTTAATAACCAAATTCAGCAGTGTAGCTGGATACAAAGTCAACACTCAAAAATTAACAGCATTCTTGCACACAAACAACAAACTCACTGGAGAGAAAACAGGGAAACAATACTTTTCACAATAAGATCCAAAAAATGAAATACCTAGAAATCAATCTAGCAAAGGAAGTTAAAGACCTTTACATTGAAGACTACAGCGCTCCATAAAAAGGAGGCTGCATGGAATACCAGAAAATGGAAAGGTACCCTTTGCTTTTGGGGGGGAAGAATCAACAGAGTGAAAACCACCATACTCTCAAAACAGTTACACAGTTTTAATACAATCATGATGAAAATATCAACAGCATTTCTCACAGAATTTGACAAAACAACCCAAAAATTCATGTCAAACCAGAAGAGACCTAGAATAGCAAAAGCAATTCTGGGCAACAAAGGCAAAGCAGGGGGTCATCATAATCCCTGATCTGAAATTATACTACACAGTTACGGTGATTAAAACAAAACAAAAACCCCTAGGTCCTGGCAAACACACAAAAAAATTACAACAACAAAAATAGACTTAAAGAGCTGGGCGTGGTGGCTCACACCTGGAATCCTAGCACTCAGGAGGCTGAGCCAGAGCCAGGAGAATCTGTTGCCTGTTAGAGACCAGCCTGGGACACAAATTGAGTTCAGGGCCAGCCTGAACTACATAGAGAGACCTTGTCTCAAAAAAACAAAAACCAGACTCAAGGATCAATGCACCAGATTAGAAGATGCAGACACAACTCCAAACACTCTCAGCCACCTTGTCTTTGACAAAGGAGCCCAACACCTCACAGAAAAAAGGACAGCCTCTCTAAGAAACAGTGCTGGAAAAACGGGCTTTCCATGTGCTGAAGATTAAAACCAGACCCATAACTTTTACCATGCACTAAACTAAAATCAAAATAGATCAAACATCTAAATATTCAAACAGAAACACTAACTCTACTGGAAGACAGACAAGAACACACTCTTGAAGATGCTAGTGTAGGCAAAGACTATCAACAAAACTGAGCATACAGAAACTATCACGGAGAGTCAACAACTGGATCTCGTCTTATTAAAAAGCTTTTGCACAGCAAGAGAAACCACCAACAGAGTGAAGAGACGATCCACAGCGTGGAAGAAATTTTTGTCAGCTGCTCCTCAGACAAAGGGCTAATATCTGGAATATATAAAGAATTCAAAAAGTCAGACCCCCCCCCAAATTAAAAGGCCCAATCCAAAAATCAGGACCTGAAACAAAAAGACATTTCTCAACTGAAGCAGCAGAAAAAGCAAATAGGCATAAATTCAAAATCACTGGCCATCTGAAAGATACAAATTAAAATGATGCTGAGGTTCCATCACCCCAGAAGGAACGGCTATTATCAGGAAATCAACCAATAACAAGCGCTGATAGGGCTGTGGAGCAAAAGGAGCCCTAATTGTTGTCAGGAAAGTAGACTGGTGCACCCACTGTGGAAATCAGAGAGGAACTCTTCAAAAACTAAAGCTACAGCTTTCACGTGACAGAGGTACTTTGGCACCTCGAGAAAAAAAAAACCAAAAGCATCACTGTCACAGTGATATATGCATGCCCTTGTTTATGGTGACATAATCTGTAACTGCTGCATTTGGAAACAGCTCAGATGCCCAACATCGGATGAACAGATGAACTGATGAACTAAAGAAGATACAGGGTTTTTTATACTATGGACTACTACTCTGACATTATGAAGGAAGACATTACTAGCTAAACGGACGTACCTGAGACCATACTCCTAAGTGAAAAGAATTGGACACACATGTTTAAATACCAAATATTGTTTTTCTGGTGTGAAAGACCAAAAGTATAAATAAGGACCAAGATGCATAACAGATATTGGGAAATAGGAAGAAAATGTTCAAAAAGGGAGGGGCAAGAAAAAGGGAAAAGAAGGGAGAAGGAGAAGAAAAGAAAGAAAAAATGGAAATGCTTTTATAAATGAGAAAGGAAAGAGGAGCTGAAGGGAGTGGAAGAGAGTGGGGGAAAAAGGAGATAGAAAAGAAGCAGTAATTCTATGTACAGGTATAAACTCCCCATGATGAATGTAATCATTATGTATTTCTAAAATGTACCAATAAGATAATTTAAAATGAAAACTAGCACAGCATATGGTACAGGAACAATAACAGAAATTATTGATATGTCTGGGTTTAATTGTGTCACCTCAGTATTTTGTTTTTCACTTCTTTGTTTCTTGTTCCTCCCTTCCTGCCTTCTGTTAGGTGAATCCAAAACTTATTTTAAGATTTCATTTTATTTCTTCTTTGTGGTGTTCTTCATGGTTATTAATATCACATGCATCCTTAACTCATCACAATCTACCTCAAACAATACAGCATTTTTAAAACAGTGTTAAATAAACTACTGTGACTGTTTACTCCCCTCCCCTTTCTATGCATACAACCCTTGCTCACATAGGTTACTGTCTTATTTTTCTCATTGCTGAGACAAAATACCCAACACCCAGAGTTAAAGGATTAAGTTAAAGATTTACTTGGCTCAGAATCTGTAGAGGCTGCAGTTCATACTTGGTTCCAAGGCAGGCAGTTCACCACTCACAGTCAGCAGAAGACCGCAAAAGCAAGCAAACAAGCAAGCGATCTTAACAGCATCTCTCTGCTGCTCACACCTTAACCAGGCTACTCAAAGCAGCTAACACTCACATCCCCAACCCTAGAAGCAGCCCCTGCACCACCCACTAGAGCTCCAGGCACTGCTGAAAAAGCCCCCTATGACCCCACGAGGCTTTGGGAGGACATCTAAAACAACAGTTATCAGCCCACAATCAATTTTCAGTAATAAACAGTCAGCAGTCTTACACAAGTAACAAACATAATGTAATGACATTTATATTTCCCCCATATTTACTCTTTGGATATATTTTATTCCTTTATAAGGCAAGCCACATGGGCGACAAGGTTTTCAATTCGTTCAGATTTGGGCTTCCCTTCCCCACCTTCTCTCTCTCCCCACTGCAGGAGTACTGGGGATTGAACCCAGGGCCTACATTCCCAGTCCTTTTTTATTTTTAATTGTGAGACACAGTTTTGCTAAGTAGCTAAACTGCCTGAGCCAGCCTCAAACTTGCATTTAACTTGATAGGAAGTATAACGTGTATCTTGAGGAGTATTACACATAATCATCACTTTTTTTAATCCCTAAGAAAAAAAGACTTCTTTTATCATTTACATAATTATGCCAAATGTGAAAATTAATGGAAAAATATTTTTTAAAAATACAGTATACATTTAAAGTGAAGAGTCAGAACTTGGGCTCACTTCTGGGAACTATCTTTACTCATTATGAGGAAGTGTGATGATTCTTTCAAGTCTTTGAAAAGTTGCCAGAAGCACCAATCATGTAGATAATGATTTTGTGCAAGAATTTATGTGCCTCCATCAAAAAGAAACAACTTATCTGTCGAAAAGTAATATAATGGTTCCGTAATCATGGTATAACAATATGAAAATCTCCAGTTATTAAAAATGTCTCAAGAAAAGTCTCAGAAGAATCAACAAAAATGTTTAAAATTAGTATCAGCTACAAAAGCGTTTGTATAATGAGATGCTTTTATAAATACATAAAGCATTTTCAGTAATTTTCTCTGATAAATAGAATTTTATAATTTTTTCCTTCGTGTATTTTTGTATTAAAATTTTTGTATCACCTTATTAGTACCATCAACTACAACCTGAAGCATTGTGTGTGAGGGGTACTAAATTTCCAGCAACTTTCTTTGTGATAACCCAGGACAACTGCTAAGAGAAGCAGGAAAACAGCTATTGTCCCAAGAACAAAAAAAGTAAAAACCAAACTATGAAGTATTTAAAAAACACTCTGTGTCATCCTTGGTACAAATATCCTATGCTCCCATCTTCTTTTTAAGCAAACTGTACTAAAATAACATTACAATATCTAAGTTTGACTGCAAGAAGCTATAATTTTAATTGAGCAAACAGCTAACAGTAACAAGAGCACACAGATTATTAATAAAAGAAAAATGATGAAAAAGCAATCTCAATTTAATGTTGAGGTACCAATTTGTCATATGAAAAAGTGATACTCCCTAGTCATAAACCAAGTGACACACTATTAACTAAAACTCTTAGAGCAATTGGTTTCCTACTCACTGCCATTCCCTTGATCATATTACAAGTTGGTAATACTAAAAAAAAAAAAAAAAAAAAAAACCCTGAACATAAAGACTGATTTTTATTTTATTGCATAAAGCTCTGAAAACCTGTGATCCACTGCCTTAAACTATAAAACTGATCAAGTTAACAAATTTGCTCATTCATTTCTACAAATGTTCCTATATTCCACACCAACAATCTGTATATTCTTGTTGAAAAGATTTCAGCTTCCTCAAAAGCCTGTTAAAGACCTAATTCTGGCAAAATTACTGGCCCTTGAAGTCTTGTGTCTGATTTGAATGTAACAAGAGCCTGACAAAAGGTGAAAACCCACAGAGTGGTCAAAAGTGCAGTTACAGGGATTTTAGAGGTCTGCTCAGTATCTGAGATCACATTCTTTTCTTGCTTTGAAAAACTCACTTAAATTCTTATGACGCTAAAACTGTCGTCATAAACGTGATGAGAATCAGAATGACATCATGAATGAGGGCCTCAACAGTTAGATGTTCTTTTTAGAAAAGTCTAGAAAATTCCTTCTGGAGTCCTGGTTTGCTTTGCCTTTCTACAGCTACCAAAGTATGTTACACTGGGTCACCAGATGCAGTGTCTGGGGCACGTCTCTGCCCTCACAGGTATGACCAATCCAGCATCAAGACAAATCGTTAAGGATCCACTAAAAAGCCCTCTCCTCACCACGATGGCAGATGCAGGCAAAGTCTCCACCTCTCTCTGTATCACTTGCAGGAATTCCAGGTAACTGCATCACTCTTTCTAATTCACACTTGAAAATGAGTCTCTTTTGTAGGAGCGGAATGTCCTGGGCATGTGGGAGGGTAGGTAGGGAAGTGGAGCAGGCTAGGATGGGCCAGCCTCCATAGAATGACAGGATAACAGCCAGGTATCCCACAAATGGAAACAGCACTGTCTGACTTTATCACAGGCATGAATATTAAAAAAAAAACTTATACTATGACAGATTCTTGCATTCCTAATATCTAAGTGATTATGAAATATGAATGTTACAAAAGTGTTGTTTAAATTCCTATTCTTCCTAACAAATTTAGACCACAAAAATATTGTCTATAACTTTCCTCACCTCCTTTAATTATTAATACCTATGAGAAATCCACAAAACTAAAGACTTACCCATGCAGATATCATTTATTACTACTAGTGTTATCTTGTACCAGGCCATAGTAACTTCATGTCTGTGCCCTAGTTTGTAACTATGCTGCTATGCTTTCTCTTAGCTTCAATCCTCTTCCCAACTTGGGCTTATGAGTGGTGTTCATGGTTTGTCTGGCTAACAGTGAGTCCCATAATGAGCTAGCAAATTCCTTGTGGGTTTTAATTTAAATGCCCTGAAAAGATCTGAATGACCAGATCGCCTGTTCTATCTAGGCACACAAGTGTCTCATTTCATGGGTGACATCTCTGATGCACACTCCAATCACCACCTCTGAAGTGAATCCCAGCATCTTATCTTAATGCTCAAGTGATTCTGACACAAAGGCAGGTGTGACAGCCACTGAGGGAGTCCAACTAGGGCTCAGTGTCCTACAGGCAGATGCCCTGTGCAGGCCTAATCCTGAGGCTGCAGATAACTATGTGGTGCCCAACACAGCACATGACAGAGTGGTATATGAGTTACCTATTGCTTCTGTATCAAATTAACACAAACACAGTACTGTACTTAAAACAGCAAAACTTATTTTATGGTTCTGGAGATCTAAAGCCTGAAATATAGTTCACTACATAAAAATCAAGATACTGGCAGAGCTGTGTTTGTGATTGTGGGGGGCAGAAGGAGGGTGGCCACCTTCGACCTCCCTCTGACATATTTAAAGGACTTCTGTGATCACATGGGACCCAATCAGATAATCCAGGGCAATCTCTTCCTCTTAAAGTCAAGTGCTTAACATACGTCCCTCTTGCAGGTACCAGAGCGTATCTACAGGTTCCCAGCGGAAAGGCATGGACACATCTGGAGAACTATATTCTGCTCACTAGAAGGGCCATATGCAACAAAACACCCTGGGCAGCAGACTACTCACAAGCGATTACGACCAAGCAACCTCATGACCACAAATAATACAGCTATTTGCTGAACATTACAGTGTGAGATACAGATTGATGATTAAAATTTTTAAGTTTTATGTTGGTTTTCATCACTTGCAAAACAGTCACAAAACAAGTCACAAAAACAAGAGACTAAAGCATTCCTTCTAAAGTATAAAAATACATTTTTATCCATTAGTAATTTATAAGGAACCTTCCCCCTTCCTGTAATTAAATGAATTTAAATATTTTATTAATAAGTAGTATCAAGAATCAGGTATAATTAGCTTAAATTCCAGAAGAAATGTTTTAAAATATATTTTAAGTAATTTTCAATTTACTTTCTCCTTAGCCAATGATTATAGATCTATTAAAATATATTAGTAACAATGCAACAAAATTATCTTAAAGAAGTAGTCACCTACAGTGTTTCTTCTTCAAAATATGTGAATGTATATGAGTTTCTAAAAAAAAATCTTTGCATGCTTGAGGCTACTGGCATGTGCAATTTCATGGAGGATTTTCTAGTTATTAAGAGTTTCAGAAAAATTTAAGTGTGAAAACCTGTCACCAGAAATGCCACCTAAACTAAACAGAAAAGGAGTGGGAAGAAGCGAGAAAACAGGATCACGACACACTGGTAAATGCTCAAAGTTAGGCAAAAATAGTGCAACTTCAAAAAGCTTGGAAGGAAAATGCATTTGCATGTACATAGAATATTCCTTGGGTATTTAATAGTAACATTCAAAATTAGAATAACAAAGTCTTTGTTATGCTTGTACGTGCCATCAATATAAGCACACAGATAGAAGGTGTGTGTAACAATTAGTTAATCTGTTGTATTGGTCAGCTTTCTTGCTATTGAGACAAAATGAACATACACAACTTAAAGGAGGAAGTGGTAACAATGTGCTCATGTACGTTTCAGAGGCTTCAGGCCACTGCTGGCTTGGTGTTCACTTTATGGCGGCCGAGCCGGAGCACCAGGGAAGTGACTAGTGACCACCTCCCTCAAGGGGCCCTGCCCTCCTAACTGCACATTCAGCCATGGAAATCACCGTGTTAGTCCAGTGATGAGTACTGGCATCCTCCTGATCTACTTATGTGTCCAGGAGTCTCCCAAACCACATAAATTGACAATTAAGATTAACCGGCACAAACTGAACCCTTGTCAACTTGATACCTAGTCGCATCTTAAACCAAACTTAATCTTCAAATAAATACATTAACAAGGTCAGAACTGTACCTACTATACTCCAGAAGTACAATAATTCTTTCCCCAAAGTCTCCACAGTTCCGGACTGCCCCAAGTCCAAAGTCTAAAGCCCAACTAATTAATCCTATGACAGATACAACAGCACATGGTAAATGCTTCCATTCCAAAAGGGGAGAATAAGGATGTAGGAAAAAAACTGAGCAAAGCAACACCGAAACCCAGCAGGGCAAACATTAAGTTCTGTAGGACCCCATGTGACACTGAGGGCGCCCGGAGGTAAAATGTGAGTTCTAGAGGGTTTGGGCAGCCCAACCTTATGGGTCTCACTGGTTGTAACCCACATAGCTTCTCTCTCTCTCTTTTTTTTTTTTTTTAATTTTTTATTTTAAGGAGGGTAAGATTAAACAAAACAAAACAGAACAAAACAGATCATAAGGGAAAAAGTTTTAAAAAACAGATTTCAAAGCAAGTCCACTGGAGATCTTCACTGTCTATCTTATTGTCTCTAGTTTTCTTCCAAATAGCTGTCCCTATCTTCACACACATTGAATACATACTGAACATTATAGAACTAATCAAATCATTACAGGATGATGAAGGCTTTTTAGGTCTTCAAGACCTGACATTGGGGAAGTCAATAATGACTGCTATAATGTCTCTCATTCTCTTCATAGTAACTGTCCTTATCTCTACGTATGCTGAAATTGAACATAAGAGACTAGACTAATATCACTCTGAACAGTGAATAATAGTATTATTAGATTTTATATCATAATGCTACAGAATTAACATTGGGTTTCTTAGTGTCTCTTCTTCTTCAGAGTATTTGTTCATTACATCGTGCATTATATAATCTGTTCCTGTAAACAGTTTAGAAATTCTCCCCATGTGTGAATCTCTACATACATATCTATCCTTTCTATATTATAGGGAAAAACAGATCATAGTAAGACAACAAAACAAATTCCTAGAAAAACATGAAATGAAAAAGACACATAAGACCACAATATTAGGTGATCTACAGTAGTTACTATGCTTTCTCTTATTTTCAATAGAATTGTCTACATCATCAGAGATAATATAATTGAACATAGCATTACATAGCTATTTTAATAAAAACACAACTTTGGAGACATTGTAGGACTTTGAAAGCAGTCCTATTGGAATGGGTATCTTTTACATCTTGTCATCTTCAGAGTAGCTGCCTCTACTCTTAAGACTTGATACTATCAAGCATACCAAATTCAAGTAAAAACAGTCAAGGCAAAACAGCGGTCTAACATGGGCAGCTTCAAAAAAGATCAGTCATAGTAAGACAATATAAGTAATACTGGGTTTTCAGTTTAAGTTAATAGGAAATTAAGGATAGTTAACGTGGTATAACCTGCTATTTTTGGGATAGCTGTCTGTGCTCTCAAATCTAATGAGTAGACAGACAGAAACAAAATAAAATCAAACTAAACAGAGCGGTAAGACTACTGTGACTTTTAAATCCTGATACACTACTAACAATGTCCTCTGCCTTCCTTTTTTAGGCAATTTCTCACCTTTCCCCTTCTCAGGATGTTTTGTATATTTTGGGGCTCTCTAGCTCCTTTAGCTTTTAGATTAGGGAGTCAACCCGTTATCTGAGTGTTGCTGAACCTTTTTACTCCTGAGCTTGATCATGAGCTGTACTCCTTTACTTACTAAAGCCACAAGGTTTTCCCTCCTTCCTGTGCTGTGTAGTTCTACACTGCACAAAAGTGTCATAACTTTCCAATCCATCTGCAGTTACTGGATGAGTTTTCCCTATTTCTCTCTGGTTCCCTGTCACATAGAGCATCGTTTTCTCATCTTTGTCTTTCAGTTTATTAACCCTCTTTCAGGTTGAGCATATTTCCTATTCAGAGCATCTCGATGGTTCCTGCCTCCTAACCTACTCTGCCTGTGTTTCTTCTTGTTAGTGTATCTACCTATGTTAAAAATTATAGCCCACCTTCTCTGCCTCATCTCTGCTATTCTACTTTTCCGCTCTTATTTGTCCACTTTAATACTTCATTCCACTGTCTGCCCTGTTCATTGAGGCCTCTCTGCCACTGTTGCTGGAATCCTGGTATTTTTTTTTCTCTCTCTCTATGGAATGTCCATGAGTATTTTTTGTAGGGTTGGATTGGTGGCCATGAACTCCCACAGTTCCTCCTTGTCTTGGAAATATCTTATTTCTCCATTAATTTTGAGAGAGAATTTTTCTGGATATATCAATCTGGGTTGGAGGTTATTTTCTTTCAGGGCTTGGACTATTTCCCACCAGGCTCTTCAGGATTTGAGAGTTTGTGTTGATAATTCTGTCATTATTTTGATAATTTTTCCATTGTAGGTACTTTGCTTCTTTTCTCTGGCTGCTTTTAATATTCTGTTCTTGTAGTGGATTTCTGGGATCCTGATTATCATATGTCTGAGTGTAGTTCTGTTTTGGTTGTAGGTGGCTGGGGTTCTGTAAGCCTCATTTATCTGGATATCATTTCTTTTTCCTATGCTTGGGAAGTTTTCCTTAATTATTTCTGTGAATAGTCTTTGTAATTCATGTGTGGTTACTCCTGCTTCTTCGCTCAGGTTTTTTATTCTTAAGTTATAAATCCTCTTTTCATCTTCTAGCCTTTGAATTGTTTCTTCCTGGTTCCTCATTATTTTTTCTTTCACAATCACACATTATAAATCTCTCTTCAAGTTTCACAAGGCTAACTTTAGTTTCTGTCAAGGCATTTTGCCAACTTTCAATGGAGTTTTTAGTTTCCTGATAATCTCTTTTGGATCTGTTTCATGTATTCTAGGTTTTGTTTATATTCATCATCAAAGGTTTCTCTTCCATTTCTTGGTTCTTCCGTTCTTCCATCTGTGTTTTCTTGGGAAGGGCTCAGCATTTCTTTAATTAATCTTTTTTTTTTTTTTTTGAGATGGGGTCTTGCTATGCAGTTCAGGCTGGCCTTGAGCTCACTTTGTAGCCCAGGCTGGTCTCAAACTCCCAACGATCCTCCCACTTCAGCCTCCCGAGTGCCAGGATTACAGGCGCCCGGCTTTTAATCAATCTTCTTATATTTTGCCTCACTTGGATTAGAATTTCAGTTTTAAGTTCATCCTTGAGGTCACGAAGGTATTTCTTTATATCTGCTGATGTTGTGGCTAATATTGCATGATTGCTGCACTGGCTCTCTTCTGTTTTTACCTCTCCTGGGCTTATTTTCCCAGGGTCAGTGGCTGGAGGTTTTTTTTTTACTTCTATCTCTTGTCATGTTTCTGGTGTCTTTCAGACAGATGTGTTGTGGAGGTCCCTGGCTCTCTCTGTATTGCCTATGGTCTTTCTGAAGTGTGCTGGCTGGGGTTTTGCTGCCCTCTCCAATTTGCTGTTATCTGAGATGCACACAGGGACAATGCAGGCTAACCTCTAGACTCTAAGCCAGTCAACCCGCAAGTGCCTTCAGCAACTTAGGCTGTGGTGGACATGACAGAGTCGGGACATTTTCGTCCCTGGCTACTGGGTCCCGGCCAGGGGTGTGGCTCAGCCCAGGCTGATCCCACCACTCCTGACTGGACCAGGAACGGCTGACTGATGCCACTGCAGTGCCAGGCTCTGCCCCACTCCAAGATGTCCTCCAGCCAGTGACACCCCCCATGGGACCCAATCTCCAGCACTCACCAGGAATCAATGTAGTTCTCCACCTTGGCTCCACTCCACGCTGTGCTGCATCCTCCTGCCAAGGGCCTGGACTCACCAACTCCTGTTATCGGCAGCCATGGCTTCAGCATGCTAACTGGTCTCAGGGAGTGTGCAGGGCTCCAGCCCTCCACTTGTGTTTTTCTTTCCTCTTCCTATTTTTCTTTTCACTTCAGTTTCCTCCTGGGTTCATGAGAGTCCCTCTCCATTCATCTGGCCCTCTCCATGTTGTCAAATTCCAGCGTCTGAGCTGTTTTTCCAGAGAGGCTCTCTACCTAGCGACCTAGCAAGCCGCCATCTTCTCTAATCTCCACACATGGCTTCTCTGTTACAGGCTGGCTCCACTTCCACCTACACCTTTCTGCAGCATAGGCTCTCACATTTCTGATATCGCCCACTTCCTGGGGTCTCCACTGTGCCACAGCTTTTATTCCCACAGCTTTCACGTCCCTCAGAGGCACATTACCTGGCCTCCAGGCCTCTCTGTGAACCTGGGCCGAAGCTGCCACGACTCTATAGCTCTTGTAATCTGTATGCAGAGAACAACAGCATCAGGTGGACGATGCGAAGTCTGCCACCAATGAGAGCAGTGACCAGGCCCCAGTGGACGCCGGCTATAGGGCCTGGACAGCTGAGCACAGTGACATAAATTTCAGGGGGCCTTCTACAGCAGAGGACTCGGGTATGTCTCTTCTTACATTTACACCCTTGAGCTTGCAATCAGTGGGGCTGTGCTGATTCCAAGAGCTCCATGTGGCCTTTTATTTCTTGTCCTGATGTGAAGTACTGAGATTCTTTTTAATGATACTAATCTCTTCAACACCTACACCTCCCTTGGTCCCAACTTTACATGTTTCTTTTAGGGGCTAAAATGCATGCATTTCAAATCTTCTTGCTCTGCTCTTTGCTCCCATTCTCAACATAAATACGGCTAAAAGCAGCCTTGCCACACCTGAGCACTGAACTGACTTGACATTTCCTTTGCCACAGCAATGAGTCTGCCTCCTTTAAATCCAGCCTCACACACAGTCTTAGGACCCAGGAAAGCACACACAGAATGTTTCCCTAGAATTCAACACCACGGCCTTGATTCAGTCTTCGTTCCCACCCGAAACCCAGGAGCCCAGGTCTTACTCTCACACTCCTGTCAGCACTGCGAGCCCCAAGCAGAATCACGTATCCTGCTCTGCTCCCAGCACCGCAGGCTTCCTCCAGCTTGATTCGCTATAAATTTCTCCCAACTATTCCCACAGATCGGTTAGTTCCAAAAGCTACTGAACCACATGGTCAGGTACAGGCACACCAATGACCTGCTTTGGGCACTTGCATTCTGTACTGGTTGGGTTTCCTGTCATTGGGGGAAAAGGCATGACCTACCACATACAGATGAAAAGGAGAGCCATGCGCAGCCCAAAGGCACCACCCCAAACCACTGCCTCCAAACAGCACGTGTGACCATGAGAACATTGGCTGACTTCAGTACAGGAGCCAGTGCCAGCATTTTAACCTTTAGTTGGTAAAAAATCGGCAAACCTTAATGCTTTTTAGCTTTATGCTATGATTTATTTGTGAATCAACAAATAGTTACTGAGCAACTACTATGTATCAGATATATTACAGGTTTACCTAGTTTTCAATCTATTATATCTGTAAGAAAATAATTTGTATTGTTTTTTTAACAAAACAATTGATGAATTTTTTTTTTTTAAAATACTACCAGTTACCTTCAGTTTGAAAAGCTTTAAAAAAATTAACACTACTTTAAATTTACATACATGGTCTTATCTGTTAACTCCTGATTCGGTAATTTCAGCATTACATTTTCACTAAGCACCACAAACCCTGAATGCTGCAGAAGTTAGCTACAGCCTTGGAAATGTAGAGGGAGAAAAGTTCTTTCCTATTAAGCTGAAATCACGTAACCGCTGAAATCCATTCAGGAAGATGAAGTTAAAATGTCATCACTAACCAGAATAAGATAAATAACTACAAAGATGACTTACTGAGACTGCTGAGCTGGCGAATGATGGCAGAAAGAGTCCCATTGGTCACACACTCCAGCTCGCTGCTGATCCCTTCGGGCAGAGCGCCCCGGCACAAGTGCCGGGGTTCTATATTCCTCTTCACCAAAGGCATGGCTGGCTCACAATCTAGAAGTGAAAGGTATTTTTTAAAACATCATATTGACATTTTAACAATCCAGAGTTTTAGTTTCCTTGAAGATCAACTCTTCCCCAGGAGTTTTCGTCATCCTATCATTTTATATGACACAATCAGCTAAAATGCAAAAAAGTTTCATTATTCCAATGAATTGCATAGCTTTCAGATGTACAACCAGTATAATCCTTTTAAAGAAAAAAGAAAGAATTAAAGAAAAAATTCAATAAAATTTTCTAGCTAAGCTCAAGAGAAGGAATACATGCATTTTTACCTCCTTTATCACTTACTAAAATGATGGCAGAAAGAAAAGGTTCAAAGTCCATAAGGACAACTACATTTTGATGCTGAACATCCTCTAATGACCCACTAGTTAAAGCTTTATGCCCGCCACACTGCTGTTGGGAAAGAGTAGAACCTTTAAAAGGCAGAGCCTGATAGGAGATGCTGAGGTCACTGGGGAGCTACTCTAAGGGGATTTGGAGGTTCTAGCCCCTCCTGGTGACAAAGGGAGTGGTCTTCTCTACCATGTGCTCCTGCTATGATGTTCTGTCGCATCAAAGACCCAGAGCATAGGGCCAACCAACCAAGGAGTACAATCTCCAAATGGGGAGCCAAATTAAACCTTTTTTTGTAAGCTGATTATTTCAAGGATTTTTTTTTTATAGTGACGAGAAGCAGACTAACCTAAATACAAAAAGCAGGATGTAGAAACAGCTACAAAACTTTAGAATGTAACCAGTTTATGAGACAGAAAAGGCCACACTCCAATTACACATGGTAAGTACTGCAGTCAGGGTCTGCAAGGAGAATAAGACAATATAGGACACACAATCTGCAGTGTTATTTATAATGGTCATCCAAGGAGTCAAATACAAAGGAAGTGCAGGAAATCTGTCCACAACACTAAAGACCTAGAGAATCCAGTCAGGAGCCTGGATCCCACATTAGTGTCCTGCAAAGTTTAGCCGAAGGCCTAGAGCCCATGACAAGGCCTCTCACGAGTCCAACTGGAGGTCTAGAGCTCGTGACAATGACTCACGCAAGTCTGTTTTACAGATCTGCACTAGGAAGGCCCAAAGGTCAACAGTGCAAGCTAGAAAGTCTCTGTCAGCAGGGTGAAGGATTTGTGCCAGTAGGATGAGGGTTCTGCACACTCGAAATAAGGACCCAGAACTCCCCTGAGAAGTACTACAGCCATTCTCAGAGGTCCTGAGACCTCTGACAATGAGAACAGCTGAGTCCACATCAGCAAGCCAGTGTGACAAGTCTTCTCCTGGAGACTGAACAGCACGCATCTTCCCTTCCAAGAGCCAGAAAGCCAGGTTCAAAGTAAGGACCACGTTCAAAGTAAGCTCCCCCAAAGTGAATCACAGTAATTCTCAGGGACAGGGTCCCGAGTTCCTCTGATAACAACAACTGAGTTCATAATAGAGCAGCCAGCATGATAAGCTCCTCCAGGAGAGCCAACAGCTCCTAATGAACCAACAGTTCCAAATAACAAACAGCTCCAAATAATGACACTCATTGAGGAGAACCCACAGTGCTTCTCTTCCTCTCCAGGTCTCCTTTTTATGCTGGCAACCATCCTCAGGTGGACCATCTACATTGTGGGTACCATACTGATTCAGTTCAGCTGGTGTTTTACAGTTACCACCAGTTTTTAATCCACCTCAGCTCCAGAAAGCACACCCCCCTGTCCCCCCAACACACACACTCTCCCAACCAGAGGCTCAGGAATAGGAAGAAACAGACATCTCTGAAACAAGAATGGAACAAAAGGAAAACAGGAGCAACGGCTTTTAAAATTCACTTAAGAATCCCTTCTCCAGCCTGGGCCTCCCCTCCCCCGCTCACCTAGCATGCTTTATTTTATAATTAAGGGAGATCAAAGAATCTGCATCTGGGGCACTAAACAGCCTAGTGGAGGGGAAGGAAATGCACTGAAAACACAGGCATTAAACCCATAACTGTACAGACTGCCTTTACTCCTCTACCCAGAGACTAGAACTTTTTCCTGGGAAATGATTAAAAAGACTTAGGAATACTGACACTGGGGAGGGGACGTGGGAGGAGCCTCTCTACAGAAACTGCCACCCCATTCATCCTACAGTAACACCTGTCAATGATCCCAAGCACACAATATGTAAGCAGCTTTTAATGCCTTGAATTTAAGTAAGAAGAGATATCGTGCCAGGAAGGACTTTCCCAATATCACAGTATTCCTTTTCCTCTCTCTCCTCAAAAAGTATTATAAATTGAAATTAAATCAAATAACAACTTTCTGTTTAAGGAGGTTTACAGAGTTTCAAACCTACTACTCACACAGCAAACCCACTCCTGGTACAACCCAGAAAATGTGATTGATAAGCTTACCCCACTGCCAAACCTGCAGGAAGAGAAACATAGAAAAGTCCAATACCTGGAGGCCCTTTTCTGGCAGTAAACCAGCCCCCAAAAGGCAGTTTGAAATCGCTGTTGTGTGGATAAATGATATCCTGTTTGTAGTTTCCTTTTGGTTGCCTGAGGCGTAACAATCGCACCCAGTGTCATCACTGAATGTGAGGTACACTGCACTTAGGGAAGATGGGAAGCACTGAAGTCTCTGCTTTTCTTCTTCCTTTCTCGCTAACCTTTGGTGCACTCGCCCACAAGTGACTTACTGAGGACCTGTGACATGCCCAGCAGTGTGCCAAGGTGACAACGACGCAAAGGTAGGTGAAGATGGCCAGGGCTGCTCCCACACTGGACCTGTACGAGGAAGAGGGACAGCACACAGGCCGCCACGCGCCCACTGTGCCTGGTCCTCCTGTAAGGCCTGCGTCTCTGAAACTCTGTGGGAGGAGGTGCTGACCCACCTCAGGTGACATAGGCCATGCTCCCACAGATGTGAGTGTTAAACTGAATCTAGGAGTGAACAACAGCTGGCTCACAAGAGGGCTCTGGCACAGTGGATGCGGCAACTGAAACGGAGGATGAAACGGAGGACTGAAACGGGTACCAAGGAAAGGTTCTAGCGGATCCCCATGTTTATCTGCTATTGCTGCCTGACACCCACGACAGCGGTGTTCCACACACTGGCCACATCTCCCACGCACACACGCACACTGGAAAGTGCCTTGTGGCACCTGGCTGCACCCTCCGTGCCTGCACCTTCCGTGCCTGCACCTGCCGAGCTTCAGCCCCCACCTTCTGTAACAGGACAACGGCACCTCCCACTGGGAAGGGAGGAAGAACCTGCCTCTCTCCCTTGGAAAGAGAACTCTTTCCTTTGTTTTTTCCCCAGAATGAGAATTTAATCAGCTACTGTATCTACAAATCACTTACAGCAGGGCCTGAGGCAGAGTAACACTCGGACAGGACACTGAATGACGGTGGTGGTCATAGTATACTGATTGCTACTACACTAACTGCTCTGATTATAGTAAGGAGGGTCTGTGGTTAAGGGTAAAAACCCGAGAAACAGGAAATATCACATAAAACTCATTAAAGAAAGAGGTAAACAGCCTAGGAAGGAAGGCTAAAACATGAAAACTCTGAATACCAAGTTCTCTAAGCAAAAGTGAGAAATTTTATTTTGGGCTATCACTTTCTAAGAACATCATTCAGAGTGACAGGGTGGCAACTTACTACACTAAGCTCCCCCTTACCAACATTCCGGCTGCAAACTCTCCTAGGTGTGCTGAGTGAGACTCACTTTGTCAGATACAAGTGAGTCTGCCTTATAAGTGTTCTCCTGGAACAGAACCTGTTTGTAAATTTGGGACTTACTGTAAGATAAACTAGAAAAATAGAATTCCTTATAAAAGAAATAAAGAAAATTAGTAAGCTTTAAGAAAAAAGTGTAGAAAAGAAAAGCACTGAAAACTGGTCACCGGGAACCATTTCATGAGAATTTGTAAGGAAATCAAGCAACAACAACAAAGTAAATCTACAAAGCAGCACAGAGGAACCAACAGGAGAAGCAGGTGAGTGCCAAGAGCTCTACTAACCCCACCATGACACAAGCCTGAACCTTAACAGTTTGCTTCGAGGGTGACCCCGAGCATCTATCACCTAATTTTTCAAAAGAAGTCTTCCAGAGCTCAGGATCAGCATACTCAGGAGCCCTTAGCTTTACTCACCAAGATAGAATACCTGGAGCAGCACCTGAAAGGAGGAAAGGCTGATGTGGGCTCATGATTTCACAGAGCACGTGTTGAGGCAAAGCATCATGGCGGAAGAACTTGGCAGGGAACACTGCTCAGCTGAGGGTGGCTGGGGGTAAGGGCAGAGGGAGAGGAGGGGCTGCGGTCTCCCTACACCTTCAGTGGTGACCTCAAGGACCTAGCGTCCTCCGGCCTGTCCCTGTACCTCCTCCTAGCACCATGGACTGGGGTGCAGGTCTTCAAAACCTGGGCTTTAGGGGCTGGGAATTTAGCTCAGCGGCAAAAGAGCCTGCCTTGCAAGCAGGCAGTCGTGAGTTTGATCCCTGGTACCGATAAAAATGAAAAAAGACAAAAAAAAAAAAAAAAAACCCTGGGCTTTGGATTTTGAAGATTTAAACCAGAGCAGGAGCAAGATGCTGGCTACATGCACCACAGCCTCCTCTTCTGCATTCCGTATTTACTTAGGATTAGACACCTGCTCTCTTCTCCTATTTTCAGACCTCTAATATGCAAGAATCGTGTGAGCACGGGAACTCCCAGGCGCTACTCATTTATTTGGGCTACAACTGTTCAAATACACAGACCTCTAATCTCTCGAAACTGATGGCATAACGATGTGTCTACAACATATCCAGATGAGTTAAATACTTTCTCATTTTTTCCGGAGCTGAGTGGCTCTCAAATAGCAAATACATTTGCCACTTCAGTACATCTAGGGGCTTGCTCAGGCTGTCTCCCACCTAAGAATGTCTGTTCCTGTCATTCATCTCTACAAGTCTGCATGTCATATTGCTGCACCTCAAACCTGCCAAAGTGCCAAAGAACCTTCAGTTCTGCACTTGAGACACCCCTTCTGAGTCTCGGTGGATGCTTGGCCAAACACTACGGTAGCACTGGAAGCTCCCAGTGACACACCTGCAGAGTGCTTTGAGTGCTGACCTTGGCACTGCCATGTTACTAGGGACATGAGACAGTTTACTGCTTACAGATGTACTAACAAATGTCTTTCATTTTCTTTTCTTAAATACTGTGATATGTAGGCCCTGCTGGCTGTGGAAGGCTACCCTTCCTAACTCCTAGACACAATAAGAATTGAGTAAGCTGTTCAAATGCAGACCAACCAATCTAAGACTATAGCCCGTCACTTCCTTTCTGTGTTGTCACACTAGCCACCTGCTCTAACTGCCACGTGGAAGGGCACAAACAAGAGCACAGGGAAATGAAACTGGAAATCAATGGCAAAAGAAACCACAAAAACTGTATAAACACAAAAACGAGATGGAAATACAGAAGAAATGGACAGATTCCCGGATACATATGAATTACCAAAACTGAATCAAGAAAACATAAAAATTCTTAATAAACCAATACTCAAAAGAAATAGAAGATATAATTAAAAACCTATCAACAAAAGTCTTTGTCTCAACCTTATAAAAGCTATCTACGACAAACCAACACCTAACATCATACTAACTGGACAAAACTTTCAATCTAAAAAGCAAGATCAAGACAAGGATCTCCACTATCATCACTTCTATTCAACATAGTTCTGAAAACATTAGCCAGAGCAATTAGACAAGAGAAAGAAAGGAAAGAAATGAGCGAGGAAGAAGTTAAATTATCTTATTTGCGAATGACACAACAGACCCCAAAAACTCTACCAAAAGATTTCTGCATTTAATAGCCAAATTCAGCAGTGTAGCTGGATACAAAGTGAACACTCAAAACTTAATAGCATTCCTCGTTGCCCTCTTGGTAAGACCCCTGGCACTGGCCAGGAGGAGAACCAGTGGCTACCTGAGACCCGGCCATGTTGGGACTTAGGGGGCCGCACAAGAAGGCAATTTGTCCGCCGTGTTGGTAAGCACCCCTGGCACTAGCCAGGAGGAGAACCAGTCAGCTGTTCCTACGAGCCTACCAGCACGCAGGCTAAGAATCAAACATTCCCCCTACCCCCCAGTCAGTAACTGGGGGCAGAGGTCCGAGCATCTCTTGGGAGGATGACCATATGCAATACAGCAAATAAGGGGGATTTCCTTCTATGTTCTGTGTGAAGGCAAAGGTTATTTTCACTGTTATGTTTTGTGATGACTGTTATGCTCTATTCAATATTCTCCTTCAATTGGTTTTACAATGGTCTGTTATTGGTTTGATTTCGCTATACCTAATTGACTGGACAACTATTGTAAAGATAATGAGATATACTATAGTACCTATTACTATTGTCCCAGTATCCTGCTTTGAAGTTCTGTACCAATGTCACTACATTGTCTCAATTGGCTTTTTTTCTCTTGCTCTGTTGTATTTTTACTACATTGTAAATAAAATTTTAAAAAAGTTAACAGCGTTCCTGCACACAAACAACAAACTCCCTGGGAGAGAAAACTGGAAACAATACCTTTCACATAGGATCCAAAATATGAAACACCTAGAAATCAATCTAGCAAAGGAAGTACAAGACATTTACATAGAAGATTACAACACTTTGAAAAAGAAAAGTGCACAGAATATCAGAAAATGGAAAGGTATCTCTTGACTTTGGGGAGGAAGAATCAACACTGTAAAAACAGACATACTCTCAAAATGTTACACAGGTTTAATACAATCATGATGAAAATATCAACAGCATATCTCACAGAATTCAACAAAACAACCCAAAAATTCATTTCAAACCAGAAGGGACCTAGAATAGCAAATGCAATTCTGGGCAACAAAGGCAAAGCAGGGGTCATCACAATCGCTGACTTGAAATTATACTACACAGCTATAGTGACTAAAATAGAATAAAACAAAACCCCTAGGTCCCGGCAAACACAAAACAAAACAACAACAAAAACCAGACTCGAGGATCAATGCAACAGATTAGAAGATGCAGGCACAACTCCAAACACTCTGAACCACCTGTCTTTGACAAAGGAGCCCAACACTTTCACGGAAAGAAGGACAGCCTCTCTAAGAAACAGTGCTGGAAAAACAGGCTTTCCATGTGCTGAAGATTAAAACTAGACCCATACCTTTCACCATGCACTAAACTAGAATCAAAATGGATCAAACATCTAAATATTCAAACAGAAACACTAACTCTACTGGAAGACAAGAACACACTCTTGAAGATGCTACTGTAGGCAAAGACTTTATCAACAAAACTGAGCATACAGAAACTATCACGGGGAGTCAACAACTGGATCTCGTCTTATTAAAAAGCTTTTGCACAGCAAGAGAAACCACCAACAGAGTGAAGAGACGATCCACAGAGTGGAAGAAATTTTTGTCAGCTGCTCCTCAGACAAAGGCCTAATATCTGGAATATATAAAGAAGTCAAAAAGTCAGACCCCCCTAAATTGAAAGGCTCAATCCAAAAATCAGGATCTGAAACAAATAGACAATTCTTAGATGAAGAACTAGAAACAGCAAATAGATATATGAAAAAAAGGTCAAAATCACTGGTCATTTGAGAGATACAACTCAAAATGATGCTGAGATTCCATCACACTTCAGAAAGAACACAATCCTGCACCTACAATCCCACCTTGGCATCTGTTCTAGACCCAGATCAATACACGTGGTCCCAGGAATGGCCTGGACAACAGGTGGTGAGATGAGGGTGTGGGACTTGGCCACACACCATTTTGCAAGGGAGGAAATGCTATGCTAACCAACAGGTGGGGCAGGGTTAGTCTCTGGCACCAGTCATGGTTCAGGTGCTGAAATCCCACTGGTGGTGACCTGGACAATGTGCAAGTGGAGGTGTGTGCCACGGCGGCTGCAACAAGGCACACTTTCAGAAGATTCAAAAGGTGAAAGGCCACACAAACAGCAGACGCAGCTAGTAACTGCGGAACTGCACTGATGCCAGCAAAGGACAACAGAGAATGAAAGCGCTAAGCAGTACTTGGTGAGCGTGGGAACCACAGAGCCTCTGGCTACAGTGGTGCTATCAGGACCTTTTGTCCTTGAAGAGCTGAAACAGAGAAGCACGGACTCAAAGATCCAACTGTGAGACTAGGGGATGTCAGCACATTCAGCCAAAGGAGGTGCCGCATGCTCATCTGGGCCCTGGTAGAGAAAAGCTGCCACCCTATAGACTAAGACTGGGTCCCTTAGGTGGATACTGAGTCCTCGCAGCCTCACTAGGATCCTCTGCACTTGCTCGTGGCTGAGCTCGAAATTCCTGCACAGGTCTCTCCCTAGCAGGCCACAGGCCCACCCTACAGGACTGCACACATCTCCTATCACACCTCATGCTGAGGATTGGGACTGGTGCCAGTATAACCGAGCCTCAGAGGCGCTGGGCGTGGTAAGAAAGAAGAAACCAATCAACATCACGCCTATTAAACAGAGTAACACATGGTGGCCTGTGTTGGTACCTTGGTGAGTCACGAAGGTCACAGGTAAACCCAACTGCAATTCAGGGTTTGGCAACGCTAGTGAACTTTTTGAGGGACCAATAGTCAGGGTCATGTTGAAATAGTCCCTCCTAAGTAAGACAAATTGCTGCACCTCATATCCCCTGCCATCAGGAGGGAAACCCCCAACAGACCAGGCTGCACTGCTACGGCTCAAACTGGGTGACAGCAGCTTCCAGCTCGCAGGTGTGACCTGAAGCAAGAGAAATCTACAAATTAGGTCTAGGCTGTGGCGAAGGCAGGCCAGCCATTTAGGCTACATGATCCGCCAGACCACAGATAGCATCTGTGGTAAGAAAAGGCGCAGTATGGAGTTGGTTACAAGCTCTGGCAAGAGAACAGAATGCATGCCCCTGGGACTCTGCCATTGCCCTAGAGTTACAGAGCCTTTGAAAAGAGCTGTTAGTGTGTTACCAGGCCCTGGTAGAAGCATGGCATACCAAGGCACCAAGCATTCAGGGTCCCCAGAGTGACCTCGGTTCAGTCAGTCCAGTTATTAATTCAAATCAGCAGCAACGCTCCATGAAATGGAGACAGGGCGTTCATATAACCAACTCAGAGCAGAACCAGAGGGTACAAATGGCTGGCATGGGCAGGAAGCCCAGACCTTCAAGTCACTCAGCAG